>NC_062996.1:8474388-9108819 GCF_023078275.1 Leguminivora glycinivorella
ACGTGAGAGCGATAAAAGTTTAGCATTCCTAAAAATCTACGTAATTGTTCTACGTTCTGTGGTTTTGGGTAGTCGACTATGGCTTGCACTTTCTCCTCTAACGGCCTAATGCCCGTGGTAGTTACCTCATGTCCTAGGAACTCCAGCTTCGATTGTCCAAAGCTACACTTGGCTAAATTGATCGTTATGCCGTACTTGTCGAAACGCTCGAAAACCAGTCTAAGATGGTCCCTATGCTGCGCCTCATTATCGCTCGCGATAAGAACATCATCTAAGTAATTGAACAAGAAGTCGAGACCTTCCAGAACTGAACTGTTCATGAAACGCTGAAACGTTTGAGCAGCACACCGAAGCCCAAATGACATTACTGGAAATTCAAATAACCCAAAAGGGGTAATTATGGCGGTTTTTTCAACATCCTGTTTAGCTACTGGAATGCAATGATACGCCCTATTTATGTCTAACTTGGAAAATATCTTTTTACCTGCCAATATGAACGTAAAATCATGTAATCTCGGTATTGGGTATCTATCAGGCTTAGTTTGTGCATTTAAGGCACGATAATCACCGCAAGGGCGAATTTCGCCGTTCTTTTTTGTTACAACCGTTAAAGGACTGGCCCATTGACTTTTGCTAGGCCTACAAATGCCTAACTCCTGCATACGACGAAATTCCTCCTTAACTTTTTTATACCTGTCAGGTGGTAATGGTCTAGCCCGCGCGAATGTTGGTGCACCCGTCGTTTCGATATGGTGTACCACATTGTGTGTGGGTGTTTCCTTGTATGTCGGTGGCTTTGTTATGCTAAGAAACTGCAATAACAAATCATGATACGGGTGGTTACCATTGACAGTATTAATAGTTGGTTGGTTGCTACATACGGTCGGTGCGGTTATATTAAGAAAAGTCACCAGATCATGCAATTTGCGATCAGTTAAATTTACTACTAACTTGTGATGACTCAAAAAATCGGCTCCCAGTATTGGCTGTTTAACGTCGGCTATAACAAATTCCCATTTGTACGGTCTACGTAACCTTAAATCTAACGTTAAAACTTTAACACCGTATGTTTTGATTTCTGAGCCATTTGCTGCAAACAGTTTTAGATCAGAGCACTCACCCGCACGTTGTTTGTTCTGCACTGGTAATAAGGAAATGTCAGCACCTGTGTCCACTAAAAAATGCAGTCCAGTGTTTAAGTCTGTTACGCATAAACGACGGCTTGGTTTGATAGTACAGATCTCCGTCCTAGTCGCACTCTGTACTATCTCCGCTAGTTTTCCTGTTGGTTGAGTACCCATGCGCAGGGTTGGCGACATTTGGTGGCGGCAGGACCGAATCGGAAATGGTAGTAACAAAGCCAATCTGGTCTCCTCTCGGCTTGGTTCCGGTGGCGTGACGTACTCCTTGGTCTGGACGCTGAACGACCTCCGCGTCCTCTCCTTCCGTAACTGCGACCTCTTGGCCTTGCCCGTTCCAAGTCCATCATTCTGACGCTTAACTTGGCAATCTCAGCGAGTATCACTGCTGTATCTGCGGTTCCTGAGGTGTTCGCTGCGGCTCTGTGCGCCTGACTCTGTGGTACTGCCGCTGCTGCCACGTTAGGGATTCTAGTGGCTTCCGATACGTCATCGGCGATGTTGGCCAGTGTGTCAAGATCGCTCTCCCTGGATGCTACCAAAACTGCGCGCACTGCCGTAGGTAGGTGATTCTGCCACATTATTCTCAGTGTGGCATCGGGGAAGCTGTCCTTAGCCAGGTTGCGCATCTTGGCCAATAGCTGGGATGGTTTTTGATCGCCCAGGTCCATTTCCCCGAGGACCTTCTCTACTTGCCTGTTTTTGGAATCTTCCAACATCTTCAAGAGCTTCGCCTTAAGCTCCTGATATCGGTTGGTGGCGGGCGGGTTTGTTAGAAAATCCGCCAGCCGCAGTATTACGTCCTTTGGCAGCTTCGACACCACCATGTCGAATTTGGCGTCGTCCCCTATCCGCTGTGGTGTTAATACTGCTTCCGTCCGGATGAACCAAACTCTGGGCTGGTCCACCCAGAAATCTGGTATCCGGCTCGACACTGAAATGGCTACCACATCGGTCGTTTCTGCTGCTGGTACATTGTCCGCGCCCGGTTGAGTCTCACTGCCCGAAGTTAATTTATTGGGATCCGGACTCATTTTTAATCACTTTAACTGTTTTTATTATTCACTGATCGTCCACTGATTCACGTCGGGAGGTCACCACTTTAGAAGTTATTTGTCCGCACTTCTATATTATAAGAGGTGATATATTGGTGTGGAATAATAAGCACTTTATAATTAACTCCGTATATTAAAATAACCAGTTAACGTTACAATGGTCGGAGTGAGACTGGCGTCTCGTTCTCACATTGAAAGGATATTGCTTTTGGCTAGTCAGCTCATATCGCGGTGCGCACGTACTTGAATATGAGCTGACATAGCTATACTGTTCCTACACAGTTTTTTCTTCCTTTAAGCCCCAGATAGGAAATGATATCAAATGTAACTTAGTGTACTATTTAAACATTCGTCGTGAGAACTTCCTAGATAGTTGCTCATTATGCAACCTTTTAGATCTTATATGTTTCATGACAGGTCTGAGTAGTCACTGTACATATAAGGAAACATTTAATTCTAAGGGTAAAACTTGAAACTGAAATATTTCAGTATTGGACAAGAAACAGGTATTTCCTATATTTATGGTGTATATGTATATATATATATATATGTCAAAAAATAGGGCATCTTGAAAATCTAAAGTGCTCATGAAGCAATTTTTGTGCCATTAGTTTCCTCCTGAGTCCTGACATGTAAATTAATAAATTCAATTAATTTTTTAGATTCTTTAAAAAGTCAAAATAAATCACTAATCTCCGTATGATTCTGCCACAACAATATTTTAGACACATATTACTTTCCAAAAGAATTACAACTCACAAGGTAAATGTTTTACAATACCTTTTATTAACAGTTCAGACATAAGTGTTTAGTAAACACCACACTGTCAAAATCAGAGAAAGATATCAATTTAGGAATAACTGATTGTAATGTCATAAATAAAAATGAGATTTTGTTCCCAGATGGCCAAGACCAGACCCTTGGGTCATTGGTCATATTCTGCCAGTGCGCCAAAAAATATTTAATTTGATCGCAGTAACTTATACCAACCTGATCATTTAACAGCTATTGTAATAGTAATATTGCTGAGTGCGACACCTCCGCTGATGATGTGGCTTGGCAGAAGAGGTGGTGTTGTTATGGTTTCCTGTGGTACAGCTTCTGACCTTGGGCTCTGGGTATGTCTCTGTGTTATTGGTTGGGCCCTTGAATTTGTATCTTCTACTAGGTTATATCTTCTTAGGTCTCTTCAGATCTTCCCTAGATTATTCAATGGCATTTAAAAACTTTTTAGCTATGTTTTCTCTAAAAACATTAGTCAACATCACAATATTTTAAGGTCCCACATACCATTTTATTGTAAAGACCCGACGTTATAAACATCCTTTTAAGTTGTAACTCCCTGCGTCTCACAAAAGATGACCAATTCATTCAGCAAATGTTATGAGGGCCAAGCCAGTGGCAAATAATGCGCTTGAGACTTCAGATTATTTCTGTTCTATGGCTTTATACTTTGTAACTTCTGGAGCAGGATGTTTCTTAGTTGACTTGTCCTTTCTTTTCTTTATTTATCTCTTTGTAAGCTGGAAAAAAGGTTTTTGCCAAAAAACAACCTGCTCAAGTGCCTCACCGAGAGGTTAAGACTTCATCGCTTAGATCTTCAATTGCTGAAAAATAGGAATAGCATTTTAGTGCACTTACAAAGCAATGAGACAGCCTAGGTTGGCATACCACTTTTGATTAACTCTAGGATAAAGAGCTGTGCCTAGCCGAGCACGCCACAAAACCCAGTAGATATATCCAACATAATCCAACAAGAAGTTTGGACATCCACAGCAAGTAGCAGTAGGTTTGAGTAAAAAACTCAGTGCTGTCGGCAAGGAATGTGTCTAGTATGACAACACCACAATGCCTAAGACTGCTGGCAGCGAACGCACCTAGTATAGTACGCCAAGATTGCCAAATGCAGTTAGCAAGCGGAGATACCTAGTCTAGTATTCCAATTTTGCTCAGCACAACCTTCACACATAGTGCCAGATGCAGTTAGCAAGCAGAGATACCTAGTATAGTATTCCAATCTTGCTCAGCACAAACTTAATACAGTGCCAAATACAGTTAGCAGACAGAGATACCTAGTATAGTATTCCAATCCTGCTCAGCACAAACTTCAAACACAGCGCCAAATGCAGTAAGCAAACGGAGATACCTAGTCTAGTATTCCAATTTTGCACAGCATAATTGTTGTTCCATGGCAGTATTGGCAGTGCAAGGTGTAAAATTCATGTGCATGACCTTCAAAAACATACAACACCAACATCTCACTAGCGGTCAGAATGCGTTTAACAAAGCACACACCACTGTCACCTCACAAAAATATATTAGAAGTTTGAAATTGTAAATTCTTTTCTTACCATTTGTGCTTCATTATGGAGGTCGTCAGAATCTCAATGACAACCAATGGAGACCTGTTACTACTTCTCGACGCCGCAGGCAGAGATGGTGATCTCGAATATAAGGCAAACCTAGGGCGCGGTTTGGATCTTGTAAGATAACGCAAACAATAAAGTCCGCAATGCCCGCGATCATGGCGGCGAGGGACGCCCGCGTTGATCGGCTTTCTTCTATCTTCCTCTCCTACTCTTCTTATTTTCTCGCCTAATTTATCAAACAGATTACTTTCCACACTGTCTAATTTTCTTCGATACATTATAATTCGCATTTTTTCCACTTTTATACGCAGAAAACACTTTAAAATTAGATGACGCGTAATGGCCGTCGGCTGCATGAAAACGACAATGAAGTTGGTAGCGCCGAACGGCGTGACGGAGACGCGCCGTTCGGAAATGTGACGCAACGTTTTTTGAATTTTCGTTCAAAAATTTTAATATTTACTCTAAATATCATGGCTAGGGGCTGTATGTACTACGGCGTACTACAAGTTAATATATATCATTGAAGGAATTTGTGCAGCGTAATAATAATAAGAATCTATACTGTGATCGTCAAAAAAATTATAGAAAATAGTATCAATATAATAAGTTAAATTTACAAAATATAACTAATAATATTAGAACTTATAAAAAATTTTGTAAGTAAAATTACAGATGTGTGACCAGTGGCGGCTAGTGAAAATTTCAGCTAGGCAACTCCAAACCAAAAAGAAACCTACCTTAAAATTATGTACTTTATTGCCGCTGCTGGTGATTACAGATATGGACTAAGAGCCCAGAATCACCAGACCTTTCTAGCGCTACCTTCCCCACACACGGTCCGCTAGCTCTTACGGCCCGGCCCAAAAAGCCGTAGAGTCCAAGTCAAGTTTAAAAAAAAACCCAGACCTTCCTCATTTTCTCAAGGATGAAACTATGGGATAACGTAGACTAGTAGAGTATCGTTTAATGCTTGCATATTATCTAGTTCGACCCGTCGGTAATTTTTTAAAACACTAGCTTTCCTTAAATTCTCAAGGCTGATTTTTAGGGTTCCGTAGTCAACTAGGAACCCTTATAGTTTCGCCATGTCTGTCTCTCCGTCCGTCCGCGGATAATCTCAGTAACCGTTAGCACTAGAAAGCTGAAATTTGGTACCCAATATGTATATCAATGACGCCGACAAAGTGGTAAAATAAAAAGTGGAAAAAAATGTTTTGTTAGGGTACCCCCCCTACAAGTAAAGTGGGGACTGATTTTTTTTGTTCATTCCAACCCCAACGTGTGATATATTGTTGGATAGGTATTTAAAAATGAATAAGGGTTTACTAAAATCGTTTTTTGATCATATT
Organism: Leguminivora glycinivorella; assembly: GCF_023078275.1. Taxonomy (NCBI): domain Eukaryota; kingdom Metazoa; phylum Arthropoda; class Insecta; order Lepidoptera; family Tortricidae; genus Leguminivora; species Leguminivora glycinivorella. The sequence goes on from NC_062996.1 coordinate 8,480,304, forward strand.
AATATTTTCGGAAATAATCGCTCCTAAAGGAAAAAAAAAGTGTCCCCCCCCCCTCTAACTTTTGAACCATATTATGTTTAAAAAATATGAAAAAAATCACAAAAGTAGAACTTTATAAAGACTTTCTAGGAAAATTATTTTGAACTTGATAGGTTCAGTAGTTTTTGAGAAAAATACGGAAAACTACGGAACCCTACACTGAGCGTGGCCCGACACGCTCTTGGTCGGTTTTTATATATGTGTTAGAAACGACTTATCACGCACTGTTTTTGAAGTGAGACTTTCTAATGCGACTTCGAACTGACAGCGTTAATCGTTTAACGCTCACTGACAGCGTTAAACGATTAACGCTCAGTGTTGCCAACTTTAATTTTGAAGTACCCCTTCCTTTTTAGGGTTCCGTACCAAAAAGGTACAAAAGGAACCCTTATGGCGCCGCTCTGTCCGTCTCTGTCTGTCACATTATTAAATATCTCGAGAACTACTTATGCTATCGTTTTGAAATTTGGATCACTTATGAACATCGTTAACCTCTACGAAATGAAATTATTTTTTATTTTTTTTTCATTTCTACTTTACGAAGTTTCACTTCTTCCGCACGAAGGGACTCCACGCACAATTTTTTTTTTTAGTTTCGTTACTTACATTGTCTATAGCTTTCATCTTCGTTCTCTCTGTCCAATGTAACGATGGCATCGCTTGCTTTTAGATCCGGTTGGGCTTCTTCAGCAAACTTTAGCGCTCGCCCGATGACTTGAGGCAGATCTTGCTCGTGAGATTCTATTATGAACACTGAAAGAGCACTAATGTTAAAAATAATGCTTAGAAACGAAAGACAAGTGGAGATACTAGATTTTTAGGGTTCCGTAGTCAACTAGGAATTCCAATATGTATATCAATCACGCCGACAAAGTGTTAACATAAAAAGTGGAAAAAATGTTTTACTTGAACCATAAGTTGACCGGAAACTTTTGAACATAAGTTTAAAAAATATGAAAAAAAAAATCACAAAAGTAGATATTTATAAAGACTTTTTAAGAAAATTATTTTGAACTTGATAGGTTGAACAGTTTTTGAAATAAATACGGGAAACTACGGAACCCTACACTGAGCGTGGCCCGACACGCTCTTGGTCGGGTTTTTACAAGGGAAAACAATGTAAAACAAGGTATAATTTTTCTAACCGACAATATTTTCTGAATATTATGATGTCACAGTTTCGTTTTCTTTCAACCCCTTATTTGCCAAGAGTGGCACTGAAGCTTTAGTAGTTTCATGTGTTCTGCCTACCCCTTTATGGGATACAGGCGTGATTATATGTATGTATTATGAGCTGGCTAAAAAATATAGCAAAATATTTTAGTTTTAGCATTCAATTTTTCCTATGTTTCACCCTTATATTTTCAATTTTGTCTCAACAACACTCATCTATTGGTACTATCCAATGTTGAAATGGAGGAAAATTTTGGGTAAAATTATTATTTTTATTGTTTTGATATGTCATATGTAATTATATGATCTCCATAAAATATTGCTGGTTATAAAATTCACTCTATAATTACGGCGAGGGCGTTTATTGAATCCTGAACGAAGCGTAGCGAGGTATTTTCCAATTCTAAATGAAAAGTGTGTTTAGCTTACGAACAGAACCTTTTCAGTATGTCATCTAAACATTAACAAACGACTATTTCAAGCTTTTGGTGTTTCGCTCTTAAACCGCATTTCAGTTAATCAATGGCATTTAAAAAAAAATGTTTAATTTTTTTTAAAACTTACCGAATCGCAAACTCAACTCCGAAGCCACGCATCCCAAATTAAAAACAATAACCGCCAAAAACAGACAACAAATATCCATTTTTAATTTCTACAAGAGCCGTAAGAGCCACAGCTCTTTACTTTATTCAACAAAATCACAGAAATATATTCCTGTAATAAATAGGGTATGAACAAAGTTAAGAAAACATAAAATATTATGCGTAGTTTTTCAAACATTATAGCTTTTTAATCAGCCATGATTTTCTGTCTTTAGATCTCTTTAAATCTCTTTAAACGCATCCATTATTTTTTTTCAAAATGGCCGAAAAGAAAATCCAAAGTTTTTTTTTCAAACTGGCTGAATGGAATTTAAAATAAAAAGAAAATAGAAAATGTGTCAAAATGTAAGTTGAACTTGAAACCTATCGGTGTAATGGTAAAATCGTGGTATAGTTTTAAGTGGAATAATCGGTTATCTTGTGTTGAATATTTTAGTGGTTCGAAGACGAAATAATGCTTAGACAATGGCATGACAAGTTATTATCGGTAGTGATTTACTGTTTACTTAAAGACAGTCGCGTAAGAAAATCTTATCCATTTCCGTGTATATTATCATTTTATTCTTCAACTTTATTCTTCAATTCGGTAAATCAAATAGTAATTTTAAAACATTAGGTGCTTAGAAATAGTTATTTGTTATACAAGGGTGCAAAGTTGTATTTTAACGCCGAGTGTGGAATTGAAAAACGAGCAAGTGAAAGGAATCTATAGTTGAACTACGAGCGAAGCGAGTGGTTTGAGAATAGAATCCTGAACTTGCGAGTTTTTTAACACACGAGAAGTAAAATACATTTGCACCCGAGTGTAACACAAAACTTTCCCCCTCACTATAGCGAGGAAACTACAACGCAAAAAATGCGTTTATCACTGCTTCCAGTAGTTCCACAGGTGGTAAATCATCTTTATTACTAGATTCACCTACTTTTATCAATTTGAAAGCAGTTAATTTGACTTTTTTCAAGGTCAAATTACTTTACCCACTAGTGGATAAAATGCGTTTTTACCCGCTGGTATTAAAGGACAAAACACGTGTTTCCGAGCTAGTAAGGGGAAAACACTTTTTAATATTTGGTATATTATACTGTATACACCCTGTTTTTATTGAATTCCGTTAATTTTAAGGGAAGGTTCTTTAGGTCAAATACAATTAATTTCTCTAAGAAACTAGAGTCCTAACTCTTTCGGTTATCGAATTATAAAAGAAAAAATACTGAACACCGTGTCTGGCATCCCTTATTACTTCCTTATGTTATTTGTTTTGACATGTGCCGTCAGACACTTGACACTGATAAAGGTCCTCTCACACTAATTAATTCATTTGTTATGTATGGAAAGGGATTTTTTTTAATTAAACGAAAAGCGATATACAGGGTGTTCCTGGTGATGAAACCTGCGTGTCGAATTTAACGGAAAACAATAAAAAAACGGTGTACATGTTTGTGTTTTGTATCCCTATAAACTTGCGAAAGAACTTTAATTTTCCTCAAGTTTTTAGACAAAGTAGAAAATATTTAGGTACTTACCCAGTAGTTTGGTACTAGTAGGTCACATAAAAGTTACCCAGTTATTTTTCTGCACCTATACTATACTATTTCTGGTTGACTGGTAGAAAACGTCTTTTGACATTATTCCTGTTATTTGTAATTTTTTTATATTTGTTATCTGGGTAAAGGGATTCGACCTTATTGTCGATGGCGCTTACGTCCCTCGGCGTCGTATTTGAATACGAACATCGCTCATATTGCTTAAAGCGCCATCGAAAATAAGGTCCCTTTACCCAGACAACGTCACAAATAATAGTGGTAATGTTTAGTTTTTCAATCTTATTTAAAGTTAAAAAACTTTTTCCCCTCACTAGCTCGGAAACACGTGTTTTGTCCTTTAATACCAGCGGGTAAAAACGCATTTTATCCACTAGTGGGTAAATTAATTTGACCTTGAATAAAGTCAAATTAACAGCTTTAAAATTGATAAAAGTGGGTGAATCTAGTAATTAAGACGATTTACCACCTGTGGAACTACTGAAAGCAGTGATAAACGCAATTTTTGCGTTGTAGTTTCCTCGCTAAAGTGAGGGGAAAAGTTTTGTGTTACACTCGGGTGCAAATGTATTTTACTTCTCGTGTGTTAAGTTGCTAACTATAACTTTGCCCCCTTGTATAACAAATAACTATTTCCCCTCACTAGCTCGGAAACACGTGTTTTGTCCTTTAATACCAGCGGGTAAAAACGCATTTTATCCACTAGTGGGTAAAGTAATTTGACCTTGAATAAAGTCATATTAATTGCTTTAAAATTGATAAAAGTAGGTGAATCTAGTAATAAAGATGATTTACCACCTGTGGAACTACTGAAAGCAGTGATAAACGCATTTTTTGCGTTGTAGTTTCCTCGCTATAGTGAGGGGAAAAGTTTTGTGTTACACTCGGGTGAAAATGTATTTTACTTCTCGTGTGTTAAGTTGCTAGTTTTTCAATTCCACACTCGGCGTTAAAATACAACTTTGCCCCCTTGTATAACAAATAACTATTGCCCTCAACTGTACCAATTTAATATTTAACTAAAACGAGCTTACAGTAAGCAGTCGAAGGGTTAAAGTCGGAATGAGTGTGGGAACGCTCAGCCGGCCGCTGCACGCGAGGGTTGGGAGGAAAACGGGCAATGGCTCCTAGATAAAAACGAAGTCTATGTTTTCCTCTCGGCATATTCTCATAATGGAATAAGTACATTGCGATACAAGAGGGCCATCTGGCCCCGTAGCCGAATGGCATTTCTACGACGCGAAACGAAAACGAAACGCCGCGAAAGGTAGTCTGGCTCTGTCACGCCAATACGCAAGAGCGATAGAGATAGATATCTACACTGAAATTTGCATTGTGAATTTAACAAGTTCGACTTGTTGCGGTTTCCATACATTTTTCAAACCTTCCATTCCGTTACCGCCATACAAAATGTATAAAAAAATGGTAACGGAATAGGAAAAAACCTTGGACACTTTTTTTCTCCTATAAGGATTGAAAGAGATCGCGATTCTGAGTGGAAATAACATAAAAATTTCCAGATCCAAAAAAAGTGGGGGGGACAACTTTGAATAAAATGGCCCACGTATCCTGAAAAACGTCGTACAAGACAAGTACGAAAAGAAAATTTGTAACTCGTGTCGTGTCGCTTTAAAACACTCCCTTGGGTTGAATTTTAATTCATCGTCACTCGTTACGAACTTCCTTTTTTCCGAACCTTTATTGTACTTAATGTACCTAATTTTTTTTTTCTGTTTTCACCTCTTCTTACGTTTGTATTATTGATTACGGTTCGTTACAACCTTATAATACCATGTTCTTAGAATGTCGCATTTTTTTTTTTAATATAAATAAATATTATAGGACATTCTTACACAGATTGACTGAGGCCCACGGTAAGCTCAAGAAGGCTTGTGTTGTGGGTACTCAGACAACGATATATACCGGGTGCCCGGTAATTAATGGACAACCTTTTAACCACCAAGAGGGCACCTTATACTGGTCTAGAAAATCGACTTTTAGGTTTAGTAAAAGTCGCCTGGTTTTCGAGATTTTCCCACTTTTTAAAATTTTAGGTAGTATGTATTAAAATTTTAAAATTGTGAAAATCTCGAAAACCAGGCGACTTTTATTAAACCTTTTTTGACCAGTATAAGGTGCCCTCTTGGTGGTTAAAAGGCCTGTCGCCTGGTTTTCGAGATTTTCACACTTTTTAAAATTTTAATACTACCTAAAATTTTAAAAAGTGTGAAAATCTCGAAAACCAGGCTACTTTTACTAAACCTTAATGTCGGTTTTCTGGACCACTATAAGGTGCCCTCTTGGTGGTTAAAAGGTTGCCCATTAATATCCATTGAAATTTTAAAAAGTGTGAAAATCTCGAAAACCAGGCGACTTTTACTAAACCTTAAAGTCGATTTTCTGGACCAGTATAAGGTGCCCTCTTGGTGGATAAAAGGTTGTCCATTAATTCCCGGGCACCCTGTATAATATATAAATACTTATATACATAGAAAACATCCATGACTCAGGGACAAATATCTGTGCTCATCACACAAATAAATGCCCTTACCGGCATTCGAACCCGGGACCGCGGCGTAGCAGAAAGGGTCACTACCGACTGCGCCAGACCGGTCGTCATATACAGGGTGGCCCATTCAAATCGGTCAGTATGGGAAAGTCTGAAACTATAAGACATACGAAGATTTGTTCTTAGGAACCATGTCACCGATTTTGATAAAAAGAAAAACTGCATTCATACAATTAAAAAAAAAAGTATACCCAGCTGGGGAATCGAACCCGGTTGTTTTGAAAAAATAAACTTACACTATTTCTATTCAGATATCGTTTGTGTAGGTCTTAAGCAGTAAATATCTCTAAGAAACATAATGTCTAAAATGAATTTTTTTCACATACTTTAATTTATCATAGTAGGTGTTCAAAGTGACCACCGTCTTTTTCAATACAATATTCAACACGTCTAGGTAACGATCTTACTATTGCATTTTGTATCTTCATGTGGTGAATCTGCGTTAAAGTTGACTCTATGGCTACTTTTAGGTCTTCAACGGTGTTATAGCTATTTTTGTACACTGTTGTAAAGATGAAGTGAACTTACTGAATATTGTAACGGTGGTCACTTTTAACACCTACTATGATAAATTAAAGTATGTGAAAAAAATGCATTTTATTCATTTTAGACATTATGTTTCTTAGAGATATTTACTGCTTAAGACCTACACAAACGATATCTGAATAGAAATAGTGTAAGTTTATTTTTTCAAAAGAACCGGGATCGATTCCCCAGCTGGTTACACTTTTTTTTTAATTGTATGAATGCAGTTTTTCTTTTTATCAAAATCGGTGACATGGTTCCTAAGAACAATTCTTCGTATGTCTTACAGTTTCAGACTTTCCCATACTGACCGATTTGAATGGGCCACCCTGTATATATATATGTTAAAACGGATTGAGTTGCAGGCGTCCATAGGTTACGGTGACCGCTTTCCATCAGGCGGGCCGTATACATGTTTGCCACCGACGGGGTATAAAAAAAAATGATTCGTAGTAAAATGTCTAAAATTACAAAAACACCAATTTTCAGTAGGTACATCAAAATGCCAATATGACATTACGTCCGATATCCGAAATGTATTAGTAGTAATTTAGTGTAATTTTCTTGCGTTATCCCGGCATTTGCCACGGCTCATGGGAACTTGAGGTCCGCTTTGGCAACGAATCCCAAGATTTGGCGTAGGCACTAGTTTTTACGAAAGCGACTGCCATCTGACCTTCCAACCCGAAGGGTAAACTAGACCTTATTGGAATTAGTCCGGTTTCCTCACGATGTTTTCCTTCACCGAAAAGCGACTGGCAAAATATCAATGACATTTCGCACATAAATTCCGAAAAACTTATTAGTGCGAGCCGGGGTTCGAACCGGCGACCTCCGGAACTAAAGTCGCTCGTACTTACTGCTAGGCTACCAGCGCTTTAATTAATGCTAACTATTTAAAAAAATATAATATTGCAAAGAGGCCAGGTCAGAAGTACTCGAAACCGACGAGCGTGTATGAGAAATGTTATGAAAGTGTGTGAAGCGAAAGTGGTTTGTCAGGATCGTAGTAAATGGAAATCCGTGATCTCTGCCTACCCCTCTGGGAAACAGGCGTGATTGTATGTATGTATGTATGTATGTATTTAAAAAAAACTGTAAAAATACAGTTTTCAGGATACTTACTGCATTTTAGGCATTTTGTGAAAAAGTGAAGTTTTGGTTTTAAGTTAATTTGACTTTTAGACATTTTGGGAATACGGTAATTTGAGAAGTAGGTTTAAGTCATTGCAAAATTTAGACATTATGAGACTAATCTGTTTTGACATTGCGACGTTTTAGGAATATGTTATTATAAAATTTGGTTGTAGCGAACCGTAATCGTATTATTTAGATCATTTGCTTTTTCGAATGAAATAAGTTAAATGAATAAAGCCTCCAAAAGTATTCTAAAAAAATACGCCACTTTTATGAAATGTGATATTTTTCAAAAAAATTATGGTATTTCTACTCAGAATCACTAGCTTCTTCAATCCTAGTAGTTAAAAAAATTGTCCCATACGTTTTTTTCTTATTTTCTTACCATTTTCCATACATGTTGTGTGGGGTAACAAAAGAGGAAACTACCAAAAATGTAGGTATGGAAATTCTGGGAAACTTTTTGTCTCCCAATGAGATAGAAAGTACTCGTGATTCTGAGTACAATTGACCTAAAATTTCCTAAAAAAATCAAAATAAAAAAAATGGCAAAAAAAAAGAAATGCTCAACTAGGTATAACTTCAGAAGTCACTATGCGAATTTTTGAACGGTTCTTTTTATTCCACCCTGTATTTAGGTTGCTTCGAAAAGTAAGATAAATAACCTCAAAAAGCTACCCTTACAAAGCCTTCAAATTATTGTAAAATCACGGCCCTCACTTAAAATAACATTTTCTTTGATTCACAAACAGACCCTCGTCAAATTAGTCCCGAATTGTATCTCAATTCTCAACCCTTAAGTATTAGCCCTAATTAGTAAAAAACAGATGTATACATACCTAACCGTGATATTGCAATTTTAAATTTTCGATGTGGCAACACTTCTTAGGGATGGGAAACGGTTAATAACTGTTTATTAAATAACGGTTTTTTAGTAAAATTGTTATTTTGTTGTTTTTTTTTGTTTTGAAATGGTTTTTAAATAACATATATTTATGTTAAGAAAACCATCTAAGTACTTAATTGCTCAAGACTTATTTAGAAAAATGCGTTAACTGAGGCCAATTCGAACTTTTTAATTTAATTGATTATGTCATTAATACATTTCTGAAGACACGTGAACAACTGTTGTACCTATACGTGAAAAATGTTTAATATGAGATCAATTCTGATAAACATTTTTGTGTTGTGTCTCTACAACGAGTTGCAAAAGGTCAAGATATTCATAATATTGTCTTCGCTTAGAGCAACAAAGACTGTGAGACATTTGTACCGTATGCTATTTGCAATTTCAGTTTAGTTTGATTGTGTATAAATATTTTTAATTATGTTTTCTAACGTTCTAATAAAAATAAATGTTTGCTAGTAATTTAAATAATAACTAGCTTTATGATCTGATCACGTAAAGGAGTCTTAAAGATTTCTATTATTTATGGTTAATTTAGTTTTTCTTGTATGCAAGTAGTTTTTGTACGAATTTCAAGATAATCAGTTTAGCGCAAGAACATAAATCATTATTAGGGATAACGACTACATAAAAAAATGGCATTCTGTTAAGTTTGTCAGTTAGATCATCCAAAAATACTGAACACATATTTTTCGCTTTTTCTAATTAGTGAATAAATACAAAGATATAGAGCATCAAAGTTCCGGAGTGGGGGCTTGTGACGTCACTTCTAAGTAAAAATTGTACCTAGGCGTGACGTCACCCGAAAATTCAACGCACTATACTGGCGTCATTTTTCGTTTAATACGAGAAAAAAGAAAAAATACGTGTCTAAAATTCTTTGATAATCTAACTGACGGACTAATTACTTTTTGTTAGTCGTCTCGCCTATTGAGTTATAATAGCACCATACCATGCTACGCACTTGTGTTACGACTTCTATATGTATATTTATCTGTAGAACTACAGCGTAGCTATGCGCTACGCCGTAACATTCACCGCTACGATCGAAACGCGTCAATTGTTTGTGTAACTCTTACGGTTCAATTCAAATTATTTTTATGTTAACAAAGTCATATCGTCACTACTTTTAAAAAATCTCGTATCTCACGCTGTTCCTTACAGTTAAAACGTAGTAAGTCTATATGCATTCCATACATACTTACTACAATTTTCTTTTCATTGACAGACGAAGATACAAGTTTTTTTAAAAGTAGTGACGATATGTCGTACTTTTGATTCATATTGTATATGGAGCTTTTTATGAAGTATTTTAACATATTTTTAAAGTTAGAATTACTATATTAACCAGTAGGATAATTTGATAAAGCCGATTTTTAACGTAACATTTTATTGAACTTGGTACTTGTTTCAATACGACCTACTAACGTTTTCTATAAATACTTGTTAAAAAAGAAACTCGATTTCATCTTGAAGCAATTATTAAAATTAGCTACAGAAATAAAGAGTGTCGCTCTAAAAGTCGATTCACAAAATAACCACAATTACATTTCATAAATATTAATTCATACCATATTCGTTACCGGTATCACAGTAACGTTAATAACGAACCTTAAAAATAACGTAACGTTATCCAAAAACGATCGTTCTCCCAACACTAACAAAGCAATAGGGGTTGGGGTGAGCAAGCCACCCTGAAACGCTCACTCGCGATTTTCAAATCAATTCGCCATAGCATAAGACTTAAATTTGTACAGTAGAAATTATTTGAAATCCTAGAGCGGAACGATAACAGGTTACATTTGAAATTGTACTTTGTGGTGATTCAAGTAAGGTTATAAATGTAATGTGTTAGCTCTCCCAGTATTTTATATAACTAGATATACATAGAATCGCATGAAATAATCAGTAGCTATCCTTCGGCGAACCTTGCATGTGGCTGAACCTAGATTTTGACCTAAAATCGTTTATAAAATCGCAAAAAACCGTTCATTTGTGTAGTGGTATGTATTAGTGATGTGTTCTATCGATATTTTGTGCGTTTTGTGCAGTGCTGTGATTTTGCCACGATGATTTGATGGTGAGTACTTGTCTGTTAGTGTGTAACCGGATATATTTCGATTTTCTTTAGTTAATTGGTGACACGCTGACACAATATGTTATTTTAATAAAAGATTTATTGAATTAATTGCCATGTTAGATTTGACGCATTTCGCTGTTATGAATTATTAATATGGTTATATTATTTGGTTGTATCTTGTACATATGTAATAAACAATGTTTAAAGGCGTGTCTGATTAAAAACTAAATATATAAATAAACAATATTTTGTTCAGGTACTGACATTATTATATTATTTTTTGTCTAAAAACTCAGTGCGAGGTAATGGACTAGGGGCGCATATTTTAGACATTTTCGTTATGATTAATTACTAAAATAAATATATAACTAATAAAATATATTTAAAAAAAACAAAGTGTGATTAAAAAAAAATACCTTTTTTATAGTTTACTAAAAACTACCCAACAATCCTGAAAATAGGTAAATTAATTTTAATTTTAAGAGGCTTATTTCTATTTTAAAACCTTATTGCAATTTAGGTTAAAAATCTTGTAATAAATAAACGCACAGTGGAACACAGCACCAATACAATCAAATATAATTGATGACTTGTATTTTTTTTATATTTACTGCAAAAAGACATATTTATTTGCGCAAAACAGTATAATAATTCTTAACAAATAATATTTCCAAATCCAAAAGGAATACAAAAATATCCATACTAATTTTATAAATGGGAAAGTGTGTGTGTCTGTTTATTTGTCCGTCTTTCACGGCAAGACGGAGCGGCGAACACGTGATTTTTTAAGTAAATATAGTTGAAGGGATGGAAAGTGACATGGGCTACTTTTTGTATCTTTCTAACGCGTGCGAAACCGAGGGCAAAAGCTAGTGTTTTCATAAACGCCATTTGAATATTTTCATCATTTATACGCGTCTGTTTATTTATAAAACATCTTACATCAATATAAATGGGTCATCCAAAAACGACATAAAAATGTAAATATCCAACATATGTACTTGTGTATTAATGCCATGAAGATCATTAATCTTTCCATTTGACAGAAGGGTGCTTACGAAGACATGCGTACGTGATATGTTTAAATGGTAGACATGTCATAAATATGAAGCTTTTGAGGAAAAGGTACCACATTTTTTCTTACCATAAGGGACAAAGCCCATACAAAAACCGGCCAAGAGCGTGTCGGGCCACGCTCAGTGTAGGGTTCCGTAGTTTTTCGTATTTTTCTCAAAAACTACTGAACCTATCAAGTTCAAAATAATTTTCCTAGAAAGTCTTTATAAAGTTCTACTTTTATGATTTTTTTCATATTTTTTAAACATATGGTTCAAAAGTTAGAGGGGGGGGGACGCACTTTTTTTTCCTTTAGGAGCGATTATTTCCGAAAATATTAATATTATCAAAAACTATCTTAGTAAACCCTTATTCATTTTTAAATACCTATCCAACAATATATCACACGTTGGGGTTAGAATGAAAAAAAATATCAGCCCCCACTTTACATGTAGCGGGGGTACCCTAATAAAAAAAAATTTTCCATTTTTTATTTTTGCACTTTGTTGGCGTGATTGATATACATATTGGTACCAAATTTCAGCTTTCTAGTGCTAATGGTTACTGAGATTATCCGCGGACGGACGGACGGACGGACGGACGGACGGACGGACGGACGGACAGACAGACATGGCGAAACTATAAGGGTTCCTAGTTGACTACGGAACCCTAAAAAGGGAACCCCTAAAATGCTTTTTAGGCTTTTTAGGCTTAAAACTAGATGGTAGAGGGATGTCACAGTTTCGTTTTCTGTCAACCCCTTATTTGCCAAGAGTGGCACTGACGCTTGAGTGGTTTCATGTGCTCTGCCTACCCCTTCGTGGGATGCAGGCGTGATTGTATGTATGTATGTAACTAGATGGTTTCGCAGCCTGGAAGTTGCCAAAATCATATTTTCCCGAAATATTTTTGAAAAATTTTATTTTTTATAAGAACAAATATCATGATATCACGTCAATACACCTTTAAAAAAAACCGGCCAAGTGCGAGTCGGACTCGCGCACCGAGGGTTCCGTACAAACCTTATGAGGAAATGGGTAGTAAGGTTAAAATTATTTAAAAAAAATATATTATGTGATGTAACTAAAAATTTATGGTTTTCGTAATTTTTCCTTTATCTATGCTATAAGACGTTGCTTCGTACCAAATTTCAAGATTCTGAGTTCACGGGAAGCACCCTGTAGGTTTTGATTCCCTTGCAAGTGTCGAAAATTTGCGGCATAAACGGCTGTATCTTTTGATTGCGTTGGCTTAGAAGTTTGATTTTTTCACAGCTTCAAGGGACAGTAGACCTGAGTAATTGATATAAATTTCAGCTTCATACCTCCACGCGTTCCTGAGAAAAAGGGTCTTGACAGACGGACGGACGGACGGACAGACGGACAACAAAGTGATCCTATAAGGGTTCCGTTTTTTCCTTTTGAGGTACGGAACCCTAAAAATAGTAGGCTTCATCAGTGTAGTATTTAATAGATGGCGCTAAAAAATGAGGTACGATTCTTAGTATGGAGACTGTAAAAGCTATATAAATATTCCTTGCCATAAGTGCGTTTTCACATTATCCGATCCGATCCGATCCGATCAAAAATCAAAGATGGCGGCTCAAATATAAAGAATATTGGTTCTACATCCGATATCGGATCGGATAATGTGAAAAGGCACTATCTTTGCTCGTATTTTTATACGAATAATCTGTTAGTCCTTTTTCTTAAGAGGCGTAATCCTTGGAAAAATACTTCAACTCAAATTACGAACAAACTTCAACTAAACTTTGATCTTAATTTGAACAAGTAAGAGTCAAGACTTGAATTTATTGCCTGTAGTAACTTATACGTGGAAAAACCGTTTTTTTTTGCTAAAATTTGGGAAATTTCGAGTGTGATTGTTGAGTTGAGATTTCTCCATAAAAAAATCACTAAGGTACATCTAAATTGTATGTTATTAGATCACAAAATCCCTGTTAAAGCAAATAACAGGGAGAAAATATGATTTACGTTATTACATCACACTGAAAAAGTACTAAATTCATGAGCGGTACTTAGGGAATAAGGCCTCTTAAGCGACAATGTGTGTTTTCATATTATCCGATCCGATGTCGGATGTCGGAAGGATTTCAATGGAAAAAATCCAAGATGGCGCCTGTAATGTATGGGATATCGGTCCGACATCCGATATCGGATCGGATAATGTGAAAACGCACTTAGGCTGAAAATGCCATAAATGTACAGTTAACCAATTGGAACCCTAGGCCACTCTACATTCTACAACCATGTCAAAAAGTAAACAATGAAAATATGCCAGCCCTTAATGAAAACGGGTTTTAATTTTAACATTCGTTTGCTTCTGTAATTAATACGTAATATAATAACCACCACCCCCTTTCTTCCCGTGGGTGTCGTAGAAGTCGACTGTGGGATATGGGTTAAATTGTGGCGTAGGCGAGAGGCAACCTGTCACTGCAATGTCACAGTTTCGTTTTCTTTCAACCCCTTATTTGCCAGGAGTGCCACTGAAACTTGAGTAGTTTCATGTGCTCTGCCTACCCCTTTATGGGACACAGGCGTGATTGTATGTATGTATTGTATGTTAATATTAATTAGAAAAGTCTTAAAATTAATTACAAAAGGGTTCTTTTGTTTGCATTGTTTCAAACCTGAACCGCATGGCCTGTTAATCAGTAATTGCTTGGTTTCCACGGGACAGGCTTCGCCTTGTGCAGGAGCTAGGACCATAGAACTAATTGGCTGTAAGACGATACGGTAGGGGTCAATTCTCCATACAAACGCTCTCGACTATTTCCTCCCTAGTTTTTGAACGTAGAGCAATGATTTTTTCAACACAGATTGTTATTATTTTTATCTGTGTCGGACCGTTTTGATTTTTTGATATTCTGCTTTTTAAAGATTCTAGAGCCAATCAAAAATTTCCAAAACGGCCTTTTTCATTGTGGCGCAAAAAAAGGTGTGATACTCAAGATTGGTAACAATTAACCAAAAAAGCTAAACGGTCCGACATAGATTATTTCATTGTTATTCAGATTCTCAAATTTCGTTCCGATTGATTAAGTTTTGAAGGAGGAAAGAGTCGAGAGCGGAACCTCGATTTTAAAGATTTTTTTGAAATATCTTTTTACTGAGTTGTTCTTAATAGACAATTTTTTTTCGATAAATCTAGTTAATAACACTTGTATATTTAACTAAAATTCCCAAGTTGAAACGGGGGCTCCTTTCCATTTTAGCATTTTCGCTACCGTATCCTCTTAAATACATATTTCATTTCTTAAGCGACAATGTGGTACCTTTAGGCTGAAAATGCCATAAATGTACCTTAATGACATTGTTGCGCAGGTCTTATCGGCTCGGAAGTATCTCGGTTTTAACATTGTTTAGGAAGTTTTCCAATTTGCCTAATTTCTGTGGGAAAAGTTCTTAATAATTTAAATAAAGTATACAATGAAAATATGCCAGCCCTTAATGAAAACGGGTTTTAATTTTAATATTCGTTTGCTTCTGTATTGTATGGATCTGAATGCTGGGCGACAAAGGTGGAGGATGAAAGGAGATTGCACGTAGCGGAAATGAGAATGTTGAGATGGATGTGTGGAGTGACCAGAATGGATCGGATCA
This sequence comes from Leguminivora glycinivorella, assembly GCF_023078275.1. Lineage (NCBI taxonomy): Eukaryota > Metazoa > Arthropoda > Insecta > Lepidoptera > Tortricidae > Leguminivora > Leguminivora glycinivorella. The sequence continues at coordinate 8,495,560 of NC_062996.1, forward strand.
GGAATGAGTATATTAGGGGAAGTTTGAAAGTTGCGCCTATAATGGAAAAGATGAGGAGTGGCAGGTTGGCGTGGTACGGTCATGTAATGAGGAGGGATGAGTGTCATATAGGCAAAAGAATGTTGGAGATGAATGTTGATGGATGGAGAGGGAGGGGTAAACCCAAACAACGATGGATGGATTGTGTGAAAGAGGACATGAGAAAGAAAGATGTGAGTGTTGAGATGACGAAAGATAGAGGAGAATGGAAGAGAAAGACATGTTGTACCGACCCCACATAACGTGGGATAAGGGTAGGAGGAAGAAGATTCGTTTGCTTCTGTAATTAATACGTAATATAATAAATAATCTGATTTTCTAGACACATGAATAACAGCCGCGTGTGTTGACGGGTTGAGAATTTACCACCCCCTTTCTTCCCGTGGATGTTGTAGAAGTCGACTGTGGGATATGGGTTGAATTGTAGCGTAGGCGAGAGGCTGGCAACCTGTTTCTGCAATGTCACAATTTGGATTTCTTTCCACCCCTTTTTGCCAAGAGTGGCACTGAAACTTAGTAGTTTATGTGTTCTGCCTACCCTATGTATACATACAATCACGCCTGTATCCCATAAAGGGGTAAGCAGAGCACATGAAACTACTAAAGCTTCAGTGCCACTCTTGGCAAATAAGGGGTTGAAAGAAAACGAAACTGTGACATTGCAGTGACAGGTTGCCAGCCTCTCGCCTACGCCACAATTTAACCCATATCCCACAGTCGCCTTTTACGACACCCACGGGAAGAAAGGGGGTGGTGAAATTCTTAACCCGTCACCACACAGGTAACCCCCTACCCAGCAGCAGGTCACCCTATGTATTTATGTATGAATAATTTTTTGAAAATGCTTTAAAATATACTCCTGAAAGTTTTTGAGAAAGTTCTTAGTTAATGCATTATTGATACGAGATGACAGTTTATTCCAAAATGGAAGGCCGAAAGCCGTCAAAATTTCTCTACTATATGCTATCTTAGTAAGACCAAAGAGGATCGAGTTTTATAGAGAGTTACTATCAAAGTAAAATGTGTAATCTCAGTAACCGTTAGCACTAGAAAGCTGAAAGGGTAATAGCCGGGTAACCATAGTGAAACTGCCCTAAGCGAAAAAACTGATTTCCTTTTACTGGATTGTATACCTATGTATATGTAGTGCTTTCACCAAATATCAGGCCTCAAATGTATTAGATTTAAAAAAAAAATGCAAAAAAAGGAAAAACATTTTTATTTTATTTTAGCCAAAGTACTTATCCGATTTCTTTGTAATTTGGATATGTTGGATATGTTGTATATACATTTAAGGTCAATTAAAAAAAAAATTGCGTTATGTCATGAAAAAAAAAAATTTAGTTGAAAATTAAAAAAAAAGAAAAATAATACTTGCGATGTAGCCACAGTTACCAAATTTACATATTTTATGTATAATTTAATAATGTTTAACATATATTTAAAAAAAAAATCGGGATTAACAGTGTGAAAAAATCGGATTTGTGACATCCCATACATTGTTTTCATTCAAAATAACTTGTACGTGATTCCACTAGAACGTTTTATTCTCAACGAATTTTGAATTTAGAATTTTGTAACTGTCGCTATCTCGCAAGTATTATTTTTCTTTTTTTTTAAATTTTCAACTCAATTTTTTTTCTTTTTTTTTCATGACATAACGCAATATTTTTTTTTTAGAAATTGACCTTAATTGTATATACAACATATCCAAATTACAAAGAAATCGGATAAGTACTTTGGCTAAAATAAAATAAAAATGTTTTTCCTTTTTTTGCATTTTTTTTTCAATCTAATACATTTGAGGCCTGATATTTGGTGAAAGCACTACATATACATAGGTATACAATCCAGTAAAAGGAAAACAGTTTTTTCGCTTAGGGCAGTTTCACTATGGTTACCCGGCTATACCCTTTGGTACCTATATGTATATCAATCACGCCGACAAAGTGGTAAAATAAAAAGTGGAAAAAATGTTTTGTTAGGGTACCCCCCCCCCTACATGTAAATAAATAAATAAAACAATAGAGTGAATAAATAATAAAGTGGGGACTGATTTTTTGTTTCATTCCAACCCCAACGTGTGATTTGTTGGATAGGTATTTGAAAATGAAATGGGGGTTTACTAAAATCGTTTTTGACGACACAGTTTCGTTTTCTTTCAACCCCTTATTTGCCAAGAGTGGCACTGAAGCTTTAGTAGTTTCATGTGTTCTGTCTACCCCTTTATGGGATACAGGCGTGATTGTATGTTGTTGTTGTTGTTGTTGTTGATTTTCGGAAATAATCGCTCCTAAAGGAAAAAAAGGGCGTCCGGGGCCCTTTAACTTTTGAACCATATGTTTAAAAAATATGAAAAAAATCACAAAAGTAAAACTTTATAAAGACTTTCTAGGAAAATTATTTTGAATTTGATAGGTTCAGTAGTTTTTGAGAAAAATACGGGAAACTACGGAACCCTACACTGAGCGTGGCCCGACACGCTCTTGGCCGGTTTTTAAAAAATATATATAAATGGGCTTACTCTTGGCCACAGACTAGCCAAAGGCAAAGATGTGGCCTACGATGGAGTGAGCTCGCCCAGAAAAGTTGATTTCTTATTTACTATATAACTTGTGTATATTATTTTTTGTTCAATGGAGCCGGAAAGCGGTACCTTCGCTTAGCGCAGTGGTCTGAAATCTGACGCATTTTGAATGATAAAAAAATATTCTAGGTAGGTAAGTTAGTTTAGTTAACTAAATAGAGAAGTTAACGTGCCGTGTCAGAAAAGTTATCTCTTTTATCTTTCTGAGCACTTATAGCAAATCGAAAGTGGCATTCGAAAACACATTAATTCTGTTTACCTCGTCTAGAGTACCTAATAAACTTAAACTTGTAAGTACCTGGATTTGCGCGATGAAAAGAATTAGTAAAGAACGTTTTACATTAATAGTTATTTGTTATACAAGGGGGCAAAGTTGTATTTTAACGCCGAGTGTGGAAACGAGAAGTAAAATACATTTGCACCCGAGTGTAACACAAAACTTTTCCCCTCACTGTAGCGAGGAAACTACAACGCAAAAAATGCGTTTATCACTGCTTCCAGTAGTTCCACAGGTGGTAAATCATCTTTATTACTAGATTCACCTACTTTTATCAATTTTAAAGCAGTTAATTTGAGTTTATTCAAGGTCAAATTACTTTACCCACTAGTGGATAAAATGCGTTTTTACCCGCTGGTATTAAAGGACAAAACACGTGTTTCCGAGCTAGTGAGGGGAAAATTAAATTATATGACACGCCGCGTGTGGCTTGTGGCTTGTGGCGGTAGATATCGCGTGGTTTTGATTTACAACTATTTCTATTTATCGTTTAGAACAAAACGGATAACCTATCTGGCACGCTATAATAGTTATTTGTTATACAAGAGTGCAAAGTTGTATTTTAACGCCGAGTGTGGAATTGAAAAACGAGCAAGCCAAAGGATTCTATAGTTGAACCACGAGCGAAGCGAGTGGTTCGAGAATAGAATCCTGAGCTTGCGAGTTTTTCAGCACACGAGAAGTAAAATACATTTGCAATCGTGTGTAACACAAAACTTTTCCCCTCACTATAGCGAGGAAAGTACAACGCAAAAAACGCGTTTATCACTGCTTCCAGTAGTTCCACAGGTGGTAAAACATCTTCAATTCTTCATCACTAGATTAACCCACTTTTATCAATTTTAAACCAGAACATTTGCCTCTATTCAAGGTCAAATTACTTTATCCACTAGTGGATAAAATGCGTTTTTACCCGCTGGTATTAAAGGACAAAACACGTGTTTCCGAGCTAGTGAGGGAAAAAAAAAGTTAAATATACCTAGTCACATCTCGGACACTGCCGATCAAATATATGAAAGAGGCGCGTTCCTGGCACACATTCTAAGCTCGTGTAGGTGAACGCGTACCATGCTTGTATGAGTGAGATATGAATATGACAGATCGACTGTTCGCGTTTTGGACCGGCGGTAACTGTGAAGTAACCGTGTGGGGTGGGCGGCACTTTCAGCGGGGAGCCGGAATGGCCATACTGTATGATAGTATCTCTTAATTATACTGTGGTATAGAACTTCTTACACAAATTTATTTATTTATTTAATCTTTATTGTACACAAAGAGAGAAAAACTTATAGTACAAAAGGCGGACTTAATGCCAGACAGCATTCTCTACCAGTCAACCTTTAGGCAAAGCAGAGATATTGTGCAGAGGTATTGTGTTAAGCAGAGAAATTGACTGAATCCCACGCTAAGCTCGAGAAGGCTTGTATTGTGGGTACTCAGACAACGATATACGAGAATATAATAAAATAAAATAAAATAAATAAATAAATATTGGGGGACACCTTACACAAATCAACCTAGCCCCAAACTAAGCAAAGCTTGTACTATGGGTGCTAGGCGACGATATATACTTATATAAAGAACCGGTCTGGCTCAGTGGGTAGTGACCCTGCCTGCTGAGCCGCGGTCCTGGGTTCGAATCCCGGTAAGGGCATTTATTTGTGTGATGAGCACAGATATTTGTTCCTGAGTCATGGATGTTTTCTATGTATATAAGTATGTATTTATCTATTTAAGTATGTATATCGTCGCCTAGCACCCATAGTACAAGCTTTGCTTAGTTTGGGGCTAAGTTGATCTGTGTAAGGTGTCTCCAATATAAAAAAAAAATATTTTAAAAATCGGGACTTAATCGCGTATGACTACATATTAAACTGACCTCCGAGACCACGGGGACAACGCTGTCCCTGAAACGTTGGAGGTCAGTCTAATATGTAGTCATACGCGATTATAAGTCCCGATTTTAAAAATAATTGCAATAATATCTGTTGCCTATAGCCCTTGCTGGGATTCAAACCCAGGACCGCGGCTTAGCAGGCAGGGTCACTACGCACTAAGCCAGACTGATCGACATAATAGAAATTATTCGCCCGCGTAATAAAAGTAATCTTATTCAATCATTTTTTTTACAACAAATAAAGTTTTGAATTGGATCTGTAGGTTTCTATGTACACGTCTGTCCGTGATTATTTCGGTCCCTATCCCTATCCCTATCCTTATCCCTGTCCCCGACCCCTTTGACTTTATCACCCCCTTTTCACCCTTTCAGGGGTTAAATTAAAAAAAAAGTAAAAAGTAAAAAAAAGTAAAAAGCATTTAATTTAACGGAGTACGCTGGTTCGATTCCAGCTCGGAACACTTGGAGGCCTTGGTCACTTTTTCTTTGTATATGACATTTATTTAATGTTTATAGCATTTAATTGTCCAACATAGGTAATAGGTACATAAGTACAGGTTTCATTATACATTTTTGTCTCACTATGTTGTGCCGTGAGGCGTACAACTTTTAGTAAGTACCTGAAATACTTGTTCACTCATAATGTCTTTAGGAATCCTTCTGTGAAGTTTCGATTAAAATAGTCAAAGTAATCTTGTTTTCCCATACAAACTTTGGACCCCCATTTCACCCCCTTAGGAGGGGAGTTTTGAAACATCCTATCTTAGTGCTCCTCTACACTATATAAGGAACCTACGTGCCAAATTTGAAATCTCTAGGACCAGCGGTTTCGGCTGTGCGTTGATATGTCAGTCAGTTTCTTCTTTTTCCCCTCACTAGCTCGGAAACACGTGATTTAAAATAAAAAATAAATAAATATTGGGAACACCTTACACAAATCAATTTAGCCCCAAACTAAGCAAAGCTTGTACTATGGGTGCTAAGCGACGATATATATACTTAAATAGATAAATACATACTTATATACATAGAAAACATCCATGACTCAGGAACAAATATCTGTGCTCATCACACAAATAAATGCCCTTACCGGGATTCGAACCCAGGACCGCGGCTTAGCAGGCAGGGTCACTACCGACTGAGCCAGACCGGTCGTCCTTAATACCAGTCCTTAATTTATCCTTTAATACCAGTGGGTAAACACGCATTTTATCCACTAGTGGATAAAGTAATTTGACCTTGAATAGAGCAAATTTTCTGCTTTAAAACTGATAAAAGTGGTTAATCTAGTGATGAACATGTTTTACCACCTGTGGAACTACTGGAAGCAGTGATAAACGCGTTTTTTGCGTTGTACTTTCCTCGCTATAGTGAGTGGAAAAGTTTTGTGTTACACACGAGTGCAAATGTATTTTACTTCTCGTGTGTTGAAAAACTCGCAAGCTTAGGATTCTCGAACCGAATTCAACTATAGAATTCTTTCGCTTGCTCGTTTTTCAATTCCACACTCGGTGTTAAAATACAACTTGCACTCTTGTATAACAAATAACTATTATATTATTTAGATTTTAGTCCTATAATTATTACTTTTCTTTACGACCACAGCGACTTCGTCACAAATTCAGATATACTCCCACTTCCTGCTTATTTATTCCCAGCGTAATAACTTGTATTTATTGAAATGAGAATAAATAGACTAGGTACTTTTACCGTATCGGTAATACCTTCGGGTGGGATTGAGGTCAAATGCCTTTTATACAGAAATATGAACTGTTTGCTTTTATTCATAAATAACTCATAAATATCAAATGGTACGTTTCGGGAAATATAAATAAACAGAATATAACCTAACCACAAAATTAAAATTAAAAAAAACCTTGACCGCGACATAGTAGACCGATTTTCATGAAACATGGCTAAGAACACTCCCGACTAACTCAGCTTTCAGATGAAAAAACTAAATCTAAATCGGTTCATCTGTTCAGGAGCTACGATGCCACAGACAGACAAACAGACAGACTGATAGACAGACAGACAGAAACGTCAAACTTAAAACACCCCGTCGTTTTTGCGTCGGGAGTCAAAAATAAATAAATATTCTGAGGACATCTTACACAGACATAACTTAGTCCCAATGTAAGCAAAGCTTGTACTATGGGTGCCAGGCGACGATATACATACTTATATAGATTATTACATTAAATCCATACTAATATTATAAATGGGAAAGTGTGTGTGTCTGTTTGTTTGTTTGTCCGTCTTCCACGGCAAAACGGAGCGACAAATTGACATGATTTTTTAAGTGGAGATAGTTAAAGGGATGGAAAGTGATAGGCTACTTTTTGTCTCTTTCTAACGCGAGCGAAGGTGCAATCAAAAGCTAGTACTTATATATAGAAAACATCCATGATTCAGGAACAAATATCTGTGCTCATCACACAAATTAATGCCCTTACAGGGATTCGAACCCGGAACCGCGACGTAACAGACAGGGTCACTATAGACGCGCTGGGCCGGACCATTTATTTCTATAACCTACTCAAAAACTTGTCTCTACATGTTTAGATATATGCCAAATGGAAATTAAGGCCATTAGAGTACTTTACTTATAATTAACCCAAGTTACTTAGGCAACACTACATTATGTAATAAAGCTTGGCGCGCTTGTAATTCAATACATCTGATTTACAACACATTTCTTAACTTAACTAGACCTTAAAACTCGTTAAAAGTATATCTACTTGAAGCTCAGGGTTTATAGTGGTTCATTAAAGCTGTGAGCTGTCGTGTAATTCTAGCCAGCATTATTCATAAAATAGTACTCTATTTTCTTTAGAACACATTGAACTCTAGATGCATCGAAAACTACTCGTGTTTGGAGCTCAGACGTTCATGGTTCGCTTTGGTCGTGATGCGTGAATGTGAAGAAGAATTAGAACAGCACTGGTAAGGCTTCTAAATGTTCTCGGCGGCCAAAATGTTGGAGATTAACTTAAATTGAGGGCGGAATTCTTAGCTTGGAGCAGGAAAAGGTTCTGGAAAACACTTATGGATTTAGTTTTGTGGCTTTTAAAGTGTGATTTCAGTGTACAATACAATACAATACAATACTCTTTATTGCACACCTTGATAAAATACAACAATACAAAACAAGGAAGAAACACGAACAAAGGTAAACAACAGGCGGTCTTATCGCTAAAGAGCGATTTCTTCCAGACAACCAGTGTAATAAGTCGCCAGGAAGTGTTTTCGTTATCTCGATATACATTTAATGTATGTTTTAAGCCTTCTTATATTTGTAATAGATACTAATGTTCTATGAAATTGTTAAAAAATCTTAAGAGGATACGGTAGCGAAAATGCTAAAATGGAAAGGAGCCCCCCTTTCAACTTGGGAATTTTAGTTAAATATACAAGTGTTAATACACCGTAGAGGGTGCAGGCCGGGGTTCAGGCAGACCAAAAAAGAGATGGCGGGATGACTTGAACGCATTCCATCCAAGCTGGCAGAATTATGCACATGACAGGGTTGAGTGGAAAAAGCGAGGGGAGGCCTTTGCCCAGCAGTGGGATACTACAACAGGCTAATTAAAAAAAAATACAAGTGCTATTAACTAGATTTATCGAAAAAAAATTGCCTATTAAGAACAACCCAGTCAAAAGATATTTCAAAAAATCTTTAAAATCGAGGTTCCGCTCTCGACTCTTTCTTCTTCAAAACGTAATCAATCGGAACGAAATTTGAGAATCTGAATAACAATGAAATAATCTATGTCGGACCGTTTAGCTTTTTTGGTTAATTGTTACCAATCTTGAGTATCACACCTTTTTTTTGCGACACAATGAAAAAGGCCGGAAAATTTGTTGTTTGGAAATTTTTGTTTGGCTCCAGAGTCTTTAAAAAACAGAATATAAAAAAAAATCAAAACGGTCCGACACAGATAAAAATAATAACAATCTGTGTTGAAAAAATCATTGCTCTATCTTCCAAAACCGGAGAGGAAATAGTCGAGAGCGTTTGTATGGAGATTTGACCCCTACCGTATCGTCTTAAAGATTCTTGAAAAGTGGAAACATCCATAAGAATTTTCTTAGAAAGTAAAATTTATGGTTTACAAAATGTTTGTTCAGTTCTTCAAAGTATATATCTCCATTGAAATAATCAAATTGAAACTTAATTAAGTGCCAATGCCATAATATAAATATACGGATATTACATAATAATATTATTTTATACGTTTTTTTCGTATTCAATATTTATGTAACCATTACCTCCGAATTAATTAGTTAATTGATAGCAGACCCGAATCAAGATATTGAAGAAAACTATGAACATAATATAGGTAGCTAGTTGATTCATTAATTCATGGTATTCAGAAACATATCTAATGACACTCCTATGATTTCAAATTCCAGCGTGGAGATTTATTTATGAAGTAGGTACACCGATATTTGTATATTGTTACTATTTTTTTTCTTTTTTACTTAAGAAGTTCTTCATTTATTTATAAACAACATAAAAATAATATAATAAACACTTAAATTAAAACTTACAATAAAACTTATAAATAAAATATTTGGCCCAGGTCTTGCTCGTTGGGTAAGGTGCCCAGAAGGCTGGCCCGCATTACCCCGCTGGATAGCAATGCTGATCCGCTGAGCAAGGTATTGACCAGCCCTCTGGTTACCAGAAGCGTCTATAAGGCGCTTAGATAGCTCCTTGTAGAGGCAACGCGCACTAGGCCCCCACGGCCCCATGGTTTCGACCCCAAACGCCGCAAATATGTAATACTTGCGACGCTTATTACTTTATTACTATTAGTTATTAGATTAAATAATTATTTAGAATGGAAAAAAAATCGATAGTAATTATACATTCCGGTTATCTACATCACATTATCTTTGTATCTCTTTTATCTTGACATTCTTAGTTTCTCAATATGCAATTATTCTTAGTAACTGACTTCGAAATTATTATTATTATTTTCTTTATTCATTTCAATTCTTAGGCTAGGTATTTTTATAATATGATTATAAAAGTAAAATAGAAAACCACATACAAAACAATACAAAATATATAAACACATTATAAAAAACCTAACCTAGGGTGCCGCCAGCAGCGGGGCAGGGCCCAAGCTGCCGGTGGTTAGGGCTGCAGAGAGAGGAACCGTCGGACTATCCGCGCCGTGTCCAAGATCACCGCCTTCTGCATCTGACCCTTGATCCAGCCACCTAGCGAGAGTCTCTCGAGATGTTGGTTGAGACTCTTCGCTATGAGACCGTTCGCTGAAACGACTATCGGAACAATGATCGTTGAATCAACAGCAATTATTATTTTATTCTTAATCGTATTCCCTTTTTATAATTTTGTTTTCTTTTATTCTAATTGTAATCTATTTCTATTTTAATTATTATTTTGACATTACCAGTGATGTAATGTTCGATACGACTATATTTGCATGCATTGTATTATGTTTTATCTGCAAATAAAAATTTGATTGATTGATTGATTGATTGAGTTGTCTTAGTACGCAAAACACAAGTCTTCTTGATCTTACCATCCGGACTTAATCAATTTGTGTAATGTCCCTATAATATAAATATAATATAATATTTATATTTCAAAGAGGCTTAATGGTCCCAAATTAATCAAAGTTTCTACGTGAATCCATTATACTAATTAAAATTGGGAACTTGGAGGAATCATTTGTGACATTATGCTACTTAGGAAAATGTTATGTTTAATGAGTTTATAACATCTTATTTCAATAAATTAGGGTTTTAATTTAGGAAAGGTAATTAGACCCTTTTTGAGGTGATGTTATGTCTGAGAAAATGTTAAAGAGGTTGTGGGTGGATATACTATTTTTGAAACTATAAGTACTTAAAAGGATTATTTATTTGAAAGGAAATATAAAATGGATTTATTAATATTGAGTATTGAGTAGATATATTTTTAAACTGTAAACCGGTTATTTATTTGAAAGGGGAATAAAATTGACCCGGCAACCTTCAAATCAAGAGTGAACAGGCATCTTCTGGGCGAGCTCACTCCATCGTAGGCCACGTCTTTACCCTTTGGCTAGTCTGTGGTCAAGAGTAAGCCCATTTATAATAATAAAAAAAAAATTAAATAATTGACATCTTAAACATTAAATAAATGTCATATACAAAGAAAAAGTGACCAAAGCCTCCAGTGCTCCGAGCTGGAATCGAACCAGCGTACTCCGCTTATTTACCGGGCGAATGCCAGAACCACTCGGCTATCGGTCCACGAAAGCAAGGGTCGAAATTTCTAAGTATATGACATTTCCGAAGGCTCGTGGCGCCCCCTGGCCATCCCTGAGGTAGAACAGTATGGTTCGACCTCCTAGCCGAATCAACTCAGGTGATTACAAGCTAGCGAAGAGAGATGGCGCTGCCATTAACACTCTAAGAACAAATTAAATTACTTTCATAGAAAATATTTTAACTTGTTATTTTAAGTAGTAACACTACTATTATGTTCTAAACATTAAATAAATGTCATATACAAAGAAAAAAAAAAAATCGACCCTTGCTTTCGTGGACCGATAGCCGAGTGGTTCTGGCATTCGCCCGGTAAGCGGAGTACGCTGGTTCGATTCCAGCTCGGAGCACTGGAGGCTTTGGTCACTTTTTCTTTGTATATGACATTTATTTAATGTTTAGAACATAATAGTAGTGTTACTACTTAAAATAACAAGTTAAAATATTTTCTATGAAAGTAATTTAATTTGTTCTTAGAGAATTGACATCTTACTTTATATAAATACTAGCTTTTGCCCGCGGCTTCGCTCGCGTTAGAAAGAGACAAAAAGTAGCCTATGTCACTTTCCATCGCTTCAACTACCTCCACTTAAAAAAATCACGTCAATTCGTCGCTCCGTTTTGCCGTGAAAGACGGACAAACAAACAGACACACACACTTTCCCATTTATAATATTAGTATGGATTTGATAAAAATTAGCTAACACAACACAATAAAATAAACAGGCCTCGTAGCCGAATGGCTTTTCTGCGACGCGAAACGCCACCGAAACGCCGAAGAAAGCTAGTCTGGCTCTGTCGCGCCAATACGCAAGAGCGATAGAGATAGATAGCTACGAAAGAGATATTATCGTGAGCGTTTCGTGAGCGTTTGTGCATTCGGCTACGCATACAGGATCCATACTCAGTCGTTTAATTTTAATTTTTTATGCTTTTAATTTTTTTATGTTTATGTATTTTTTTCCAAGAAAATACAGTCATGTATCGTTTTATAATATTAAAATTTTATTTGTATAAATAGATAGTCCTAGTAAAAACTTAACTATGAACTTAATAAAACTAAACCTAAACTAAAACTACCTATAAAATAAAACCCTACAAATAAAAAATTGTTTCTAAATCTGAGCCGACCGGTTGGGTGCCCAGAAGGCTGGCGGCATTGCCGCGTTGAACGGCAATGCCGATGTGCTGGGCAAAGTAAGCCCCAGTCTTCCGGTCACCCGACGCGTCTTATGTATTTTATTTTTAGTCTGTACTGTGCGATAAGTTTATTTTCCCCTCACTAGCTCGGAAACACGTGTTTTGTCCTTTAATACCAGCGGGTAAAAACGCATTTTATCCACTAGTGGGTAAAGGTGGGGTAGACATGATTGTACTGTATCATAGCGTAGCTTACTCTTAGTTGCATGATAGAAATAAATACTTAAGTAATTGTACCTTAAAATTATTTGCGACAATAAATGACTTTTTATTTTTTATTTATTTTATTTTTATAAAGTAATTTGTCCTTGAATATAGTCAAATTAACTGCTTTAAAATTGATAAAAGTAGGTGAATCTAGTAATAAAGATGATTTACCACCTGTGGAACTACTGGAAGCAGTGATAAACGCATTTTTTGCGTTGTAGTTTCCTCGCTATAGTGAGGGGAAAAGTTTTGTGTTACACTCTGGTGCAAATGTATTTTACTTCTCGTGTATTAAAAAACTCGCTAAGTTCAGGATTCTATTTTCGAACCACTCGCTTCGCTCGTGGTTCAACTATAGAATCCTTTCACTTGCTCGTTTTTCAATTCCACACTCGGCGTTAAAATACAACTTTGCCCCCTTGTATAACAAATAACTATTCTTTAAATTTGTTGGCACCTACTGACATAATGTAAATTTATCAATTTCCGCTACCTTAAGGTTTAGAAGAAATCGCTCTTTAGCGATAAGACCGCCTGTTGTTTACCTTTGTTCGTGTTTGCTTCCTTGATTTGTATTGTTGTATTTTATCAAGGTGTGCATGTGCAATTAAATTAAATTAAATTAAAATTAAAATGACTTTATTTCGACCAACTGGGATCATACAATTTAGGTACACACATAAAATATCACAAATAATCACAATAAAATTAACAACAATAAATAACATTAAAATTTACATTGCACAAATAAAATTAAACGTCAAGTAGGTTAAATCTACGTGTTAGTATTACTTAATTATACTTCATATGGAGCGCACTGCAGTGATTCAGACACGCCCCATCCAACCTGCTTGCAAACATTGCCAGGATGCTGTTGGTGCTGGCCCTCACCCTTCTGATCAGCGACGCGGCGCGTTTGCGCATGGTGGCAGAAAAGCTGTCCACGCGTGCCTCCGCGAACATTAACGATGCGCTGCAGTAGCGAGGCAGCCCCATCAGCACCCTAAAGGCATTGTTATATTGTACACGCAGGGCGCTGTACTGTTTCTGTGTGTAGTTCACCCACAGGCTACAAGTGTAAAATGAGGTACAAAATGCTCGGAATAAGGTTATCTTTACCGCACCTGAGCTACGCTGAAACCTGCGGGCAATCATGTTCGCTCGAACAGCCAGCGCCCTGCGCTCCCTTTCGACGTCGACATCGTCCTTGAGGTCAGAGGTGATGATATGCCCTAAGTATTTAAATTGATTGACTAGTATCAGTGGATTGCCATAAAGAGTATTTGTATTGTATTGTATTGTAAATGTAACTTGGTTGCTACTTTACTATGATTATGTAATATAGAACGTTGTACCATACAAGTGATAATTTCCTGTTAACACGCTTAGTACTATGTATGTATAGTAATGTAATACCTACTAATAAAATATTTCACATTGATTTCACACTTTTCAAAGAAAAGTTTTCCAATATCTTATTTTTCGAGTTTTTTATAGTAATGTAATAAAAACTTTCACATTGATTTCACAAACAATATATAAAAACATTACACCAACCCGTGCATTTTAAACAGAAAAAAAAACCGGCCAAAAGTGTGTCGGGCCACGCTCTGTGTAGGGTTCCGTAGTTTCCCGTATTTATCTCAAAAACGACTCAACCTATCAAATTCAAAACAATTTTCCAAGAAAGTCTATAAAGTTCTACTTTTGCGATTTTTATCATATTTTTTAAACATATGGTTCAAAAGTTAGAGGGGGGGGACACTTATTTTTAGTTTAGGAGCGATTATTTCCGAAAATATTAATTCTATCAAAAAAAGGTTTTAGTAAACCCGTATTAATTTTTAAATACCTATCCAACAATATATCACACGTTGGGGTTGGAATGAAAAAAAAAATTGTCCCCAATTTACATGTAGTGGGGAGTACCCTAACAAAACATTTTTTTCCACTTTTTATTTTACCACTTTGTTGGCGTGATTGATATACATATTGGTACCAAGTTTCAGCTTTCTAGTGCTAACGGTCACTGAGGTTATCCGCGGACGGACGGACATGGCGAAACTATAAGGGTTCCTAGTTGACTACGGAATCCTAAAAATGCAAAATATATCCAATGTTTACCGTTTGTAAAGTTTTCTTTTCGAAAACACGTCTAGATGCAAAACAAGTGAACCGATACCGTTTTCCTATTAAAATAAGTATTTTACTCTAGGGCGGAATATTGTTGTTTACTTCCTTGTATTCTCTTGTTTACAGCGTCGGATAATCAACAGTAACGATGTTTTTTCACAACAGAAATGTTCAGGATAAAATACTACCCCCGATGCAAAAGAGTTCGTCTAGTACTTATTCTAATAACGTTTACACATGTAGGAATATCACGTCACAGTAATGAGAATTATAAAAGTACTATAATTAATATAGTTTAATTTGATTGCAAAGTAAAATTGCATGAGATTTAAATTGTAAAAAAAATACTTTAAAAAAATGTTGTCTTAATCGCGTTCCTCTCCTATAGCAGTTCTGCCCTAGCACCAAATGCACAAACATTTACGATAATATTGTTATCGTAGCTCTCTATCGCTCTTTCATATTGGCGTGACAGAGCGTGGCCCCGTAGCCGAATGGCATTTCTGCGACGCGAAACGAAAACGAAACGCTGCGAAAGGTAGTCTGGCTCTGTCGCGCCAATACGCAAGAGCGATAGATATGGATAGCTACGAAAGAGATATTATCGTGAGCGTTTTGTGAGCGTCTGTGCATTCGGCTACGCACATCATGCGTTTCGATTGTCATTTCGGCTAGACTGGGGCTCTGTTTTGGATTCGCGCAGAAGATTAGGTATTTTGAATATTCGTATTTATAATTTAAGTCTGTTTTTCAAATTCAAATTTAAAATTATTTATGTGTAATCAAGTTATTAATAACTACCAATAAGTTTATTTTCAAAAATTTAATTTTTGGAACAAGTTTATCGCCGACTGTAGGTACCTTTCTTTCAATAGTCATCTGCTGCTTTCCGAGGCGTTTTTAAAAACCGCTTACTCGTTGGGGATACGACGTTTCATAATAGAGTTCCTATGACCACTTTTCTCCTCCATCATCAGATCAGCTCCATGATACCACATCATTGCATTATCACGTGATTTACTTATGTGTGCAAAATTTCAGATCAATCAGAAACTGGGAAGTGGGTCAAATTTAGCTTCTACGTTTTAACTTTTGACCCAAACTAACATACTAACAAGGCAAGTTAAATAAGAGCTTGTAAAAATGTAGTTCTGGTTTATGTAGTATTTTTAATTTAAAAATATTCGTATTTTTCATACATTTATAAATTAACAACAACAACAACATACAATCACGCCTGTATCCCATAAAGGGGTAGGCAGAACACATGAAACTACTAAAGCTTCAGTGCCACTCTTGGCAAATAAGGGGTTGAAAGAAAACGAAACTGTGACATTGCAGTGACAGGTTGCCAGCCTCTCGCCTACGCCACAATTTAACCCATATCCCATAGTCGCCTTCTACGACACCCACGGAAAGAAAGGGGGTGGGGAAATTCTTAACCCGTCACCACACAGGCTCATTTATAAATTATTTCTGTGAAATAAAGTTATTACGAATTATTAGTGCATTTACTGAATATGTACCTACCTACTTGAAATCTTCTGGTCTCAAATGGCCCCATAACTTGATTAATTTTGTAACAAAACAGTTGATAAGTGTTCAATATTTTACTTATAAATATCCATAAAAACTTACGTACGGATAATATGTTATTAAAGGAAATCATAAGATTTATTAAAAATACAACCAGCTTTGAATTTTTCTGGCGAATACTGAATTCTGTTATCAGCCCAGCGTTGAAATTACCTTTGAAAAGATAAACCCTAGTGGCGAAAAGGCCTTTTTCCTCCCCTAAAAACCGAGTAGCGCCGCCGAGGACAAAAAAACTTACAATAGGCTTACTATTCTTCTCTTCTTCTTACTTCCCCGTACCATTTTGAAAGGATAATAAGTACAGAACGTGCATAAGTGTGGAAAGTTGCATTTTCTTTATTTTTTACCGTGCCTTATAACTCCCGTTTAATGTAACACTTTAAATTCTCGTTTGTACACATTTTTATAATTATTCACGCTTCAAACGGGAGAAATAGTACATTACGATACTAGTGCGAAATAAAGGAAGTTGGAAACGAGTGGCGATAAATTAAAACACGACCGAAGGGAGTGTTTTAAATCGACACGAGTTACGAATTTCCTTTTCGCACGTGTATCGTACGACGTTTTTCAGTACAGATGAGCCTCCGAAGTTTCGACCTGGCATATAATGAACCACTTCTCGCACTAGTGCGTAATAAAAACACCATTTTGTACTGAAAATATCATTATTTCACCTTTCTTCGGACGTTTCGCCCAGGTTGACCACAGTCGCAAGTTAGTTTCCCATACAACCATTTCGGTCGCAATATCTTCAAATTAGTCACTCAATGTCAAATGTGACATAACGCGTGGTAATGTCGTGCACACAATGCGCGGTCCTGATACAATAACGAAATGCAGTCGACGTATGCGCGCATTACGGTAATAAAATGTGTACAAATTTTGACTGCTAATGTCACTGTCAGAACGGTTTCTTACTTCACTTTGTTAGTCGCTGTATGCACACATGACGGTAACAAAATGTGTACGAATTTGTGGCTGTCAATGTCACTGGCAGGCGGTTTCTAACTACACTTTGTTAGTCGCCGTACGCACTCGTTACGGTAACAAAATGATAATGTCACTGTTAGAAGAAGCCATTTTGTACTTTCAGTCACGCGTGTACAGGACTATTTTGCGACCAATTTTCGACTGTTTTTTTACCTGGAACATCTCCCAGATTTAATCCATATTTTAACAACTTTATTGGTTTTCTAAGCATTATTTTTATTATTTCAGTATAGTACCTATACACCGTGTTTCACTTAACACTAAAAACCTGTAAACTGTTTGTTCAGAATCGAGAGTAGAATCGATTGAGGTATATCTTGATGGGGGTAATATTTTTTGTTTTAATTTGTATTATTAGTTATTGTTTACGTGCCCATTCTACAAATTCGTAATACAACATTGTGCATATAATATTGTTAGAGGTTGTATACCTTTTTCAGTATTTAAGGGTATTAATACTGGTTGGTTACTTGGACGATTTTTTTTTCTGCTACGAAATAGACCAAATAGACGTTGTGCGTCAGTTTAAATTTAAAGTTTATCATAAGTCATAACAAACTGAACTCGTACCTAATTACAACCTTGTCATTTTGAATTTTAGGTTTAAATTTGCTTACTGAGTCACCTGTCCAATTTGAAGTTTACTGTGAGACAGGTTAAAGTGCTTTACATTTCCATAGCTGTCTATTGGTAAACCTTGTGTCGTTGCAGTAACGTACACAATTAAACAGTTTGAAGGCTTATGATGGTAGCTAGTAATTTTTTTTTTTTTTTTTTTTTTTATAATTTATGGCCTGGATGCGAGTCCTTTAAGCCAAGTCTTTGTTTTATTATGTTTAAAGCACTTCATTTAAACAGTTTTATGGCATATTATGCACTAATAATTTGTTTTAAAACACTTCACTTGTTTAAATCTTCAGCGAGGTATTTTTAATATACTTGTACAACGGAACGTAACTGTCAACGTTTTTGAGAATGTCGGCAAGGCGGCGGGGGACATTATTATTAAACACTTCACTTAATTCACTTGCGAGGATAAGTCTTTCAAATGCAAACACTTGACATTTAAATATAAGGTGCTCCACATCTGCAATACTACCATTCTGGCAGTGAGGACATGTACCATCGGCTATTATTGAAAATCTGGCTAAGTGCGCTGGTGCACGATTGTGACCAAACCTTAATCTGTTTATGGTGGTTATAAAACTTCGACTTCCCATCTTCATCTTCTCATACCAAGGTTTTCCAGGTAATTCAGATTGAATACTAGCATACCATCTTCCTTTTGTTTCCCTGTCTCTGGTCCATAATTCCATCCATATATCAACAACATCAGTTTTAACAGAGGCCTGACAATCCGTCAGGGGAACTCTTGTGGCACATCTAACATCCAATTCATGGATCCCTGAGTAAGCAGCTTTGTCAGCAATTTCATTCCCTGTTATACCAGTGTGGGAAGGAATCCACATAAAATTTATATGTACATTATCATTTTTGAACTGTAATAGCATCATTTTAATTTTGTACAAAATGAAGTTATCCTTGTAATGCAACTGATTATTTTGCAATCCATAAATCAAGCTAAGTGAATCAGTAAAAATAAAGAAATGTTTATATTCTGACACTCTCATTATAACTTTCAGGGCCTCAAATACTGCATAAGCTTCAGCTGTGAATATGGAACATAAATCGTGCAACCTAAAGCTCTGTACAAATTTAGTTTGCGGATCATACACTGCACTTCGCACATGAGATTCAGTTTTACTACCATCTGTGTAAAGTTTGTAATAATTAGGAATTAGCGATAAGAAATTTAGGAAGTCAGTATTATTATTGATAGACTTTGTACATACGGTTATGTTTATAACTTTACTATTAAAATTATCTTCATAACATGGCCAAATTTCATTTTTATATACATTAGAAAATTTAGCTTCCACCTGTAAGAGTATTGTTGTTAGCTTAGGGAGTTGGGGATGACTCTTTATTCTTTTAATTATACTCTGATTGTTTTTAGCATATATCTTAATTAAATATCTGTAAGCTAACAGCACCCATCTGACTGGTAGAGGCATTGTTTTGGTCTCTACTTCCATTGCTCTTATTGGGGTTGAACACATTGCCCTGATATTATTCGCATTGCTTTATTTTGAATTATTTCTAACTTATGTGTATGACAGGTATTCATATGTACAAGAAAACTATAGTCGAAATGACTTCTGACAAGGGTTTTATATAGTAAAGACAGTACTTGAGGGTCAGCACCCCAAGATATACCTGCAAGACATCTCATAACATTTAAACCTTTAACGGAATTAGACATTATATGTTTAGCATGTAAACTAAAATTTAAATGATTATCTATGACTACACCTAAAAATTTATGGGATGGAACTTCTCTAATTATCTCATTATTATATACAATATTTACATTTGATGTATCTTTGCTCAATATTAATAACTTGCTTTTGTCTGGATTTATTTTTAAATGTAAGTAATTGTTGTAATAAATATAAAGTTGATTTAACGCATCATTAATATGAGCTTTAGCTACATCTAAATTTGAATTAATAGAATATATTACAAGATCATCTGCAAATTGCAGTATATTAACATTAGAAGTATTTACAAATGAGTTAATCTCACTAGTGTATAAATTATACAATAGAGGAGACAGCGTTGCTCCTTGCATAGTGCCTTTGAAGACTTGTCGTGGTCCGTGTAATATGTTATTAAATTTAACATACAGCTCTCTATTATCTAAGAAATTAAAAATCCATTCGCAAAGTTTTCCTGGGATATTAAAATTGGACAGAACTTTTACTAAAATTGTAGGGTCAACATTATCAAATGCCCCTTGTACATCTAAAAATATGCAAACAGCATGTGACTTGTTGTAATTTGCTAGTTTTAAATCAGAGATAAGAGATATGAAGCTGTCAGAACAGCTTCTACCTCGTCGAAATCCATTTTGAAATGAAGGCAATATGTTGTTGGCCTCCACATACCAATCAAGTCTAGTTTTAATCATATTCTCAAAAACTTTACCTACACATGAAGATAAGGAGATTGGTCTATACGAATTTGCCTCACTAGGTGGTTTGTCTGGTTTTAAAATAGGTATTACACACTGTGTTTTCCAGGATGGAGGTATTTTCCCTTGTAACCAAAGTAAATTCATGACTCTTAATAAAACTTTTTGACCGTTAATGTGTAGTTTTTTTATAAGAAAATATGGTATATCATCTAAGCCTGGGGTAGTATTTTTCCTAGATTTCAAACTTCTAACAAATTCTTCCCAAGTAAAAGGTTGAATAAGATACCTAGACTGATCATTATCGTTGTTCATTTCGAAAAACTTTCTAAAGACCTACAATCGTTATTATTACCTTGACTAAGTTTATTTAAAAATGGTTCTATAAATTCATCGTTTTTATTTACCTGCTTAGATTTTAGTCCTTTAAAACGTTTAATATTATTCCAAATTAACCCAATTGGTGTACATCTATTTAAAGTTCCACAAAAATTACGCCAACTATTAGTTTTTTCCTCAGATATTGTTCGTTTTTTAAGAGCAACGAGTTTTTTGTAAGTTATATAGTTTTCTAAGGATGGATTAGACCTGTAATATTTTAATGCCTCATAGGCTTTAATGACACTGTCCTGACATTTTTTATTCCACCAGGGAACCGGTGGTCTGCTAATGAAATTATTAGTTCTAACAAATTTTGGAATACACTGTATTTTTAATAGGTTGAGTTCAGAAATAAATTTTTCATATGACTCTATAGGATCATTGTCATTTAAAGGAAAATTAGAGAAAACCTCTTCTGAAAGCTCTTTATACTTATCCCAATCAGCTTTAGCATATATAAATTTATCTGTCGGTTCACTTACTTGATACTTTTCAAGAGAGGTCTGCATACTAATTATAGTAGGATAGTGATAGCTACCCATAGGGTCATCATGGACTTTCCACTCACAATGAGGTGCTAGACTTGCACTGCAGAAGCTAACATCGATCGCTGAAGGATTTCGATTGGGGTAAGTTACAGTTGTTGGATTTCCATTGTTTAAAATACACAAGTCTAAGTCACTAATAATGTCAAACAAAGTGTTACCCCTCGGTTGATTAGAAACGCAGCCAAACGCTGCATGATGTGCATTAAAATCTCCTGAAACTATTATGGGTGTTGGTAATTTCTCAATTATGTGTTGAAGTCTATTTAGCCTTATGCGTGGACGGTTTGGAGGACAGTACACGCATAAAACTGATAAAGGTCCTCGGTTAGTCATGATTGAGATCGCTATATTTTGAATACTCTCATAAAAATCGGTCTGTATAAAAGTATGTTTATATATATTTTTAACCAGTATAGCGACTCCGCCGCGACCATTATCAGCATATTTGCAGAAAATATTATATCCAGGTATCCTAAAAGCAGTAGTTGGTTTTAACCATGTTTCATTAAGAAGACAAACATCTATATTATTATCTTTTAAGAAATTTATTAGCAAGGGTTTTTTATTTATAGCTGATTGAATATTAAATTGTGCAATTTTAAAAAGTGAAAGATCCATTATTGAATATTCTTAATAAACATTTCTTCAATTGAATGTTTAGTGATTGGGAGGGAATCGGTCTTATTTGCTAACTCTATGAGAGTGGTCACAACTGCATTCATTAAGACGTTGTTTTGTAGCAATTCCTTTTTTATATCAAACGTTGGTGTTTCTGCTGGTGAAGCTGTAGAAGGAACATTAGTTTGGGATTGTGGTTTAGCAGGTTTCGATTTATTTGTCTTGTCAGTCAGTTTTTTGTCTATTATCGCCGGGAATTCTACTTTACGAGTTTCAGCTTTAGAAGCATAAGAGATGTTTGCCTTCTTATCCATTATTTTTTTAAGCTTTATTGGACAAGCTTTTGAAATTGCCAAGTGAGGGCCGCTACAATTGGCACAGCATAACTCGGTTGGTTTATCGCACTCCTTATAGAAGTGGTCGCCTGAGCAAATGGAGCAACGCTGCTTTCCGTTACAAACTTTTGCCGCGTGATTGAATTTAAAACATTTAAAGCATTGCAGTAACGGAGGGACATATTCAAATACACGGTACGAGAACAAGTCGTACTGTACGTCATCTGGTAAAACATTTGATAGGAATGTTATGCTCACAGTCTGTAGGGGAATACGGTCCTGTCCAACTTTTTTTGTGAATCGCCGTATTGCGATTATTTCATATATTGAGCTTAACTTTGTGTACAAGTCCTTGTTTGAAATGTTGGTCGGTACAAATCTTATTATGCCAGTTTTTTCAATTTGGGTTGCCGGAATGTACGCCTTCATATTATATTTAGCCAAAAAGGCGTTGTTGTTTAAGAAATTATTAGCAGTGTTATATTGTTTAAAAACAACTGCGATTTTGTTTGCGTTTACACGCTGTATTGCCGTGACACCTTTGATATCCGTCGTGAAGATGTGATTTAAGAAAATTGGGCTTTTATTTCCCAATTTTTCTTTCGGGTCCTGTTGTTCAACGAACACTTTAAACTCTACTTTTCCCGAGTTTTCAGGGTACAGTCTTTTATAGTCCGGTTTAAAATATGGTAAGTACGCATTGTTCAATTGCTCACCCCCGCCGCCATCGTCCGTGCCGCTGCCGTCCGAGCCGTCGATTTTGGAGCGTTTTAGGGTGGGCGGGTTTGTCCCGCCCCCCTCCTCGCCTTTCATTCTTAACACAATACCTATATATTTATTTACAACTTTACATACAGTATATACAAATTAAGCTATTAAAACTCAATAAATTATAATTTTAAAGATTGGAGCGAAAATTTTTCGACTACTTTTTTCAAATTCCCGCCAAAGAATCCAGAACAACATCGGTAGCTAGTAATTATTTTATTGAGTGTAGAGTTAAAAGCCGAGTAGAGCTGCACAGAAAATTAAAAATTCAATTTAAACAAATAATAATCATCAGATTAAGACGATACGGTAGGGGTCAATTCTCCATACAAACGCTCTCGACTATTTCCTCCCTGGTTTTTGAAGATAGACCAATGATTTTTTCAACACAGATTGTTATTATTTTTATCTGTGTCGGACCGTTTTGATTTTTTAGATATTCTGCTTTTTAAAGATTCTAGAGCCAATCAAAAATTTCCAAAAACGGCCTTTTTCATTGTGGCGCAAAAAAAGGTGTGATACTCAAGATTGGTAACAATTAACCAAAAAAGCTAAACGGTCCGACATAGATTATTTAATTGTTATTCAGATTCTCAAATTTCGTTCCGATTGATTAAGTTTTGAAGGAGGAAAGAGTCGAGAGCGGAACCTCGATTTTAAAGATTTTTTTGAAATATCTTTTGACTGAGTTGTTCTTAATGGACAATTTTTTTTCGATAAATCTAGTTAATAACACTTGTATATTTAACTAAAATTCCCAAGTTGAAAGGGGGGCTCCTTTCCATTTTAGCATTTTCGCTACCGTATCCTCTTAAAAAATGAACATTCTAGATACGTTTAAAAAAATAAAAATCAGTTGGGGTGTCTGAGGTTTTGAGTGATACCGGAAACACGGTGTATGCACCGGAGCACTAAAAATTCAACAGACAATTGTTTGTAGACGTTTAATCAACTAAACAGTTTTTATTAAACGAAAGAATATAACGGTTTGGAAAACAACATGAACATTCTTGAAGTAAGTTCAAAGATATACCTATATCTACAATTGATATTTTTACTATCAAAAAAACCGGCCAAGAGCGTGTCGGGCCACGCTCAGTGTAGGGTTCCGTAGTTTTCCGTATTTTTCTCAAAAACTATTGAACCTATCAAGTTCAAAACAATTTTCCTAGAAAGTCTTTATAAAGTTCTACTTACTACCTATCCAACAATACATATCACACGTTGGGGTTGGAATAAAAAAAAAATCAGTCCCCACTTTACATGTAGGGGGGGTACCCTAAGAAAACATTTTTTTCCGCTTTTTATTTTACTACTTTGTCGGCCTGATTGATGAGTGCTAACGGTCACTGAGATTATCCGCGGACGGACGGACAGACAGACAAAACTGTAAGGGTTCCTAGTTGACTACGGAACCCTAAAGAGGTGTATTTCTATAAAGTAAGTCCTTATTTTTATTGTGACTAATATTTCCACCAGCAATGGTTTTTAACCCCCGACGCAAAAACGACGGGGGTGTTAAAAGTTTGACGTGTCTGTCTGTGTGTGTGTCTGTCTGTCTGTCTATCTGTCTGTCTGTTTGTCTGTCTGTCTGTGTGTGTGTCTGTCTGTGGCATCGTAGCTCCTGAACAGATGAACCGATTTAGATTTAGTTTTTTTTTGTCTGAAAGCTGAGCAAGTCGGGTGTGTTCTTAGCCATGTTTCATTAAAATCGGTCCACTATGTCGCGGTCGGGGGTTTTTTCAAAATTTTAATTTTGTGGTTAGGTTATTAGGTATGCTACATGTGCATTGCTTTCCAGAAATTCCTTACTGCGCATGGAGCATACCGAATTAATTTCAAAAGGCCCTTATTTTCAACCAAAAGGAACCTTTTCAAATGGAAAACCACTTACAAAATCCCCCGAGGCGCCATTCCTTTCTTCCGAAAACCGAGTAAAAGACGCACGAGACAAAAACTGGCTTACCATTGTTATTCGCTGCTTCATTCTGAAACTCTGAAAGGATACACAAAGTTGCATGTATCCGACTTTACCATTTATGAATAGAGTTCCTCTAACTTTGCACCGTTTTGAATGAAATGAGTAAGTGTCAGAAGGTCGTAATTAACAAATTATTTTAAATAACCACACATTTGAAAAAAAAAAAAAAAACCCCGCGACATAGTAGACCGATTTTCATGAAACATGGCTAAGAACACTCCCGACTACCTCAGCTTTCAGACAAAAAACTAAATCTAAATCGGTTCATCCGTTCGGGAGATACAATGCCACAGACAAACACACACACAGACAGACAGACAAACAAACAGACAGACACGTCAAACTTATAACACCCCGTCGTTTTTCGTCGGGGGTAAAAATATTGGACAGGGGACACAGTTAAACGCAAGGCAGCCATTTATGAACTGATATACATATATGTATTTCTAAGAATGAGAGTGAACGCATCCACCGTTTGCATGCACTTATAACTACCCACATAATTACATAGGTACACTTTCCCACTTTTTTTCCAAATTTATTCTAACGCCGTGTCTTGCGTGGGCGACGGTCGCGTGACCGTCGCCGTCGCGTCTCATACTTCCATATCGATAAGGTTTGATTTCGTACGCGTCGCATCGCCGTCGCGCTACCATCGCGCGACCGTCGCCCACGCAAGCCACGGCGTAAGGCATAATAAGGGTTCCGTATCTTGATTTAAATTATGGAATCCTAATCACATGGAACCCTGATTCCGAGAGGCATGTTCCACAAAATATTTTAAAAATTCAAAGGGAATCTCATTCGGATTCAGTTTGAACTTCGGGACTAATTCAATAAAGAAGTTTACTACACAGATTACTAACAATAGACGCCTTGGAACGCCGTGTCTTGCGTGGGCGACAGTCGCGAGACCGTCGTGCGACCGTCGCCGTCGCGTCTCATACTTCCATATCGATAAGGTTTGATTTCGTATGCGTCGCATCGCCGTCGCGCGACCGTCGCCCACACAAGCCACGGCGTAAGCAACTATACGGCACTGCACCGGCTACATTTAAATGGGTATCCATAAATAGAGCTATGAGTTCCTGTAATTGGCTCTTTGTTTTTAACCCCCGACGCAAAAACGACGGGGTGTTATAAGTTTGACAAGTCTGTCTGTCCGTCCGTCTGTCTGTCTGTATGTTTGTTTGTCTGTCTGTGTGTGTGTGTCTGTCTGTGGCATTGTAACTCCCGAACGGATGAACCGATTTAGATTTAGTTTTTTTTTTGTTTGAAAGCTGAGTTAGTCGGGAGTGTTTTTAGCCATGTTTGATGGAAATCGGTCCACGATGTTGGGGGTTTTTTCAAAATTTTAATTTTGTGGTTAGGTTATTAAGTTTCATTTTAGTTTTAATAAAGACATATTATCGTGAACGTTTCGTGAGTATCTGTGCATTCGGATACGCACACAGGCGCCCCCTTTCCCATGGACATTTAGTCACAGGTAGCCCTCCGCAGCGTTGGTAAGCGACGTACCAACTGGGTAAGTAATCTGTGACTCTGTGTCACTTTTTTACGCGGTCCGTCGACTTTTTCCGACACTTTCCATTCAGAATTACACTGTTTTGAATTCTGAAACTTTTGGGCCCTTTTTATAACATTTTCTATTTGACAAACTTATAAAAACTAGTGTAGCCTCAGCAGGGTTAGCACATGATTGCCGCGAGAGTATGTCGCCGCCTGATAGACTATCCGTCCTTATGTAATTAATACAGTTAGAAGAAGACGTGTCTATCTCGCGGCGACATACTCTCGCGGCAATCATGTGCTAGGCCTACAAGAGCATATAATATACGTAGTATGTAGAACATATAATATACGGCTTGTTCCCTCTCTTTCTAAGTACGTATTACGTACTTAGAGAGAGAGAGAGAGAGAGGGAACGAGCCGCCAGCTGGCGATTTTTTTTATTGGCTACAAGTCAAAGGCAAAGACGTGGCCACACCTCGGACACTGGCGATCAAATATATGAAAGGGGCGCGTTCCTAGCACACAGTCTAAGCTCGTGTAGGTGAACGCGTACTATGCTTGTATGAGTGAATGACAGGTCGATTGTTCGCGTCTTTGACAGGCGGTAACTGTGAGGTAACCGAGAGCGGGTGGGCAGCACTTTCAGCGGGGAGCGGAAGTGGCCATACTGTACGATAGTACTCTTTATTATACTGTGACGTGGCCACAGTATAATAAAGAGTACTATCGTACAGTATGGACACTCCCTGCTTCCCGCTGAAAGTGCCGCCCACCCCCTCTCGGTTACCTCTCACCGCCTGTCAAGAACGCGACCAGACGACCTGGAGGGCTACCATAAAGTGCTAAAGCCGTTCAGTTTAGGTTGAGAGAAAGGGACGAAGCTATAGCAGTTCCATAGCTCCGTCCCTCTGTCTTAACCTAAACTGAACGGCTTTAGCACTTCATGGTAGCCCTCCTGTCTTATCTCACTCACACAAGCATGGTACGCATTCACCTACACGAGCTTAGACTGTGTGCGTAGGAAAGCGTTCCTTTCATATATTTAATGCCATTGTACCGCCATTGCAAGCGTTGGTAGCGTAGCGGTACGTGCGACTTTCGTTCCGGAGGTCGCGGGTTCGAACCCCGGCTTACACCAATGAGTTTTTTGGAATTTATACGCGAAATGTCATTTGACGACCGGTTTGGCCTAGTCGGTAGTGACCCTGCCTGCTACGCCGCGGTCCCGGGTTCGAATCCCGGTAAGGGCATTTATTTGTGTGATGAGCACAGATATTTGTTCCTGAGTCATGGATGTTTTCTATGTATTTAAGTATTTGTATTATTAATTATTATATATATCGTTGTCTGAGTACCCATAACACAAGCCTTCTTGAGCTTACCGTGGGACTCAGTCAGTCAGTGTAAGAATGTCCTATAATATTTATTTATTTGATATTTGCCAGTCGCTTTTCGGTGAAGGGAAACATGAGGAAACCGGACTAATTCCAATAAGGTCTAGTTTACCCTTCGGGTTGGAAGGTCAGATGGCAGTCGCTTTCGTAAAACTGCCTACGCCAAATCTTGGGATTAGTTGTCAAAACCGACTCCCACGAGCCATGGCAAAGCCGGGATAACGCAAGGAGGATGACGATTTCATCACCAGTATCACCATTTTATTTTATTTATTTTATTTTATTTTATTTCAAAACAAATTACACAGTATTACAGTGAGACACTAAGGCACTGTGCAATGCATAAAACATCATACTATATTGTTAATACTTAGTGTAATAACGTTAACATAATAAACTTAATAACTAACTGAAGACACTCGATCATCCATCGCTTCGCATAACCTCAGACATTCATCACATAAGACCTTCCATCTACTGGCAAAAACGTCACAGTCAGGTGCTGATTTGAGAAGCGCATTAAGGTACTTTCAAAACGCGAACTAAGGGCGAGTTCCTGTACGCTACAGTGCGCGCTTTGGGAACTGCTAGCAAGTCACGAGTAGTGCGAGCAGTTTTCAGAGGAGTGCTAGCATTGTGTTTTAATGATAAACTGTGTCAATACAAAACCTGCTCCAATATTTATAGATTTCAGTAACACGCATAAAGGCACGTTTACACTAATCCTTTCGGTCCATGCGATCGGGCGAACACAGCTTTGGCAAACGTTTGCAGAGAACGATTCGAATTTACAATATCTGAATCCGATTTGGTATATACATCGTGTTTTTTCATTTCCGTTAAATTCGACATGTCGTTGATGGGTTCATTATCAGGAACCTGTATATCACTTTTAGTTAAATTCGCAAAAAAAAAAAACTTTTCATCATTTTCATACATAATAAATGAATTTATTAGAATAACGTTCAAGTTGGTGTCAAGTGATTGACGGCACATGTCAAAACAAATAACATTAGGAATTGGTAAAGGCTGTCACACACGTGTCCAGTAATTATCTTTATTTTTTTTAATAACTCGATAACCGTAAGAGTTAAAACGATAGTTTCTTAGAGAAATTAATTGTATTTGATCTAAAGAACCTTCCCTTAAAGTTGATGGAATTCAATAAAAAACAGGTTGTATGTATACTTGTATAGACCTATCACCGAATCGTATTGGCCTTTTGCCACCGCTTATGAAAGCTCGGTCTGCTCGACAACAAATTTTCGTAATAGTACAGTTTCAGTAAGGTATCTGAGGCTATTTACAAAAGACAGCACTAAAATTGGCTGATAGTACGAGTAAAAACTTAAAAAGTATTTTTTCTACTCCCGAACTGTATTCGTCATTTTACAGGGTCGTGCATAAATCTTTAAAACCCTATCTAAAAGTCTATTCCCCAAAACCAGCGTCCGCCCGGCTTTCCGCGCATGCACGCAATAACGAAAAAAATTTAAAACGCGTTGTTTGGCTCTGTAACCATGGATACGAATTGTTATAACGATACTGCGCTCGTGCGCGGGAAGGCTTTGGGCAGCTGCGCTGACAGTGCAAACCTTTGCGTCAAAATACAGGAAACGGTTCGCTATTGTCTCGCAGAAACTTTTTTCGCATATCTTTGATTTGCATAAGTTCTTGGCAAAAGTGGTTTGGCAGAAATACCTTATGCAGAATATGCTTTGCCATAAATCATTTCGCAGATTTTTATAATATCGAATCGTTACGTTGGCAGAATATTGAGCATAATAGTCTTCTAGTCGAATAAATAGTACTTTCGCAGATTATAAATATTTGTGCATAATATTTAGGCGGCATAAATTTGCAATTTGCTTTTTGATAGCGAGTCAGATGTGTTGGGGATGCAAGATATCTAACACTCCTCCTCGTTTCGCTCGTCGCCGTACCTAAGGGGGCTCTGAGACAGTATTTCCTTTTCGATAGCGTGTCATAATTCCGCTCTTGTATACGATTATTATGGTACATAAAATTGTGCTAAATAAAAGTCGTCCAAAGTAACGTTTGCGCGACTAAGTGTGTCGTTTGCGCGACTAAGTTTTCTGCAAATTACCATTCGACCGAATGTTTTTCTGCGAAACATGTTATGCAAAGTGTGTTTCTGGCCAAAATTATTCTGCCAGATGAGGGTAACCCACGGGCAGGGTCAGTACACGGTAGTTCAGACCGGTCGCCTGATGAAATGAATATAACGTCAAGTTACTATTCTTATATACGAACACATACCTTCTATTGGAAGACCCATTTGCAATGCATCTTGGCAAGTCTTAGCACAATGTATGCTTATGCGGTGCACGGCAAACAGATATTTCATCATCATTCTCTTGCCCTTATCCCAGTTACTTGGGGTCGGCGAAGCATGTCTTTCTCTTCCATACATCTCTGTCACTCGTCATCTCATCATTAACTTGTTTTAGTCCCATATCATGTCTCACACAGTCCATCCACCTCTTCTTCAGTTTTCCCCTCCCGTTACTTCCACCACCTTCCACATTCATGTTGGAAAAATCAGCATGCTTTGTAAACCAAAGAAAATGTTAGCTAACCACATAAACGCACTTAGAACATAATTTAAATGTTTGAATAAAAAGTCAGATGAATGTTCTGGTGCGTTGGGAATTCATTCTTGTTTCGATCCTACTACTATTAACATCCTAAATTGTATCAGTGTCTTCCGTTCTCCGTTCATGTAATAAACCATCTTCATAACCAAGTCATCGTTTCCTTCCATCAGGTCATGGGCCTGCGCTCTTTCAATAAAAATCAAGTTTTGAGCGATAAAAAGTGAATATAGTTAATACGGTTGCCGACGGCAATGGCGTCGTCTATCAGTATAAGTTCCTCAGCTCCACTCGTAATGGAAAAACTAAAGGGAATTGAAAACTATAGTTCTTGGAAATTTATGATGAAAATGGTGTTGATTCACGAAGATCTATGGGAATTTGTGGAAAAAGAGGTTGACGAGAAAAAATCCGAAGATGTGAAGAAAAGCCAGAAAGCGCTCGCACGCATTGCATTATCCGTGCAATCGACGGCCTTCGTGCACATAAGGAACGTGACCTCGGCACACAAAGCATGGAAGAATCTTCAGAATGCTTATGAAGATAAGGGATTATGTCGGAGACTAGGCCTGTTGCGAACTTTGTTTAGCACAAAGTTGACGGAATGTCAAAGTATGGAAAAATATGTCAACAGAATCACGAACGTCGCACAACAGTTACAAGATATCGATGCAAAGTTGGATGATGACTTTGTTGCGGTAATCATGCTGAGCGGACTTCCTGAGGACTACGACCCGCTGATCATGGCAATTGAGAACTCAGACCTCAAGTTGACTAGCGAAGTTGTATCGGCGAAGTTGCTGCAGGAGACGTTGCGACGTGAGGACAGCAAACGCGACGGAGATGGAGTTACAGCTCTGGCGGCTGCGAGGAAGCCTCCCAGGTGTTTTGCTTGTAAAAAGATGGGACATATCAAGAAAGATTGTCCAACGTTGAACAAAAAGAAAAGTAGCAAGGTGATGTCATCGTCAAAGGTTCTGCTCACGGCGCTGTCGGTGAACGTTGAAAGTGATCTTTGGTACGTGGACAGTGGGTCGGCGAGTCATCTTTGTCGAGATGTGAACATGATGAGTGACATGAAGTCAGATAAATCGTTGCAAGTGACTGTGGCTAACGGAGATAAACTATTTACGGCTGGTAGAGGCAATGTTAACGTGGAACAACGTGATGGCAATGTAAATACTATAAGTGACGTGTTTTATGTACCTAACTTAGCAGCTAACTTATTGTCAGTAAGCGCCATGGCTAAAAAAGGCTATAAGATAGTATTCGACTCCGATGGTTGTGAAATTTTAGATAATGGGGTTATTGCCGCGACGGCTACTTTGAAAAATGACGTGTATATCCTTGACACTGTTGAGGCTTGTTCAAAGGTTCCTTTACAGAACAAACAGGTGGCCAACGCAGCAGTGGAGGAGGAGCGTGCGGTTTCTAGCGACGAAACTGTCTCTGCAGCTTCAGAGAAAGTTTGGCATCGTCGTCTTTCGCATCTCAACAGAAGAAGCATGGAACTTTTAAGAAAAGGTATGGCTTCTGGTATATCGTATGATAGTAGAGATTTTGAAACGTGTATAGCGTGTGTCCAAGGCAAAGCGAGTAAGGTACCGTTTCCGAAGAAATCTCACAACAGGGCTAAAGAGGTCCTGGGTTTAGTGCATACAGACGCCTGTGGACCGCTACCATCGGCCTCATTCAGCGGTGCTAGATATTTCTTGCTCTTCATAGATGATTATTCTAGGAAGACGTTTGTGTACTTTTTAAATAAAAAAGGTGAAGTATTTGATAGGTTCAAAGAGTTTAAGGCTTTAGTGGAGAACCAGACAGGTAAAAGGATAAAATCGCTACGCAGCGACAACGGAGGGGAATACACCAGTTCTGCTTTTCAGGCATACCTCAGGAGCAATGGCATCGTGCATCAAACGACAGTTCCTGGCTGCGCTGCCCAGAACGGGGTCGCGGAGCGCGCGAACAGGACAGTGATGCAGGCGGCAAGGTGCATGCTACAAGATGCAGGCCTGAGCAACGAATTTTGGGCGGAAGCTGTCAACACGGCAGTCTACGTTAAGAACCGTTGTCCTACGAAAGCTGTTCTGGGGAGCACTCCTGAAGAAAAGTGGAGTGGCAAAAAGGTATCACTGAGTCATTTACGTATCTTTGGTTCTGTGGCTTATGCTATGACTTCAAAGCGTTCGAAATTAGATCCGAAATGCAAAAAGTACATTTTTGTTGGGTATTGTGAGCATACAAAGGGTTACAGGCTCGTAGACCCGGAACAACCAACAAAATGCATCAAAGCCCGAGATGTAACCTTTTTAGAAAATACGTTCATTGAAAAAGCATCAAATGATGACATTGACAATGTCATTGTGTCAACTGAAATATTTACACAAACTAAAAATGCAGATGTAAATAAAAATGTTGAGTTCAAATTGTCTGACCCATCTTCTGTACAAACAGAAACGTCTGTAGTGAGTGGTACGTCTGATGATGTTAATTTGACAACAAATTCTCAGAATACAAACGATCGAACGAGTACAATCACAATTCATGATTCGTCTAGCTCTAGTGAATGTGATGATCCGGCCGATAAAACTTATATTCCAGAGGAGGAGAGTACGGAAACTTCGGAATATGACAGTTCATCGGGTTCGATACTTTCCGGATTATTGGCGGGTACGTGCGATCCAGATGCTCCACAAACTGTACGAGAAGCACTGAGTGGTCCAGATGCAGACAATTGGAAAGAAGCTATGTCTTGTGAGTACAACTCATTTATTAAGAACAAATGTTGGACATTGACAGATCGACGAGAGTCACAAAAACCTATCAAATGCAAATGGGTGTTCAAAGTGAAACGTGGATTGAACGGTGAACTCCTTAAATATAGGGCACGCCTGGTAGCTAAAGGCTTCACTCAACAATATGGCATAGACTATGAGGAGACGTTTTCACCAGTTGTCAGATACTCCACAATACGTATTCTGCTAGCTTTAGCTGCTGAGTATGGTATGAAGATTGAACATCTTGACGTAAAAACAGCATTTCTCAACGGTGATTTGAAGGAGACTGTGTTCATGGAACAACCGGAAGGCTTTGTAGTTAAAGGTCAAGAAAGTAAGGTCTACAAGTTAAATAAAGCTATTTACGGGTTGAAACAAGCTTCAAAGGCATGGTACGAGAAGATTGATCATGTTCTCTGTAATAAGTTGAAGTTCAAGAAGTCGTCATCTGAGCCTTGTGTCTACTTTCAGCGCCAGAAGGGGTCGTTTATAATCATTGCTCTTTACGTTGACGACATCATATTGTTTTCAACAGGTAATGAACGTGATAAGCTAGATGTCAAAGTCAAGTTAATGAAAGAATTTGACATGACAGATCTAGGGCCAGCTCATCAAGTATTAGGTATGAGATTGTGTAGGGAAGAAAACCAAATTACTCTTGATCAATCGAACTATATCGCGATGGTGCTGAAGAAATATAAAATGGAAGAATGTAAGTGTTCGCCTACTCCTATGGAAACCGGACTTAAATTACCTAAGGGAAATCAAAGAGATGATACCTATGATTATAGAGGTTTAGTAGGTTCACTAATGTATATTGCTATCTGTACCCGACCAGACATTGCGTACGCAGTCAGCTACTTAAGTCAATTTAATGAATCATTTACAGAGACCCACTGGAAAGCGGCGAAAAGAGTCCTGCGCTATTTGAAAGGTACCATGGATCTCCGTTTGACTTTTAAGAAAGGCAAGCAGCTGGACATCACTGGATTCGCGGATGCAGACTGGGGTGGAGACACCGTGGACAGGCGGTCGTACACGGGATATGTCTTCAAAGTAAGTAGGTGAGTCAATTGTTACTTGGGCAAGTTGTAAACAAAAAACAGTTAGCCTTAGCTCAACCGAAGCCGAATACTATTCTTTGTCGAACTCCTGTAAAGAGGGTTTGTTTATTCGTACATTTCTAAAAGAAATTATTAACGAAGAAATTGTGCCGACAATTTTCAATGACAATCAGTCAGCGCAGAAATTGTGTAGGAACTCCTTACATCATGCTAGGAGTAAGCATATAGATATTCGCCACCACTTTATTCGGCAACTTGTGAATAGTAATACGATTACTATTGAGTATCTTAATACAAATGATATGTTGGCAGATATACTGACAAAGGCGTTGTGTAAAGTTAAACACTATAAGTTTGTGAGACAGCTCATGTTACTTTCATGTAAGTAAATGCGTTAAAACTCTGTATTTATTTGATAGTTAAGAATGTGTTCTTAATGTAATTACCATCATGGTTATTTCAGTTACTTGTTAGTTTGCTTATACATGATAGTGATTACATGATATTTAAATGATTGCATATCAATATAATTACAATTCATATTGTGAATAACTGAACTTGGTTGATGCATTGTAGCGAAAGTTCAGTGCATATGTTTTTGTTAATTGATTTATTGTTACTGTGAAGTGTAGGTCACTTCTTTAGTTATGAATTTGTTTGTGTGTTGAAACAAGACTGTTTTTGGTTTAAGGGCCAGTGTTGGAAAAATCAGCATGCTTTGTAAACCAAAGAAAATGTTAGCTAACCACATAAACGCACTTAGAACATAATTTAAATGTTTGAATAAAAAGTCAGATGAATGTTCTGGTGCGTTGGGAATTCATTCTTGTTTCGATCCTACTACTATTAACATCCTAAATTGTATCAGTGTCTTCCGTTCTCCGTTCATGTAATAAACCATCTTCATAACCAAGTCATCGTTTCCTTCCATCAATTCATTCGTAATACCTTTCTCGTCACATGCCTTTCATCCCTCCGCATTACATGTCCATACCATACCACACGGCAAACAGATATGTAATGGTAGCTTAAACCAAACTATGTGGAAGTACTACTAAGGGCCAGTTGCATCAACCACGGTGTTTTCAGTCAAAGGAAATAGTAAATCCGATGTACTTAGGATATGTTTAGGAAAATCAACGATAGAGCGCGTGAAAAACAATTATATGCCGCAAGTGCAAGTTGTTCGCTAGATGTCACTGTTACCCCCCGCAAACTGGGTAATGACTTGTCGTAAAATGTATAAGTATTTGTGATGTCCAAATTTTTCGCTAGATGTCGCTGAATGCATGTTCCATGGACCCACATCTTTTATGTGGATTTATAATAAAAAAAATAAAAAAATATAAATTTACTTAACTCGTTGAATATTTCGTCATGAATAACCTTTAGGAAACTGTATTAAAATCTCTCAACAATAACAAAATTGGGGTCTCGTTTAGAACAAGGCAGTGCTCCCATCAAAAGCGAGAGCGATGAGCTACCGACGATAGAAAGAGACAAAAGATAGTCTCTCCCGTGTAAATAAGAGAGAGAGAGAGAGCTATTTATAGTTCGCTCGGCGACAAACTACACCCTGTTTTTATTGAATTCCGTTAACTTTAAATCAAATACAATTAATTAATTTCTCTAAGAAACTAGCGTCTTGACACTATAGGTTATCGATTTATTAAAAAAATAAAAATAATTACTAAACACGTGTGTGAGCCTTTACCACTTCCCAGGGTTATTTGTTTTGACATGTGCCGTCAATCACTTGACATTAACTTCAACATTATTCTTAAGGGTCTCTCACACTAATTAGTTCATTTATTATGTATGAAAACAATGAAAAATTTTTTTTGCGAATTTAACTAAAAGTGATATACAGGGAGGTTCCTGATAATGAACGTAACGACGTGTCGAATTTAGCGGAAAACAAAGAAAACACGGTGTATAATTTGCTTGCGCTATCATCTCGTCTATTTTGTTTTCCCCTCACGAGGTCGGAAACACGCATTTTATCCACTAGTGGGTAAAGTAATTTGAACTTGAATAAAGTCAAATTAACTGCTTTAAAATTTATAAAAGTAGGTGAATCTAGTAATAAAGATGATTTACAACCTGTGGAACTACTGGAAGCAGTGTGAGAAACGCATTTTTTGCGTTGTAGTTTCCTCGCTATAGTGAGGGGAAAAGTTTTGTGTTACACTCGGGTGCAAATGTATTTTTACTTCTCGTGTGTTAAAAAACTCGCAAGTTCAGGATTCTATTCTCGAACCACTCGCTTCGCTCGTGGTTCAACTATAGAATCCTTTCAGTTGCTCGTTTTTCAATTCCACACTCGGCGTTAAAATACAACTTTGCCCCCTTGTATAACAAATAACTATTACACGGGAGCGCTTATCTTTCGGTCGTAAAATAATTACCTATTGAATATAGTATGTATTACAATGAATATATATGTAATGTACAGTCAAGTGTAAAAATATGGGTGCGTACAACTTATCAAAATTATGTCCCATAGCACTTTATGTCGGCGGAATAAGGTCTCGGTACATATTTTTGAGCGGATAAAATCGATACGTATTTTAATTTTTGCACTTGACTGTAATAGTTCGGAACCAACGAAAATAAGTCTTGTGTTTATTTTCTTATAAGTTTTATTTTAGTGAATAATTAAAAATAAATCACTAATTTAGTCCTTCCTCTGCCTGAAACACAGGAACTATCCTAGCTCAGGCATTTGTATAAAACATCTCTTATATGTATAACAATTCTTAGCCTTTAAAAACAATCACTGTACAGTGTACAATTATGTTTTTATTAATAAATTATTTGTATTTTGTATTTGTATTTGTAGTTCCTATGCCGATAGCTCATCAGTTAGTCGCTTCCGGTGAGACCAGTGCCTTAGGGTATAATTAAGAATTTGCGAATAATCGAGAACAAAGATGGCTGAAATTCGCCTGATTTGCTTAGAACAATGGACTTGCCCATAGATTTGCTTGTTAAAGACACAGCAGAGCCTCAAGAGTAACATCAGCAGTTCTCGAAAAGTTTGTACAAAAATTAAGGGAAAAGTTAAATTTGTTTTTATTAATTCCTATTTTGTTACCAAGATTTTGTTGATGAATGATGAATTGAGATTTTATTAAGTTTCATTTCGTCATTAAGGTTCTCTGGTATCTACATTTTCTTAATTATAACAATTTTATTATCCTGTATATATCTTACGAAAGTCGAATTATATTACTAAATGTTGGTAGCAAAATATGTTATTGTGAATAGGATCAATTAAAATTTGCTGACGTACAAAGTTGACGGGAATTGCTGACCCACTAATTTTTTTTAAATTATAAATTGGCATACTTTTGGCCACATACTAGCCGAAGACAAAGACGTGGTCCACGATGGAGTGAGCTCGCCCAGAAGATGCCCTTGATTTTCTTTGCCTAGCGGTAAGAGCGTGGGACTTTTGTCTCCGTGGGTTTGATCCCCGGCTCGCACCAATGAGTTTTTCGGAACTTATGTGCGAAAATGTCATTTGATATTTTCCAGCCGCTTTTCGGTGAAGGAAAACATCGTGAGAAAACCGGACTAATCCCAGTAAGGGCTCGTTACCCTTCGGGTTGGAAGGTCAGATGGCAGTCGCGCCAGTTGCTTTCGTAAAACTAATGCCTACGCCAGATCTTGGGATTAGGTGTCAAAGCGGATCCCGCAGGCTCCCATGAGCAGTAGCGAATTATAGGATGAATAGCGAGAGGAGGATGATGACTATCGCTCATTTATGGAAAAAATACCACAGAATAAGATTTAGATAGAAGAAACAAATTCATCAATTTGTATGGCGGCCGAGCGTGTCAGATTTTGTACTGAACTTGTTACTTGCCTGTGATTTTAAATATGTCTCAGGCCCCTGAGTGTTCATAATTTTTGTGTAACGTGGCATTTTTAATGTTTTTGTTGACTTCAACATACGAAAATTGACGCCCGAAAGCTGCAAGCTGCGATTAAAGACGGACAACTCAGTCGATTTTACTGAGTTCATTTGACACGCTAAGTAGATTAGAAAGAGATAAAAAGTAGCCTATGTCATTCTCCATCCCTTCAACTATCTCCACATAAAAAACATGACATTTTGTCGCTCTGTTTTGCCGTGAAAGACGGACAAACAAACAGACACACACACTTTCCCATTAATACATACATACATACAATCACGCCTGTGTCTCATAAAGGGGTAGGCAGAGCACATGAAACTACTCAGGTTTCAGTGCCACTCTTGGCAAATAAGGGGTTGAAAGAAAACGAAACTGTGACATTGCAGTGACAGGTTGCCAGCCTCTCGCCTACGCCACAATTTAACCCATATCCCATAGTCGCCTTCTACGACACCCACGGGAAGAAAGGGGGTGGTGAAATTCTTAACCCGTCACCACACGGTACAAATTAATAATATTAGTATAATGTAATATAACTAGCTTTTGCCCGCGGCTTCACTCGTGCTAGAAAGAGATAAAAAGTAGCCTATGTCATTCTCCATCCCTTCAACTATCTCTACATAAAAAATCATGACATTTGGTCGCTCCGTTTTGCCGTGAAAGACAGACAAACAAACAGGCACACACACTTTCCCATTAATAATATTAGTATAATGTAATATAATATTATTATGGATATGACATCTGCGAAAAATACTGTTTTCATAAAGCGTCGAAATCAAGCGCCAAAAGTTTAAAATTTAAGTTTAAATCCGACCTACTGTAGATTCAATCTCTTTTGCGTATATTTGTCTTAAGAAGTTCCTCTTCAGTACTTTCCATTGTATACACGGTGAGCTGTTGACTCAGCTTAATCTCTCTGAGATTTCAATTCAAACAATTCGTTTACGGCACTTTCTGCTAAAAGTGCTAAAGAGTATTTTTCCTGCACATTAAAGAAAAAAGATGACGAAAAAATCCCTTTTATAACCCCCGACGCAAAAACGACGGGGTGTTATAAGTTTGACGTGTCTGTCTGTTTGTCTGTCTGTGTGTGTCTGTCTGTGGCATCGTAGCTCCCGAACGGATGAACCGATTTAGATTTAGTATTTTTTGTCTGAAAGCTGAGTTAGTCGGGAGTGTTCTTAGCCATGTCTCATGAAAATCGGTCTACTATGTCGTGGTCGGGGGTTTTTTCAAAATTTAATTTACAAAAGAAAACCACATTTTCCTCTATGGCAATGTTGGAAATATTTATTTCACTGTGATGATTATTTTACTACGAATTATTACTTTTCAGTACCTATAGGTGGTGCTTTTTTACGCACTAGTGCGAGGTTCATTACATGTCAGGTCGAAACTTCGAAGGGCCATCTGTACCGAAAAACGTCGTACGATACACGTGTAAAAAGGAAATTCTTTTATCTGCACTTGTATCGTAATGTTTTATTATTACATTGTTTCATTATAAGAACAAGGAGCAAATATTTATTCAATATGAACATTTTACGCACCCTATAAATATTAAGTATTGAAAATTTGAAAACATCTGTCGTTATTAATAAATGGAGTATCTTAAACATACATACATACATACAATCACGCCTGTGTCTCATGAAGGGGTAGGCAGAGCACATGAAACTACTCAGGTTTCAGTGCCACTCTTGGCAAATAAGGGGTTGAAAGAAAACGAAACTGTGACATTGCAGTGACAGGTATATCTTAAAATTATATAGGAGTAGGTATAGGCACAGTATAATAAAGAGTACTATCGTACAGTATGGCCACTCCCGCTCCCCGCTGAAAGTGCCGCCCACCCCCACTCGGTTACCTCACAGTTACCGCCTGTCAAAAACGCGAACAGTCGACCTGTCATATTTCACTCATACAAGCATAGTACACGTTCACCTATACGAGCTTAAAATGTGTGCTAGGAACGCGCCTCTTTCATATATTTGATTGCCAGTGTCCGAGATGTGACAAAACTAACAGCGAGTTAATTTTTGTTAACAACTTACGCTAATTGGGGGGACCAAAATTCTGAAAATGCCCACTCTTAAGAGGATACGGTAGCGAAAATGCTAAAATGGAAAGGAGCCCCCCTTTCAACTTAGGAATTTTAGTTAAATACACAAGTGTTATTAACTAGATTTATCGAAAAAAAATTGTCCATTAAGAACAACTCAGTCAAAAGACATTTCAAAAAAATCTTTAAAATCGAGGTTCCGCTCTCGACTCTTTCCTCCTTCAAAACTTAATCAATCTGAACGAAATTTGAGAATCTGAATAACAATGAAATAATCTATGTCGGACCGTTTAGCTTTTTTGGTTAGTTGTTAGCAATCTTGAGTATCACACCTTTTTTTTCGCCACAATGAAAAAGGCCGTTTTTGGAAATTTTTGATTGGCTCTAGAATCTTTAAAAAGCAGAATATCAAAAAAATCAAAACGATCCGACACAGATAAAAATAATAACAATCTGTGTTGAAAAAATCATTGCTCTATCTTCAAAAACCAGGGAGGAAATAGTCGAGAGCGTTTGTATGGAGAATTGACCCCTACCGTATCGTCTTAAGGCCCTGCTGTGTCTTTAACAAGCAAATCTATGGGCAAGTCCATTGTTCTAAACAAATCAGGCGAATTTCAGCCATCTTTGTTCTCGATTATTCGCAAATTCTATAACTAGACTGTGTGCTAGGAACGCGCCTCCTTCATATATTTGATTGCCACTGTCCGAGGTGTGGTATAGGTATAGGACTAGGAGTATCTTAAAATTGATATGAAATCAGTTTTTCGTCTCATTTTTAATATTGAAATAACCAACGAAATTTAATTTCTGGGAGATACTGCTCTGTCCTCTTTCGAGAAGTTTGAGTTTATTTTAAACTAGTTTTTGCACGCAGCTTCGCTCGCGTTAGAAATTGACAAAAGTAGTCTATGTCACTTTCCATCCCTCGGATCCTATTTCAATTTAAAAAATCACGACAATTTGTTGCTCCGTTTTGCCGTCAAAGACGGATAACAGACACTCACTTTCCCATTTATAATATTAATATGGACAAAGACATATGTAACTCCGTAAAGGGGATACCCCCATTTGCCAGAATTTCATTTGCCATAATTTTATTTGCCATCCTATTCAACAATCATAATATTGTTTCTCATAACATCTCATGCCATAATCATTGTTTACTATATTAATCTAGTGCCAGAAACTTTGTTTCCCATAAAGTCAGTTTCCATAATGTCATTTGTCAGAATCATCGAAATCCGTAATTACCACATTCCATACCATCATTTGTCATACAAATTAGCGTCCAGAAAAGTCAATTTCCATAATGTGCTTTGGCAGAATCGAAAACTACTACAATAGGTACTAGAAAGACTAGAGAATGAAACTGCTATCAGAAAGTAGGTTAGGTTAGGTTAGAACTGTGACCCCCTGGAAAATGAAACTGCTATCAGAAAGTAGGTTAGGTTAGGTTTGAACTGTGAACCTCTGGAAAAGGAAACTGCTTGAAAAGTAGGTTAGGTTAGGTTAGAACTGTGACCCCCCGGAAAATGAAAATACTATCAGACAGTAGGTTAGGTTAGGTTAGAACTGCGACCCCCTGGAAAATGAAACTGCTATCAGAAAGTAGGTTAGGTTAGGTTAGAACTGTGACCCCCTGGAGAATGAAACTGCTGGAAAAGTAGGTTAGGTTAGGTTAGAACTGTGACCCCTGGAAAATGAAACTGCTATCAGAAAAAAGGTTAGGTTAGGTAATAATATGGGCAACAATTAATATGGCAATAATTGCTTATGGCGTTTGAATATTCTATGAAACCATATTATTGCACTTAATAATATGGCTAACAAATAGTATGGCATTGTATGATTATGGTAGGTAATATTCGGATAAACAACGAGTATGTCATATGATTTTTATGGTAAACAAATCATTCGGGCAAATGAAATTCAGGCAAGTTAGATTCGGGAAAATGAATATTATGTTAAATGACTGTCGGGCAAACAATAGACAACCCTCCGTAAAGACATATAAAGTCTTAAAAAAAAACGTACCTCAAAACCATACAGAAAAGGTACGGTGACCTAGATGGCGATACACCTTTGGGGGACGCTCGGCTAGGTGGCCCTAATATTAATAATAATAATAATTGACATTTTCACACATATTGTTGAAAATATACCAATGTATATTTAGTGTAGGTGTAAATTGCACCTCCATGTTGAGTTTATTATTTGTGTTTATGACATGTGGTTTAAAACTAACTTCCGGGTTCGATATTCAGATTTGATGTGTCATTCGTGTAAATGGGCCATTTTTTTTTTCAAAGTTGTCCACCCCACTTTTTTGTAACATGGGTATTTTTTACGCGATTCATACTCAGAATCGAGCGCTCTTTCGATCCTGATAGGAGAAAAAAAAATGTCCCAAGATTTCCATACATTTTTTCGAACCTTCCATTCCGTTACCGCCATACAAAATGTATGAAAAAATGGTAACGGAATGGGAAAAAAACCTTGGGACACTTTTTTTCTCCTACTAGGATTGAAAGAGCTCGCGATTCTGAGTGGAAAACACATAAAAATTTCCAAATCCAAAAAAAAAAGTGGGGTGGACCACTTTGAAAAAAAATGGCCCAAATGCAATGGTGGTTTGTTGATCTAAAATAAAACTCATATTACAATTAAAACTGCTTTCTTTATTTAATTTAATCACATATCAAGCTAAAAATATGGGCTAAATTGTCAAAACTAAGGTTTAAAAGTTTTAAGCTTGTGTCGAGAGATGGCAGTCTATGCACTGTGATTACACATTTTACTTTGACAGTAACTCTCTATAATACTCGATCCGCTTTGGTATGGATAATAAGCAGGGAGCGTACTTTTCGTGCCGATGACATCAATTTGACGTCACGCTCCATATAGGGTGATCACAAATTGTTTTATTGTTAATTATTAATCATTAGTCATCAATCATTTTAAGTTATGAATTTCGTTGCATGGTAATGAATGCAAGAAGGATGGTGTGCTTTACGTTAGAGAGAAATTCTCTTTTCTACGTATTTCTTGTAATGTGTTGTTAACAATACTATTTAATTAAATTTATTTATAAAAACAAATCAAATAATTTTATTCACGTTTCACATTTCAAGTAGGTATTATTTATGCCACATGTAAATGGACTACTGTATTTGAAGTAATTTGTATACGATTAAAATGATTGACGACTAATGATTAATAATTTACAATAAAACTATTTGTGATCATCCTATACGGAGCGTGACGTCAGATTAATGTCATCGGCATGAAAAGTACGCTCCCTGATAATAAGTGTCCACAAACTTCCTTCGCGTAGGTGTCATTTTAATGTCAGACTAAAACCCCTAGGGTTGTCTCTTCTTAAAAAAGAACGATATCCATCTCTAGGATAAAAAGTTTTGAATGTTAATATTTTATTTGAAATGAATGACGTAAATAGAATACAAAACCCGAAAAAGGTTCCGTAAGAAGCTCTAGAAGACTCTTTCAACGTGGGTTGCGTTCTTTTAATGCTACAAGAGAGCAAAGTTGATGTTTGCATTGAGTGATAAATTTGAGTCCCTCATGCACTATGCTCAAGATTCTAATTTAGAATCACGCTCGCTCGTGATTCTGTTATAGGACCTTTCGATTCCTCGGGATTCAAAAAATACAATTAATTTCTCTAAGAAACTAGCGTCTTAACTATTGCGGTTATCGAGTTATTAAAAAAATAAAGATAATTACTGAACAC
Source organism: Leguminivora glycinivorella (assembly GCF_023078275.1). NCBI lineage: Eukaryota > Metazoa > Arthropoda > Insecta > Lepidoptera > Tortricidae > Leguminivora > Leguminivora glycinivorella. The sequence continues at coordinate 8,539,549 of NC_062996.1, forward strand.
GTGTGTCACAGCCTTTACCAATTCCTAATGTTATTTGTTTTGACATGTGCCGTCAATCACTTGACATTGACACTAACTTGAATGTTATTCTTAAGCGTCTCTCACACTAATAAATTAATTTATTATGAATGAAAATGATGAAACATTTTTTTTGCGAATTTAACTAATAGTGATATACAGGATGGTTCCTGATAATGAACCTAATGACGTGTCGAATTTAAGGGAAAACAAAAAAAACACGATGTATAGTTATTTGTTTTACAAGGGGCAAAGTCGTTCTTTAACCGCACGTGCCAATATTGATACCCGAGCAAGCGAACGATTCCAATATTGAACCGCGAGCGTAGCGAAATGGTTCAAAAAGTGGAATCTTCCGCGTTGCGAGGGTTTCAAGACACGAAGGTTAAACAAACTTTGCCACCGAGAGAAACACACATTTTTTCATCACACCAACACGAACACAAAATACTGACTATAAAACCTCAAACTAAATCAAATCCAGCTATCTATTCAATATACATACAATCACGTCTGTATCCCATAAAGGTGTAGGCAGAACACATGAAACTACTAAAGCTTGAGTCCCACTCTTGACAAATAAGGGGTTGAAATAAAACGAAACTGTGACATTACAGTGACAGGTTGCCAGCCTCTCGCCTACGCCACCATTTAACCCATATCCCATAGTCGCCTTCTACGACACCCACGGGAAGAAAGGGGGTGGTGAAATTCTTAACCCGTCACCACACAGGCTATCAATATAATTGGTTCAATATAATTATTTATAGGTAAATTCTACTAGCCAGCTCAAGGCATCAAGTTTGGCCCCCCCACATCTCGTCTCGCGAGCGTACGTTTGTATGAAATTACTTTGCACTCTTGCTGATAAAATGCAATTTTGCTATCCGTTTTCGAATAGCACTTTCACCGTACCAGCTGGTGGTGCGGTGAAAATAACTTTGGTCTCTCGTCGCACATACAACTTTTCACTTCAACAAAATTGATAGCTGATATTTAGGGTGCTGATACTGCTGATATATATTAAAGAATAGTAAGAATTTTTCAAATTCCCTATTTGACCCTTCACCTTAAGTTATTCAACCGAAGTTTATCATTTAATCGAATCAGTGGATACCAAACGGAACCCGTTTGAGGCATTTGAATACCTGACGTCTCCTATTACACTAGAAGGAGACTGTAGGTCTCAGAACCGTTGTAACGAGACCTTGCCACTAATTTAAAATTGCAAACGGGACTTAAGGCTGCTTTCAAAAAAAACGTCAAAATAATGTAAAATTGGTAGTTTTAGTCGGTGAAATACTACACTTTCCGTTATCCAATAGATTTATTTAATTCAAATTTCAGTTAGAGCATCTTATTATCTTGATTTTTATAAGACTGGATTTTTGAAAACCAAGTCACTAAATTAATTATGATTTTTTCTCTAAAGCACGTTTAGAAAAATTCACGCATAGAGCTGAATTAGTCGATCTTATTTGTAAAATTTGGACAATATTGATAACTAAAACTGGTAAATTTATAATTCGTATACTCTGTACTACAATCTTCTCAGACTACATTTTTATTATAACTATTATAAGGTTTTAAAAAAGAGTAACCGAGGCTAAGTCGAAATAAATTTTTTTCAGAAATTACCTAAAATTAAGTGACAATTTCTTTGAAAATCTACATCACATCGAAATAATGTTTGTATTTAATGAATCTTCAACATTTACTTTTTTTTTTTTTTAAGTTTAGAATATCTCTTTATTTACATGAACATATTTACTTAAATTGCTGATATGCCTTAGTGATTATAAATAGCTATTATTTATTTTTGGCAATTTTTTGAAAACGAGCCTTCACCGGTACAATTATTACCACTTTTGGACATTTTCTTATATTTTGTTTGACCAAGTAGAAAAAGTCGTATAATGTGATATATATTTGTAAACTACTCGCAAAGCCCTTTAATTTGATACCACACACGGTATGATCAAGCGCTCCATTGCGATTTCAATGTTTTTCACACGAAAGCCCTCTTAATCGCGTATTACTATGTTTTAAACACCAACCAACGTTTCAAGGACCGCATTGTCCCCGAGGTCTCGGAGCAGACTGGCTGATTTGAAGTTGACTCAGTTTTTGCGTCGGGGGTTAAAAAACACGTTTGACAGCAGTTCAGGGTCGAATCTTGCCCCATTCCAAAGCATGGCATTCCTTTCAACTCTTTAGGGTTGTCAAAAAATCGACTTGTTATCTTATTTGTGGTAGCGCATGCAGTTTTGGGGTCATTTTTTTCAAAGTTGTCCACACCACTTTTTTTGCAACATGGGTATTTTTTACGCGATTCATACTCAGAATCGTGAGCTCTTACGATCATGATCGGAGAAAAAAATTGTCCCAAGATCTCCATACATTTTTTAAACCTTCCATTCCGTTACCGTCATACAAAATGTATGAAAAAATGGTAACGGAACTGGAAAAAAACCTTGGGACACTTTTTTCTATTATTAGGATTGAAAGAGCTCGCGATTCTGAATGGAACCACATAAAAATTTCCAAATCAAAAAAAAAACCTGTACGTAGCAATGTGAGCCGAACGTTGACGAAAACGCCCGATTAAGAGTGTCTAATCCCTGTCGCTTGCACTCTTCTAGCAATTGGAATATACTTGAAAGGAACGGACCCTTCATATGCCAATGAATGAGGTCGATGGGACGTAATAATTCTTCTATTGCTGATATTTTCTTATTATAGTGAGGTTTCTGAACGTATTCTGAGGGTTCTCAGTGTTCTCAGTCAAAGGAAATAGTAAATCCGATGTACTTAGGATATGTTTAAGAAAATTAATGGTAGAGGGCGGGGAAAGCAATTATATGCCGTAGTGCAAGTTGTTCGCTAGATGTCACTGTTACCCCCGCAAACTGGGTAAGGACACTAATGACTTGTTGTCGTAAAATGTATAAGTATTTTGTGATGTCCACATTTTTCGTTAGATGTCACTGTACCATCTGCAAACTAGCGAACGGCATTCTATGGTTAAGACCCCTTACTCCTTAGAGCGCTCATCAATTTCACGAAACGGCCATCGATAGATGGCGTTGGCGCTCGGTACGCGAGCACCGGCAACTCAACGCGCGTTTCAACGCAGACACGAATAATCTTGATAGTTTTGAATTAAATTGCTAATAACATAATTTTCAATTTTATATGGGGACTCTTTATTTAATTTCATATTCATGGTATGGTAGTAGTAAATAAGGTATATGAATGTAGTAAAAGTATAGTATTAGTCTACATGTACATATATAAATTCAGGTTTCCTAATTGATTGATTCAACAACCAACACCGCTGAGCCGAAACTACGAAAGCTAGAAAGTCGAAATTTGTATAGATTGCATTAACAAAATTTCGAAGAGATAAGAATCGATTATGAAAATTTACACCCCTAGTAGAGGGAAAAAGGGGGTGAAAGTTTGTAGCGGGATCAATTTGTTTTTTTTTATTAGGAAAATTTTAGTTAGGAACTTGATATTAGAGAATAGTTTAATAGTGATTTCTGTTTTTTAGGGTTCCGTAGTCAACTAGGAACTCTTATAGTTTCGCCATGTCTGTCTGTCCATCCGTCCGTCCGTCCGTCCATCCGTCCGTCCGCGGATAATCTCAGTAACCGTAAGCACTAGAAAGCTGAAATTTAGTAACAATATGTATATCAATCACGTCAACAAAGTGCAAAAATGAAAAATGGAAAAAAAATTTTTATTAGTGTAAAGTGTAAAGTGGGGGCTGATTTTTTTTTTCATTCCAACCCCAACGTGTGATATATTTTTGGATAGGTATTTAAAAATGAATAAGGGTTTACTAAGATCTTTTTTTGATAATATTAATATTTTCGGAAATTATCACAGTTATAGTGCCTTTCATATTTTTATAAGAACAGCATGCACTTACGTCCAGAACAGTGACATTTGGTGCATTGAAACTGCTCATGATGTGTCACTTTTTAACCGTCGCCTCGACCAGGTTCTCAATTCGTCTGTATGTTTATTTATTTTTTCCATTTTTTTATGTTTGTTCCTCGATATCTCCGTTGTTACTGGACCGATTAAAAAAAATTATTGAATGTATATAAACACAGATTGGTCCCATTTTTCTCAGAACCCAGTTCTGATGATGGGATCCTGGAGTAATCGAGGGAACTCCTCGAATCTGAAAGGCATACGTATGGTGATTTTTGTGTTTTTAAAGGAACAGCATGCATTTAGGTACGGAACAGTGACATTTGGTGCAGTGGAACTGCTGATGATGACCAGAACGGAACTTCTCAAATCTGAACGGCACGCTTATAGTGACTTTGGTATTTTTATAAGAACAGCATGCACTTTCGTCCAGAACAGTGACATTTGGTGCAGTGGAACTGCTGATGATGGTCAGATCAGAACCGATCTTCTCAAATCTGAACGGAACACTTATAGTGACTTTGGTATTCTTATAAGAACATCATGCACTTACGTCCAGTCCAGAACAGTGATATTTGGTGCAGTGGAACTGCTGATGATGGTCAGAACACTCAGAACCAAACTCTTCAAATCTGAACGGCACGCTTATAGTGACTTTGGTATTTTTATAAGAACAGCATGCACTTACGTCCGGAACAGTGACATTTGGTGCAGTGGAACTGCTGATGATGGTCAGAACCGAACTCCTCAAATCTGAACGGCACACTCATAGTGACTTTGGTATTTTTGTAAGAAAAGCATGCATTTAAGTTCAGAACAGTGACATTTATTTAGTTATGTTTGTTAAGCATAATTATTGAGTTTTCAAGTCAAAGTTTGTCAAGCTTCGATTTCTTATAATCGGATTCATGAGGAATTGAGAAACTCCTCAAACCTTAGCGTTATACGTATATTGATTTGTGTTGCCATCAAATAATTAAAGCATTAAAAGCAGTTTTAAAAAATACCTACACATTTCTACATAATCCAACATTCGCAAGTAGCTTTCACCACAACCCGAAAGGCGGCGGTTTTTTTTTTCTTAAAAAATATTAAACGTTTTTTTATGGGATAGGAGGCAAACGAGCAGATAGGCTGCCTGATGGTAAGCGATCACTGCCGCCCATGGACACCAGAAGCACCAGAAGTGTTGGAGGTGCGTTGCCGGCCTTTAAGATGGATGTACGCTCTTTTCTTGAAGGTTTGATGGTCGCATTGGTCCGGAAATACCGCTGGCGACAATTCATTCCACAGTTTAACTGTGCATGACGTGACCAAATTTGCAAAACATTGCGTCTTAGAAACATTTTAAAGGGTGAAAATCAAAATATGTACATACATGTTCGTTCTAAAAGTAGCTGATCGTGATCGAGCATCGTCGGTTTGGAAAGCCTGCGGTAAAATTTTTGCTCATTACTATACATATTCGATTTAAAGGGTTTTGAGATTTAGGAAATAAAACAACGCTTCATTAGATTTAATTTAATAGCATTATGTAATTATAATCTCAATGTAAGTGCAAGCAGTCTTATTTACAATAAACTTAAAAGCGGAAACAAATATATGCAGAAAGAAAAAAAAGAAGCTGTCAATACTGAATCCCCTAGGGTGGCTATGTGTGAATAGCACAGAAAAGTATTAAAATAAAATAAAAACCGGCCAAAAGCGTGTCGGGCCACGCTCAGTGTAGGGTTCCGTAGTTTTCCGTATTTTTCTCAAAAACTAACCTATAAAGTTCAAAACAAATTTTCAAAGAAAGTCTTTGTAAAGTTCTACTTTTGTGATTTTTTTCATATTTTTAAACATATGGTTCAAAAGTTATAGCGATTATTTCCGAAAATATGAAAATTATCAAAAATCGATCTTAGTAAAACCTAATTCATTTTTAAATACCTATCTAACAATATATCACACGTTGGGGTTGAAATGAAAAAAAATATCTGCCCCCTCTTTACATGTAGGGGTACCCTAATAAAACATTTATTATTATTAACGACCTTCCACATATTTATAATGAGCCCAAACATGATGGGGTTATGATGAGGAGAATAGCAGTTCTGTTGACCACCTCCTGACTCCATCATGAGAACTTGGACCTCGTCTAGTTCGATGGTGCTCGTCAGCCCAAATCTAATGAGCCCGAACATGATGGGATTATGATGAGGAGAATAGCAGTTCTGTTGGCCACCTCCTGACTCCATCATGAGACCCTGGACCTCATCTAGTTCGATGGTGCTCGTCAGCCCAAATCTAATGAGCCCAAACATGATGGGGTTATGATGAGGAGAATAGCAGTTCTGTTGACCACCTCCTGACTCCATCATGAGACCTTGGACCTCATCTAGTTCGATGGTGCTCGTCAGCCCAAATCTAATGAGCCCGAACATGATGGGGTTATGATGAGGAGAATAGCAGTTCTGTTGGCCACCTCCTGACCCCGTCATAAGACCTTGGACCTCATCTAGTTCGGTGGTGCTCGTCAGCCCAAATCTAATGAGCCCAAACATGATGGGGTTATGATGAGGAGAATAGCAGTTCTGTTGACCACCTCCTGACTCCATCATGAGACCCTGGACCTCATCTAGTTCGATGGTGCTCGTCAGCCCAAATCTAATGAGCCCAAACATGATGGGGTTATGATGAGGAGAATAGCAGTTCTGTTGACCACCTCCTGACTCCATCATGAGACCTTGGACCTCATCTAGTTCGATGGTGCTCGTCAGCCCAAATCTAATGAGCCCGAACATGATGGGGTTATGATGAGGAGAATAGCTGTTCTGTTGGCCACCTCCTGACTCCATCATGAGACCCTGGACCTCATCTAGTTCGATGGTGCTCGTCAGCCCAAATCTAATGAGCCCAAACATGATGGGGTTATGATGAGGAGAATAGCAGTTCTGTTGACCACCTCCTGACTCCATCATGAGACCTTGGACCTTATCTAGTTCGATGGTGCTCGTCAGCCCAAATCTAATGAGCCCGAACATGATGGGGTTATGATGAGGAGAATAGCAGTTCTGTTGACCACCTCCTGACTCCATCATGAGACCCTGGACCTCATCTAGTTCGATGGTGCTCGTCAGCCCAAATCTAATGAGCCCAAACATGATGGGGTTATGATGAGGAGAATAGCAGTTCTGTTGACCACCTCCTGACTCCATCATGAGACCTTGGACCTCATCTAGTTCGATGGTGCTCGTCAGCCCAAATCTAATGAGCCCGAACATGATGGGGTTATGATGAGGAGAATAGCTGTTCTGTTGGCCACCTCCTGACTCCATCATGAGACCCTGGACCTCATCTAGTTCGATGGTGCTCGTCAGCCCAAATCTAATGAGCCCAAACATGATGGGGTTATGATGAGGAGAATAGCAGTTCTGTTGACCACCTCCTGACTCCATCATGAGACCTTGGACCTCATCTAGTTCGATGGTGCTCGTCAGCCCAAATCTAATGAGCCCGAACATGATGGGGTTATGATGAGGAGAATAGCAGTTCTGTTGGCCACCTCCTGACCCCGTCATAAGACCTTGGACCTCATCTAGTTCGGTGGTGCTCGTCAGCCCAAATCTAATGAGCCCAAACATGATGGGGTTATGATGAGGAGAATAGCAGTTCTGTTGACCACCTCCTGACTCCATCATGAGACCCTGGACCTCATCTAGTTCGATGGTGCTCGTCAGCCCAAATCTAATGAGCCCAAACATGATGGGGTTATGATGAGGAGAATAGCAGTTCTGTTGACCACCTCCTGACTCCATCATGAGACCTTGGACCTCATCTAGTTCGATGGTGCTCGTCAGCCCAAATCTAATGAGCCCGAACATGATGGGGTTATGATGAGGAGAATAGCTGTTCTGTTGGCCACCTCCTGACCCCGTCATGAGACCTTGGACCTCATCTAGTTCGATGGTGCTCGTCAGCCCAAATCTAATAAGCCCAAACATGATGGGGTTATGATGAGGAGAATAGCAGTTCTGTTGACCACCTCCTGACTCCATCATGAGACCTTGGACCTCATCTAGATCGATGGTGCTCATCAGCCCAAATCTAATGAGCCCAAACATGGTGGAGTTATGATAAGTAGAATAGCAGTTCTGTTGAACATCTCCTGCATGACTCTATCATCATGAGAACCAGAACCTCATCCTGGTCCCAAAATATAATAATAATTCAAACTCTCAACAAACTTCACGTATAACTTAAAATCCAAAATCATATGAAAAGCATGTCGAATGCTAAAATTGCATAAGGTGTAAAAAGGATCAAGATTTGTTTAGTCGCAGTTTACGGCACTTCTCGGAACTATCGAGCTGCTTAAGAAAGCTAGGTGCGCCGGACGATCAAACGCAGGTCCGTTGTCTTCGAGCGCTCGGCGCAGACTGAGCGGGCTCGCGTTAGCACAGTGTCTTTTATTCGAATTTTAGGTGTTTTAAAAACATATCTATCGACAGAAAGGTATGTCTTATATGTATGATTTTTTTCTTATAGGTCAATAAGAAGTTCTAGTTTAGGATAATATTATTTAAGAGTTACAAAAAATGCAGGAATCGCAGGAAAAATACACAATGTAAACCTCTTTTTATCGAAAAAATGGGGAGGATACGGAAGGTTATTTATCCACCATTTCAAGTAAATCTTAAAATGTCAAAGTATTAGCTAACTCGTACAGGATATAACAAATAGGATTGTGATCATTTATTACCCCAAATAACATTTTTAACAGCACAATCACGATTCTAAACGAGCTATCCCACTATGAAAATTGAAAACGTCTTCCGAAAAAACTGATTTTTCGGAAGTATAAAAAGACATATTTTAAAGTAGTACCAATTGACTTTCTAGCTTAAGATATGTACTTTTAGGAACATTATCATTTTTTTAATAATCATTTATAGTTTCTTTATAATTTTGAATGAAAAAGGTTCTATTTTGCAAAAAACGCTCGTCTTTAGGAATAAGGCCTCTTAATTATAAATGTAATTAAATTGTAAATAATCATGTTCATTTTGAAATTTGGAAAATTAGTTGTTTTTTTGCTCAGATTCATAATGAAAACATCAAACCATGACTAAAGGGTCCACATTCTTTATGTGCTATAAGGAACCTTTAGGCATGGAAAGTCACATGAAAAGATCTCGAACTTAATAATAGATGGTGCTGCATTCGAAAACCTTGACTGATAACTCTGTACCTTATAATATACAAATACTTATATAAATAAAAACATCCATGACTCTGGAATACCTGTGCTTATCACAAAAATAAACGCCCTCACCGGGATTCGAACCCGGGACCGCGGCTTAGCAGGCAGGGTCACTACCCGCTAGGCCAGACCGGTTGTCAAATGTATAAGGAGGAAACAAAATTAAATTCTTTATTAATTTTTTTGTTTTGTTAGTCGTATTTTTAAGTAAGTTGGCCACGGTCTAGCGGTTAAGACGTTAGCCGCGTAAGCTGAAGACTCGGGTTCGATTCTCGGCGCAGCTACCTCGATCTGAACTTGGTCACTTTATTTTTCGTATAGAATAGAATAGAATAGAATAGCATTTTTATTGCTCTCATGTTGGTGTACAGATCTTACACTAGGTACAATGGTTACATAGCAACATGATACCCTACAGGGTATTGCAATATGGTACACATACAATTAAAAAAGAAACAGTGCATCTTATAACTAAAGTACTTAATCCTAAATTTAATAATCCGGCCTATTTCCTGTATATTTATTTCAGTTAATAATTCCGCAAAATAACTGAAATCGCTTGCGAGTTCGCCGTCTAAAGAAGCCTTGACACCTTTCATTTTTGCCCGTCAAAACGTTGATTTAGAAGCCCAGCCTAACTCCCCCCCCCCCCCTCCGAGCTCCGATTCCCAAGACAAGATGTCATTAATCATTATTTAGACTTCAGCCATCCATCGTGTATACGTTGCTAGGCAACTACCTATTTGTGAAGTACAGCTATAGCTCTTCTTCCTGGCATTACATTTTGCTACGGCTCATAGTCATGAGAACTTGGGGTCTGCATTGCATTGGTAAACGCACTAAGTATGTACCTACCAGTGACGGCTGGTGAAAATGTCTGCTACACTGAGAAAAATTTGCATTGTGAATTTAACAAGTTCGACTTGTTGCGGTTTATCCGTTTGAATCAGCCGAACGTATGTTTAAAACAATATGTGTCAGGTTGTTTTTATAAAATCGACTTGTTGATTCAAATATATTGCCGATTCAAATGACAAGTAGCTTGTTGTTTGAACCAAAGAGCACGTAGGCGCTATTTTAACCAAAAAACTTGTTGAACGAACATGAAAACTGGTTGTATTTTCTCTCAGTGTAGGCAACACAGCAAAAAGAAACCTACCTTAACATTATTAATTACTTTACTATTTAGTAATCAATTTTAGGCAAGCCGGCGGGAATCGGCTTTTATGGACTCTGTTTTGAATTCGACGTTTCAACTTAGAGGGCAAAGTACGCCCATTTTTTTTGTTTTCAACCCCCGACGCAAAAACGACGGAGTGTTATAAGTTTGACATGTCTGTGTGTGTGTGTGTCTGTCTGTGGCATCGTAGCTCCCGAACGGATGAACCGATTTGGATTTAGTTTTTTTTTTGAAAGTTAAGTAAGTCGGGAGTGTTCTTAGCCATGTTTCATGAAAATCGGTCCACTATGTCGCGGTCGGGGGTTTTTTCGTAAATATAATTCTTTATTTACATGAACATATTTACATAATTATATAAGAAACTAAGACTAAACTTAAAAGCTAGCTAATGTCTAAAATAGGCCCTTGCGGCATTGTACCATACTGGCGATATTTCCTCGCTGTAGCGCAATGCTGATACGTTGTACGAGGAAGTCGCCAGCTCTTCGGTCACCAGTTTCCTCAACCAGACGCTTCGCGATTTCTGTGAACAACTTGTTCGCACTGGGACCCCATGGACCTGGTTTCTACGCCCATTTTAAATTGGGGTTTTCTCAGAATACTGGGGACGCTATTGCTATGTCTTGTATGGGAACCCTGCATTTTATGATTAAGCACTGAGACTTGGCACAGTTGTTCATTGGGTGGCCCTGAGTAGATAAAGATCGGGAGGCATCGAGAGCCCCCCTTAATTTAGGAGGGAGGAGGGGGGGAAGGCTGGCGCCTCCGTGCTTCCTTTGAAACCATATTTCTCTAAAACTATACAAAATAGGGCATGCAATATATCATTTTCGGATAAATGAAGGACGAGGAATTCATTTTTGGAACAAAAAAAATGTATTTTAGAACAAAAATACAAAATAAAATGGGAAAAATCTGAAAACGAGATTTTTTTTTATACATATTATTGCACATTTTATGAAAACTGTAATGGTTTTTTCTAAATAAAAAATATTATTTAATAGCTACATTTATCTAGTTTTAGAAAATGTATAATTTGTTATAGAAATATATTATAGGATGAGTGATAAAAAATAATTTACATCGCCCGATAGGGTGATTTGAATGCTCATTTCAATAAGTTTTGTCAATGATTTCAGGTATAATCACTATTTTTAACACACGAAAGCCGTAATCATTGTAGTTTATGGCTATTTTAGTGATTAATGTACTTAAAATAAAAAAAAATCCAAAAATTTTAAAAAATATTAAAAATGTGATAATTTTTTTTAACATTATCCTATTTTGTTCTTTCTACACAATATATATCTAAAAGCAATAAATATCAATAAAAAGCCACATTTATACAGTTTATAAAAATATATAGTTTGTTACATAAATATATTACGAAACGCGAGATAAAAAATAATGAAAGTGACGTGGCAGGGCGATCTTGATGTACGGTACGGGTCAGCTTGTATGATTCGATGAGGTGAGGTAAAGGTACTCAAAGCTCTCAAAAAGTGTAGTTATTTAGAGTACTTCAAATTAAACAACATACTCCTATATAGTCTGAATTTAACTATTTATATTACATGAAATGATCGATTGATATGATAGGTCAGATATATACATCTGATCCTAATACATACATCTTGTGAAATAGTAGTTATCTATATGATTTGCATAATTTATGGATAATTCTTACTTGACATATTTATTATTCCAGATCTGCGTCCTGTACTTTGGTTAACGAGTGCCGAAAATAGTTATTAACCAAAAAAGACCGCCAAATTAACAGCATTTCACCGACAAAAGCTGCCTTGCACCATTTTTGTAAGGGTTATAGGTATATCAAGGTGTCCATGTATGGGGTCAACTAAACCCAATTCAAAATTTGCCATTATTTTCTACTTGTGGCTGGACGAAAGTCTGTAACAATTGGGATTTGGGAGCCTACTTGCCCGCAACGTTGCCTGTTGCTGCAGAAACATGCCTCGAAATTGTCGGATGCAGGTGTAATAAAAAACAGTGCCGCGTAAGGTGCAACCGTAAAAAAATACTTTTTAAATTAAATGTTCGGAGCTGATGTGCTTATGCAGTGGATGTTGTGATATATACATAATTAAATTCAGACTATTCATGTTGTTTTATTTGAATAACTCAAAATAGCTACACTTTTTGAGAGCCTTGAGTACTAGCCCCGATACACATTTCTTTTCGTCTAGTCAGACCATTTTTTGAGGTTCTCCTTTGTACAAAAGCAATGTCTTAGTTCAAAAATCATTAATGTTTAATGCTAATACGAATCTAGTTTATTTTTTATGGCACTATTGCGCAATAACTAACTATCATTGATACTGAAAGGAAGAATATGACGATTTTTATTTTATCTTTTATGGATGGGTAAAACCGATTTAAGGGGGCCCAAAGGAAGACTAAATTCTGCTAGTAAACTAAAAAATCTTCAAGCCTATGCATGCAGAACTGCTTTAGGAGAGGAGAACGTGATTAAGACATTTTTTTGCAATATAAGTCACATGCAATTTTATTTTACAATCAAAATAAACTATATTATAGGACTTTTACAATTTTCTGTACTGGGTCGTGATATACCTACATGTGTAAACGTTATTAGAATAAGTATATTTCTGTATTACTAGACGAACTCCACTGCATAGCGGGTAGTACCTTTACCTCACCTCATCGAATAATGCAACGTAAGATGTACATTAAAATTTTCATTTTCATTATTTTTTATCTCGCGTTTCGTAATATATTTATATAACAAACTATATATTTTTATAAACTGTATAAATGTGGCTTTTTATTGATATTTATTGCTTTTAGATATATATTGTGTAGAAAGAACAAAATAGGATAATGTTAAAAAAAATATCACATTTTTAATATTTTTTAAAAATTTGTATTTTTTTTTATTTTAAGTACATTAATCACTAAAATAGCCATAAACTACAATGATTACGGCTTTCGTGTGTTAAAAATAGTGATTATACCTGAAATCATTGACAAAACTTATTGAAATGAGCATTCAAATCACCCTATCGGGCGATGTAAATTATTTTTTATCACTCGTCCTATAATATATTTCTATAACAAATTATACATTTTCTAAAACTAGATAAATGTAGCTATTAAATAATATTTTTTATTTAGAAAAAACCATTACAGTTTTCATAAAATGTGCAATAATATGTATAAAAAAAAATCTCGTTTTCAGATTTTCCCATTTTATTTTGTATTTTTGTTCTAAAATACATTTTTTTTGTTCCAAAAATGAATTCCTCGTCCTTCATTTATCCGAAAATGATATATCGCATGCCCTATTTTGTATAGTTTTAGAGAAATATGGTTTCAAAGGAAGCGCGGCGGCGCCAGCCTTCCCCCTCTTCCCTCCTAAATTAAGGGGGCTCTCAATGCCTCCCGATCTTTATCTACTCAGGGCCACCCAAGGAACAACCTGTGCCAAGTCTCAGTGCTTAATCATAAAATGCAGGGTGTTGTGCAATAGCGTCCCCAGTAGAACGATTTCCTTTTAAGAGCATTTCTTTTTTTTTGCCAATATTTTTTTTTGTTTTAGGGAATTTTAGGTCAATTGTACTCACGAGTACTTTCAATCTCACTGGGAGACAAAGTGTCCCAGAATTTCCATACATTTTTGTTACTTTCCTCTTTTGTTACCCCATACAAAATGTACGGAAAATGGTAACAAAATAAGAAAAAAATCGTATGGGACAATTTTTTTTACTACTTACTAGGATTGAAAAGGCCAGTAATTCTGAGTAGAAATAGCATATTTTTTTTCAAAATATCACACTTCATAAAAGTGGCAAAAAAAAAAAATGCTCTTAAATTACTTATTACAGAGTTTGACAAAAATAAAACATTTCGCACGCTGGTTCCGAAAACTCATTAGCATTACATGGAGCCCAGAACCTTCGGATTGAAAGCCTTACTCTCTTACTGCTAAGCCACTAGCACTTTTTAATCCCCGCCGCAAAAACGAAGGGGTGTTATAAGTTTGACGTGTCTGTCTGTCTGTCTGTCTGTCTGTCTGTCTGTTTGTCTGTCTGTGTGTGTGTCTGTCTGTGGCATCGTAGCTCCCGAACGGATGAACCGATTTAGATTTTGTTTTTTTTTGTCTGAAAGCTGAGTTAGTCGGGAGTGTTCTTAGCCATGTTTCATGAAAATCGGTCCACTATGTCGCGGTCGGGGGTTTTTTCAAAATTTTAATTTTTAAATACTAGTGCTATAACTTAATGTATAACCTAACCACAAAATTAAAATTTTGAAAAAACCCCCGACCGCGACCTAGTGGACCGATTTTCATGAAACATGGCTAAGAACACTCCCGACTAACTCAGCTTTCAGACAAAAAAAAAACTAAATCAAAATCGGTTCATCCGTTCGAGAGCTACGATGCCACAGATAGACACACACACAGAGACAGACAGACAAACAGACAGACAGACAGACAGACAGACAGACATACACACAGACAGACACGTCAAACTTATAACACCCCTTCGTTTTTGCGTCGGGGGTTAGAAAGCAACCACAAACAAGAGATATCATTACAAAGGAAGTATTTTTTTAAAGACCAAAATTTCTAAAATTTGTGAATGTTTTCACGGGTACAGTACGATACAAGTGCGCAAATAATACATTACGATACAATATATTGATTTAAACTAACACGATCTTCACTCATATTATTACGGACGTAATGTCATGTCCGAAACGTCGGGTTAAATATAAAACGTAAGTTTTACGCGATTAAGTCCCGTTTTAATTTAATAATATTACGATACAAGTGCGTAAAAAAGGAAGTTCGAAACGAGTGGCGATAAATTAAAACACGACCGAAGGGAGTGTTTTAAATCGACACGAGTTACGAATGTCCTTTTCGCACGTGTATCGTACGACATTTTTCAGTACAGATGACCCTCCGAAGTTTCGACCTGACATATAATGAACAGTGCGTAAAAAAATCACCATCTGTACTGAAAAGTTCTTGGTATCTATTGTTCTTCGGGTTCTTCACACATTTTTTGCCAACGTTTAGGGTTTTCTTTAGGTACAAAGAGCCAGTGTGTCACTCAAACAAGTTTTTTTTTTAATAGACTACGTCGGTGGCAAACAAGCATACGGCCCGCCTGATGTAAAGCGGTCACCGTAACCTATGGACGCCTGCAACTCAAACAGTGTCACATGCGCGTTGCCACCCCATTAGAAACTTGTACATTCCCCCTTGCTGTGTGTGTTTCCAGTAATTTACGGAAATTTTGAGAATATCCTGCAAAGTTTTTTTTTTAATACCACGTCGGTGGCAAACAGGTATACGGCCCGCCTGATGGAAAGCGGTCACTGTAACCTATGATGTTGGCAGCCTTAGATTACGTTGACTTAAGCGGCGGTTACATTAGATTTATTATGCTATATTTACTTTAGCCATTGCCAAATGTTCCGGTGTAATTGTACGATTAACCGCCCACTTACCCGTTAGTCTGCCACTAATTAGGCCAATTTACCCTATTATTTAGGTGTTTATTTGTACATAAATATGGGTAATTATCTCTCATTTCGTTTGCGCATTTGAACAGCAGTGAGACAATATCAATGTGACTATTACCACAGAATGTAATAATAGTACAAGTACTTACTACAATAATTAAAATTGCTGTCAACTTAGATTGGTATCCTAGCTCTTTTAGCCCTTCAGGTGGCAGGCGAAAGCCGGAAGCCGGCCGCACGTAAAGTGGCAGATAACCGTGAGCCGGATTTGAAATAAAAAGATGCTGAGTGGCAAGGTTACCGATAAAATGACAGAAATAACAGTAAATTGTAGAAAAAAGTAATTTAAGGGCTTAAATATACATTTTTTTACACTTGTAACCCATTTGTTAACATATTACAGAACATTTTTTGCAAAATAGACGGTTTTTGGTCGGTCCAATCAAATTGGGTCATATTTCAGGTTGTTTTAAAGTTGAAGGTGTGGAACCTTTACTGAATGCCGTCCTTGTTAAGCGACGGATGCTCCTTACAAGTATGAGGAAGCTAGATATAGTTTGGACGGTTTTAAGTATATCGTCGTAAAGGTCCATGAGCCGGTCCCTGCCAATTAACGGCATGTTTTTTCCAGAGTCTGGCTCTCGGCGCCTGCCACATAACGGCGTGTTTTGTCCAGAGTCCAGAGTTTTTTTTAAAACGGCCGCGCCACTTCTCCGCTATGCAAGTTGTAGCACTGCCACCTGCAGGGTTAGCACATGATTGCCTCGAGAGTATGTCGCCGCGAGATAGACTACCCGTCCTTATGTCTTTAATACAGTCAGAAGAAGACGTGTCTATACGTATCTATCTCGCGGCCATCATGTGCTAGACCTACTAAGGGGTTAGATAGTGTGGAAAGAAAATTTCAGCGTGTGATAAAAGCTTGTAGAGTTGAATTTTTTTTGACGACGTACTTATATCAACTAACCAAAAAAAAATTGAATTTCGCACCATTTCTTAGTGCCGAGATTTGGTTGACTGTCATTATATTTTAGAAGTTAAAGAAACAAAATATTAATGCAGTAAAACGAAGTCAAACTTACGTTATTCTTTGATCAAAGGATCACCCTACTCACCTACTGACAGGAACCCAAATCTACATTTGAAACCAACCCACCTGTGTACTTTAATATCCAATTTAACTTGACCACTATTTCTATACAAACTACTTGAAAATACAGGCCAAGCTTACCTGGTTGATGTTCGTAAACACTCAAACAAGTCCAATATATCGTAGACCCCTTGGTCTATATCAAGAACCATGAACGATATACGACTTAAACTGGTTTTAATCGGTAAATATCGTTCACAATTCTTTTGTCGCTCGTCGTTACGCATAAATGAATAAATTCGCGATACAATGCTGGACTATCGATGTTTTAGTGATGTACCAGTTTTGGCAATATTAGGAATATGGCCATATTGCAAAAAAAGATACGGGTTAACCGAAATAGTCGATAACTTAAATGTTATAAACGTTAAACTTTCGTGAGAGTGAAACCAATGTCCAAGATGCAGATAATTCTCAAAATCTGCGCAAATACTAATCGGACCCTCGTTGAGCTCTGGCAGCCTTACTCGCCGGCAGGAACACAACACTATGAGTAGGGTCTAGTGCTATTTGGCTGCGGTCTTCTGTAAGACGGAGGTACTCCCCCAGTTGGGATCTGCTCTAGAATAGAGCAGGGGCGGCTCACTCTGATTCTATCCGATTCTATCGCCGCGCTACACGCGTTCGGCGGCGCGCGTTCTTACGGAACGAACGTTCGCACTTTCTATTGTTACTTTATGTCGCGACGTTTTTTCTAGGTTCATAAGCGATTTCTAATAAAACAAATACCATAGGACATTCTTACACAGATCTACTATTGCTTAAGTCCCACGGAAAAGTTGAATAAGGCTTGTGATGTTGGAAATATATAAATACTGTATATATATACCTAGACAGTGCCCAAGATTTGAATATAATAGTATAAAATTTTATCTAAGCATTCATTCGTCGCACACGTGCGGCTCGTTTATTTGTAAGAATTTTGTAGGCATTTAAAAAGGCGGCATTTCGTGAACATCAAAGCAGTGGGCCTTCTGTACTTGTACTATTAATATATCCTGTGATTCGAGCGAGATGATATCCGCTGTGCTGTGCTTATCCGTAGGGCGGTGGATTATTGGTCCAGGTTTCCTATTGTAGTTTGTATCAAACCTTCCTTTTTAGTTACCAGATTTCTATACATTTTCGTTAACAAAAAAGGAAAGTTTCATACAATCGACCAAGGACATTTTGGGACACCTAGTGGATCTTGCTCAGCATCATGGACTCTATCAGCCTACCAATTTTTATCCAAATCGGAGACGTGATCCACATGTACAAACTTAGCAGGAATTGCTGTAATATCCTTTCCCATCACTAGTTCTCCAGTTTCAATCTGAATTCAGGTTATTCCCGTACACAGCAGGAAACCGATACCAAAGCTGTTATGCGACTGATTTTAAAACTATTTAAAATCGATAGCCAGGGGACCGATTTTTAAATCTCGAATGTCGATGGGAAACGGTGAAAAGCTATTTTTGAAAAAACGAGTTTATAATTCTACTAGCTTTTGCTCGCGGCTTCGCTCGCGTTAAAAAGATAATAGGTTTGATGTTTTCATTATGAATCTGAGCAAAAAAAAAAAAACCAACGAATTTTCCAAATTCCAAAACTTTTTTTTTTTTTTTTTATATGATGGGTGTTGTTGGAGTTTGGAGCAAATGCTCCATTCTATCCAAAGTCGAACCCGAAGGGACATCCCGGGGTAATTCCAAAACTAACATGAATATTTACAATTTAACTACACATAATTAACCATAGAATGTCGTTCGCTAGTTTGTAGGTGGTACAGCGACATCTAGCGAAAAATTTGGACATCAAAAAATACTTAATACATTTTACGACAACAAGAAATTACCCAGTTTGCGGGGTTAACAGTGACATCTAGCGAACAACTTGCACTACGGCATATAATTATTATTTGACGACCGGTCTGGCCTAGCGCGTAGTGACCCTGCCTGCTACGCCGCGGCCCTGGGTTCGAATCCCGGGAAGGGCATTTATTTGTGTGATGAGCACAGATATTTGTTCCTGAGTCATGGATGTTTTCTATGTATATAAGTATTTGTATATTATTTATATCGTTGTCTGAGTACCTGCAACACAAGCCTTCTTGAGCTTACCGTGGGACTCATTCAATCTATGTAAGAAAGTCCTATAATATTTATTTATTTATTTAATTGTTTTTTACGTCCTCTATCGTTGAGTTTCCTAAACATATCCTAAGTACATCGGATTTACTATTTACTTTGACTGAAAACACCGTGGTATGTACAAATATGCGGCAATTTTAAATCTCAACAGCCCGCAAATACCTAAAATAATAGCATCATTGTGAAACCCCGTTTATTTTGTGTAATTATAACACCTTTTACCAGAGACAAAGGAATAATAAGAAGTGCAAACTGCTATACACGTTAAACTTTCGTGAGACATATTCAAATAATTAATTAAAATACGGTTATTATCGCTATTGCTGCGACATGTTTCGGGCCAATTTGGAGGCCCCTCTTCAGGCATATAGGAGTTCACGCGACGGTTAAACTCCGCAGACTAACCTGCGCCGCCCGCTGCGCGCGCGCCCCCGTCCTATCAGCGCGCGCAGCGGGCGGCGCGTATTTTAATTAATTAGTGCAAACTGCTGTTTCATCATTCATCATCATCATAAGTTCAGCCGTTAATTGACCACTGCTGTTGCTCTAAACCTAAAATAATAGTAGCGTGTAACTACTGTAACTTTCAAATCATCGATTTAAAAATAGTTTAGATCGATGTTTCAAATATGTTTGAATTAAGCGAACTTGTAACACATAATTATTTTTAAAAATCGGGACTTAATCGCGTATAACTACATATTAAACTGACCTCCAACGTTTCAAGGACGGCGTTGTCCCCGTGGTCTCGGAGAAGACTGGCTTGAAATGACATCAGCACCTTCTGACAGCCGCGCGAGTTTTCCGAACTACCCGTACTTGGTTTTGATTATCAACTTGAACTGTTTGCGCACTAGGGATGTTACTCTGTCGACATACAACACTGACGATATTCGATTTTATTTTCGGCTTACACTTATTAATGACAGGATTCCATGTGGAATCCTGTCGATTAAGTCCTAAGATTTTAAAAATAATTATGTGTAATAATCGTGAAAGTTTAAATCAACTTGTAACACCACTGAATCACAGAATACAATAATAGTTTACAAGTCAGAAGGCTCACTCCTTTGAAGTTTACAAAATGCCGCCATTCTAAATTCTTAGCTACGACATTGAATTCTGAATGTGGGTAGGTACGTGCGTAATTGGATAGTTGGTATGGAGTTATCAGTCAAGATTTTGTCCCGGGTTCGAATCTCGGTAAAGGCATTTATTTGTGCGATCAGTACAGATATTTGTTCCTGAGTCATGGATGTTTTCTTATAAAAGTAATTATCATTCAAACGTATATATCGTTGTCTGAGTACCCACAACACAAGCCTTCTTGAGCTTACCGTGGGACTCAGTCAATCTGTGTAAGAATAAGAATGTTTAATTTATTATTTATCTTATTTATTTATTACCTACCTGCCTGTGCCTGTGTGGTGACGGGTTAAGAATTTCACCACCCCCTTTCTTCCCGTGGGTGTCGTAGAAGGCGACTATGGGATATGGGTTAAATTGTGGTGTAGGCGAGAGGCTGGCAACCTGTCACTGCAATGTCACAGTTTCGTTTTTCTTTTAACCCCTTATTTGCCAAGAGTGGCCCTGAAGCTAAAGTAGTTTCATGTGCTCTGCCTACCCCTTTATGGGATACCTACAGGCGTGATTGTATGTTGTTATGTTGTATGTTTATTTATTATTTATTTAACACGTATTTACCTATATAATACACAGCTTAGTGTACCAACATAATATATATTCAAAATAACGTAAGGTACATCGGGGCAAATCTAGACTGGGGGCAATTGTAACTAATCCATTTTTTTTCGTTATTACACTATGATATTGAATTCTACGTGTATCTACTGAACACGCCTACCATATATAACCGGTGGACAATCTATTTAATAACGCAAACATTGGAAAAAATGGACCAGTTACATTTGCCTTCCAGTCGAGATTTGCCCCGCTGTACCTTAGGTAATTCACAAATGTGTGGTAACTGGTAACTTATTTATAGTCAGTCTGCGCCAACTTAAAACCGTCTTAAAATCTGTCTCTGTGTGTGTATTTACCAAATTTATACGTCTTAAAGCTCACTTTCCATCTATGATATATATGTAGGTATATCATACGCGGTTTACACGAGTTCGCACATACATATACATTCATACGCGTAACTCCATTAACTCGTACTAAATATGAGGCCGTGCGGGGTAATATGCTGAAATATTCATGGGACACACTGACGGATAACATAGCTAATAAGATTTAGATTTTAGATTAGACACTTTAGATTTTTTCTTCTTCTCTTAGTTACGATATACATGCCAAATGGGACTATGAGTGACATCTATCATTTTCGCTGGAATCAATAGAGTTTCGTTTTGACGGTCGCATTTTGTGGTACGGGACGAACTAGTCTGTATATATGTGGTTTGTGGATATACACATATATACATACATATAATCAAGCCTGTATCTCAAAAAGGGGTAGGCAGAGCACGTGAACTACTAAGTTTCAGTAAAAAAGGGTAAAAAGGGGTTGAAAGAATCCACATTGCGGTGACAGGTTGCCAGCCTCTCGTCTACGCCAGAATTTAACCCATATCCCACAGTCGACTTCTACGAAACCCACGGGAAGAGAGGGGTGGTGAAATTCTTAACCCGTCACCACACGTCACGTTACGATATAAAACATAATTTATTGATTTAAAGGATTAATTGGACTGAATAGAGGTACAAACTGAATAATTGAATATTCAGCACATTCTTCGTCAAAATCGTCCTCCATGTCCAAACATCTAATGTCTCCATGTCCCTTAGCCTTCGGAGAGATGTTGGCTCTCTGTGCTTGTTCTACCGTCTGTACAACGGGGAGTGTTCTGAAGAACTTTTTGACCTGGTGCCACCGTCGCGCTTTTATCACCGCACCTCCCGCCAAAGAAACAAAGTTCATCTTCACATTCTCAAAGGTCGGCAACGCATAAGTGACTCCCTTGATGTTGCTTATGTCCATGGGCGGCGATGACTGCTACCCATCAGGCGGCTCGTCTGCTACTTATTTCATAGAAAAACTACAATATAGATTTCCATGGGCATCACATGGACACCCGAAACAAAGAAGGGTTGGAGGTGCGTTGCCGGTTTTGAAGATGGGTGTACGCTATTTTCTTGAAGGTTTGAGGGTCGTATCTGTTCAAAAATACCACAGGCGACGGGGCATTCCACAGCTCAGCTGTGCGAGGCAGGAAGCACACCTCGGACACTGGCGATCAAATATATGAAAGAGGCGCGTTCCTAGCACACAGTCTAAGCTCGTGTAGGCGAACGCGTGCTATGCTTGTATGAGTGAAATATGACAGGTCGACTGTTCGCGTTTTTTTGACAGGCGGTAACTGTGAGGTAGCCGAGAGGGGGTGGGCGGCACTTTCAGCGGGGAGCGGAAGTGGCCATAATTTACGATAGTACTCATTATTATACTGTGCCGGAAGCTTCTGGGAAAAAATAAAAATTACATATTCTTTAAATTATAAATACCTAAATCAATAAATATTATAGGACATTTTTTACACAGATTGACTGAACCCCACGGTAAGCTCAAGAAGGCTTGTGTTGTGGGTACTCAGACAACGATATATATAAGATACAAATACTTATATACATAGAAAACATCCATGACTCAGGAACAAATATCTGTGCTCATCACACAAATAAACGCCCTTACCGGGATTCGAACCCGGGACCGCGGCTTAGCAGGCAGGGTCGGGTAGTGACCCTAGCCTAGCTAGGCCAGACTGGTCGTCTTTTGAGATTAAAATTTTGAAAAAACCCCCGACCGTGACATAGTGGACCGATTTTCATGAAACATGGCTAAGAACACTCCCGACTAACTCAGCTTTCAGACAAAAAAAAAACTAAATCTAAATCAGTCCATCCGTTCGGGTGCTACGATGACACTGACAGATAAACACGTCACAAAAACTGTCCATTTTATAAGACCGTGTGTCCCCCGGAGTTATTTTCAGCGTTATTACAGCCACAAAAGCGGTATTAAGGCGATATTGCTGCTAAATCGGTTTAATTATATTACGATTACGCGAACCTTGAACGTACTTCACATGACAAATAAGGGTACATAAGGAAAACCTTTGAAATTTTCAATTAATTTAATGAAATCTGTGATAAAAATAAAATTTTGAGTTCGTTAATCAGCCTTTATTTATTTATTTATTTAATCTTTTATTTCACAAAAGAAAAATCTTACAGTACAAAAAGGCGGACTTAATGCTTTAAAGCATTCTCTATCAGTCAAACTCGAGGCTAAGCAGAGAGACTGTAAGCGGTGCTACAATTTCAACAGTAAAATCAAAACAAAGGGAATAAAAGAAATCATATTAAATAAACTAAACATAAGTACACACCTTTGTATTTACAGTACCTTTGTGTGCTTTTTATGGCATGTAAGTAAACAAGCATACAGCTAAGTTGTCCTAACAGCATATGGATGCCTGCAACTGCAGTTACCCTTTAGGCACTGCCGGCGCAATCGTCGCAGGGTACGTAGTCGAATGGCACAAACGCTCACGAAACGCTCACGAAACGATGAAGACGCTCGTAGATATATATCTCTATCGCTCTTGCGTATTGGCGCAACAGAGCCAGACTACTTTTCACGTCGTATCGCGTCACAGAAATGCCATTCGGCTACGGAACCAGGCCCCGTAGCCGAATGGCATTTCTCCGACGCCAAACGAAAACGAAACGTAGTCCGGCTCCGTCGCGCCAATACGCAAGAGCGATAGGGATAGATATCTACTAGCGTTTCGTTTCGTGAGCGTTTGTGCCATTCGGCTACGCACCCAGGTGCCGTAGCCAAATGGCATTTCTGTGACGCGAAACGAACTTTTTTTGTAACATGGATATTTATTACGCGGTTGATACTCAGAATCGCGAGGTCTTTCGATCCTGATAGGACAAAAGAAATGTCCCAAGATTTCTATACATTTTTCAGACCTTCCATTCCGTTACCGCCGTTACGTATGAAAAAATGGTAATGGAATGGGAAAAAACCTTGGAACACTTTTTTTCTCCTATTGAGAGATTCTCCTGTCACCAACCACGACCACCCGGGACAGAGCGTCCTGGCGCCGAGCCATATAAACTAAAATCCATAATCCTACGGACCAAATTGACAAGTAAGTTTGAACAAATGTTGCCACAGTTTGGCCAGTGCCGTTCTTATCGATATTAAAATTATTATTACACCGTAGATTTAAGGTGCACCCAGACGGTACAATCAAATTGGCAATTTGATATTTTAATCAATATACCAACTTTTTTTGTGATTTCGACAGATCGAAAGGTCTGTAGACCCCTAATTAGATATAAAATGTTAATTTCAAACCAGCAATAATGTAAATGAAATTTATATATTTATTATGATAGTTTATTGAATCTTTACAAATGAATTATTACAATAATTATTGTGTTACAGCCGAAAGATGAAAAGATTGTGTAAATCACATAATAAAAACCGAGGACAAAATGTTACAACTCGACCATTTAGTGGACAATGTCTCGGATCGTTTTATTATAAATGTAACTGATGATGATGATGAAGATGACGAAATAACGGAGCTTGGAAATGAATAATATTTTATAATAAAGACTACTCATTGTCGGACAACATATTTTTTTTACTTACTGGTTCGGATACCTTTTTATGCTATAAAACTAGTGGGTAAAAACGCATTTTATCCATCCACTACCTCGAAAACCGAACAAACCAAAATGTTTACCTTGTATTTAAAAGTAACATTCGTATTTTTTTGATTTAAACTAGTCTGTTATTTGTACTTTACAACTTGTCGATATATTGTTATCGACATATACCCTTCACTATTTTTATTTCACTGTTCCTGGTAACATTTCATCTGTCAGTCATTTGTCAATTTAGTCCGCAGAATTGTGAATTTTAGTTTAGAATACCTATCCAACAATATATCACACGTTGGGGTTGGAATGAAAAAAAATATCAGCCCCCACTTTACACGTAGGCGGGGTACCCTAATAAAACATTTTTTTCCATTTTTTATTTTTGCACTTTGTCGGCGTGATTGAAATACATATTGGTACCAAATTTCAGCTTTCTAGTGCTAACGGTTACTGAGATTATCCGCGGACGGACGGACGGACGGATGGACGGACGGACGGACGGACGGACGGACAGACAGACATGGCGAAACTATAAGGGTTCCTAGTTGACTACGGAACCCTAAAAAGGCCCAGCTACAGTCTCTGGCTCATCGGCGGAAAGTGGCCATCGCCAGTCTGTCGGTGTTTTACAAGTTGTACTTCGGGGAGTATGCTCAAGAACTATATAAATACATTCTGTTTTTATTGAATTCCGTTAACTTTAAGGGATGGTTCTTTAGATCAAATACAATTAATTTCTCTAAGAAACAAGCGTCTTACGAAACTCTTAAGGTTATCAAGTTAATAAAAAAATAAAAATAATTACTGAACACGTGTGTGCCAGCCTTTACCACTTCCTAATGTTATTTGTTTTGACATGTGCTGTCAGTTACTTGACACTACCTTGAATAGTATTCTTAAGGGTCTCTCACACTAATTTATTCATTTATTATGTATGAAAACGATGAAAAAGATTTTTTTGCGAAATTAACTAAAAATTATATACAGGGTGGTTCCTGATAACGAACCTAACGACATGTCGAATTTCTATATGTCAGAACGGCGTTACAACGATAATTATGAGTATTTAGTTGTTTAAAATATGATGTCTATTTATCAACTACGTAATATTTATATATTTCACTTTATATTATATTTAATACATTCACAGACCTGTTTATATATTATTCAAATAATTGCTATCCACTTCCTTATTTTAATCAAATTACTTTTTTTGTTCCTTATATTGACACTGCCTTTAGTTTTCTGAGCTATCTTCTTAGTTCCTGGGCTTCACGGAAGACCAGCGCTGTAGCATTATATGCTGGAGCATATGCTGAGTGGAGTCCTTTTGTGGCCTCTATCTGCAGCATCAGCATCTTTTGTTGTATTGTAATAAGCAATATAGTTTTAAGTATTTAGTTCATAAGATCTCTCTTTTTCTCTCTTTTTTTAAAAATGTATGTGATGCTGTATGATGGTTTCTGCAATAAACGTTTTTCTATTCTATTCTATTCTAATTTAACGGAAAACAAATAAAACACGGTGTATACACGAACTTATTCCACCGTCCCCATTCTACTACTACAAAGTTCTTAATGTTTCATAAGTATATAATCGGTTACAAGCTCTTGAAAGCTTTTAGCTCAACCAATATTGAATTCATGGAACTTCGCATACAGTTTCTAGGAATATTGTTAAAAATATTATTGAAGATGTGTTTACCAGTTGCCGAAAAATAAAAATATATTTTTTAAGAGATCATTCCTAAATGGTAAAAATGGAATTGCGAGTCGGACTCGCCCACTGAGGATTTCATTTTAATCGTACTTTTTAGTATACTGAGATATAAATGAGATACAGCTTGGGGACGTAAACGGGTGGACGGACAGCGGAGTCTTCGTAATAGAGTAGCGTTTTTACCATTTATGTACGGAACCCTAAAAACTACCACACCGGACACCGTCAAATTAAGGGTTTGAAATAAATACAAAATAATACATTCTGCCTGATAACGCTCGTTGTTTGAGCTCTTAACGCTTGACCTAAGCCTTCGAGGTTCGAGGGCTTAAACTCTCTATGAAGCCCGAGCACAGAATATATAATAGTACAAGTACAGAAGGCCCACTGCTTTGATGTTTACGACATGCCGACTTTTTAAATACCTACAAGATTCTAACAAAGAAACGAGCCGCACGTGCGCGGCGCCCGGCGATAGGGTTGCCTACGGATTAAAACGATTTAATACTCAGATAAAATGTTATACTATTATATTCAAGTCTTGGGTACTTTCTAGGTATTTATATGGTATTATATATGGTATTTATATATTTTTGTTTAAGTTCCAACATCACAAGCCTTATTGAATCTTTTCGGGGGACTTAATCAATAGTAGATCTGTGTAAACATGTCCTATGGTATTTATTTTATTCATGATATCTATTTAACTAAGCATTATTAGCCATTCCACACGCGGACATAGCATATGAACCTTAAAAAAAACTCGCGACGTAAAGTAACATTAGAAAGTGCGAACGTGCGTTCCGTGAGAACACGCGCCACCCCTGATTAGGCCGCGAACTCGCGGCCGCTGGCATGTACTTGTAGCGCGGCGATAGAATCGCGGAGTGAGCCGCCCCTGGCCCGAGTCTTAAGAGGATACGGTAGCGAAAATGCTAAAATGGAAAGGGCCCCCCTTTCAACTTGGAAATTTTAGTTAAATATACAAGTGTTAATAACTAGATTTATCGAAAAAAAATTGTCCATTAAAGACAACTCAGTCAAAAGATATTTCAAAAAAATCGTTAAAATCGAGGTTCCGCTCTCGACTCTTTCCTCCTTCAAAACTTAATCAATCGGAACAAAATTTGAGAATCTGAATAACAATGAAATAATCTATGTCGGACCGTTTAGCTTTTTTGGTTAATTGTTACCAATCTCGAGTATCACACTTTTTTTTGCGCCACAATGAAAAAGGCCGTTTTTGGAAATTTTTGATTGGCTCCAGTCTTTAAAAGCAGAATATCAAAAAAATCAAAACAGCCCGACACAGATAAAAATAATAACAATCTGTGTTGAAAAAATCATTGCTCTATCTTCAAAAACCAGGGAGGAAATAGTCGAGAGCGTTTGTATAAAGTTGTTA
The DNA here is from genome assembly GCF_023078275.1 of Leguminivora glycinivorella. Lineage (NCBI taxonomy): Eukaryota > Metazoa > Arthropoda > Insecta > Lepidoptera > Tortricidae > Leguminivora > Leguminivora glycinivorella. The sequence continues at coordinate 8,567,560 of NC_062996.1, forward strand.
AGGTTCTGAACCGTTTTTGAGCTCAAACCTTTAATGCTCGAGTCTTCAAAGCTCGAACCTTCAAGGTTTGCAAGTCTTTAAGGTTTAAAAGTCTTCGACTAGTCTTTTAACAACACTATATTTTTATGTACTTATAATTTATAATGTAATTTTATATTATGAAATAAATAAATCTAAATCTAAATCTAGAGTTATAGACTTGTACTATTATGTATTCTGTGGTTATAGACAGGTTTTTCCATTTAGGTACAAATAGTTCGTTTTTATCGCCGATTAGTCCATTGCTTAGGTACTCGCTTTTGGTGGGACCAATGCCATGACCTTCGTTTGATTATAATTATAATGTATAATAATTTACTTATGAGTTTTTTTTTTAAATTCTGTAACTTCTGATTCCAGTCCCCGTGAATGATACGGGCGGCTGAATTCCATTAATCATTTTTTTTTCCTGTATGCACATATAAAATCTGTGTGTAATAATGAAATATGTGAAATAATGTAATGATGAATAAATGAATGATAATGAGTTATGTACCATTACATTTTTTGAGTTTGTTAACTATATAAGTGATAAATTAACAGAATGATTCTAGTCGAGTTTTTTGTAATAATTTCCAAAAGGTTATAAGGGTCAATTTTGAGATTTTGACATATGATTTCGTGGTCGAGACGTGGGTTCATAAATTTTCCCCTCACTAGCTCGGAAACACGTGTTTTGTCCTTTAATACCAGCGGGTAAAAACGCATTTTATCCACTAGTGGGTAAAGTGATTTGACCTTGAATAAAGTCAAATTAACTGCTTTAAAATTGACAAAAGTAGGTGAATCTAGTAATAAAGATGATTTACCATCTGTGGAACTACTGGAAGCAGTGATAAACGCATTTTTTGCGTTGTAGTTTCCTCGTTATAAATAGTGAGGGGAAAAGTTTTGTGTTACACTCGGGTGCAAATGTATTTTACGTCTCGTGTGTTAAAAAACTCGCAAGTTCAGGATTCTATTCTCGAACCACTCGCTTCGCTCGTGGTTCAACTATAGAATCCTTTCACTTGCTCGTTTTTCAATTCCACACTCGGCGTTAAAATACAACTTTGCCCCCTTGTATAACAAATAACTATCTGAGGAGATGGTCTATGGATTGTGGAGTGGTTTGATCGCATGGGCATAATTCATCGGGGGTGATTTTGAAGCGGTGGAGGTACGTTTTGTGATAGCCATGGCCGGTTACTTATGAGTATGTAAACTATTAAAATATGGTTCGTTTAAAAAAAAAAATACGTTATAACTGTTATAATGTATCAAAATACACATTAACCCACATGTGCTCAACCCATATATTTTTTTCCCTATTTTTTGAGGTGAAAACCTCATTCCCCTGTGGGTCGAAAACGACCCTATGGCCCATATATATGGGCATATATTATTATAGACATGAACACAATCACATAATCGTTAAACCAAGTTATCACCAATGTTGGCAAGCATTCAATGTAATATCACACAATCAAAAGGACTTGTCTGTGAAATATTGGGCCATATACTTAAGTCATTTGAAGTTTATTACTATAACTTGGCACACCTATAGCTGCAGTTTGATATTTGATATAGCAGTCGCGATTAAATGCGAACACTGCGGAATTCTCCATACCAACGTCCACCCCCCATTTTAGGGAAGTAGGGGGTTAGAAAGAGACAAAAAGTAGCCTATGTCACTCTCCATCCCCCCAACTCACGCCATTTAAAAAATCACGTCAATTCGTCGCTCCGTTTTGCCGTGAAAGACGGTCAAACAGACACACACTTTCCCATTTATAATATTATTATTTAGTATGAATAAGGTTCTTTTAAGAGCGGTAAGAGCGGGCGACTTTCAATCCGGAGGTCGCGAGATCGAACCCCGAATCGCACCAATATGAGTTTTTCGGAATTTATGTGTGATTTCATCATTTGATATTTGCCAGTCGCTTTTCGGTGAAGGGTTTTCCTTGAAGGAAAACATCGGGAAACCGGACTAATCCCAATAAGGCCTCCTTTGGGTTGGAAGGTCAGATGGCAGTCGCTTTCGTAAAATTAGTGTCTACAATCAACGCTACATAAAAATGACATGTCGACTGTTCACGTTTTTGAGGCGGTAAGTGTGTGTGCTGTGAGGAGGGAGGGGTGCGGGAGTGGTCATACTGTACGATAGTTCTTTTTATTATACTGTGTCCAAGTTCTCCTACACACTTTCGCTCCGTCCGCTTCATTTCTTCGTAGCATATTAGGTATGTAACTAGGTACATAAAATGCAGCGGGCTCTCAGACCGCAGACTGTCATAAACAATCTGACCAAACTTGAAAAGTTTTTATTGTTGAGAAGAAGATTTGCATTTTGATGGTCAAAGTTTGGGCTACAAATAACATTCACGTTTCTTGCTACAAATGGTATGGAAATATGTGGAATTTATATTGAGCATAACGTGAATTTTGACGCGATTTCTAAGTTAGGTATTTCATAAAAACTTCTGATTTTGAAACGGTAGATTATTTAGAATTTGCTTTGAAGTTTATGTTGTTAGTTTGTGTATCACTACCATTGTTCGCTATAGACGATATTGAAGCTTAAAACTATACGGCCCCGTAGCGAATGGCGTTTCTGTGACACGAAACGACACCGAAACGCCGCAGAAATGTAGTCTGGCTCAGTCGCGCCAATAAGCAAGAGCGATAGAGATAGATAGCTGCGAAAGAGATATTATCGTGAGCGTTTGTACATTCGGCTACGTACACTGGATATTGGTCGATTTTTTAGCAAAATACTTGGTGATCGAAGAGCTGGCGACTTTCTCGACAACGTTTCAGCGCTGCTATACAGCGAGGAAATGTCACTAGGATCCTGGATTCAAGAGTCTACCTATTTTAGATTTAAGGTAGGCTACTTATAATAAGTTTACCCGGCTGGTACCAATGAGTTTTTCGGAACTTATGTGCGAAATGTCATTTGATATTTCCAGTCGCTTTTCGGTGAAGGAAAACATCGTGAGGAAATCGGACTAATTCCAATAAGGTCTAGTTACCCTTCGGGTTGGAAGGTCAGATGGCAGTCGCTTTCGTAAAACTAGTGCCTACGCCTAATCTTGGGATTAGTTGTCAAAGCGGTTTATTTTATTTATTTATAATAAGTTTTATGTTTAAAATACATATACTTACCGGAATTCTAGAGGTAGTTTTTTTTTGTTTTTAAGTGAAACCTCTTATGCGACTTCTAACTGACAGCGTTAGATAGTAACAAAATATAAAACCATTTTACACGGAAATAAGATTTTTTGCAAAAATTTCATTTTTGGCACAAGCTTTTATCGCTGACTGTACCTTTCTTTCAATAGTCATCTACTGCTCTCCGAGGCGTTTCTAAAAGTCCGTTTTTACATTATCCGGTCCGATATCGGATGTCGGAATGATTCCTATGGAAAAAATGCAAGATGGTGCCTGTAATGTATGGGATATCCGTCCGACGTCCGATATCGGATCGGATAATGTCAAAACGGGAATTACTCGATGGGATACGACGTTTCATGACAGAGTTCCTATGACCACCTTTCTGCTCCATCATCAGATCAGCTCCACGATCCTACCATAATATTTCATTGTCACGTGATTTACATATGCGTGCAAAATTTCAGCTCAATCAGAAACCGGGAAGTGGTTCAAATTTAGCTTCTACGTTTTGACGCACGCTAACAAGGCAAGTTGAATAGCTAAGCTAGCATACTAAGAAGCAAAAAATAGGAACTAGTGAACTAAACAAATTCTATTTTCATCTTTTATAATAAAATAATACTAATAGAGCTTTTACAGAATGGTTGCCCTCGGGCAGTTGAAATATAAATCCGTTTTTATATTTATATTCCGAGTTTGTAAAAAAAAAGGTTGGAAAATGGATTTAATAACAAATTTATATCACGATCACTTTCAGCATAAAAGTTTTTTTTTTTGCTAGTAAATAATGAAAATTTATTCAATTTATTGATAACATAATAGTACATTGGGATATGGGTTAAATTGTGGCGTAGGCGAGAGGCTGGCAACCTGTCACTGCAATGTCACAGTTTCGTTTTCTTTCAACCCCTTATTTGCCAAGAGTGGCACTGAAACTTTAGTTGTTTCATGTGCTCTGCTTACCCCTTTATGGGATACAGGCGTGATTGTATGTATGTATGTATAATAGTACATTACGATACAAGTGCCTAAAAAAGGAAGTTCGAAACGAGTGGCGATAAATTAAAACACGACCGAAGGGAGTGTTTTAAATCGACACGAGTTACGAAATTCCTTTTCGCACGTGTATCGTACGATGAGCCTCCGAAGTTTCGACCTGACATATAATGAACCACTTCTCGCACTAGTGCGTAAAAAAAAAACACCATCTATCTGTACTGAAAAAGATTAAACATACCATTAAAACTAAATTTGATCTAAAAATAAGTAAAAGCTACATAACAAACTATACCTATATACATATAAAAATACTTACCTAATAAGTTTAATTGTATTATTATTTATAAATTGAAACAGATATCATACACGAAAGAAAAACCGACAAGGCCCACTGGTGGCCGAGCCGGGAATCGAACCAGGGGCTTCAGCTTATAAAGACGTTAGCCGCGTAAGCTGAAGACCTGGGTTCGATTCCCAGCTCAGCCACCAGTTGGGCCTTGTCGTTTTTTCTTTCGTGTATGATATCTGTTTCAATTTATAATTTATGTATAGTAGTGTAGAGTAGTGTGACTACTTGAAAAAAAAAAGCAAATCAAAAAATATTCAATAAAATAATTTGATTTTGTTCCCTAGTTGTGTATTATTATTTGTTATAAGTGCTAATACTGTACGCTACGTACAGTCGAGTTCATAAATATGTGTACCTACATTAGGCTAGTTTCCTACTAGTCAAATCCGCTTCTTTTTAAGAACTGTCAAAACGATTATATAGACAACTAATATGGAATTACTATGAAATACTGAAGAGTGACGTCACGGTCAATTCATTTACTTTATATATTTCTCTTTGACTTATTAATAGAAATTATGTTTAAACATGTGGTGCTTTATTATGTGGCGCTTCATAAAATATTTTAAATGTTTCCGCTCAGAATCAAACTGCATAAACCAATTAATTCTGAAATCAGATGCATATGCATACTCATGTGTTGCATACGATGCAATTGAACACAGAATGCATTCGGGGCACGTTCTAATACCGCACACCGGTTTCCTACATTTATGGTAATACCTACTGCGATAATACATTAGCAGACATACGTGCACATTGTATAGTACAATTGTACATGTACAGTACATACATAAACACACGTATGTATTCTCAAAATGGGTAGGTAGATAAACAGAGCTTATGAAACTGTTCAAGTTAGAGGATTGACAGAAGGGCATTTTCGCGAGAACAATCACCAAAGATCACGAAGAGATCTTTCTTTTCATGAGAGTATTTGCAATTTTAGAAACAACTGGAACTACTTTTATTAAAAAAAATTAAAAATTAAATTTTTTTAATTGCTATTAGTACCTATTATATAATTTTATTATTATTATTTATTTATACATACAATTTACACAGCATTACAGTTTGCACCAAAGCGCTGGCAAATTTAAACATGCGCAGTGACAATAATTACAGTATTAATTATGATTAATTCATGCAAATACACAGTATACACAGTATATAATTGTTATTTTAACTCCTGTAAGCAGCTATTAAGTCATTACCCCTGATAGTTAGCAATTCTTTTTTCATACACTCAAAGAAATAGGTACGGGCTGAAAAACAGCGCTGTGCAGTCACTAGACTCGCGGCACAAGCTGAGTCTTGAGCCTATTGCCGCACCTAGTATTTAACTGTTGGTAGTTACTTAGTTATTTTAGTCCTCAAAGTTGTGATAGCTAATATAGAATATAGACATGATTGTACTGTATCATAGCGTAGCTTACTCTTAGTTGCATGATAGAAATAAATACTTAAGTAATTGTACTTTAAAATTATTTGCGACAGTAAATGACTTTTTTATTTTTTATTTTTATTATGGGACCAATGCTGAAGACCAATCAAGAAAATAAATTTAAGCGTTCCACAGAAATGAGTGGCATCGCTTCTGTCGGAATGTGTGGAACTGACATTTTTGTCCGATTTCAGTTAGAAAAAAAAAAACCGGCCAAGAGCGTGTCGGGCCACGCTCAGTGTAGGGTTCCGTAGTTTTCCGTATTTTTCTCAAAAACTACTGAACCTATCAAGTTCAAAACAATTTTCCTAGAAAGTGTTTATAAAGTTCTACTTTTGTGATTTTTTTCATATTTTTTAAACATATGGTTCAAAAGTTAGAGGGGGGGGACGCACTTTTTTTTCCTTTAAGAGCGTTTATTTCCGAAAATATTAATATTATCAAAAAACAATCTTAGTAAACCCTTATTCATTTTTAAATACCTATCCAACAATATATCACACGTTGGGGTTGGAATGAAAAAAAAAATCAGCTCCCACTTTACATGTAGGGGGGTACCTAATAAAACATTTTTTTCCATTTTTTATTTTTGCACTTTGTTGGCGTGATTGATATACATACTTGTACCAAATTTCAGCTTTCTAGTGCTTACGGTTACTGAGATTATCCGCGGACGGACGGACGGACGGACGGACGGACAGACAGACATGGCGAAACTATAAGGGTTCCTAGTTGACTACGGAACCCTAAAAAGCTGTTCATTACAACCTCAAAAGTTACTATGCAAAGTATTTTACCTTTTAATTTAACTATTTTTAGGGTTCCGTAGTCAACTAGGAACTGTCTGTCCGTCCGTCCGTCCGTCCGCGGATAATCTCAGTAATCGTTAGCACTAGAAAGCTGAAATTTGGTACCAATATGTATATCAATCACGCCAATAAAGTGCAAAAATAAAAAATGGAAAAAAATGTTTTATTAGGGTACCCCCCCTACATGTAAAGTGGGGGCTGATATTTTTTTTCATTCCAACCCCAACGTGTGATATATTGTTGGATAGGTATTTAAAAATGAATAAGGGTTTACTAAGATAGTTTTTTGATAATATTAATATTTTCGGAAATAATCGCTCCTAAAGGAAAAAAAAGGGCGTTCCCCCCCCTCTACCTTTTGAACCATATGTTTAAAAAATATGAAAAAAATCACAAAAGTAGAACTCTATAAAGACTTTCTAGGAAAATTATTTTGAACTTGATAGGTTTAGTAGTTTTTGAGAAAAATACGGAAAACTACGGAACCCTACACTGAGCGTGGCCCGACATGCTTTTGGCCGGTTTTTTATATGTATGTGTGAAGCCCTCATGAATATACTTATTTGTTTTTAAACTGGAAACTGAAATGAATGTCATATACAAAGAAAAAATGACCAATGCCTCCAGTGTCCAATGCTGGATTCAAACCTGCGTACTCCGTTATAGCCACGGATGCCTAAACCACTCGGCCAACTGAAACTATTTCCTATGAAATAATTGAATTTGTTCTTAGAGTGTTATTTGTTTTTGTTGCAGACAAGTCGCTCGGCAGTCGCTGGTGATGTGTCGCTATGTGGGCGTGGTGTGGCTGGCTAGTGGCTGTGCACGCCGTGGCCGCCGTGTCGCCCGTCATTAAGATAGGTACGCCTCAATGTCGCTTGCATGTCGCTAGTATGTCACCGTTGTGCCGACTGCTTTGAAAAGTCAGCAGTCTATAAGTCAAATATATGTGAGTGTGCACGGGAAAACGTCCCAATTCGTCGATTGCTATAAAGCAGCTTTGTCAGTTTATTCATATAAAAATACAAGTAAATCTCGCCTTAATGGTAACCGACAAAGTGGCACGTTTTACTAAACACACTCACATATGTATAATACTCGAATTTTCTCTATTGCCGATTTTATGTTGCTAGCATGTCACCTGTCGATTGCATGTCTCTATCATGTCACCAGGTTGTGTCCACTGTTTTAGAAAAGTCTCCTGTCATTGAGTTAAATTCATGTATACAGTCGAATTTGCTCTATTGTCACTTTCATACATGTCTTGTGCAAAACAGTGCTATATTGTCAGCAATCATTAATGTCGTAGTCAATCGTATGTCGCTAGCGCGAAGCCAGTGCTGGCTAGTGGCTGTGCACGCCGTGGATGCCGTGTCGCCCGTCATTGCACGGGTGTGCACGGGAAAACGTTCCAATTCGTCGATTGCTATAAAGCCGCTTTGTCAGTTTTTTCATATAAAAATAGACATATACATAGACATAGACATTTTGCCAACTGTTTTAGAAAAGTCTCCTGTCATTTTGCTCTATTGTCGCTTTCACGTGTCTTGTGCGAAACAGTGCTATATTGTCAGCAATCAGTAATGCCGTAGTCAATCGTATGTCGCTAGCTCGAAGCCAGTGTTGCAGACCAGTCGCTGGTAATGTGTCGCTATGTGGGCGTGGTGTGGCTGGCTAGTGGCTGTGCACGCCGTGGCCGCCGTGTCACCCGTCATTAAGATAGGTACGCCTCAATGTCACCTGCATGTCGCTATCATGTCACCAGTTTGTGTCGACTGTTTTTGGAAAGGTCACCCGTTATTAAGTCAAATATACAAGTCCGATATAATACCTACTTGAATTTGCTCTATTGTTGCTAGCATGTCGTGTGTCCTGTCCATGGTTTTAGAAAAGTCACCCATCATTACCTACCCAGTGGCAAACAAGATATTACAGTGATTTATTGTCTTGTTTGCAATTGCTACTAAATAATATAAGTAGATATAGAACCTAATGTATTAGGAGCCTCGTCTGCCAATAAATGGTACTCTGGTTTGGCAGAAGTTAAAATTTAGTTTTAAATTTTAGTTTCAAATAAACATTTATTTCATTATTTCATTTCATAATTTCATTAAATAACATATATAACAAAGTTGCTGAGTAGTCGCTCGCGTGAAGCAGTAATATAAATCAGTCACCACTCACCAATCATATGTCGCTAGCTGGTATTTCATTTATTTAATTCACAAGCAATATAAATCGTATTTGAAATTATTACACAATAATTAAAACTAATGATACAAACATATTTTATCTAAGTAAAAAAACAAATGTTGTCAATAATAAAGTACCTACTCTATAAAAAAAACATATTTAAAACGTACTAACAAGTATTTTTAAAATAATAATAGTATTTGGATGTCAAAGTTATTTTTTAAAACATAATTAAGGTAATATCTAGAATCGCAGACAAATCGCTCGATGAAAGTGGCACTTTCCTGTTCTAGGCCTTTAATATAAAATGTAAACTCAACGAAAAATGTTGGCACATAATAATTGTAACCTGTTTTTCTTCAGAAACTTATTTAGTTTTCTTTTCAGGTGCAATATTAACAGAAGAAGCGCGAGGTGGCAGCACTGAACTGGCGTTCAAATACGCCGTATACAGGATAAATAAGGAGAGGAGCGTACTTCCAGATTCGACGCTTGTGTACGCTCCCATACAGTATATACCGGCTGGGGACTCCTTTAGAAGCTATAAGAAAGGTTTGTTCCAACTTCTTAATTTTCTTATTAATATATCGATACCTCTGGGTTCAATTGGCGTAAAGGACATTTTGGCGAAAATGAGTTATATATACAGTTTTGTTTAGAATTTCAAGCGCTATCGATCTGTGTAGTTAAAATTTCGATATCTCTTAAAAAGTTGCCTTTACGACCAAGATTTTCTACTATGGACTTGCAAAAATAGCTTTTCTGAAGGGGCGTAAATATCAAGTCATTAATTGTAAATTATTATTTGTGTCGTAAAGGAAATCTACAAATAAAAATATAGTTGTAAGTCACCTTATTATATATTGTTGCCCTTTAAGCCCTTACTTTCTAAGGATCACTTTCTATAGTAGTGTGATAAAGTTGGGCGCAAAGGACAAGTTTTTTTGTTCTTCGTCCTTTACGACCAGCACTAAAAATATTTTATCCGCAATTGTAATCGATATCTTTGGGTTCAATTGTCGTAAAGGACATGTAATGCAGGTAAGGCAAGAGAAAGATAAACCCACTTTTTTGTTTTTTTGACCTATATTTGTGACGTGTATAAGAAAAATATGCAGATTACGAGTATCTTTAACCTAGTGTAGCAACCGTAGTGATAAACTAAACGATTTAGAAGATAGATGGTTGTAAAGGACACGTCAAAATGTTATAACGTCCTTTACACCCATGATTTGATAGGGTCGTAAATGACGGTCTTAGATGATTTTTATACAAAGTCGGGGCGTAATTGTAACCGAAATGGTACAAATGTTGTTCTAAGTTTACAATTAAAAACTGGAAAAATGTATCAAAACGTACTTAATATGGCATATAATAGCTCTACATCAGTTTAATGCAGTGTATTATAAATTATATAAGCTATCTTAGCAACAAAAAAGAACAAGACTAATATTTTATATCCAGTTTTGTAATAAAGAAACAATATTTGCTTAAAAACTATCTAATACTTTGGCAACAAATTCAAAGTTATTTTTTTTGTATTCGCCGCTGTCTGAATAGTCAGTACTGTCAGTAGGTTACGCATTCAGTCTTTAATTCTAGCAGGGAAACGCTTTCGTAGTATTATTATACTGCGGCGAGATGTAGGTAATTAAAAAAAAACATTATGGTAATCAGGGTACGTACCCAAATGCACAAACGCTCACCATAATATCTATTTCGTAGCTATATATATATCTTTATCGCTCTTGCGTATTGCACCAGACTGCATTTTTGTCGGCGTCTGTCGTCGACGATTGCCATTCAGCTACGCCGGCAGTAAACTTTAACAGTAGACTATACTAACATTTAGTGCGACAATAACAGGTGCGTTTCGCTAGCGAATGAGCGTTAGCGTTTGGTGACTTGGCTATGTACCCAGGTACTTAAAGCATTTACTATAATATTTCTAGGCTTGAACTCATAATTAAGATTATTCTTATTTAACAGGTTTACGACTAAATAACAATCTTCTGTTTTAAAATTATCAAAAATATGAATCAACATAGTAGGTAGTCTTGACTACAGTTTGTATACGCGTCCTAACTTGCGTTTATAAATAAGTACTTAACTCTTAGTTATTCTTAAAACTTCTTTCTACTTTAGACTTAAAATTACTGTCCTATTAATATAGTCTACTATTCACAGTTGCTGATTAAAGTTTACGCGATTACAATTAGTGTTTTACTTAAACTACGAAAGCGTTTCCCTGCTAGAATTAAATACTGAATGCGTAACTTATTGAGACAGCCGAGCGGCGAGTACTAAAATAATAACTTTCCAAAATATTAGATAGTTTTTAAGCAAATGTTGTTTCTTTATTGCAAAACTGGATATAAAATAGTCTTGTTCTTTGTCTCTGCTAAATATTTAGATAAATATACACTGTAACACTAATGTGGCTATTCTATGCCATATTAACTACGTTTTGATACATTTTTCAAGTTTCTCAATTGTAAACTAAGCTAAAAACAGTTGCCATTTGTACCATTCCGGTTACATTTACGCCCCGAATTTGTATAAAAATCATCTAAGACCGTCATTTACGACCCTATCAACTCTAATTGTACAAAAAAATCGTGGGTGTAAAGGACGTCCATAGCATTTTGACGTGTCCTTTACAACCATCTAACTTCTAAACCGTTTAGTTTATCACTACGGTTGCTACACTAAGTGAAGGATACTAAAAATCTACATATTTTTCTATATACGTCACAAAAATAGGTCAAAAAACAAAAAAGATATAAACATTTTTCTAAAAAAAAAGTTGTTTTTTGCTTCTCCTGAAAACCTGCATTTTGTCCTTTACGCCAATTGAACCCAAAGGTATCGATATGTGTCAAGTATTATTTCGTACAGGTTTTCAACTATACGGGGAAAATCAGTTTTATAATCTAAAAATAAAAATGGACCTAATATTGAACCCTGTGGTACACCCAACCTTAACTATAGTTTCTCTTGGCTGGACTCTGTTTACGACAACTGACTGTGTTGTTTTGATACAGTAAGTGATAGAAAGATTGAAGGTAGTCTGGTAGACCATAGTATTCTAATTTCATAATGACAATTTCATGATTCACTCTATCAAATGCTTTAGAAAGTGCAATAGGTCGATGGCAGTTAAATTTTCATTGAAATTCCTTATGTACATTTCTGAGGTTGTGCAATAAAGTGAATTTGTATTGTATTGTATTGTATTGTAAAGCTGTAGAAGAGCAAATACACTGTATACAGTACACATACTTAATACATACTTAATAAAAAGATATATACATACATACTTAATAAAAAGAAGGAAAAGGAAACTGTAACCTAACTAAACTATGGATAAATGAATATTAAACTTCTTATATTGAGTACGATTGGAAAATTAGTAAGTACGATTACACACATAATAACCACAAAATTAAAATTTTGAAAAAAACCCCGACATAGTGGACCGATTTTCATGAAATGGTTAAGAACACTCTCGACTAACTCAGATTTCAAACAAAAAAAAATCTAAATCGTTTCATCCGTTCGGGGGCCACGATGCCATAGACAGCACACACACAGAGACAGACAGACACGTCAAACTTATAACACCCCGTCCTTTTTTCGTCGGGGGTTAAAAACCTTTCTATGCCATTTTCTATGACGACTGGTCTGGCTCAGTCGGTAGTGACCCTGCCTGCTAAGCCGCGGTCCTGGGTTCGAATCCCGGTAAGGGCATTTATTTGTGTGATGAGCACAGGTATTTGTTCCTGAGTCATGGATGTTTTCTATGTATATAAGTATGTATTTATCTATTTAAGTATGTATATCGTCGCTTAGCACCCATAGTAAAAGCTTTGCTTAGTTTGGGGCTAAGTTGATCTGTGTAAGGTGTCCCCAATATTTATTTATTTATTTATTTATTATTTTATTTGCACAGTTTTCAACAACAAACACAAACATCACTTTTCCACAATTCACTTTATTCATCCAAAAACCCCTTTTACTGGCAAAAACTGTGCTCATATTTCACCACAGCAAAAAACTAAAAATAGTAAAAATGTAGCGCAAAACCGACCGGAAGCGGAGCGGCGGGAAAGCAATATGGCCGCCGGAAACTGTAAATTTGAGGGTGCTTGACACGTTCGTTTAAAATAAGGGCTTTGTATTCTGACGAGTCGGGGAAAAGTGAGAGAGCTGTTATGTAAGTGAGAAGGGTAGCTAATTGGACAACGTGATAGAAGAAATTATATGACACTTATAAATTAAATAATCTTATACCTTTAAACGAGCAATGCTTGTATATTTATTTATTTATTTATTTGTTTATTTATTTATATAATTACTAGCTTCTGTCTGCGGCTGCGCTAGCATTCGAAAGAGACAAAAAGTACCCTATGTCACTCTCCATCGCTTCAACTATCTCCACTAAAAAAAATCACGTCAATTCCTCGCTCTGTTTTGCCGTGAAAGACGGACAAACAAACAGACACACACACTTTTCCATTTATAATATTAAGTATGGAAGTATTGATGGCATTTGAAGAGTACTTATGATACGATGACATTCAAAATCGTGACGTATTGTAAACGTTTCTGTAATTCTCATTTTGTTTGGAAAATCGAAGTTCACTCTCCATATTTTCAGTGATTTTTATGCTATCAACTAATGCATTAAAAACTGGTAGTATAATATACTAATAACATTTTTTTTTTCTCTATTCTATTATCTGATCTAGTGCCGTAGCCGAATAGCATTTCTGCGACGCGAAACGAAAACCAAACGCCGCGAAAGCTAGTCAGGCTCTGTCACGCCAATACGCAAGAGCGATAGAGATAGATATCTACGAGCGTTTGGTTTAGTGAGCGTTTCGTGAGCGTTTGTGCCATTCGGCTCCGTAGCCTGAACTCTCTGTTGAAAATGTTTCAAAAATGAAACATCAACTTTTTGAGGAATAATTTTCCAATTTACATACATACATACAATCACGCCTGTATCTCATAAAGGGGTAGGCAGAGCACATGAAACTATTAAAGCTTCTGTGCCACACTTGGCAAATAAGCGGTTGAAAGAAAACGAAACTGTGACATTGCAGTGACAGGTTGCCAGCCCCTCGCCTACGCCACAATTTAACCCATATCCCATAGTCGCCTTCTACGACACCCACGGAAAGAAAGGGGGTGGTGAAATTCTTAACCCAATCCAAATGTTATCCAATAATTTTCCAATGTATCTATTGTTTTTTTCAGCTTGTCACGAGATAAAGTCCGGTGCAGTAGCCCTCTTCAGTAGCGGCGGGCCGACATTCAGTCGATCGCTGAGCGCCCTCGCTCGGTCACTCAACATAATACATCTGTCTTCCTCAGCAGACACGGCTAGTCAAGGTGAGTAGTGAGTAGTCAAATATAGAAGACGTTAAGCTTATTATCGGTGGGCGCTATCTGTCGTCCACTGAATATGACATACCTCTGTCTTCCTCGGCAGACACGGCTAGTCAAGGTGAGTCATAAAACTATTAATAAAAGCTTTTTCCCCTCACTAGCTCGGAAACACGTGTTTTGTCCTTTAATACCAGCGGGTAAAAACGCATCCTATCCACTAGTCCGTAAAGTAATTTGACCTTGAATAAAGTCAAATTAACTGCTTTAAAATTGATAAAAGTAGGTGAATCTAGTAATAAAGATGATTTACCACCTGTGGAACTACCGGAAGCAGTGATAAACGCATTTTTTGCGTTGTAGTTTCCTCGCTATAGAAAGGGGAAAAGTTTTGTGTTACACTCGGGTGCAAATGTATTTTACTTCTCGTGTGTTAAAAAACTCGCAAGTTCAGGATTCTATTCTCGAACCACTCACTTCGCTCGTGGTTCAACTATAGAATCCTTTCACTTGCTCGTTTTTCAATTCCACACTCGGCGTGAAAATTCAACTTTGCCCCCTTGTATAACAAATAACTATTATTCAACTTGCCTTGTTAGTATGTTAGTGTCCGTCAAAACGTAGACGCTAAATTTGACCCACTTCCCGGTTTCCGACTGAGCTGAAATTTTGAACACATATGTAAATCAATTGACAATGCAATATTATGATATCATGGAACTGATCTGATTATGGTGAGGTGAAAGAATGGTGGTCATAAGAACTCTGTTATGAAACGTCATATCGCCATCGATTAAGGGGTTTTTAGAAACGTCTCGGAGAGCAGTAGATGACTGTTGAAAGAAGGGTACAGTCGGCGATGAAAGCTTGTGCCAAAAATGATTTTTTTTGCAAAAAACTTATTATAACTATCTGTTTCTTCTTTGGCTGGCTGTTTTATCTACAGTTGTATCCCGGAGTTAATTATGTAATACTCGTAATATTGTATATTTTATAATTTAAAAATTACTTCTATGCCGTATCAAACCCACACCAATTTCTTGAATCTCAATCCCTTACTATTTAAATTCATGAAAAACAAAGACTTGCCATTGACAACTATTCTATTCTTGGCGTTACCCCAAAAGCTAGCAAGTTAAATCTTATTACGAGGCTGCAACAACTATTCTTCTAATGAAGTGTTGAAAATGGCACTTTTGTGCCAAAACTGTCCTGTTTTATACTCCACTTTAGTGCTGACAATGCAACGAAATGCTTCAAAGTTTAGGAAACAATCTCTGCGGAAATGGAATGGATTTCAGGCAAATTTTAAGTTATAGAGCTGTGCATTTTTATGACAAACTGCGATCAAGACAGAGTTATGCTCGACTTGGATTAGGAAACAATCTTTTTGGAAAATTTCAAGTTATTGAGCTATGCATTTTTATGACAAACTGCGATCAAGACCGGGCTATATTTTGAGTAGTAAGGCACTGGTCCCACCGCGATCTTAGTAAGCTATGACCTATCGGCTATAAAAACGAAGAAAAGATAAGCACTTCCGTGCAAATAAAAGAGACACGGCGATATTGATAGTTCACCGCTGGGCGAGTAACTGTAAACATTGCCGTGTCTCTTTTATTTGCACGGGAGTGCTTTTTAAGTCTTTTGTTCGTTTTTATAGCCGGTAGCTCATAGATTACTAGCTCGCGGTGGGACCAGTGCCTACGGCTGGTTTTGAGGGCAGCACCAGTCGTGCACACAGCGAATACTATGAAACTACTTACGCGGGGGTTTAGTGCACCGGACTAATATGTATTAAGTTCAGGGAGCGTTTTAGGCACGCCACAGACAGACTGAAAAATTCATTAATCTTAAAAAAGATTTGTATGCATTCTGTCAGTTCAAACTTCAAACTGACAGATCTGTTAGAGTGGCGCGGTGGCGCGGACGGGTCCGCGCGGACGACAATATCAACTTCGTACAATTTCTTCGTGCGTATCGCTCCGCGCGGTCGATCCGAGTGAAACTAAAACCAGTCTAAGTAGTTTCACAGTATTCGTGCACGACTGACAAATAGAATAAAATAGAATAGAATAAACGTTTATTCGTGAACACAGGTAAGACAAAATACACATAATAACAACAAGATAGAAAGGAATGAAGTGCCACGAAATGGCCTCATCTCAGCGTGTTGCTGGTGACTAAATACATACTTATATACATTAGAAAACATCCATGACACAGGAACAAATATCTGTTCTCATCACACAAATAAATGCCCTTACCGGGATTAGAACCCGGGACCGCGGCGTAGCAGGCAGGGTCACTAAACGCCAGGCCAGACCGGTCGTCAAATTAATGAATTAACCGTCATGTTTTTCGTTACAGAACACAACGACCCAGACTCTTTCACCGTGAACCTGTATCCATCGAGGAGGCTCATGGACAAAGCGTTTGCGGACCTCACCGCCTACCTTAATTGGACGAGGATGGGGGTCATCTACGAAGACTATGGTTATGGTAAGAAATAAAAATTGCAACAGTTATCTAAATACTGACAAGATTCTACTGACAATTATGTAAATATCTCTAGGAAATTTAAATTTTCGAGGCACTTGATTGGTGAATTTCGTAGATTTCTATAGGGGCCTTCTTTATGGTTAATATTTTCTAGATTTCATTTAGACAACTTTAAAGGGGGAAGGATCAAGGATGATCGTGTACATTTTATTTTAACGCTTTTAATTTGCTACTAAAGAGAAATTCTCTTATTTAAATATGTAGGATGGCGCCAAAAGATTATATGGAATTTAATTCACACTTACGTCTTTAAAACAAATAGTAAAAAATAAGTCGAAATAACCTAAAAACTTTAAAATACCCTCGGAAGACCCGTGTCTACGTTGATAGGCAGTACATTTTAAACAATTGAATTTTCAGGTGAACTAAACATAGCCAACATCGCCAAAGACGGACGCGACATGTATTGCGTGCGCGCAGCCCACGAGTATCGCCGCGCACTGACGCTGCTAAAAGCTCAGGGCGTCACGCATATCATTGTTGATACAGATCCGAAGAAACTACGCCAACTGTCGAGAGCTGTAAGTACTTTTTGTGTTTATAATATAATGAAAAGGGTGTGTTACATTTTGGTGCCGTGAGCAGAATACTGACAAAGGATATGAAGACTATAGGCTTTTCCTAATTTAACCAATCCTTCGCTAAGTACCGCCGCGTACCGACGCTGCTCAAAGCTCAGGGTGTGACGCATATCATTGTCGATAGAGATCCAAAGAAACTGGGAACTGTCCAGAGCTGTTAGTACTTTTTGTGTTTAAAAAATAATAAAAAGGGTGGCTACAATTTGGTGCTGTGACCAGGTTACTTATTTAGATATTTGATTTCTTATTGTTGTTAGGTAACATTTGTGTCATAAATCGTGTAAGTGACACTTTATGGAAGCCCTAAAGTTATTCCATAATACTGTTTCATGAATGAAATCAATATGGACAGTATCAATATAGATCAACTGTGAATATCATCCTTGTTTCTTAAATATGCACATCTGTCATATTATGCTCAAACTATGAGCTATCAGCTATAAAAACTAACAAAAGATAATCACTCCTCTGTAGGGTTGCAAAAAAACGGTTTTTTTTCTGGCTTAAAAAAAGACATGAAAAAAAAAACCGTGAAAAAAAACAGTTTTTTTTCTGCAGTATGTTTTTTTTCTAAAGTATGAAATCTCAAAATTTACCAAGTAGTTAATACTTTTATACGGTTTTTTAGACTTAATGTTAACTATTAAACGAATTTAATCAAATAACTTTAATTTCTGTTCTTATAAAAGCAACATTTACGAAATCTGTAGTTGGTAGTTATCACTATTTACTGTTGGAAACACCACCGCCTCTCCACGATACACGCAGCATCAGGGATTCCCCAATAAACGTTTGTATACTGAATGTTAATTGAATTAAAATGTAAGTTATTGTTGTTGAAATACGTTACAACTCACGAAAAACCGTTATTGTCGTATTATTTGTTCATCTGAAAAAACATATTTAGAAAAAAAACCATGGTGCTCGGTTTTTCTTTCATGTTTTCTTTTCACAATTCTGAAAAAAAAAAAATGTTTTTTTTTCTATTTACAACCCTACTCCTGTGTAAATAAAAGAGACTCGGCGATGTTTATAGTTACTCGCCCAATAGTGAGCTATAAATATCGCCGTGTCTCTTTTATTTACACGAGTGTTTATCTTTTGTTTGTTTTTATAACCGATAGCTCATAGCTTACTAGCTCGCGGTGGGACCAGTGCCTTTACTTATATGTGTTGTATTTTTGTTTCAGATTCTTCAACTACAAATGAACAACGAAAACTATCATTACATTTTCACGTCCTTTGTAAGTGTTTTGTATTATGTTTATTATGTATTAAACGCACGCAAATATAGCTTAATCGTTGTTTCTGGAAATCTTGACAATTTAATTTCGTAACAAAAGAATTACGAACATATTTGTCTATTGTTTTGACAGGCTAAAGAAGCTTAAGATTTTTGAAGTAGACAGATACCTAGATTAAGACAAAAGGGCACAAGAATTAAGACAAAAACTAATATATTGATCTTTATTATATGTTCGCTTCAATATTTTCAGGACATGGAACTCTTTGATCTTGAAGATTTCTACTACAACCGAGTAAACATGAGCGGCTGGCGGCTGGTCGACCGGGATTCTGACAAGGTCAAGGACACGCTGCTGGTCATGGAGAAGTTCCACCCTATTGGCGCCAGTATACTTACTGGAGGTCATATCAAGGTCAGTCAAGGTCAACTTTAGTGATTCAAATGCATAAATCAGCTTTTCAAAATAAAATAACCTTGGGCCATGTTGGACCATTCACTTTTTTATAACATGGGTAGTTTTTAAGCGATTCATGCATTCAGCAGAATTGCGAGGTCATTTGATCCTGATAGGAGAAAAAAAATGTCCCAAGATTTTCATACATTTTTCAATCCTTCCATTCCGTTACAAAATGAATGAAAAACTGGTAACGGAAATGGAAAACTTTTTTTCTTCTACTAGGATTGAAAGAGCTTGCGATTCTGAGTGGAAACCACATAAAAATTTCCAAATCCAAAAAAAAGTGGGGTGGACAACTTTGAAAAATGAACGCGAAAGTTTTAAATTAGGTTAATAACATAATATGACATAATCTCGCCGATCCTGTATGTAATTGAAACCAGCGTGCGTAGCCGAATTCACAAACGCTCATGAAGTGAAATTCTCTTGCGTATTGGTGCGATAGAGACAGACTACCTTTCGCGGAGTTTCGTTTTCGCTTTTAAACGTCATACAAACGCCATTCGGGCCTGGGCGTCACGAGGGTTTCCAAAACAGGATTTTGGTCTTAGCAATTCAAGTGTAAAAGCATAAGGCGGATATTATTTAAATTATAACAACTAACCATTTCAGACTGAACCAGCTCTTCTCTACGATGCTATACAAGTCTTAGCCACGGCGTTGGCAGCAAGCAAGGAGGTGGGTCCCACCAACGCATCTTGTGATGATGAGACTACGTGGAGCCATGGGAAGGATGTTATGGAGAACATCAATAAGGTGAGGGGTTTCTTTGAACTTTCTAGATTCAATTGTACCAACCACCACTATGTATATTTAAGTGCTTAGTATAGTTGTGATACTGTAATTTTAATAATATTTGTTACAGTTTTAAAATTTTATATAATTTTATATATAAGTTAAAATTGCAGTGCCCTACAGGGTTTCGTAGCAGACCAAATATAATGTACCACCTGTATAACCTACGAAAGCAATAAACATACTGATTACTGTATCCATACTAATATTATAAATGGACACCCCTTGAGTTGCGGGCGTCCATAGGTTACGGTGACCGTTTTCCATCAGGCGGGCCATATACCTGTTTGCCACCGACGTGGTATAAAAAAAAATGGGAAAGTGTGTGTGTCTGTTTGTTTGTCGGTCCTTCACGGCAAAACGGAGCGACGAATTGACTTGATTTTTTAAGGGGAGATATTTGAAGGGATGGAGAGTGACATAGGCTACTTTTTGTCTCTTTCTAACGCGAGCGAAGCCGCGGGCAAAAGCTAGTCATATTATAAATGGGAAAGCGTGTGTGTCTGTTTGTTTGTCCGTCCTTCACGGCAAAACGGAGCGACGAATTGACTTGATTTTTTAAGGGGAGATATTTGAAGGGATGGAGAGTGATATAGGCTACTTTTTGTCTCTTTCTAACGCGAGTGAAGCCGCGGGCAAAAGCTAGTAGTTTATGTGTATGTCATAAGTCATAACATAATATCACATCCACAATTCTTTTACAGATCCATGCACACGGCCTAACCGGACCCATTCAGTTCCAAAATGGCGTCCGCACGAACTTCAGCCTCCAGCTGATGCGGCTAGTGGGGGGAGAGAAGGGGGGAACTGTGGTCTCAGGTCACTGGAACCCGGGAGATGGTCTGACTATCACTGATCCTGCGGCGTATAAGAGAGACCCACCACCTAATGTTACGCTGACTATTGTTACTGTAGAGGTACGTAATTCGTAGTCTTTTGTGCCTAGTAGGGGGAGAACAGGGGTACTGTGGTCCCTGGTCATTAGAACCTGGGAGATGGTCTGACCATCACAGATCCTATAAGAAAGACCCATCTCCGAATGTGACACTCACTAACTGTTACTGTAGAGGTATGTAGTTTGTTTGTAGTACACTATAGCTGGGGGGGGAGATAAAAGGGGGACCTGTATAATTGAAATCCAGTTGCTGGCTTGACTATTATGGACGCTGCTGTCTCATTTAGTTTTTGTACATTAACAACACAAAATTGCGGACGGTTTGGACGCATTTTATCCAATATTGTACGTCTATTATTTGAGTCTTAGCGCAGCGTGGTGTTCCGGATCCGATCCCTTAATTTTACACCTAATATGCTGCGCTTTATAGCTCTCAACCTAAACTAAACGATATTCTCCATGACATCCTACTTTACTAAAGTTGTATTAATTTTCAGGAGAAGCCTTACGTTATGGTAAAAGAAGGTTGGAATCTTCAAGGCAACGCTCGTTTCGAGGGTTTCTGCATCGACCTACTAGCCAGGGTGGCGGCGCAGGCGGGCTTTGCGTATCGACTGCGGCTTGTTCCAGACAACATGTATGGAGCCAGGGACCCGGATACGGGACAGTGGAACGGGATAGTGCGAGAGCTCGTTGATAGGGTAATTTTATTATTTTCTTGAAAAAATTATTACGTATTTAAAATATTTTAAGCGGATTACTCACGTATTTATTAAGTCGATATAAAGCTCTACATGTTTCGATCCATTTCCGAGGATTTGTTTCAAATAGTAACGACCCCGCCTTCACTCGTCGAAAATTAAAATTTTGATAAAAAAAACCCCCGATCGCGTCATAGTAGACTGATTTCCATGAAACATGGCTAAGAACACTCCCGACTAACTCAGCTTTCAGACAAAAAAAAACTAGAACTAAATCGGCTGATCTGTTTGGGAGCTACGATGCCATAGACAGACACACACACACACACACACACACACACACACACACACACACACACACACACACACACACACACACACACACACACACACACACACACACACACACACACACACACACACACACACACACACACACACACACACACACACACACACACACACACACACACACACAGACACACAGACGGATAAACAGAAAGACAGACAGACACGTCAAATTTATAACACCCCGTCGTTTTTGCGTCGGGTTGGTGAATGAATGATTAATTGATTACGCACTAAAAAGTGTGCCATTGTGGTCATTTCGTGTCATGGGAGTCTGATGGTTTGAAGTATTTAAAACGTTTATAATTTCGGTTTCAGAAAGCTGATATTGCGGTGGCATCTATGACGATAAACTACGCTCGGGAGGCAGTTATTGACTTCACTAAACCTTTCATGAATCTTGGAATCGGCATACTCTTCAAGGTGAGTTGATCGATTAATCTTAAGGATTTACGGCCCAGCCACGACATTAGTCTAAGCGCAACAGCTGTGAGCGGCAGCTATATGTGCGAATGAAAAGTCCCATCGCTGTGTCTCGCTCCAATATACGACCACCGCTCACAGCTATCGCGATTAGACCAATGTCGTGGCTGAGCCGTTATGGCTCCCTCATATCTAGCATCTTGATCGAGCGTAGCGTCGGGCCAACTGTACCTGGAAAAGCCTGACGCCGCAACTATACAGTTGGCACTTTTGTATACAGTTGGTTATACGCTCGCGAGACGCTAGATGTGGTGGGGGGTGGGGTTAATGTAATACGTATTAAGCCCCATAGGGGGCAGCGTACGTACATACGTATTAAGCAAAAGGAACAACAAATGGTCTATCCCGAATTTATCTTTTTAGGTCCCAACGTCGCAACCAACTCGTCTCTTCAGCTTCCTCAACCCACTGGCCATCGAGATCTGGTTATACGTCTTGGCAGCCTATATCCTGGTGTCTTTCACGCTGTTTGTCATGGCACGGTTTTCACCGTACGAATGGTACGTATAAGTATACGTACCAAAGTGTAAGTACACTTTATGTAATTATATTGATTTAGACTAACACGATTTGCACTCATATTTTTAGAACAAAACGGGACTTAATCGCGTAAACACTTACATTTATATTTGGCCCGACGTTTCGAACATCACGTTACGTTCGTGGTCACGGGTACACACTTACACAGTCTACTCGTGACCACGAACATAACGTGATGTTCGAAACGTCGGGCCAAATATAAATGTAAGGGTTTATGTAATTACTTTCAGAAGTTACTAAATATTTTGTATTTGCATAAGAAACGAAA
Organism: Leguminivora glycinivorella; assembly: GCF_023078275.1. Lineage (NCBI taxonomy): Eukaryota > Metazoa > Arthropoda > Insecta > Lepidoptera > Tortricidae > Leguminivora > Leguminivora glycinivorella. The sequence continues at coordinate 8,590,819 of NC_062996.1, forward strand.
TTGTGTTTCATATTCGAGGCATTTTTCTGACAGTTTGTTCCATAAATCATAACCCATCTTCGAATTATATGAAAACGACACCAAATTCGATCTGGTAACTTTCTGAGGGAAGATATGGAGCGCATAAAGTAGTGTGGGTCTTTCACCCCTACCCCTTCTACCTGCCGGGGGGTACCGCGTGTCACCCGGGCTTGAATAGCTCAGAGTAACCCAAGGAACAACTGGGTCAAAAGGCTTCCTTTGCGAATATTTTGCAAGGGGCCCCATACAAATCTGTCACTAAAAGTCCTACTAAAATGACTGAAACTAAACCAGATAAAACCCCGAACTACTGGAGAATGTTGCTTGTGCAAATTTGCATCTCACGCCATTCGAATCTTGAAAGATTTTGACACCACATGAAGCTGTTCCGATGATTAACCATTGCCATTAGAACTCTGTGATAAAATGCGGTTGGGGTTTTGACTCTTTGAGTACTTACCTGGAAAAAATATTACATGCATACCTTTAGAAATATTATACAGATTAGTAATGATTAGGACTATATTAAAACTAAATTATACATGACATACAATCATGCCTGTTTCCCAGAGGGGTAGGCAGAGATTTCCATTTGCTAAGATGCTGATAAACTACTTTCGCTTCACACACTTTCCTAACGTGAGAAACGTTACATGATCGTCGGTTTCCAGTACTTCTGACCAGCCGGCCGAATGGAAATTGCCGACGCCAAACGCCGACAGAAATGCAGTTTGGCTCTGTTGCGCCAGCCAACACGCAAGAGCGATAGAGATAGATAGCAACGAGACAGATATTATTGTGAGCGTTTGTTCATTCGGCTATGTACCCTGGCCTTTTTGCGGTATTTCCCTGATTTGGTCGAGAAAAGTTCACCTACAAGTGTGTTTCCATGACAACCCATACGATATGACAGCCCCTGGGGCCCGTTTCTCGAAAGGTACAAGCCTTGTATTACAAGTGCGCGAACTGTCAAATCGTATGGGTTGTCATGGAAACACACTTGTAATACAAGGCTTGTACCTTTCGAGAAACGGGCCGCTGGTCTTCTTTCCAAATTAAATTATGATCTTAATATGTCGGTTTGTTCATTCCAGGTCATCAAGCACGCATGTCTGCGGACACGAGACGAAGTTACTCACTAATCAGTTCAGCGTCTGTAACTCTCTGTGGTTCATCACGGGAACATTCTTGAGACAGGGCTCTGGATTGAACCCGAAGGTAACTTCTTTTCTCTTTTGGTTTAATCACAGACCTTAGTAAAGTGCGTGGGGGCTGGGCATGTCATTAAACTACTTAGGCATGTCCAAAATATGCCATCGGATGTGGTAAGGAACTTCAGAGAGGATGTCACTTCAGATTTAGAGCAGACCCTAACTTTGGGAGTAGGGATTGCAATCCGGATAATCCGGAGTTCGAAAATCCGGATTATCCGCTGTTTTTGCGATCCGTTCATAAATCCAGGTTTTAAAACCAAAATTCAACCAAAATAAGGGATCCGAGAGTTTATGTTTGTGGAATCTAATGTTATAGCAACTGTAAATGTGAAAAAAAATAGCCAATTCTCAAAAATGATTAAAAAGAAACTAAAAATAGTTGAAACTATTGAAATAATAAATTATATTATATTACAGGGAGTAACTACACCTTATAGATAATCGCTAGATCCTACATTGTGCCCATTTATAATAATAAAAAAGCCAAAATTCGGTGGTCGAGGTGATGTAGGGGTCCAACACGTCAGCCGCGATATCTGGAGACCCGGGTTCGATTCCCGGCTTCCCCACTAGTGGACTTGATTGTTTTTTCTTAGTGTATGGTATCTACTTCAGTGTTTAACTAATAACCCTTCTTTTCAGGCGACCTCCACCAGAATCGTTGGAGGTATCTGGTGGTTCTTCACCCTGATCATCCTGTCATCGTACACTGCCAACCTGGCCGCGTTCCTGACAGTGGAGAGGACAGTGCTGCCAATACAGAGTGCTGCGGACCTAGCTGCTCAGAACAGTGTGCAGTATGGGACGCTCAATGGAGGGTCCACTATGACTTTCTTTAGGGTAAGCTTCATTTTACAGCCCGTCGATGCTTGCGTTTTCAAGAGATGTTTTAAAAGCGCTGGTGGCTTAGCTGTGTGTCTTTCGATCCGGAGGTCGCAGGTTTGGACCCTGGCTTGTAAACTCAAGACTTGCGTTATGGCAATTTAGCTAATTATGGTTTAAGATATTTACTACGCTTTGACCCAAACTAACAGGTAGTAAACAAGGCAAGTTGAATAAAAGCTTGTAAAAAGTATGAGATGTAGGGTGTATTTGGAATGCTTAGGTATTTTTTGTAATAAACCTTGTTGTGTCTGCCAGCATAGAGGAGTTGCGGGTTATTTGTAGTGACATCTAGCGAAAATCACGCGTCAGTCACGCGTCAAATAGCGTAAATTATTAGTACCACTACTCGATACTATTGTCCCGGAGCTGTAAGTTCACATTTTTGACACATTTGTTTTGAAGTATGTCGCGATGTGGCTAAGACGTATCGTTTGCCAAATCTAACGATTAATTTCGAATTGGTTGAATCGATTAGGCCCTATGTTACAAGGAGGCGCTTAAACAAATATACGATTTCTATCAACTTACTGAAATGTCATTTCAATCGAAATGACAGACAGCCACAGCACTAGTTTAAGAATAAAAATGAATGATAAATGACATGATAAGTAAATCCTGCGTGATAAATTAATATCGTAAAATACTCACTAACGAAGATCCGCAAAAATGTAACATGTAGGTACTAGATTACCTATGTTTAAAGTAAGCGAAACATTGTTTTTAAGTACTTGATTTTTTTAAATATTATTACAGGATTTTATTTAAAAGTTCATCAGGTTGTGCGAGTTTGCGTATTGTGGACGCTGTCATGTGTCAAAAAGAGGTTCTTAGAAATCTGGGACTATAGGTGTCAAGTGTCTCGTCTGTCAAAAATGTAATATTAGAACAATTTACAACTTATATTACAAGCAGAAGGAATTGAAAATATAGTACTGATTAATACTATTGTAATATTAGATAAAAATTGGTGAGCATTAGACTCTATCTCGTCGCGAAATCTATTGACAAGTACTGATAGTTTACGCCGTTTACGCTATTTGAAGCGTGATTTTCGCTAGATGTCACTACAAATAACCCGCATTTACTGATGTATGGGGTTACAACTGTTCCCATACTTATTCCTCTATGCTGCCAGTGAAAAATAATTATTGTTTTGTTACCAGGATTCCAACATCGACATCTACCAGAAGATGTGGCAACACATGTCCACCACCTCCCCCCCTGCTCTCGTCTCCTCATACGAAGAGGGGGTGCGGAGGGTTCTTCAAGGGAATTATGCATTCCTTATGGAATCTACGATGCTGGACCATAGGGTGCAGAGGGACTGTAACTTAACACAGATCGGGGGACTTTTGGATTCTAAGGTAATATTTCAAAACACTGCAAAATTTAATCTGGGGGAGAAAGCCCAGGTTACGTAGACAAGAGGCCAAAAAAGAGCATTGTAGACAAAATACTTTTTTTTTTAAATTATAAATGGGCTTACTCTTGACCACAGACTAGCCAAAGGCAAAGACGTGGCCTACGATGGAGTGAGCTCGCCCAGAAGATGCCTGTTCACTCTTGATTTGAAGGTTGACTTAAACGCTTTTGTGTTAACGGAGTTCATCGTTGACACCAGTTTGATTAGCTTTATGATTAAGATGTACACCTTCACATAAAGTCTACGAATTGCAAAGGGGTGTAGAGAGGACGAGTGTTGGCTGATCTTGTTATCATCATCATCATCATCATATGTCCTTTATCGCCCACTGCTGAGCATAGGCCTCTCTTCTAGTACGCCACTTGTCCCGGTCCTGAGCTAGGCTCATCCAGTTGTGACCCGCAATTTTTCGGATGTCGTCCACCCAACGAGCCAACGGATGCCACAGGCTCTTTTTTTTTCTTACATTTGTTAGCGGCCAACATTCCGTTAACATTTTAGTCCACCTGCCATCACTCTGCCTAGCAACATGTCCCGCCTAACTCCATTTTAGTTTGGTAATAACGAAACTTACGTCTTGCACCTTAGTGCCTACGTATTCCTCAATCGATCTTGCATCAGATTCTTGCTTTCAACTTGGGAATTTTAGTTAAATATACAAGTGTTATTAACTAGATTTATCGAAAAAAAATTGTCCATTAAGAACAACTCAGTCAAAAGATATTTCAAAATAATCTGTAAAATCGAGGTTCCGTTCTCGACTCTTTTCTCCTTCAAAACTTAATCAATCGGAACGAAATTTAAAAATCTGAATAACAATGAAATAATCTATGTTGGACCGTTTAGCTTTTTTGGTTAATTGTTACCAATCTTGAGTATCACACCTTTTTTTGGGCCACAATGAAAAAGGCCGTTTTTGGAAATTTTTTAATGGCTCTAGTCTTTAAAAAGCAGAATATCAAAAAAATCAAAACGGTCCGACACAGATAAAAATAATAACAATCTGTGTTGAAAAAATCATGGCTCTATCTTCAAAAATCAGGGAGGAAATAGTCGAGAGCGTTTGTATGGAGAATTGACCCCTACCGTGTTGTTGAGCGGCAACATGTCCCGTCCAACTCCATTTTAGTTTGGTAATAACGAAACCTACGTCTTGCACCTTAGTGCCTACGTATTCCTCACTCAATCTTGCATCTTTCTTCCTATCATGGTTTGGTTATTAAAATAAAATTAATCTTTAATTTCAGGGCTACGGAATCGCGACGTGGAAAGGCAGTCCATGGCGGGACCGCATCTCTCTCGCCATTCTGGAGCTTCAGGAGAAGGGCGTCATACAAATACTGTATGATAAATGGTGGAAGAACACTGGTGATGTGTGCAACAGGGATGGGAAGGACAGTAAAGCCAATCCACTTGGAGTGCAGAATATTGGTGAGTGTCTTTGTTCTCAGTGGCAGGGTTTTATTGTGAACGAAAATGGTGCTGATTTTTGATGAGTGCAGTCTTTAAACATCTTGTGTAGTTGTTGAGACATGAGTACTTTGATTTTTTCGTACCAAGATGGTCTAATTACATACATTAACTGCTAGTATTTCTGAAGGAGCTCCAATAATACTCATTTTTAGGGTTTCGTAGTCAACTAGGAACCCTTATAGTTTCGCCATGTCTGTCTGTCCGTCCGTCCGTCCGTCCGTCCGCGGATAATCTCAGTAACCGTTAGCTATAGAAAGTTGAAATTTGGTACCAATATGTATATCAATCACGCCAACAAAGTGCAAAAATAAAAAATGGAAAAAAATGTTTTATTAGGGTACCCCCCTACATGTAAAGTGGGGGCGGATATTTTTTTTCATTTCAACCCCAACGTGTGATATATTGTTGGATAGGTATTAAAAAATGAAGAAGGGTTTACTAAGATCGTTTTTTGATAATATTAATATTTTCGGAAATAATCGCTTCTAAAGGAAAAAAAAGTGCGTCCCCCCCCTCTAACTTTTGAACCCTATGTTCAAAAAATATGAAAAAAATCACAATAGTAGATCTTTATAAAAACTTTCTAGGAAAATTGTTTTGAACTTGATAGGTTCAGTAGTTTTTGAGAAAAATACGGAAAACTACGGAACCCTACACTGAGCGTGGCCCGACACGCTCTTGGCCGGTTTTTGAAGACAGAAGATGTATTTACTACTTACTACGTGGTTACATTTGTCGTGATACTTTAAATCGGATAGGAGACCAGCGCTAACTACTTTCTTGATAAACGCTTTCAATTATATTCTAAAGTGTCACTTTCTTTTCCAGGTGGTGTGTTTGTGACGCTGCTATGCGGACTGGCTTTAGCCATAGTGGTCGCCATCTTGGAATTCTGCTGGCACACTAAGAAGAACGCGTCACAGGGGAGGCAGTCGCTGTGCAGCGAGATGGGACAGGTAAAACACAATTAACAAGAGATGTTCCTACTGCTAGAAGATCCTTAGGAGTTCTGCAGCTGTGACTTGAATTGAAAGCGAAGGTTTTTTTTTTGTATGAATAGGTAGACGTTTGACCACGATCACACCTGATGGTAAGTGATGATGCGGTCTACGGTGGATCACGCTTACCTATGAGATACCTATTTACTCTTGCTTTAAAGATACCTGGATTGTACTCATGTGGGAACACAGACTCAGGCAGTGAATTCCACTCCCAGGTTGAAATAAATTTACGTAGTTATAATGCAGATCCTACACTTTGCGCCGGATCTATTTAGCATGTTCTGCCATAAAGTGGCTTGAGTATAACTTTTGAGGTTTGATGCACATAATGACGGTAGTATTAAAAAAATTATAAAATGTAGAATGGAACCTCAAAATGTTCTTCTAAATCTCATTGCAAATTTATTTTTGTCTTCCTCTGGACGTATATCTTTTTTCACTCTAAGAACAAATTAAATTACTTTCATAGAAAATATTTTAACTTGTTATTTTAAGTAGTAACACTACTATTATGTTCTTTTTTTTTATTATAAAAGGGCTTACTCCTGACCACAGACTAGCCAAAGGCACAAACGTGGCTTACGATGGAGTGAGCTTGCCCAGAAGATGCCTGTTCACTCTTGATTTGAAGGTTGCCGGATATCCCTAAAGTAATTTTATTCCTAACCGTAAAATCGTAATCAGTAAATTATTTTTGTTCTTTCAGGAGCTGCGAACAGCGATGCGCGGTGGATCGTCAAGTAGGACGGTCCTCAGGCCGGGTTGTTCACGGTGTTCCCCCGCCACCCACGTGCCCCCAGCACCTTCAAGATACGAGGTAACTATACTTGCAGCTACCAAATAGACTTTTGCAGTGCAGTGGGGTTACCATGAAGAAAGGGACACAGCTATAGCAGTTATACTAGTTTTTTAAAGGTGCGCGGGGCCCGAGGGCCCCGCGGTCTTTCTTGTTTTTTTGTTTTTGCTTTTGCTTTATGCTTTTTAGTTTTTGCTTTATGTTTTTTTGCTAAGCTTGTTTGTTTTATTGCTTTGCTTGTTTGCTTTTTTGCTTTTCTGATCTATCCGGGGTCGCAGGACCAAACTCTATACGACCACACCAAACACTGCCACCCGCAAAAACCCCCTCTGCCTATTTTTTGAAAAATGTCAGTCGGGTTGTAGCTTTATATTATATAGAATAGCTCCGCCCCTCTCCCCAACCTAAACTGAACAACTTTAGCGCTTCATGAATACCCCCCTGAGGCCTGTTTCTCGAAAGGTGCAAGCCTTGTACGTATATTACAAGTGCGCGAACTGTAAAATCGTATGGGTTGTCATGGAAACACACTTGTAATACAAGGCTTGTACCTTTTGAGAAACAGGCCCCTGGTCTTAGAGCTGTCTTCCTCAACTTCAAATCAGCTGTATGACCTTTCTTCACAATCTTAATAGTAGTAGGGTTCCACGTAATAAAAAAAAACGGTCCCATCCGGAAGAAAGCCGTATTTTCAATTATGGACACCTGTAGTACCTTCAGCAACGTACAGCTATGAGATAACTGGTGAATACCCTTCTTTGCCTAACTGGTGCCGTAGCCGAATGGCATTTCAGCTACGCAAAACGAAAACGAAACGCCGCGAAACGTAGTCTAATCTACGAGCGTTTCGTTTCGTGAGCGTTCGTGCATTTGGCTACGCACGTTGCACAGATAACAAACTAAAATATATAATATGACCTTGAATTTCATCTCATCCAGGCTCAAGACTTATCCAACAGCGTGGTAGAGCTGAAAGAGCTCCGCTGGTCGTAGCGACACTCTCGCGGGCCCGCCTCCGCGCCCGCGTCCCCCGCGCGCCGCCCGCGCCCCTGCAGTAAGTCTCTCTCTTTCTCTCACACACACCCATACATACTAGCCATCTCGCTCTGACACTGCCTAGTATACAGGTGCCAAGCTACCTCCACTGGAAGTGACACTCCCGCCTGCGCAACCAGGATAAGTATGGAATTTGTAACAAAATGCAACATTCCCGCCACCAAAAAATATTAGAAAGTAGAAACCGACATGGCACAATAAGGATCTGGCTCTCTCTATCACACACACACTAGTCATCTCACTCTAACAGTAAGAGCTTCGCTGGTCGTAGCGACACTTTCGCGGGCCCGCACCATCCGCGCGCCGCTCGCACCCCTGTAGTAAGTCTCTCTTTCTAACTCACAGCCATACATACTAGCCATCTCGCTCTGACTGCCTAGTAAGTCAGGTGCTAAGCTACCTCCGCTGATCGAAGCGAATTTCCCGCCTGCGCAACCAGCACGGGAAGCATGGTCGAGCGATAGACGATAAAATAGCAGGCCGTCCCTATCGCACTATTTGTAAGTGCGATAGGGACGGCCTGATATTTTATCGTCTATCGCGCGACCATGCTTCCCAATCTTCCCATGCAGGATAAGGTATGGAGAGAATTTGTAACAAAGTGCGACGTTCCCGCCACCAAAAAATATTAGAAAGTAGAAACCGACATGGCACAATAAGGATCTGGCTCTCTCTATCACACACACACTAGCCATTTCACTCTAACAGTAAGAGCTCCGCTGGTCGTAGCGACACTCTCGCGGGCCTGCGTCCCCCGCGCGCCGCCCGCGCGCCTGTAGTAATTATCTCTCTTTCTAACACACAGCCATACATACTAGCCATCTCGCTCTGACTGCCTAGTAAGTCAGGTGCTAAGCTACCTCCGCTGATCGAAGCAAAACTCCCGCCTACGCAACCAGGATAAGTATGGAATTTGTAACAAAATGCGACATTCCCGCCACCAAAAAATATTAGGAAGTAGAAATCGACACGGCACAATAAAGATCTGGCTCTCTCTATCACACACAGATTAGCCATCTCACTCTTATCAGTAAGAGCCAGGGACCGGCCCGCTATCCCTTATACGGGGTTTTGTATGGGTATTTCGTTAGGCTTAACTTACCCTACCCTTTTGACGCGATACCCTTTCATTTTGCTTTTAAAGCCCTAACGAAAGCGCTTACCTAAAATAGCCCAATACCCTTTCAAAACCCTTATCATCGGCTCAGCCTAACGCCATAAGGGTAAGCCTTATACTGGGTTTTATTTGCTTTCCCTTATAGCATATCGTGCGAGTTTAAATCCTGTACCTCGCTCATAAAGCACACATTACTCCGAACGAAATAACATACGATCGTTACCTACGGTGGCACTGTGTGTGATATTTGCGCGTTTCTGTTTGATGGAAACGGCTGTAGATAAAATAAGGTTAAATTTTCAATACCAAATACTTATAGTTATGATATGATAGGCTCCTTCTTTGCTCAGGTGTAACACAGGCAAACGCTGCTTTTTAGGGTTCCGTAGTCAACTAGGAACCCTTATAGTTTCGCCATGTCTGTCTGTCCGTCCGTCCGTCCGTCCGCGGATAATCTCAGTAACCGTTAGAACTAGAAAGCTGAAATTTGGTCCCAATATGTATATCAATCACGCCAACAGAGTGCAAAAATAAAAAATGGAAAAAAAAATTTGGGTACCCCCCCTACATGTAAAGTGGGGGCTGATAATAATTTTTATTCCAACCCCAACGTGTGATATATTGTTGGATAGGTATTTAAGAATGAATAAAGGGTTTTAGTAAGATTGCTTTTTGATAATATTAATATTTTCGGAAATAATCGCTCCTAAAGGAAAAAAAAGTGCGTCCCCCCCTCTAACTTTTGAACCACAAGTTTAAAAAATATGAAAAAAATCACAAAAGTAGAACTTTGTAAAGACTTTCTAGGAAAATTGTTTTGAACTTGATAGGTTCAGTAGTTTTTGAGAAACATATGGAAAACTTCGGAACCCTACACTGAGCGTGGCCCGACACGCTCTTGGCCGGTTTTTTTTATCGGACTTGTCTTGATGAGTACCCGATGTCTAGCTGATGCTGAACCCTGGCTGCACCTAGGGGAACTCGGGTTTAGTGTAATACAGGCAAACGCTGATTTCGTCATCGGACTTGTCTTGATGAGTACTCGAGTGAGCAGTACCCGAAGTCCAGCTGATGCTGAACCCTGGCTGTACCTAGGGGAACTCGGGTTTAGTGTAACACAGGCAAACGCTGGTTTCGACATCGGACTTGTCTTGATGAGTACTCCAGTGAGCAGTACCCGAAGTCCAGCTGATGCTGAACCCTGGCTGCACCTAGGGGAACTCGGGTTTAGTGTAACACAGGCAAACGCTGTTTTCGTCATCGGACTTGTCTTGATGAGTACTCGAGTGAGCAGTACCCGAAGTCCAGCTGATGCTGAACCTTGGCTGCACCTAGGGGAACTCGGGTTTAGTGAAACACAGGCAAACGCTGTTTTCGTCATCGGACTTGTCTTGATGAGTACTCGAGTGAGCAGTACCCGAAGTCCAGCTGATGCTGAACCCTGGCTGCATCTAGGGGAACTCGGGTTTAGTGTAACACAGGCAAACGCTGTTTTCGTCATCGGACTTGTCTTGATGAGTACTCGAGTGAGCAGTACCCGAAGTCCAGCTGATGCTGAACCCTGGCTGCATCTAGGGGAACTCGGGTTTAGTGTAACACAGGCAAACGCTGTTTTCGTCATCGGACTTGTCTTGATGAGTACTCGAGTGAGCAGTACCCAAAGTCCAGCTGATGCTGAACCCTGGCTGCACCTATGGGAACTCGGGTTTAGTGTAACACAGGCAAACGCTGTTTTCGTCTTTGGACTTGTCTTGATGAGTACTCGAGTGAGCAGTACCCGAAGTCCAGCTGATGCTGAACCTTGGCTGCACCTAGGGGAACTCGGGTTTAGTGAAACACAGGCAAACGCTGTTTTCGTCATCGGACTTGTCTTGATGAGTACTCGAGTGAGCAGTACCCGAAGTCCAGCTGATGCTGAACCCTGGCTGCATCTAGGGGAACTCGGGTTTAGTGTAACACAGGCAAACGCTGTTTTCGTCATCGGACTTGTCTTGATGAGTACTCGAGTGAGCAGTACCCGAAGTCCAGCTGATGCTGAACCCTGGCTGCATCTAGGGGAACTCGGGTTTAGTGTAACACAGGCAAACGCTGTTTTCGTCATCGGACTTGTCTTGATGAGTACTCGAGTGAGCAGTACCCAAAGTCCAGCTGATGCTGAACCCTGGCTGCACCTATGGGAACTCGGGTTTAGTGTAACGCAGGCAAACGCTGTTTTCGTCATCGGACTTGTCTTGATGAGTACTCGAGTGAGCAGTACCCGAAGTCCAGTTGATGCTGAACCCTGGCTGCACCTAGGGGAAATCAGGTTTAGTGTAACACAGGCAAACGCTGTTTTCGTCATCGGACTTGTCTTGATCAGTACTCGAGTGAGCAATACCCAAAGTCCAGCTGGTGCAGAACCCTGGCTGCACCTAGGGGAACTCGGGTTTAGTGTAACACAGGCAAACGCTGTTTTCGTCATCGGACTTGTCTTGATGACTACTCAAGTGAGCAATACCCAAAGTCCAGCTGATGCTGAACCCTGGCTGCACCTAGGGGAACTCGGGTTTAGTGTAACACAGGCAAACGCTGTTTTCGTCATCGGACTTGTCTTGATGAGTACTTGAGTGAGCAGTACCCGAAGTGTAGCTGATGCTGAACTCTGTTTGCACCTAGGGGAACTCGGGTTTAGTGTAACACAGGCAAACGCTGTTTTCGTCATTGGACTTGTCTTAATGAGTATTTGGGTGAGCTGTACCCGAGATAGAGCTGATGCTGAAACCTGGCTGTACCTAGGGGAACTCGGGTTTGGTCATCAAGTAGTTAGAACAAATTTATTAATTGCCATACATAAAACACTTTATTTATGACTAAAAAAATACGTATGTATATCCATTTGAATATCAAAATTAAGTACAATCGATTTCACTAATAGTAACACAGGGAATAAAGAGAATACTGGAGTTCCAAGCGTCCATAGACTGCGGTAACTATTTACTATCAGACGGGCTGTATGGTTGATTGCCACCAGAAAAGTATTTCTGTTTCAAACGATCTTCATAGAATTCACAACAATCAACAGAAATAGTTTGACAGATTCTATGGTACTACTCAACTCAACCAAGTACCATTCATAAAGACGAGTCTAAGATATTTCACACGAAACATACTATGAACAGAAAACAGCGTTTATTTATATTGCACCGGTACCACCAGGTCTCAGCTACAGCACTGGCTTGGGTACTGCGCACCCAAGTCCTCATAAAGGCAGGGCCTATAACGGAAACCGGGTTTGTCTATGTTGCACCAAACCTAAGTTCCCCTAGGTACAGCCAGAGTTCTCAGCTTTACCAGTACTCATCAAGACAAGTCCGCTGACAAAAACAGCGTTTACCTATGTTGCACGAAACCCGAGTTCCCCTAGGAATAGCCAGGGTTCAGCATCAGCTCTACCTTGGTTACTGCTGACTCAAGTACTCATCAAGACAAATCCGATGACGAAAACAGCGTTTGCCTATGTTGCACGAAACCCGAGTTCCCCTAGGAATAGCCAGGGTTTAGCATCAGCTCTACCCTGGTTACTGCTCACTCAAGTACTCATCAAAACAAGTCCGATGACGAAAACAGCGCTTGCCTATGTTACACCAAACCCGCGTTCCCCTGGGAAAAGCCAGGGTTCAGCATCAGCTCTACCTTGGTTACTGCTCACTCAAGTACTCACCAAGACAAGTCCGGTGACGAAAACAGCGTTTGCCTATGTTGCACGAAACCCGAGTTCCCTTAGGAATAGCCAGGGTTCAGCATCAGCTCTACCTTGGTTACTGCTCACTCAAGTACTCATCAAGACAAGTTCGATGACGAAAACAGCGCTTGCCTATGTTACTCCAAACCCGCGTTCCCCTAGGAATAGCCAGGGTTCAGCATCAGCTCTACCTTGGTTACTGCTCACACAAGTACTCACCAAGACAAGTCCGGTGAAGAAAACAGCGCTTGCCTATGTTACTCCAAACCCGCGTTCCCCTGGGAAAAGCCAGGGTTCAGCATCAGCTCTACCTTGGTTACTGCTCACTCAAGTACTCACCAAGACAAGTCCGGTGAAGAAAACAGCGCTTGCCTATGTTACTCCAAACCCGAGTTCCCCTGGGAAAAGCCAGGGTTCATCATCAGCTCTACCTTGGTTACTGCTCACTCAAGTACTCATCAATACAAGTCCGATGAAGAAAACAGCGTTTGCCTATGTTGCACGAAACCCGAGTTCCCTTAGGAGTAGCCAGGGTTCAGCATCAGCTCTACCTTGGTTACTGCTCACACAAGTACTCATCAAAACAAGTCCGATGACGAAAACAGCGCTTGCCTATGTTACACCAAACCCGCGTTCCCCTGGGAAAAGCCAGGGTTCAGCATCAGCTCTACCTTGGTTACTGCTCACTCAAGTACTCATCAAGACCAGTCCGATGACGAAAACAGCGTTTGCCTATGTTGCACGAAACCCGAGTTCCCTTAGGAATAGCCAGGGTTCAGCATCAGCTCTACCTTGGTTACTGCTCACTCAAGTACTCATCAAGACAAGTTCGATGACGAAAACAGCGCTTGCCTATGTTACTCCAAACCCGCGTTCCCCTAGGAATAGCCAGAGTTCAGCATCAGCTCTACCTTGGTTACTGCTCACACAAGTACTCACCAAGACAAGTCCAGTGAAGAAAACAGCGCTTGCCTATGTTACTCCAAACCCGCGTTCCCCTGGGAAAAGCCAGGGTTCAGCATCAGCTCTACCTTGGTTACTGCTCACTCAAGTACTCACCAAGACAAGTCCGGTGAAGAAAACAGCGCTTGCCTATGTTACTCCAAACCCGCGTTCCCCTGGGAAAAGCCAGGGTTCAGCATCAGCTCTACCTTGGTTACTGCTCACTCAAGTACTCATCAATACAAGTCCGATGAAGAAAACAGCGTTTGCCTATGTTGCACGAAACCCGAGTTCCCTTAGGAGTAGCCAGGGTTCAGCATCAGCTCTACCTTGGTTACTGCTCACACAAGTACTCATCAAGACAAGTCCGATGACGAAAACAGCGCTTGCCTATGTTACTCCAAACCCGCGTTCCCCTAGGAATAGCCAGGGTTCAGCATCAGCTCTACCTTGGTTACTGCTCACTCAAGTACTCATCAAAACAAGTCCGATGACGAAAACAGCGCTTGCCTATGTTAAACCAAACCCGCGTTCCCCTGGGAAAAGCCAGGGTTCAGCATCAGCTCTATCTTAGGAACTGCTCACCCAATTAACTCATCAAGGCGAGTTGGATGACGAAAACGGCTTGTTTTTATGTTGGCAATTAACGTTTTCAATGTGTAATGTTAATGGTTAATTGTATTGATTTTCGCCCAACACTGTATATTTACATGCATACATACATATTTACATAATTATATTCATACATACATACCTACATACATTCATACATACCTACATACATTCATACGTACGAACGTACATACTGATCTATGGGCGACGATGATCATTTACCATCAGGCGATCCATCACTTCCTTGTCTCCCAGTTCATTAAAAATAATTTCTAGCCGTGTTCTACTTTTATCCAACGAAAACATGTTTCGTTGCAAAATTAAAAATGGGGCGCATAGTGCGGAGTGGCAACAGCGCATTTTCCTTCCTGTTCTTACAATAGCTTAGATTCATAATCCTGTCTCTTTTACGCAAGGCTCGACTACGCTTTAACAAAAGGGAAAGCCTTATAAATAGCGCTTAAAATAAGGGTAACCCTTATTAAAGGCTTGCAAGCCGTATCGGATAGCGCTAAGCCAATGCACAGGGCTAGCTTTATTGTTTTGCTTAGTTTTTTGTAAGGGCTAGTCAAATGAATGGGCTTGCAGTTCGAAAGGGAGAGTCTCTCGATTGGGTCGTCCTTACGTTAGGGATTCCCAATGAAAGGCTTGTAGCGCGGAAGGGTAATTATATTTCCTCGCTTCATTGTTCGATATAATTATTAAATTTACATTATTGTAGTTTATTTAATCTACTGGCAACATATTGCACGCTTATTTTAGAGATTTATAAAAAATAAGTATTTCAATTGGCTCTAAACCAACATATTGCACGCTTATTTTAGAGATTTATAAAAAATAAGTATTTCAATTGGCTCCCCCCCACCCTCAGGTCGGTGTCAACCGGCGGTGGGATCCTCATTATTTTTTCGTGCACGGCAACAGACGCACGCGTCTACTGCACTATCTTTTGATACTAAGTTTATCTTGGTCGTTGGCAATGCCAAAGCGTAAAACGCACTGACCAAGAAAAACAGTGTATCATCATCTACGGATGATCACACAACGCGTACTTTTAACAAGACGCGAGCCTGGGGGTTGACCGTGAGTCAACACGAAGGCAGCCGGGGGGTTGACCGTGAGTCAACACGAAGGCATAACTCATGTAAGACATGGTGATTCTATTACGAACACATGTTGATATGAACATTAGTTACTGAATGTTATCCGCGAGATAACACTAAGTAAGACGCGCATTCGCGCATATGGGTGAAATCTACACTGAGAGAAATTTGCATTGTGGATTTAACAAGTTCGACTTGTTGCGGTTTATCCGTTTGAATCAGCCAAACGTATGTTTAAAACAATATGTGTCAGGTTGTTTTTATAAAATCGACTTGTTGATTCAAATGACAAGTAGCTTGTTGTTTGAACCAAAAAGCACGTAGGTGCTATTTTAACCAAAAAATTTGTTGAACGAACATGAAACTGGTTGTATTTTCTCTCAGTGTACCCACAATTTTGGTACTATTTTTATTTTAGTTTTTATAAAACTAAATTATGGCTTGGTTTTTGTTCTGTTCAGAAAGCATCGTTGCTTTCTCGAACAAGAAGTCACGGAGACCGAAATGGTACATTCCGGACAACCAACTCGATTACCAGGACTCGAATTCTCCATACATCGAGAATGTTCCGGAGATCTTACCTGAAGACGCAACACCCTGCGGGTACGGCGCCAGGCTCAACTCCTGAAAATTCAGCTCCAAAAGTACCTGATTTGGACCCAGACCTGGTTACCGTGTTTAGGTGAGGCTATATACCGAACATACACCCATACTTGGGGAAAAATTCACGGTAACTTAGCCTCCCCTTGGCTATCATTAGTCCGCAAGGGTTTACCAAATATTTGAAGGATAAGATATTAAAAGAATACCTTATCTCCGAAAATTGTACGCATTTAGATGCTTCATGCAGAAATTTCTGCGGCCATTACAGCCATGCTGTTTGTGGCAGCTGCCAGTTGGGTGTAGGCATTACAGCCATAAACCGAGCTATTACTGTTCTATTGACGTCTGATGATATATAAGATCACTGCTATCAAGCTGTTAAGCGACAGTTGTCGCATCTTATCAGACTTGCATTATTGCAAAACCCAAGCACGTACAAGGCTTGTCACACCCAGGTTATAAAAACCCTTCTTGACCATAATTCAAGATGCGGGCGATTTACTCTATGGAAGTAAACTCCCGGAAAACATAAAAGCCTCAAAAGTAATTGAGAAACAATGGCTACAGATAAAAAAGTCTGTATATTCGGGAAAGAGCAACACGGCTCCATCAACTTCGACAACAACGTCGGCGCGCAACCAATACCAGTTTCAGGGAAATGGGTCAGGCCTTCCAGAGAAAGGGCAGCAGTCAACCAACCCCGAACCCTCCAGCTAGACCAGCGGGCCAGGGCAAGCCCCGTGCCACTCCTCAACAATGAGTCAGTTACCTCACGCTGGTAAAATAAAATATTTTTTATGATTGCTGGTCAAAAATAACATCAAATGAAGTTATTTTAGATTCGCTTAAAAACGGTTGCTCTGTAACTTTTGAACGTCCGGTTTTTCAAGCCGTTGTACCCCAAAAATAAATTGGAGTAGTGGAAAAGCCGTTATGGAGGTACGTCCAAAATTTAATTCAGCTGGATGCAGTTGTCCCTTGCATCTCACAGCATGACCAGTTTATTTCGAGACCGTTTTTGTCACAAAAATCTATGACACCAAACGTTTTATTCCAAATCTCGAAAAGCTGAACAAATTTATTCCTAGAGAACATTTCAAAATGGAAAACCACAGACTAACTGTTAAGCTTATACTTACCAACAGGTAGCTTCATGGCTACAGTTGATTTGAAGGAAGCTTACCCACTGATTCTTATTGCGAGACATTGCCGCAAATATCTGAGCGTCCATTTTGAAGATGAAAACCCTAGTTTATTAACTTAAATGAATTTACGGCTTTGTCTTATGGTCTTTTTTAGCGCGGTATTTTATGTGTCGGGTACTCTTATGTAGAGTGTTTACGAAACGTAAACGTTAACCCTGTGCGTTAACCTACTAGAATGCTTGTGCTTTGTCATAAACTATACTAATAGGACATTAAAACCGCGACAGGTTTGTCGAGACTTAGGTTTTATGTTCAAACTCAGTCGATTTTTTTTACTTACGGGAAAAACGAAAGAAAATCAACGTGATGGTTAGAAAATCTCTGTCACTACACTCTTGTTCCGTTAGAGAATTATCTCAACTGATCGGAGTACTTATTGACGCATGCCCTGCAGCTAAATTTGGGTGGCTATATACTAAAATTCTAGAACGCCAAAAATTTCTAGCCTTGCAACGCGACCCAAACTATAGTAAGAAAATTAAATTACCGAAACTAATATTAAATGATCCGAACTGGGGGATGAATATTATATTCTCTTGCACACGGAGCGTCGAGATCCGAGGAAAAAGCTTTCCACATAAACCATTTGGAAATGTTAGCAGTATGTTTACCTCTTAATATTTCTCTAATGACCGTCGTTGTGACTGTTTTATATTAATTCGTATAGACAATACGAAAGCTATAACTGATATAAGCGATGAAAATCGCATGGGCAGCGTTCAATTTCGAAATTTGAACGACCCTTTCAGACGGATTTGGCAGTGGTGCGAAGAAGCGAAACCTTTGGTTTTTTTTTGCATCGTATATAAATATTAAATATACGAAAGACATTATATATTATAGAAGTGATACCCGGTCTGTATCATGAAATGTGAATCTCGATACTGAATGGGAACTATCTCATGAAGCGTTTATACTGCTACGCATAATGTATACTGCTGGTGAGCCTGATGTTGATCTTTCTCTTCTCGCTCCAATGTCAAATGTACACTTACTTATCATGGTGGAAATACCCAGATGCATCAGCTGTAGATGCTTTTACACTAGACTTTTATAGTTTCCCTCCATTGCCGATCATTTTAAAATCTTTAAAAAAGATAATCTATGACAAAGTAACAGGAAGTTTAGCTTCCCCGTCTGGCAATCCCAAGCGTAGTTTCCTTTGTTAATGTCACTAGTAAAATCCGATATTATTTACATGAGCCCCGAAGAACATAAGGCCTGTTATGATCACAGCACCAGGAATCCGTTCCACGAGCGCCTTTTCCTGGGTGCAGCGGTGCTCTCCGGTAAAGGTTATCTGAGGAAACTTCATGTGATCGCATCTATTTCTAAAAATACCATTCAGCAATATAACGTTTCGTTTAAACGTGATTTAAACTATGGTGGACATTTTGATCACAGCAGGATCGTCATATTATGGATCCATAAACAATCATAAGGTCAGCATTATCCCTGTTTCTCAGGACCAAAAAAAAAAAAAAAAAACAGAACATATTAAACGTTTGTTTAAAATGAGAACGCATATTTAAAATGAGACCTAATTTTCCAAAATATCCCACTCCAAAATATACTCACTCTTGGGATCCAAAAATAGTATTGGATTACATTGATGAATGGTATCCAAATACGACTATATCTTTAGAGCAGATTACCTAGGTACTAAAAAGCTTGTCGTATTATTGGCATTATGCACTGCCCATCGCGTGCCAACATTCTTACTGATTAAATGAGTGAATATACACTACCCAAATGGGGTAAAAATTATCGTGTCAGATATAACCATCTGCCCCGACATACTTATACTGTTCCTTTCGTACCTTAAAGAAACGTGTCGCGCGACTTCGGTCCTTCGCGAGTATCTCACTCTAACAAGCAATAAAAGGCCTCCGAACTCAGAACACCTCTTATTAACTGCGAAGCGCCCTCACAGGGACGCGATGGCACAGTCAATAAGCAGGTGGATAAAACAAGTACTAGCGGAGATCGGGATGGACGTGGCAACATTTAGTGCACACAGGCACTCGCCATGCTACCACGTCTACTGCCGTTTCGGCATGGGTCAATGTTTGACATTATCAGAAAAACTGCGGGTTGGACCTCAACCTCGCAAATATTTCCTAAATTCTGCCATCGTCAAATAGTTGACGAAGACCTATTGGCAAGATCAGTTTGCTATAATTAATTATGAACTGTGTTACTGAATAAGACTGATTTTGTGTATAAATTACATAATTATGTAATTGCTAGTTGTTTAGTAATAATTATGTAACAAAATTTAATGATAAATATTTAATTTTGTTTTCACAATTGGCATCCGCAAAACTTTGTCTCTAAACAACTACAATAATGTAAACTTAATAATTATATCGAACAATGAAGCGAGGAAATATAATATATGATCAAACGAGCTTCGCAAGCGAAGTTCGATCGATATTATATGACTCGCTTCATTGGAAGATATAATTACCCTCCCTCCCGATACACCCAGATTCCAAAGTTTTGCTTAGAATAATCTCTGAAAATAATGAGGATCCCACCGCCGGTTGACACCGACCTGAGGGTGGGGGGGGGAAGGTTTAGAGCCAATTGAAATACTTATTTTTTATAAATCTCTAAAATAAGCGTGCAATATGTTGCCAGTAGATTAAATAAACTACAATAATGTAAACTTAATAATTATATCTTCCAATGAAGCGAGTCATATAATATCGATCGAACTTCGCTTGCGAAGCTCGTTTGATCATATATAATAGTCTTTGAAGGAGCCTAGAGAGGGACAGAAGAAACACGTCCAAATCATCGCGTAGTTAGTACTTCTAGTCTAAGATACAGGGTTGCCCAAAAATATGTTGATAATCTGTTTAACAGTTTTTTTTTTCTTCAAAAAAATATAATAGGCTAGTTTCCTACTAGTCAAATCAGCTTCTTTTTAAGAACTATCTAAACGATTTTCAAATATGGAATTAATATGAAATACCGAGGAGTGACATCACGGTCAATTCATTTACTTTATATCTTTCTCTTTGACTTATTAAATAGAAATTATGTTTAAAAATAACTACTGTCCATATTTTCCTTCTAATTATTTAGTGCTTTATTACGCGCTCTGCATAAAGTATTTTTAGGAAATTGTCAAGTGAATTTCCTTTTTAAATTTTCCTGTTGTCTCGTTGAAGGTTACTTATACTTAGCAGAATTTTATATACAGGGTGTCCCGCGACTACGGGACACGAAGGGAAATATCTTAAATATTACTGATAGGGTATTTTGCTGACATCCCATATACGCATACAGGGTGGTTACCATGACGTGCTAAAGCCGTTCAGTTTAGGTTGAGAGAGAGGGACGGAGCTATGTAACTGCTATAGCTGTGTCCCTTTCTCTCAACCTAAACTGAACGGCTTTAGTACGTCATGGTAACCCCCGTGGTATACAGCATATTTTTGGGCGGACTTTAACTGACCTGGTTCTTTAACCTTTCGAGTTTGTTATTTTTGATTCAATATAACTAAGTCTCAGAGAGTTTTAGTCATATTCATATTTTAGTCAGTACGATTGTTATACTGTTATTACTGGTACGCAGTCATGAGTATAATTTAGTAATTTATGATATGTATTTAAATTATTTCCACAAATGAAAAGATTTTGCTTGAATATTTAATATTAAATGTCAAAATGTCTGACATGACAATAGTTATTTGTTTTACAAGGGGGCAAAGTTGTTGTTTAACCGCACATGCCAATATTGATACCCGAGCAAGCGAAAGATTCCAATATTGAACCGCGAGCGTAGCGAGTGGTTCAAAAAGTGGAATCTTGAGCGTTGCGAGGGTATCAAGGCACGAAGGTTAAACAAACTTTTCCACCGAGTGAAACACAAAGTTTTTCACCACACCAACACTATGAAAATATGAACTGTAAAACATCAAAATAAATAAAATACTTCAATTTATTTAACGTTTATGATTCAAAATCATCATTTATACGTGAATTCCAACACTCAGCTTTAGAAATCAAGTTAAAATTTGTATGAAATTACTTTTTTGCACTCTTGTGGATAAAATTCAATTTTGCTATCTGCTTTCGAATAGCAAAGAAAGCCTTTATCAGTTGGTGTGGTGAAAATTTTTTTATTTTTTATTTGATTAAATCCTGAATAGCTAAGGCAAATGCAAAACAGCCTGACTGATGTGAAAATGAAATCTTAGTGAAAGTCGAGTAGGCCCTTTAGTAATTTTATATAGCAATTTATAATGTTAGAAAGATTCTTAGCACCTTATTCATAAAAAAGTTCCTGAACTGATTGGTTAAAAAGTGTTTTGTCCTTTTCTGTCATGTTTATTTATGTATTTGTGAGAAAGAGACAAAACATTCAATTGAGTAACTTTTTTATGAAAGAAAGGGTTAGGGTATAATTTGCAATGAATGCGAAGCTATTACTCTTACTGCCTATATTTTTAATATTTCTAATATGTAGCAAAATTATATGACTTAAATTAAAATAAAGTCATGTATCTATTTTATATAATACTTTCTATTTACATATTATTCGGAACAAAAAAATGTCATGAATGAAATATTCATGTATATGTTTGGACTTTTAAAATTTCGAAAAAGTATATTTATTAAAGTTGTGTAGAGTTACGTTACGCAAATTATTTAATTTTTGTTTAAGTGAGATACTTATATCAGTTAAATGCAAAAAAAAAATATTTTAATGCAAAGCTAGTTATTATAGTATCCTTTACTTGGCCTAATACTTTTTTCCATTTTTTTATCTCCTTTGGATAATGATTTTTCTAATAAATAAATAAATGACTTGTATTATTTTGTACTTGAATTTAGCATTTTTTTAACAAATAACTAATGGTAGATTTAAAATAAACTGCACTGACTTGGTAGTGATAAACTAACAGAACCACTTTAATTTATATTATAAAATAAAATAAAAATCGGGTACAGAATAATAAAAGAGACATACTTGCGTTTTTCTTTAGTGAATAGTCGAGTATAGAATTATAATTATGTTAAGTAAAAAGAAATATACAAACAAAATGTGTTCTTTTGTAAATATTTATTAATGTTTTGTATGTACGTGTTTGATGTATACTGTAAGTATATGATATTTAAAGTATTTATGTGGTGTAAACAGATTGCTTATAATGGATATTTTAGACAATTACGAAAATAACAGAGCAACGAAAGTTGAATTTACTTTTTTATAATTTATTATATTTTGTTTAAATGATTTTACTGAAAATTGGAATAAAAATTCATGTAACATTTAAAGTCTTGTTTGTAGGTCTTACAAAAAATTTAACAATTGTTAAATAAAAAAAATGTGGCGAAAGTTTTAGTTTTATTAAATAAATTTTGTAAAAAAAAAACATTTTGTAATCGCTTCGTATAAATAAAGGCACGTTTTTAGGGTTCCGTAGCCAAAATGGCAAAAACGGAACCCTTATAGTTTCGTCATGTCCGTCTGTCCGTCTGTCCGTCTGTCCGTCTGTCCGTCTGTCACAGCCGATTTACTCGGAAACTATAAGTACTACAGTGATGAAATTTGATGGGAATATGTGTTGTATGAACCGCTACAAAATATGACACTAAATAGTAAAAAAGAATTGGGGGTGGGGCCCCCATACATGTAACTGAGGGATGAAAATTTTTTTTTTCGATGTACATACCCGTGTGGGGTATCAATGGAAAGGTCTTTTAAAATGATATAAAGTTTTCTAAAAACATTTTTCTTAAAGTGAACGGTTTTTGAGATATCAGCTCTCAAAGTCGTAAAAAGTATGTCCCCCCCCCTCTATTTTTATAACTACGGGGTATAAAATTCTAAAAAAAATAGAGGTGATGCATGCTAATTAACTCTTTCAACGATTTTTGGTTTGATCAAAGTATCTCTTATAGTTTTTGAGATAGGTTGATTTAACTGTAATTTTGGCAGGTGTATAAATTGACATAATAAGTTTATTATATTTGCTGCTACGGAACCCTTTGTGCGCGAGCCCGACTCGCACTTGGCCGGTTTTAAATTAACATACCTGCATATATTTACAATAAATTTAAAATGTAATTATTTAGCGTTGAAAATATTCATTATAAGCATAACTGTGCGTGTGTTTTTTTATGTGTTAAAAACGCTAGATTTTATAATATAAGTATTTATCACATTTTATATAACGAATTAAGTGTAAACTCATCGAAATTATTCAGATATTTGCTTGAATATTACTTTGAAAACTAAATAGTAAAATATTGTTCTGGAGTTTAAAAGAGAACAATCAAACTTTGAAGTGAGAACAAAAATAAAATATTAGGTGCCAAAAATGTAACGGCACTGTAATCTTTATATTTTTATGCAACACTTTGGCATAAAAGTTTCGTTGCTAAAAAAAACATTCAACTTTGAATTGTGTTGGAATTAAAAAGAGGAGCCAAATAATAAAACTATGACACATCACACAAATAACTTTGGATGAACTTATTTATAGAACAAAAGTTTCATTATAAAACATACATGAAACAATGAGGAGGCAAACTCAAAGGTATGACAGATGGCGCCACCACGAGTCCATTGCACAGATAAAGAATTTCATACGTAAGAGCGAGATGATTTTTTTCTCTCTCTCTCTCTCTCTCTCACATATAAATGACAGTGACATACCTATGCATATGTACAGGCGCCGCCTGGCGAGATAAAATGTCAGTGTGTCTCATTGACATTAATGATGGTAATATTTTTTTATTGCAAACGCTAAGATAATTTATCTCTGTTTTGCTCCAACCTAAGAGATGATATTTTGACAGTATTAAGCACTCAGTACTCAAATAAATTGCTCATTTACTATTGTATCAATGATAAAAAAAACAAGTTATAGTTCTGATAAAAAATATGTCTATGATTTGTTTTAAATATTTTAAGATAAAAATGTTGCCAATAAATATGCCAAACGTAACGTCAAAAATAGTTCCAAATCGGACTAAGTATACGTTTTATAACTAATATTAGAAAAGTATTGTTCTGTTCAAAATTGCGTGCAAATTTTATACCAATTTATTTATTATTTGTTGTTTGTTTAGTGTAAGTGTATAATTGTGAGATTTTATAATAAAACGACATGTTAATATGCTTATGTATTTTATTTAGTTTACTGTTCCTTATAAATCTATTCTTATTGACTATATTCCTAGCCATTGGGCAGAACAACTACTAATACTTATATTTTATAACTAAACTATACATATAATGAGATAAATGTCCATTTGTGCTTCTCCATCTGTATGTTAGCCATTTTTTTTAAGTTGTCTCCCCACTTTTTTTGGATTTGGAAATTATTTATGTGGTTTCCACTCAGAATCGCGAGCTCTTTCAATCCTAATTAATAGGAGAAAAAAAGTGTCCCAAGTTTTTTTTTGCCCATTCCGTTACCAATTTTTTCATACAATCATTTTGTATGGCGGTAACGGAATGGAAGGTTTGAAAAATGTATGGAAGTCTAGAGACATTTTTTTCTATCAGGATCGAAAGAGCTTGCGATTCTGAGTATGAATCGCGTGAAAAATACCCATGTTACAAAAAAAATGGGGTGGGCAACTTTAAAAAAAAAAATGGGCCATGTATTATTAATTTGTACTTTTACATTGGTTTAAAAAGATTTGTTGTTTTCAGTCTGAACCTGTCGAAGCGTTTTCTTAACCTTTGGAACTCTGGTAATATTTCCTGAAAAAAAAAAACAACCATTCACTACTAATAATTGATTAAAATAAGATATTAATACAAAAGGGCAATTTCAGAATTTGGATCCCCCCAAATAGCGTAAGTTGTTAATATTAACTCGCTGTCAGTTTTGTTACTAACACTAAGCATAAAATTTGTCTAAAAATTTACTTTTTTCACATTCTGAATGTAGATTATCGCTTAAAGTTTATGTATTAACAATATTTTCATTGAAATTTCATGTTTAATTATCGTCACAAAACTGACAGTGAATTATTTTTTGTTAATTGTTAACAACTTACGCTAATTGGGAGGTCCCAAATTCTGAAAATCTTAAAACACCTTAAATTAAGTGGTAAAGACCGTACGAAGTGTGCCTATGAAATCGGTTCCTTTGGGTTCGAATCCCAGTTGTAGAATGTATCCTATTTGTTGAATTCTAATCGACGTTTTTTTGAGCTTACAGAGGAGTTTGATTAATTTGTGCCTTATGGAACGACTACAAGATGTATTAAGCCAGGAAAAAATCTTCTAAATAATTTATGGAATTCGGTAGTGACTCTACGCTACATGACGTCATAAAATGTGTGGGCCTTTAGATTAAGAGTAATATACATACATACATACATACATATAATCACGCCTGTATCCCATAAAGGGGTAGGCAGAGCACATAAACTACTCAAGTTTCAGTGCTACTCTTGGCAAACCGGTGCTGTAAGAAATCGAAATGTGCCATTGCAGTGACAGGTTGCCAGCCTCTCGCCTACGCCACAATTTAGCCCACAGTCAACTTCTACGACACCCACGGGAAGAAAGGAGGTGGTGAAATTCCTCGTCACCACACGGGGTTCTATAAAATTATTGAAATAAACATCTTAATTCTAATGAACACAAGTTAAATTATAATCTATTGAAAATATTTCAACTTGTGCTGTCTTAAAGTAGTCACACTACTACGTATATAAATTAAAACCGAAATAAATTACATATATGAAAGAAAAAGTGACCAAGTCCTCTGGTGCCTGAGGCTGGAAACGAACCAGCGTACTCTCCTATCGCGGGAGATGCCTCTTAATCCGCTCGGCCACCCAGGTCACAGCTGTCGAGGTCGAAATTATCTCTCATATGAGTAATCTATACAAGGACTCGTAGCGCCCTCTGTCCATCCCTAGAGCAGAACGGTATGGTTCTTGCCCCCCGTGTGAACCAAACTCAGGTTGGTCACTTTTTCTTTCATATATGTAATTTATTTCGGTTTTAAACATCTTAATTTTTTTTATGCTTCTTCCTCATTAATTTTTGCCACAATCTGGTTTGACATACGTCCGCAAATCACCCCATAATATGTTTACCCGCATATTTCTCATTATGAATACGCGTGGCAATAACAAGTCTTTTATGCGTCATTATCCGAAAACTTGTTTTTACCCCTCCCTTAAATAGGTCAAGTGTGTAAGCACCCTTAATGAGGATAGTGGTCCCTACTTCATACAATTCCTCGTTGTAACTGAGTGGTAAACATTATTACACCAAATTGATTCTACATACGCCATTTTTATATTAATAGATAATAGTAGGTACATTATGCTACGTGGGGCGGAAGTAGAATATTGCAAGCGAGTGTAACATAACTTCATAAGTCCCATGACAATTGTACCGATTTTTAGGGTTCTGTAGTCAACTAGGAACCCTTATAGTTTCGCCATGTCTGTCTGTCCGTCCGTCCGTCCGTCCGCGGATAATCTCAGTAACCGTTAGCACTAGAAAGCTGAAATTTGGTACCAATATGTATATCAATCACGTCAACAAAGTGCAAAAATAAAAAATGGAAAAAAATGTTTTATTAGGGTACCCCCCCCCCTACATGTAAAGTGGGGGCTGATATTTTTTTTCATTCCAACCCCAACGTGTGATATATTGTTGGATAGGTATTTAAAAATGAATAAGGGTTTGCTAAGATCGATTTTTGATAATATTAATATTTTCGGAAATAATCGCTCCTAAAGGAAAAAAAAGTGCTTCCCCCCCCTCTAACTTTTGAACCATATGTTTAAAAAATATGAAAAAAATCACAAAAGTAGAACTTTATAAAGACTTTCTAGAAAAATTGTTTTGAACTTGATAGGTTCAGTAGTTTTTGAGAAAAATACGGAAAACTACGGAACCCTACACTGAGCGTGGCCCGACACGCTCTTGGCCGGTTTTTTAAATTTGGAATTTGGAACTTTCTTTTTGTAAGAGTTCAAAATTCGAATTTACATACATTACATACAATCAGTGACGTCACAAGCCCCCACTCCGGAACTTTGATGCTCTATTTCTTTGTATGCATTTTTCGTTAATTAAAAAAAGCGAAATATAGGTTTAGTATTTTTGGACGATCTAACTGACGGACAAAACAGAATGCCCTTTTTTTATGTAGTCGTCATCCCTATTGACTGGCATCTACGCGTCCCTTGTATCCTTGGCTTTACCTAATATGTGACCAGAATAAAGGGTTACCCTGTATTTTCTCCTTATTGTTAAACATAACTATGTATCTCCATTTTTATTTATAAGCTAAAGTATCACATAGAGCATGAAATACTAGTCACAAAATAGTCTGAATGTAGAGACAGAGTTACGTCGTTTTAGTTTTTAGCGATTAATTTGCAGGAAGGTACAAAATGGAGTTACTTTATGATAATAGTTGGTCGTTTTAGCCCTTTTCGTTCGCGTAATCCTTACAATTTAGGAGTTGTGGTGCATGATATTTTAATGTGGGAATTTCCGGAACATTTACATTTCAATTGAGCAGATTACAGGTTAATTATTTGAATTTATTTGTGTTTAAGTACTTTAGAAAAGCGCTGGTAGCCTAGCGGTAAGTTCATGCAACTTTCGGTCCGGAGGTCGCGGGTTCGAACCCCGGCTCGCACCAATGAGTTTTTCGGAACTTATGTGCGAAATGTCATTTGATATTTGCCAGTCGCTTTTCGGTGAAGGAAAACATAGTGAGAAAACCGGACTAATTGCAATAAGGTCTAGTTACCCTTCGGGTTGGTAGGTCAGATGGCAGTCGCTTTCGTAAAACTAGTGCCTACGCCAAATCTTGGAATTAGTTGTCAAAGCGGACCCCTTGCGGCCATGAGCCGTGGCAAATGCCGGGATAACGCAAGGAGGATGATGACTTTGGTAGAATATACTTACAGATATATCAAATCCATACTAATATTATAAATTTGAAAGTGTGTGTGTCTGTTTATTTGTGCGTCTTTCATGGCAAAACGGAGAGATGAATTGACGTGATTTTTTAAGTGGAGATAGTTGAAGAGATGGAGAGTGACAT
This sequence comes from Leguminivora glycinivorella, assembly GCF_023078275.1. Classification (NCBI taxonomy): domain Eukaryota; kingdom Metazoa; phylum Arthropoda; class Insecta; order Lepidoptera; family Tortricidae; genus Leguminivora; species Leguminivora glycinivorella. The sequence continues at coordinate 8,619,051 of NC_062996.1, forward strand.
AGGCTACTTTTTGTCTCTTTCTAACGCGAGCGAAGCCGCGGGCAAAAGCTATTATAAAATATATCGTTTATATATTTATTTATTAAATATTTAACTAGCTTCGATCGCGTTAAATTCGTAAATTGCGGAATGCTCTATAAGTATACAAACTTCCGACCCCCATTTTAGGTAAATAGGGGGTTAGAAAGAGACGAAAAGTAGCCTATTAAAAATCACGCCAATTCGTCGCTCAGTTTTGCCGTGACAGACGGAGAAACAAACAGACACACACACTTTCCCATGGATTTCTATAATTTCTATTTACTAACATAGAGGAATAAGTAAAGGAAGAGTTGTAACTCCATACATCAGTAAATGCGAGTTATTTGTATAGGCATAATTATAGTGACATCTAGCGACAATCACGCGTCAAATAGCGTAAATTATCAGTCAGTACTCGATACTAGATATCAACAGTGTTTCGTCTGCCAAAAATTTAATATTGGAACAGTTTACAACATATATTACAAGCAGAAGGAATTGAGAACAGGATACTGATTAATACTATTGTAATAGCTAAAATTGGTGAGCATTAGACTCTTCGTTCGTCGCGACATCTATTGACAAGGAGCAGTACTGATAATTTTTTTTTTTTTTTTTTTTTTTTAATTTATTTAGAAACAAACAGTCTTATGAATAAATATGAATATAGGATAACAATTTTTCAGTAATAGACCTATAGTTTCCTGTATGTAAGCAAAATATTAACAAATAGACTAATTACTACAAAAATAACATGCATGTGCAGTTATACAAGAAGAAGAGAGAGAGAAAAAAAAATAGTTTTTTAAACATCTTAATAACAATTTCAAGCTATTAAATTACCTATTTAACATATTTTTATTTTAATGAAGAATAAACTAATTTCTTAAACATTCTTAATGAATTGCTAAATATATCTACATTTTGACACTTTCCATTATACAACCTACATGTGCGTTTAATGTATGAGTGCTGCGCATGTTTAGTTCTACTGCTTTTTATACTAAATAACATTTTGGGACGGCAACTACGTTCAGTTTTGCGGGGTACGCGTAAATCTATATTTTCAAGAAGTTCCGGGGCATCTACTAAATTATTTAAAATTTTATATAGGAAATTTAAATCGGTGCAGGAGCGTCTTATGGAGAGTAACTGAAATTGGTGTCTCGCTAAGGAGGAGGCGTAACTTTCGTATTGGTTACCTGTTCGGAAGTCAAGAGCTTTTATAAATAGTTTTTGCAGTCTTTCTATTCTGTCTTTGTGAACATCATAACAGGGGTTCCACACTACAGATGCAAATTCGAGGCGGCTCCTGACATAGCTATTATAAAGTAACTTATAATGATAATAATTTACGCTATTTGACGCGTGATCGTCGCTAGATGTCACTATAACTATCCCTATACAAATAACTCGCATTTACTAATGTACATTCTCTTCCCTTACTTATTCCTGTATACTAATAGGTACATAAATACAAAAGTTTTGGCAAAGAATACCTTTTTGTACCCTTTGGCGTAGAAACTCTAGGTCCATGGGGTCCCAGCGCGAACAAGTTGTTCACAGAAATCGCGAAGCGTCTGGTTGAGGTAACTGGTGACCGAAGAGCTGGCGACTTCCTCGCACAACGTATCAGCATTGCGATACAGCGAGGAAATGTCGCCAGTATCCTTGGTACAATGCCTCAAGGGCCTATTTTAGACAGCTAGCTTTTAAGTTTAGTCTTAGTTTCTTATATAATAATGTAAATATGTTCATGTAAATAAAGAGATATCATATAGGTACATTTATTTTACTTACTTCAGCGTCATAGTTGTCCTGCGGTTTCCTCAATCTGTCAGTCATAGGTACTTTTGGCTGCGGACGACGGTAATCATCATCATCAGTGTCTCCCTCTGCACTATCTCCGTGTGTTCCTGACTGTTTCTGGATTACTATACATCTGTAATAATTATGTTTTGACGACCGGTCTGGCGCAGTCGGTATTGACCCTGCCTGCTACGCCGCGGTCCCGGGTTCGAATCCCGGTAAGGGCATTTATTTGTGTGATGAGCTCAGATATTTGTTCCTGAGTCATGGATGTTTTCTATGTATATAAGTATTTATATATTATATACAGGGTGTAAACTTAATACGGGCGAACCTCTTAACGGTGGTGAGTATAGGGCATAAAAAATGGAATTAGATAACTTTTACTTAAAATTAAGATATTTTTTTTATCCATACAAATTAATTCGGCCCGCAACGTAATGCAAACACACTCGCGTTAAACGCTCGTTGACAGTTGTTATTGATTGTCATCGCAACTACGTTTACAGTACATTGCTGCTGGGAAAATTTTCAAAAATTCATTATGGGGTGAAAATTAAGAGTAACTCAAAAACACCTCTTAATTAATGATAACAATATTGAATTATATGCCTGGTTTCATTTATCGCCCTTATTACGTTTACGCGCTGTATATCGTTGTCTGAGTACCCACACCACAAGCCTTCTTTGAGCTTACCGTGGGACTCAGTCAATCTGTGTAAGAATTTCCTATAAAATAATATAATATAATAATAATATGTTGAATTTGATTTTAACATGTACAGTCGGGTTCATAAATATGTGTACGTTTTTCTCCTTATTGCATAGAGTTAAGGTAAAGAAATGTACGCATATTTATGAACATGTGTAATTTGCCTTGCTTGTGTTCACGAATAAATGTTTCTATTCTTTTCTATTCTATAGCGCTGTCCCTTCATGGTAACCTCCAAGGCCGTCTGATATCTGGCGCGGCCAGGTTTAAAGTAAAAGTTAAATAAATTTTGCGTAAAAAAAGTGTTGTCATGATGATAAAAATTCTGCTTACCTTTTTTGTCTCGAAAATCCTGCGTCGGACACGACTGAAAAAAGATAATTAATGACTTCAGATTACAAACTCTAACATACAATTTTAAATTATTAATATTTTAATTATTTTAATTAATATCCTCATGTCATATATATACATATTATAGTACCTACATATAAATCTCTCACACACCACACTACACGCAGCTCAGTGTTGATACCAAACACAATTATTTAAATATATTACGTTACCTACACAAAAAATAAAAAAATGTTATTTGTAAGCTTTTTGTACTTCCTTATGCAACTCACTGTACAAATTGTATAGTTTTATAATATAGATTAAGGTACTAGTGCGATGACACTGCGTCCTGTAACACAGAGTTTCCTAGCTCAGGACACAGGGTCGCGATTTTCTGTAATTGTTAATTTATATAATAAACTTTTTTTTTTCATTTTTAATTTTTTTCATTTTCAAATGTTTGCACATCACCTTTTATGTACCAGGATACCAAACTTAACATTAAAATGAACACTAAGGGCCCTGGCAAAAGTCACAAACGCTCACGATAAAATCGATATCGTACCTAGCTAGATGTTGTTTGACGTGTCTGTCTGTCTTCCTGTGTATGTGTCTCTGTCTGTCTGTGGAATTGTAGCTCCCGAACGGATGTCGATTTAGATTTAGTTTTAATCTACTATGTCGGGGGTTATTAAAATTTTAATTTTGAATTGTGGCTATGCGTTAAAGCCTTTTGGCGATATGTAAAGAATAAGAAGGGCCACTCAACAATTCCGCAAAGAATGAGTTACGGCAACACATTTGCCGACGACTGCTTAGGAATATGCAATCTTTTTTCCTCATACTTTGGGTCGGTTTTTGAGCCTGTTATGTCTCCTAACTCTAACTCTTATACCAACTTTTTAAAAAGTAGCTGTAATGATTCTTTGTGTAGCATTAATATTTCGCCAGATAATGTAGCGGAAAAAATTAAAGAGTCGTTGGATAAACATAAAGGCTCAGGACCTGATGGTATTCCCCCGTCTTTTGTCATTTCCTGCGCTAAAGAGCTTAGTTTGCCACTCAGTCTACTGTTTAATAAATCTATACAGACTGGTACTTTCCCAACTGCATGGAAGACTGCGTACATCGCTCCTATTCATAAATCGGGTGATAAGTCCTGTTGCGAAAATTATAGGCCCATAAGCATCCTGTCTTGTATTCAAAAACTTTTCGAATCACTAGTCTACACACATCTTTATAATCACTTTAGTACATTCTTTTCTGACAAGCAGCACGGTTTTGTAAAAAATAAGTCAACGATTACAAATCTCTTAGAATATAAAAACTTTCTATGTACCAGTTTTGCGAATAGGGGACAGGTTGATTCAATTTACACAGACTTTTCTAAGGCCTTTGATAAGGTAGATCACTATATACTTTGCGAAAAGCTTGCGTTTTACGGGATTCACGGTAGTTTGTTTAGGTGGATATGTTCGTACTTGAATGAGAGGAGTCAGCTCGTTGCTATCAATGGTTCAATTTCTATCCCCACGTTAATTACCTCTGGGGTGCCTCAGGGCTCGCATTTGGGGCCATTATTATTTGTCGTCTTTATAAATGACTTAGCTGATAATCTATCTTGTTCTTCACTCTTTTATGCTGATGATTTGAAGGTGTTCACGAAGGTACATAATATCCGCGACTGTACTCAGCTACAAACCGATTTGCGTACCATTTCTGACTGGTGCCTTAGTAATCGCATGTTTTTAAATGTCAGCAAATGTTTTGTAATATCGTTTTCTAATAAAAAGCAGAAACTTTACTACGACTACGAACTGCACGGTCAGAAATTGGAGCGTAGGTCGGTTGCAAAAGACCTGGGTATTTGGTTCGATGAACAGCTTAGCTTTCGGTACCACTACGAGTACATAACTAAGAAAGGCAACCAAATGCTCGGTTTTATCCTTCGTGTTACCAAAGACTTCAAAAAACCAGACAGTCTTCTGTGCCTATTCCAGAGTCTCGTCCGTAGTGTTCTAGAGTATGGCTGTATCATTTGGTCTCCTCATTACGCTGTGCACTCTGGCAACATTGAGCGAGTTCAAAAGAAATGTCTCAGACTGTTGTCCTATCGGTATAAACCTGACCTTACAGGTCTGAGTTATGAACAGAGACTACAGTCACTTAACCTCCTCTCCCTTGAATCTCGTCGCCGTCTACATGACTTTTTATTCTTACATAAACTGCTACATCATAATGTTCACTCTCCTAGTTTATTATCCCTAATTACTTTCAATACTCCTCGTTTTAGAACCCGTGCTCCTAAGATTTTTGCCCTTCAGGTCTACAAGAATAATACCTCTTTCTATAATCCGATGGTTAGATTGTGTCGTCAGTATAATGATTTGGTCTCAAAATATAATGATGTCGATATCTTCAACTCACGGTTAGCCGTATTCAGGAGGCAAGTTGTCAAGGTTCTTGGCCATCGTACACCACAACAACAACATAACTAGAATTGATGATTTAATTATGAATTGTTTAATTTATTTATTAATTTTAATATAATTTAAAGTGATAAAAAAAATGTCATTTGTAATTTTAGGATAGGTCTTAATACTCATTTATATTTTTTCTTGCTGTGCATACATGTTTTGGACGGCATTCTTATTTTAAACCTGTAACTTGTAGCTGCTATAATAATGTATTGAATGTTGTCTGTTTTGTGTGCCTTATGAATAAAAAAAAAAATAAATAAAATAAAAAAAATATTACTATTTCAACATCTTGAATGGCACCAAAGATTTGATATAAGATACAGCGGGGTAAATTTGGACTGGGGAACAATTGTAACTGATCCATTTTTGGTTGTGGCACAGAATATATAATAGTACAAGTACCTACAGAAGGCTCACTCCTTTGATATTCACAAAATGCCGCCATTCTAAATTCTTACCTACAGAAACAAACGGACCGAGCGCGAGCAGCCGACATTGAATTCTATTGCGCCGCGCGAAGGTCGTCACCACTGAATGGGCCGCGAACTCGCGGCCCCCGGCATGTACTTGTAGCGCGGCGATAGAATCGCGGAGTGAGCCGCCCCTGGTTGTGGTTTAAGTAGGTACAACATGTAGGGCTCACAATGGATATTTAATTTTTTATGGGGTTAGCATGTTTTTTTTTGACACAAATTTTAGTTTGATGTCTTTTTTTTTGACGAATCGTGTTGCGGATTTTCTATTTGTGATTTGCATTTCTGACGAAGCTTGTGCTGATTATGATTTGTGAGTAGCTTGTTTGGTTTGTTTCAATAAAATATGGATGACAAAAAAAAACAATGTAAAACATGGAAAAAATGGACCAGTTACATTTGCCCCACAGTCGGGATTGGCCCCGCTCTACCTTAAAGACTTTTCTAATATATTATAGATTTAGAATCTAATTAAATTATCCATTTTATTATAATATAATAATAAAATGGATAATTTAATCGTTTCACGTCTATCATAGCGAAACTTAAGTAGCTATTCCAGATGACAAGGACACCGGAAATTGACTGTTTTAATCAAAGGAAATGGGGGTGGCATTGGGGGGCGGGTTGACTTGACCTTATGGAGTTTTTGGGTCAACCGGGTATAATCGTGGAATTATTATGATTTTCGATGTATATGTACATAATATAATAGGATATCCTTTTACTGCGTTTTCACATTATCCCATCCGATGTCGGATGTCGGACCGATATTCCATACATTACAGGCGCCATTTTGGATTTTTGCCTTTAAAATTCTTCCTACATCCGAAATGGGGTCGTATAATGTGAAATCGCGCTTACGTTCGATATTAATTTATAAAAAAAATATCGCTTTAAATTCCGCAAAGTTTTCCCTAACCACTTCATATTTCAAAAATATTAGTGTAACCTATTAATATTCAAATTGTAACAGTCAACCCCATCTGGTTATGAAGTATCTTTGATCAGCGAAGTAATCTCGATGGTCCTTCGTCGCGGCCATTTTCTATTAAAATTATACTCTGTGTGCGTAACCGAATGAACAAACGCTCACGAAACGCTCACGATAATATATCTTTCGTAGCTATCTATCTTACTATCACTACGTGTGGCGTTTCGGTGGCGTTTCGCGTCGCAGAAGAGCATTTCTTTTTTTTTGCCACTTTTATGAAGTGTGATATTTTAGAAAAAAAATATGCTATTTCTACTCAGAATTACTAGCTTTTTCAATCCTAGTAGTTAAAAAAATTGTCCCAATCAAATTTTTCCTATTTTGTTACCATTTTCCGTACATGTTGTATGGGGTAACAAAAGAGGAAAGTAAAAAAATGTATGGAAATTCTGGGACACTTTTTGTCTCCCAGTGAGATTGAAAGTACTCGTGATTCTGAGTACAATTGACCTAAAATTCCCTAAAAAAATCAAAATAAAAATTGGAAAAAAAAGAAATGCTCGGAAATGTCATTCAAGTCAACAAATGGGTTATGATACTTATGGATTAATGGCTTTTTCTCACGGCTACGCGCACGTTAAATTACAAAAAATGCGGAATGCTCCTTACAAACTCCCCCCCCCCCCATATGGGGGGTTAGAAAGAGAAAAAGTAGCCTATGTCACTCTCCATCTCTTCAAATGTCTCCACTTGAAAAATCACGTCAATTCGTCGCTCCGTTTTGCCGTGAAAGACGGATCAACAAATACATACACTTTCCCATTTACATATTTACAAAAAAATATAAAAATAATTATATATATTAGTATAGATTACGAATGGCTGAGATACGCGTCATACTCGTGAACGGGTGCCGTCTGTGAAGACCGGTCTGTTTAAGCTTACTGGGGCTGTTATAACTTAGTAACTTTAATTCTAATTTTTATTAAATTAGGACACTTTGTTCGGTTGTCGTTTGTTTCCTTTCTTTTAGTGAATATTTTAAATATATGATTTTGACTCTTGGAGACCATATACATCTCTAAGGAGAATTAGATTAAGTATACATTTTATTTTAGTTGTGACATTTAGAGTCATTTGCACCTCTAAAGTAATTTTAGACTTTTTTGTATTTGTACTTTTTATATTTAGTGTAGTTCTTGGTTGTAATTCGACATTTAGAGACCTTCTACATCTCTAATTAATTGTATAGAAACTTTAGTTAGAACTTAGAATTAGTATATAATAGTATCAATTGTAATTTCAATTCAATTTTAAATATTTTCTAAATATGTACATGTGACGTGTAAAAGTGCCCCTGTGGCCTATTTGCTGAATAAATTATTTTGATTTTGATTTTGATTTTTGAATAATTTGTTAAAATGAAAAAAGTCGAATTTAGAATCTCCTCCTTTTTTTGAAGTCGGTTAAAAAATGAAAAAAAAAAAACTCACCATTGTGTACAAAAACAAAGATATACAAAACAACAAGCAACTCTCTGGTACACATTTTGCGAAAACTAACACCAAAATTCATCATTTTCATTCTTTTATAACACAAAAACCTAAAGTTTTGCAATCATTATTTTGCATACGGGTATAATGTCATGTTTTCTATAAAATTACTTGTTCACTAATGATGTTTTTATCAGCACTGTGGGACTTACATTAGACCAAAGAGTATCTAGTATTATAGAGAGTTACTGTCAAAGTGCCTTTTGCTGTGTACTTAACACAGCAAAAGGGAATGTACAAGTTTCTAATGGGGTGGCAACGCGCATGTGACACTGTTTGAGTTGCAGGCGTCCATAGGTTACGGTGACCGCTTTACATCAGGCGGGCCGTATGCTTGTTTTCCACCGACGTAGTATAAAAAAAAAAGTAAAATGTGTAATCACACTGCATAGACTGCCATCTCTCGACACAGGCTTAAAAGTTTTGAACCTTAGCTTTGACAATTTGGCCCATATTGTTATCATGATATGTGTTAAAATGTAAAATATTAATATTAGCGCCATCTAGCCGTGCATCCCCAAAGGTGTAACGCCGTCTAGACCACCGTACCTTTTTCTCTATGGCTTCGAGGTACGTTTTTATCCGTCTATACTTTGCTTAGAGCGATAAATGATAAAAAAATACCCCCAGATGTGGGAGCCGCCTTTCAGGCGGTCTTAAAAACGGCGGTTAATCTGTGGCTCCACCTATTAGGTGCACGTTATTCGCGTCTAAACTGGTCAAATAGCCAAGATGTTAATCATTCAGGCCACCTAGCGAAAAAAACTCCAAAGAAACACACACAAATCAAGAAGTAATAGAATTTATAGAAAGTAGTGCAGAGTTAGCCTGGTTAGTGCATAGTTAATGTGGTCGTGCAATTTTTATTTCTCAGCTAACAGAGATACCTTAGAATCTCTTAATCAGTATATTTACAAAATACAGGTACAAATCAAAAAAATAAAAATAAATGACCAGACCAGAGTAGCCAAAATGTCAATGTGAAGAGCAAACTATACTATAAGTATCGACACGAACGATTGACACGTTGGATAGGCACTAGGCATCAAAATTTTGACTTGACTGACTTTAAATACGAGTAACACATTCGAACAGGGATTTGGAAGTATATTTGCCAAGTTACTGCAGAGTTAGCTTGGTCAGAGTCCTGCGAAGTTAGTGCAGAGTTAGCGTGGTCGTGCAATTTTAATTTCTCGGCTAACAGATACCTTAGGGTCCACTCTTAATCAGTCTAATTGTTCGGTTCGTAGGTCAAGTGTTATCGACGCGAGTTGATAAGGGAACGAGAGAAGTGTAGTAACTCTAGTTTTGACGTTTTTGTGATATTTTATATTTAGATATTTAAAAGTTTAGTAATTTATTCTGTATGGAGTAAAAGATCATTTTTGAGTGTGCATGGGAAAACGTCCCATTTTGTCGATTTCTATAAAGCCGCTTTGTCGGTTTATTCATATAAAGATACAAGTAACTCGTCTTAATGGTCACCGACAAAGTGAGACGTTGGTCACATCCACATGGATTCTTATCTTGGAGTAAAAAAGGAAGTTCGAAAGTGGCTATAAATTGAAATGAAATGAAATATTTATTTTTCCAAGTAGGCATATTACAATGCGCTTATGAACGTCAAATAAAGCTACGCCGGCTCTAACCCTACGCCTCAGCCTCGAGAAGATTTCAGTCCCCCCTCAGTTGGAGGGGGGTATCCACTATGGAACCGGCAAGAAACTCGGCGGGCCACTTCTTTTCAAAACATTGCATCTTATAATTAACATGCATTAAAAAACAAGATACAATTTAATAAGCAAAAGTATTCATAAAAAAAATATTAACAGACTAGGTACCTACTCCATGGAAATTCATTTCAATAAATTATACAAAGTACAAAGCTACTATGATTAATAAGAGATGTTAGAGATGTATAGAGTCTCTAAGTGTCAAAGTACATCTAAAAAAAAAAGAAAAATTATGCATGATGAAGAAAAAAAAATTAAAACACGACCGAAGGGAGTGTTTTAAATTGGCTCGGGTTACGAATTTTCTTTTGGTACGTATATTTCCTTTTGGTACGTGTATCGTACGACGTTTTTCAGTACAAATGGCCTTACGAAGTTTCGACCTGGCATATAATGACACACTTTTCGCAGTAGTGCGTAAAAAATGTACCATCTGTACTGAAAATGTAATTTAAGTAACCCAACCTACCTATTTACATAATTATATAAGAAACTTAGACTAAACTCAAAAGCTAGCTAATGTCTGAAATAGGCACTTGAGGCATTGTACCAAGGATACTGACGACATTTCCTCACTGTATCGCAATGCTGATACGTTGTGCGAGGAAGTCGCCTACATGAGCGAAAAATATAAATTGCCCTGTAATTTTCTTAGGATGTTTTTATGTATTTGTTTTTATTCTCTGTTTCTTATTTCTTTTAATTTTACCATTTCGTCCTGTGTATGTGTGCTGTATTGAATAAATTTCTTTTTCTTTTCTTTCGTCTTTCTTTCTAAAAACTTAAAAATTGGAGTTACATCACTTGTCTTTGTCCCAGTCCGAGCTCCGTCATCACAGTCGCCAGTGCGTTGTGTCCACTCAAAGTATTAATAATTCATAATATTATTATTGTTTAATAACCACTCTTAGAAAAGTGAAAGTGAGTACTTAATATACAATTATAATACGAGTATGTTTTGAGAAAAGTGATTTGAGTTGTGTGCAAAAAAAGTTTGTATTTTGTTGGTGATTTTTTCCTGTTATGATATCGTAACTCGAGTAGATAATTCGTTTTTTTGTTTGGATTGTTTTCTGAAGTTAGTTAAAATTTGGCCCCGTGTGGTGACGGGTTAAGAATTTCACCACCCCCTATCTTCCCGTGGGTGTCGTACAAGTCGACTGTGGGATATGGATTAAATTGTGGCTTAGGCGAGAGGCTGGCAACCTGTCACTGCAATGTCACAATTTGGATTTCTTTCAACCCCTTTTTGCCAAGAGTGGCATTGAAACTTAGTAGTTCATGTGCTCTGCTTACCCTTTTATGGGAATACAGGCGTGATTATATGTATGTATGTATAATATAATAAAAGTAGATAAAGCGTTTTTAATTTGGACTGTTTTCTGAAGTTGGCTAAGATTTTATTTTAAAGTGAATTAGGTTTTGATGATTTTTAATAACGCGTAGTTAGTATACAGTGTGTTACTACCATGCAGGCATTTACGAAAACCAATAAGCATTAATTGTTTTGTTAGAAAGTTTAGAAAGTCTATTTTCTTAAAATTATTTAAGGGTATGATAAAATAAAATAACTATCATAGATTAACCTTTTAAAAAAAGCCCATTTGCTGGTAACACACTGTGTATTAGTTAGATAGTATTTGATTTGACGTGACCGTGTGGTGATGGGTTAAGAATTTCACCACTCCCTTTCTTCCCGTGGGTGTCGTAGAAGGCGACTGTGGGATATGGGTTAAAATGTGGCGTAGGCGAGAGGCTGGCAACCTGTCACTGCAATGTCACAGTTTCGTTTTCTTTCAACCCCTTATTTGCCAAGAGTGGCACTCAAGCTTTAGTAGTTTCATGTGTTCTGCCTACCCCTTTATGGGATACAGACGTGATTGTATGTATGTATGTATGTAGTATTTGATTTTTTGTGTGAAATCAACTATCGTCCTTGCACTGGTGTGTTTAAAATACCTATTACTTACTTTATTTAATTTTGTAACAAAATTTGTTCAATACCTATTCATGCTTTTAAACATTCGCTCAAGATTCCTATCTTAGAGTTTTTATTACCCGGGTTCGCATCCCAGTAAGGGCATTTATTTGTGTGATGAGCACAGGTGTTCATGAGTCATAAATGTTTTCTATGTACATAAGTACTTATATATTATATATATCGTTGTCTGAGTACCCACAACACAAGCCTTCTTGAGCTTACCGTGGGCCTCAGTCAAACTATGTATTAAGAATGCCCTATAATATTTATTTATTTATTAACGGAAAAGTAGTAAAGTATTTGTTGTAAATCGTTGTCTGAGTACCCACAACACAAGCCTAAGAATGTCCTATAATATTTATTTTATTTATTTATTTTGACACGACTTTGAAGTACAAAATTGTTCGAGTAGATATTTTATTTATTGCATTCTTAAGCAAAACTTATGTCAATATAATGCGTCTTAGGACCTTTTAAAAGGTTTGTTGTCTAAAGCTTTGCCCGTTCTGAATTTACACATTGTATAAGATAAATAAGTAAAATTTTGATTAATTAGTTCCTTTTTTTCAGGCCGTTGAAAATGCTGACTCTAATTTTAAGAAGTTTGGTAATATTTTTGGGTAAGTAATATTTAAATGAATTTTAATACTAATTAGATAATTAATACAGGGTGTAAACCTAATACGGGCGAACCTCTTAACGGTGGTGAGTATAGGACATAAAAAATGGAATTAGATAACTTTTACTTAAAATTGACATAATTTTTTTATCCATACAAAATAATTCGGCCCGCAACGTAATGCAAACACACTCGCGTTAAACGCTCGTTGACAGTTGTCATTGATTGTCATCGCAACCACCTTTACAGTACATTGCTGCTGGGATTTTTTTCAAAAATTCATTATGGGGTGAAAATTAAGAGTAACTCAAAAACACCTCTTAATTAATGATAACAATATTGAATTACCTATATGCCTGGTTTCATTTATCGCCCTTATTAGGTTTACGCGCTGTATACGAGTATGTATTCACAAGAGAACAAAATAATGCCTTAATGCCCGTAAAAATATTGTCACTTTAAACATTTTGGCAAATTAGAGAGGCCTATCTCGGCAGTGGACGATAAAGGTCTGATATGATGAAGACCAGAACTGAACCAGTGAGCTTCAACCTCGGCCTTGTCGTCACTTTCCACAAGGTGCGACTAAGGTCAATCACTGGCCAGTTTATAATTAAAAAAAAGTTGAAGCGCTGGTAGCCTAGCGGTAAGTACGTGCGACTTTCGTTCCGGAGGTCGCAGGTTCGAACGTTTTTTCCGAATTTATGTGCGAAATGTCATTTGATACTTGCCAGTCGCTTTTCGGTGAAGGAAAACATCGCGAGGAAACCGTACTAATTCCAATAAGGCCTAGTTTCCCTTTGGTTTGGAAAGTCAGATGGCAGTCGCTTTCGTAAAAACTAGTGCCTACGCCAAATCTTGGGATTAGTTGTCAAAGCGGACTCCAGACTCCCATGAGACGTGGCAAAATGCCGGGATAACGCAAGGAGGATGATGATGAAACATAAAACTCACGGAAAATAATAAACATTATGCGGAAAGTAAACAGCTCTTCAAAATTGTTAAGTAGGTACATAAGTAACACTTGAGTCTTTACCAGTTGACGTGGAAAAATAAATACTTATATTAGCACAGTATAATAAAGAGTACTACCGTACAGCAGCAATTCCCGTCAACTTTGTACAATGCCACGTCAGCAAATTTTAATTGATCCTATTTTGTTACCAACATTTAGTAATATAATTCGACTTTCGTAAGATATATACAGGATAATTGTTATAATTAAGAAAATATAGATACTAGAGAACCTTAATGACGAAATAAAACTTAATAAAATCTCAATTAATCAACAAAATCTTGGTAACAAAATAGGAATTAATAAAAACAAATTTAACTTTTCCCTTAATTTTTGTACAAAGTTGACGGGAATTGCTGACAGTATGGCCACTCCCGCTCCCCGCTGAAAGTGCCGTCCACCCCCTCTCAGTTACCTGACAGTAACCGCCTGTCAAAAACGCGAACAGTCGACCTGTCATATCTCACTCATACAAGCATGGTACGCGTTCACCTACACGAGCTTAGACTGTGTGCTAGGAACGCGCCTCTTTCATATATTTATGGACAGTGTTATGGAATAAGCGATCAAGCGACAGTTAGTTGAAATCGAGAAAATGAGCTAGAAAGATTTGAAATTTGAATCAGTTGTTGTAAGTTCATTTATAAAGCAAAAAAGTTAATTTTGACATTGAACCTATAAAAGTGTTCATAATTTAAATTGATAAAAAAAATAACACCATACCTATTCAAGTTTCGAAGTTATTAACGTTTTTCCGCTTGATTCTTTATTGAACTAATACTGCGATGAGGTTAATTTATTTCGCCGTAGCGTACTATGAGACATATTTTGTCGCTTGATTCTTTAATGCAAATTGTTAGAGGTAAAGTGAATACTGGAATAAAATAAAATTCCATATATTTGAGTAAATAGTGCTATTGTAAATAAATTAACAACAATGTTTTCCTCCACAATGATTAGGACTAATCCGTCTAACAATTTAGTTTTGTTCTGCAATCAACTTTTTTAATACATGTCAAAAAAATCAGCATATATGGCAAAATTGGCATTGTAACTAATAATAATTCATTAGTACTAGCCAGGATTACACACATAAGATATTATGATATAACAAAACCTCTTGATACTTAGTTCTCATTAAGCGAAATATCCTGCAATTTCAAATATGTAACAACGAATTAAACGACACCAATAGGGCGGTTAAATCGATATTGCGTTTATAAATCATCAAAACTTTAAACCAAAACGAATTAATAACATCTTTATGGCGTTTAACTCGATTTTGCGATTTAGAATATACGCTTATTATAATTTGTAAAAGTAAATTTGGCGTTCAATTCGTTTTTGCGTAACGACTTAGTACACGGGGCCATACAAATTTTAACGTGTCGCTTGATTCTACCCCTTAAAATAAGGCTGTAAGCATGATTTTTCAACAAAGAAATAATCAATACTATAGATTATCACATTTATATCCGAACAGCATTCATAACTTTTTTTTCGGATTTTGGCGCTTAGTTCGCTATTCCATAACACCGTCCAATTATCGAGTTATTCAAATAATGACCTGTCGAATTTAACGGAAAACAAAAAAAAAACACTGTGTATAATAATTACAATTATTTTATATTATAATATTAGCTTTTAATAGTAACTGACAACGAGCGATTAACGCGATATTTGCATTACATTGCGAGTTAAAGTATACTTAGATAAAATTTTAATTTTAATTCTAAGTAAAAGTTATCTATTTACACTTCTTATGCACCGCCGTTATTATATTTGCCGGTGTTACATTTACACACTGTATTAGGTTATTTTCTTCTTAAAACCGTTTAAGTAAATAAATTAAAATCGAAAATTTTATCTAAATACATACCGTATTTTTTTTGTTTTCCGTTAAATTCGACACCCCGTTAGGTTCATCATCAGGAACCACCCTGTATATCGCTTTTTGTTAAATTAAAAAAAAAGTATATAAGTATTTATATATTATATATATCGTTGTCTGAGTACCCACAACACAAGCCTTCTTGAGCTTACCGTGGGCCTCAGTCAATCTGTGTAAGAATGTCCTATAATATTTATTTATTTATTATTTATTAAATTTTCTCTCGTTTTCCTTATTTAATGTGATTCATAATGAATAGACATACTAGCCTTTGCGGTGCTTGATTAGGTACCGACTCACAGGCTCATTACAGAAATGGCTGAGTGATCGACGCGGCTCATTTGACACTAGTGACGTCACCAACACAGGGAAATACTGCCAAAATTATATAAAGTCATATAACCAGGGCCCGTAACTTTCATGCCGATGACATAAATTTGACGTCACGTTGCATATAGGATGATTCAAGAGTTTTATTTAATAATTAATCATTATTCATCAATCATTTTAATCATGACTTCAAAACTAATCTATTCATAAGTGAAATAATTAATACCTACTTGATACGTGAAAAGTAAATTAAATTATTTGTTTATTTTTCATACATACATTTTTTTAAATAGTTTTGTTACCATATTTCAATAAATTATTAAAACAAAACAAATTGTTTCCTTTTCGTTTCACGTATCAAGTAGGTATTAATTATTCCACGTATGAATAGCTTACTTTTGAGTCGTTTGTAAACGATTAAATTGATTAATGAATAATGATTAATTATTACAATAAAACTATTTGAATCATCGTATATGCAACGTGACATCAAATTGATGTCATCGGCATGAAAGTTACGAGCCCTGCATATAACCTAGCAAGCTTAATCAATACTAGTCCGTGGCCATTAATGTTAAAAGAAAATCAAATTATGGCCGATGATAGATTGTGTGACACAAACACATGACATCTTATTAAGAATCCCTTAAAGAATTTCCGTCCGATTCCTAATTCATAGGTGCTAGGTTCAGTTTTATTTATGTCTTACAATAATACAAATTCTTTATTCGTCGAACATACTAGGTGTATATTCTTGACACAATATAAGGTGGTGGTGATGGTAGGGGTATAATATAGTGTATGTCTTATTTGTATACTATAATATTTGCTGCATGCTCAATCACCACAAAAATATTTGTATGCCTAAAGGCAAAGCAGCGACACACTAACGCCGTGGCTTGCGTGGGCGACGGTCGCGCGATGGTCGCGCGACGGCGATGCGACGCATACGAAATCACACTCATCAGACAATTGATTATGATTTCGCTATGCGTATCAATCGGAATTATCATTGGTAAATATTGCCAAACCTGGTTACTGTACCCACTACCCAGCCATACAGATGTTTCTTAGAACTTAACCAATCGTGGTGTGAGATGAATCTATCATGTATTTATATAAAACCAGTATAACCACCAGGTGGGAAATATTGCCAAATCGGGTAAGAGTGCGCAGCCCTACACAGGCTTGTTAGAACTTTACCAATCATGGTATGAGATGAATCCATCATGTACCTATTTATATAAAACCAGTATAACCACCAGGTGGGAAATATTGCCAAATCGGCTAAGAGTGCGCAGCCCTACACAGGCTTGTTAGAACTTTACCAATCGTGGTATGAGATGATCCATCATGTATTTATATAAAACCAGTATAACCACCAAGTGGGAAATATTGCCAAATCGGCTAAGAGTGCGCAGCCCTACACAGGCTTGTTAGAACTTTACCAATCATGGTATGAGATGAATCCATCATGTATTTATATAAAACCAGTATAACCACCAGGTGGGAAATATTGCCAAATCGGCTAAGAATGCGCAGCCCTACACAGGCTTGTTAGAACTTTACCAATCATGGTATGAGATGAATCTATCATGTATTTATATAAAACCAGTATAACCACCAGGTGGGAAATATTGCCAAATCGGCTAAGAATGCGCAGCCCTACACAGGCTTGTTAGAACTTTACCAATCAGGGTGTGAGATGAGTATTTACCGAGACATGGCTGGAACTATAAAGGGGAGGAATCAGGCCAATGGTTCACAATCATTACTAAGTTTACGGTACATTAAACTACGGTAAGTACATTAAAATTCTTTAAAAATGTGTAACAGACATGGTATGAAATAAATAAGAAGTCTGGTAAAAATAGATTGCATGGTTGTATCTCCTAAACTGTAGGTAAATAGGTCGACTCATAGCGCAAAAATAATCACATGTTTCTTCCCCTTTAAGAAACGCCTTACATAGCAGGCAATTCGTCTCTGGAACGATCTCCCTTTCTCAATACGACAAGCACAGAGCAAGTTTTCCTTTAAACGTCAATTACGTAAACACTTCTCGCAGGTACACCAACGTTGTTAGACAGTAATGGTTAAATGGGTACTATATATGTATATGTATGTATATATTGATGATGCATATAGTATTTAGATTTTGACTTATATCTATTTAAATTTCTGTTTTATTTTCCGCACCAATTGTAAGTTTCTGTTTGGTCCAATGGTAGTCACCTGGTAGAGAATGCCTTAAGGCATTAAGTTCGCCATTTGTACTTTATGCTGTGCAATAAAGGTTAAATAAATAAAGAAATAAATAAATAGCAACTAACAAAAAAGAAAAAAAAAAGAAAAAAGTGTCGAAACGCGCCGAAAATCAAATATTGCTCAGGCCCTGTACAGTTTGCAGTTGGAACGTCTGTAAAGGCCCTTATAGTTGTTTTTATTATTAAATACCTTGATGTTATATTATCACAAATATCTTTGGCTGGAAATTAAATAAAAGGAGCGGTGGTTTATTGTATTCGTCCTCCTTGTGTTATGCCGGCATTCGCCGCGGCTCATGGGAGCCTCTGGTCCGCTTTGACAACTAAGCCCAAGATTTGGCGCAGCACTACTTTTACCATAGATTAAATATAAGGAGATCATACATCCCATACATTAAAACGCGACCGCCTAAGAAATGAAATGTAATGAAATGAAATGAAATATTTATTTTTCCAAGTAGGCATATTACAATGCGCTTATGAACGTCAAATAAAACTACGCCGGCTCTAACCCTACGCCTCAGCCTCGAGAAGATTTCAGTCCCCCCTCAGTTGGAGGAGGGTATCCACTATGGGACCGGCAAGAAACTCGGCGGGCCACTTCTTTTCAAAACATTACATCTTATAATTAACATGCATTAAAAAAAACAAGATACAATTTAATAAGCAAAAGTATTAAAAGAACGCGCATACACTACACCAC
This sequence comes from Leguminivora glycinivorella, assembly GCF_023078275.1. Classification (NCBI taxonomy): domain Eukaryota; kingdom Metazoa; phylum Arthropoda; class Insecta; order Lepidoptera; family Tortricidae; genus Leguminivora; species Leguminivora glycinivorella. The sequence goes on from NC_062996.1 coordinate 8,637,908, forward strand.
ACATAGATGGCACCACAAAAAATGCCTTGTTGCCATCGATTATTTGTAGATTGGCGTTAAGTGTCACTTTCGTGCCATAAATCTATGTCAAAAGTGTCAACGCCATCTACAAGTAAAATCGATAGCTACAGGACATTTTTTTGGTGGCGCCATTTATGTGTGTATTCAAAGCCATGTTGTGCGACTGTTAGTAGAATCATTGGTAATAGTAATGAAAATGAAACGACGACCGGACTGGCTCAATCGGTAGTGACCCTGCCTGCTAAGCCGCGGTTCTGGGTTCGAATCCCACAAGCTTTGCTTAGTTTTGGGCACCCCCGACTGCGACATAGTAGACCGATTTTCATGAAACATGGCTAAGAACACTCCGGACTAACTCAGCTTTCAGACAAAAAAAAAACTAAATCAAAATCGGTTTATCCGTTCGAAGCCACAGACAAACAAACAGACAGACAGACAGACGGACAGTCGTTTTTGCATCGGGGGTTAAAAATGTATTATTTTATTAATCTGTGCTATTTTCAGCTATATCTTCAGCAACAGCTTCTCTCCAGACCCTCTTCCCGGCCGAAGATCAAGAATACCAGTATTCCCTGAAGAGTAACGTGTCTTCCGGACCCCTCACTCCTCAGGAGTGCTCCTTCTGGACTCTCGAGGCTCGGCTGCTGGTCACCGTATATGATAACTTCACAAGGGTCAGATATAAGCTGGAAGGCCTAAAGGTAAGAAGATTCTATTTAGATTCTAGATTAATTGGTAAACCTAAACTTTTTAAAACTTTTACTAAACCTTAAAGTCGATTTTCTGAACCAGTATAAGGTGCCCTCTTGGTGGATAAAAGGTTGTCCATTAATTACCGGGCACCCTGTATAAAGAGGTCCCTAACAAACTTTTAACCAACCACATGAGTACAATCACAGGAGAAACGCACGCCACTTCTGGTCCTGACCTCCACCTGCACTTTTCCGACTCAATCTTCAGACTTGAATTCGTTCTTTTCCATGTCTTATTTAGTTCATTTATTTTCACCACACCAACTGGTAAAGGCTCTCTTTGCTATTCGAAAACAGATAGCAAAATTGCATTTTATCCACAAGGGTGCAAATTTATTTCATACAAACTTGATGTCTTAAGCTGGCTGGCGTGTGGCTGGTAGATTTTACCTATAAAGGATGATCTAGAATCAAAAATATTGAATACATTGATGGATTTCATTTAATTTGCTGTTTTATAATCAATATTTTGTTCGTGTTGGTGTGGTGAACAATTTTGTGTTTCACTCGGTGGCAAAGTTTGTTTAACCTTCGTGCCTTGAAACCCTCGCAACGCTGAAAATTCAATTTACAATACAATACAATACAATAGTAGAATATTTATATGGAGCGCAGCATACTCGGAGTCCGCAGAACCGATCGGGTTAGGAACACCGAACTGCGCTCCAAAACTGGTATTGTAGATGTGGGTGTTAAGTCTGCAAGGCTCGAGTGGGATTGGGCAGGACATGTCTGCCGAATGCATCCAGATCGGTGGGCCAAATTGGCTACCGACTGGACATCACAGATTAGCCGGGGCAGAGGTAGGCCAAAGAAAAGATGGCGGGATGACCTCGACGCATTTTGCAGCGACTGGCCGGAGCAGGCGGCAAATCGTGATGAGTGGCGGAAGAAAGGGGAGGCCTTTGCCCAGCAGTGGGACACAATTATAGGCTAGGAAAAAAAGAAAAAGTAGAATATTGGAATCTTTCGCTTGTTCGGTATCAATATTGGCACGTGCGGTTAAACAACAACTTTGCCCCCTTGTAAAACAAATAACTGTTTTTTCAGACGTCGGTGTACAGCAAAAATCAGGGGTACTCCTCGTACCAGTCAGCAGAGGCCGCTAGACTGCTTGGACAGCCCTGGGAAGTCGATTACCTGGTATGTTAATGAAGATTCGGTCGATTAATATTACGGTTTAATTAGCTCTATATACGATATTGATCCAAACGCCTGTTCCTGATAAACAGCCACATCTCGAAAATTTCTTCGAGAAATCGCGTGTCAAAGATTTTACACATGTTTGTGTGTGAGTAAAATATAGTTCTGATTGGGTTTACTAAGACCCACTTGCACCAAGCACTTAACTTAGGGTTAGTGGGCTGTCATCTGTCAAATTCCATATAAAATTATGGGTTATCCCTCGGGTTAACCCTCCATTTTAGTTGGTGCAAGTGGACCTTAATCACGTTATAATATGTATTTGTTTATTAGTTTTAATTTAGTTTTTTTGCACCTAATTAGTTAAAGTTATGAATACCAGGTTTCCACTACCCAAAGGTTGCCTGGAAGAGATAAATAAATAAATAAATAAATAAATATTCGGTTTAAAGAAACTTTATTGTCTAAGAAATTACAGAAATTTCACTTACAAGACAACTTATAAATACTATCTTAAAAATATTACAAGTTAGGTACGCAATAAACAAGCACGTGTGATAATGTTTAACAATAAACAGTTGCATTATTATAACTAATGTAATAATGATACAATAATGTTAACTAGAAATCGACCCTATGTTGTTATCATAAGGTTTATATGTAATTGTCCACTAGTAGGAACTTACGACGAAGTTATGCACTTGTGCAAGTTGTTTACACTGTTTGCAGGGCCAGTTAAACGGTATTTTTAGGCAGTAGTTAATTGGCGGTTTCCGATATAGACTTTTTTTTTTTTTGGAGTGTTTGTTAATGTGTTACTTAAGGAACTAGTTACAATGTGAGTTATTAGGTATGGTCTTTTAGTAGTATTTTAATATTATTATTTTATTGTATTTTATGTAAATTTGTTTATTAATGTTTTTGAGGTATTTATTTTAACAATCATCAGATTTACTAGGAATAGATGACGGATAAGTCGTTTTTTGATATTTTTATTTAATTTTTAGGAAGGTGTAAATTTACAATACATTATATGTTAATATATATATATATATATATATATATATATATATATATATATATATATATATATATATATATATATATATATATATATATATATATATATATATATATATATATATATATATATATATATATATATATATATATATATATATATATATATATATATACATATACACACACACACACATACACACATATATACATATATTGTTAGTGTTTATGTTATATTGTTTATGACATGTGATTTTAATTTGTTTTTGAAAGTGTTGAATGGTTTGATGTCTTTTAGGGTTCTAGGTAAGCTATTATATAATTTAGCGCCATCATACATCAAGTTTTGGTTTCCGTATCTAGTTCTAGGGAATCGCAATGCTAAGTGATCCGCGTTTCTGAGTTTCATTCTTTGGAATTTACTCTTTGTATTAAAGGTGATTTCGGAATGTATTGAACCATCCAGTATTTTACGGATTAAGATACATGTCTTATAGACATATATTTGTTTTAAATTCATAAGACCCGTTTTTTGATATAGCGTTTTTGTAGGTGTTAAATAGTCATAGTTGAATAATATCTTAATAACTTTGTTTTGAGCAATTTGGAGATCTTTGAGGTTGGATGGTGCTGCATTGCCCCAGATTTCTGCAAGGTATTCTAAGTGGGGTTTAATTAGAGCATTATAAATATTGATACGAACTTGTTTTGGAAGGTTCTTCCTACAGAGCTGTACGAGTTCGATATTGGGGCCCGACCGGTGTGATTTAAGGAGCCTCGACAGGTTTGGTGTCGGCTGAACCGTATCAGGACAGGCATCGGAAACTGCTCATCTTTGTGGTGCAGATGGGTATGGTGCGAGTCTGTGGAGTGACAGTGTGGCCACCCAGATCCAACGGTGCACCATATAAACCTTCGAGTGCCCCATAACCAAGTTTAGCGGAAAAAGGGCAGATCTTAAGACACTTTCGACAAATCATTCTCCTTGCGTTATCCCGGCATTTGTCACGGCTCATGGGAGCCTGGAGTCCGCTTTGACAACTAAGACACTTTCGACAAATGCCGTTGAATATCTTAAATCTAGTTTTTTTAATAATTTAAGTACAGAACAACGTGTACTGACTGGTAAAAATAATTATGACCTTATATACTCGTAGTAATGAGACATATTGAACTGCACTAAGAAAACAAAGTTGAGATTTGTTTAACCATTTTGTGTAGTAGTTTCGGCGTCTGACTGGTAATTTTGTAATAATAAGTGTGGTACTGACTGTTTGACACCATATTTAAAGGGATTTATCGCAATTATCACTCAAGTTTTTAGGACGCAACTCAAAACTTACATTTAAAATGTGTGCTATACAGCCACAACTCAAAACGGCCGTCGGTTTACATACGAGCAAACTGGCAAGTGGCCGTATTGCAGGGAATCTTCTGACAATTTATGGTCAATTCCATACGGCCACTTGTGAGAAAAAGGCTCTTAAGGACCTTTTTTGCTATGGCTATCGAAATAAGGTCGTAAATTGAACAATTTTGAATACGAATCTGCAATAATCCAGAAAATTAAAAATTTTGAGTTGTGGCCGTATAGCAGGCACACGGCGATATGTTCAAATTTCAATAATAAATAGGAAATGTTTATATAGGATAATAAAATTGTAATATGTACTTAATTAGAATTAATATTGTAAATTGTAATTTAAATTCAATTTTAAATATTTTGGTATATGTGTGAATCAACTTTTTCTTGCCAGTTATTGCCATGTTTACGGTCTCCTGAGTCACGCTGGTTTTATGCAAAGTTATGCTACTTAAACTATGCAAACGCATTTTTCTGGTGTTAACAAGCCCTCTCCTTAATTTGCCACCTACAAACATGGACTACATGCATGCTTGCATAATTTCAGTAGCATAATTTTGCATAAATCCAGCGTGACTCAGGGGACCGTTACCATGGCAATAACAGGCAAGAAAAAGTAAAAAAGTACGAGTGGCCTATTTGCAAAATAAATTTTGTATTTCTTTAATGTAATAATTTTCGTTTCAGAACAATGGAATCATCAGCAGTGTGTATGTCAGTCAGGAGCCAGTTTGGTCCCACAATATGAAGAGGGCGTTGGCACTCAACTTTCAGCTCAGCAACGATTCTTATAAAGAGGTAAGTATTTTTTTTTTCTTTTTCTTCGTTAGGCTATTTTATAATCCATACTAATATAATAAACGCGAAAGTGTGTGTGTCTGTTCACGGCAAAACGGAGCGACGAATTGACGTGATTTTTCAGGTGGAGATAGTTGAAGGGATGGAGAATGACATAGGCTACTTTTTGTCTCTTTCTAACGCGAGCGAAGCCGCGGGAAAAAGCTAGTAAGATTATAAAAGTAAAAAACAATACCACTTACAAAACAATACAAAATAATATAAACACATTACTTATATTAGAAACCTAACGGACCAGCCACGACATTGGTCTAAGCGCGACAGCGGTGAGTGGCAGCCATACGTGCGAATGAAAAGTCCCATCGCTGTGTCTCGCTCCAATGTATGGCCGCCGATCACCGCTGTCGCGCTAAGACCAATGTCGTGGCCAGGCCGTAAGTGGTTAGGGCTGCAGAGAGAGGAACCGCCGGACTATCCGCGCCGTGTCCAAGATCACCGCCTTCTGCATAAGTATTTCTTATTAAAGTATGGACTACAATTTCTAAGAAAGTAGTACAGTACAGTCAGCAGCAAAAGTAGCGGATTAGATAGCGCTTCAGAAGTAACTACCATTCTTTAACCGCTGAAGAAAAAGGGAGGGACGCCTTTTTTAATTATAAATGGGCTTACTCTTGGCACAGACTAGTCAAAGGCAAAGACGTGGCCTACGATGGTGTGAGCTCGCCCAGAAGATGCCTGTTCACCCTTGATTTGAAGGTTGCCGGGTTATCTGAGCTCGGAAAAGCCGCCGTCAAGGAATTCCACAACTTGGCAGTGCGCATAAGAAAAGTAGAAGCGAAGAGCTTCGTGCGAATTCGCGGAATATCTACTCATATTCATACTCATTTATTTATAATATCGTTACATATTACAAGTCAAAATTTATTTACATGGTGTATTAAAATTAATATATTACCTCTAGTAGTAATTGGTAGTAATCATAGTCTACTAAGTAAGGATGGAAACCATGCGTCTAAGAATCCGATGGTAGAATGGGGACGGTGGAATAAGCTCGTGTAGCTCTTGGGTACTAACTAACTGGCCGGAAGGCACTAAACCAGGAGTCATGGAGGTTAATGGGAGAGGCCTTCGCCCAGCAGTGGGACACAATTTAACTAACTATCCACAACATTTAACTAAAATAACCTAACCTAGCCACAAAATTAAAATTTTGAAAAAACCCCCGACCGCGACCTAGTGGACCGATTTTCATGAAACATGGCTAAGAACACTCCCGACTAGCTCATCTTTCAGACAAAAAAAACTAAATCTAAATCGGTTCATCCGTTCGGGAGCTACGATGCCACAGACAGACACACACACAGACAGACAGACAAACAGACAGACAGACAGACAGACACGTCAAACTTATAACAGTTATAACTCCCCGTCGTTTTTGCGTCAGGGGTTAAAAATAAAAAAAACACAAAAAAATCATATACATTTATGTTCGGTGTACTCCTCAATATAAGATCTTCTTATGAAAAATAAATTAATAGTTTAAAAAACACTATAAAACACGCTTTTATAAATGCACGTAAAAGCCAAAAATAAATTATGGATCGTTCAAGTTGTCTCTATTTGTGAGCTGAAGTTTAAAAACTATGTGCTTTTAATTATAATATTTGATTGTAAAAGCGTGGGGCGCTGGAACAGGAAAGACTTTTTGTATAACTTGCTGATAATAGTTATTTGTTTTACAAGGGGGCAAAGTAGTTGTTTAACCGCACGTGCCAATATTGATACCTGAGCAAGCGAAAGATTCCAATATTGAACCGCGAGCGTAGCGAGTGGTTCAAAAAGTGGAATCTTGAGCGTTGCGAGGGTATCAAGGCACGAAGGTTAAACAAACTTTGCCACCGAGTGAAACACAAAAATTTTCACCACACCAACACGAACAAAATACTGACTATAAAACATCAAAATAAATCAAATCCGTCAATTTATTCAATATTTATGATTCAAAATCATCATTTATAGGTAAAATCTAGCAGCCAGATTAAGACATCGAGTTAAAATTTGTATGAAATTACTTTGCCCCCTTGTGGATAAAATGCAATTTTGCTATCTGTTTTCGAATAGCAAAGAAAGCCTTTACCAGTTGGTGTGGTGAAAATCAAATAATGCTATGTTACGGGAAGGAGGTTACACAGATTGACGCGCTAACTGGAGTTGCAGCATGACTAGTAGGTTCTACATTAAACAGTCAAATCAATTAAAAGTCAGTGTTCAAAGTAGGTACCAGTTTGTCGAACTCAGACAAAATATGCGCTAGTAGCGAGGAGAGTCGACAGTCACCGACACTTAGAACGCCGCTTTTTTCCGGTAATCAAAGTACAAAAGGGGAAAGTGTCTACAGTGACAGGATGCAGAGTTCTTGTTCGTGGACGAGATATCTTTGGTTCTCTTTGGTAACCCTTAGGCGGCATATGTAAACGTTATGTTCTTGTGCAACTTCATTCGCCAGGAAGTTCGGATTAGTATTTGTTTACAAGAAAGTCTTTCCTGTTCCAGCGCCCCACGCTTTTACAATCAAATATTATAATTAAAAGCACATAGTTTTTAAACTTCAGCTCACAAATAGAGACAACTTGAACGATCCATAATTTATTTTTGGCTTTTACGTGCATTTATAAAAGCGTGTTTTATAGTGTTTTTTAAACTATTAATTTATTTTATACTTTTTAGTCATTAATAATGAAATACTTTTAACATTTATACATAAATTTATTTCAAGTAGGCGGATTTTACATGCCATTTGTGGCTTAACGTGTACTTATTGCTAATTGCTACTTAATAATAACTAGCGGATACCTTCTTATTACGGTATTATCATAAAAATGTTTATACCTAGTAAGTTATCCGTAAAAGATAGACAATATAGACATGTGCCATCGCGGACTTTTTGAAGACATTAGAGAGACATACTTTCGCCATACATTGTTTTGAAGCTCTCAGCTAGTGGGATTTTGTTTGACTCGATTAGAAAATATTGTCACATTTCAACTAATTTAAACAAAATTTAAGTATTTCTTTTTTGCCGAGCCCCCCTACCCAACTTATTTTAAATACAACGTTGATCTTTCTTTTATGCGGGGGCTTCGCCCCCCGAGCCCCCCTTTTCGTTACTCTTAAGGGTCACAAGAAAACCCTAACCCAACTTATTTTAAATACTACGTTGATCTTTCTTGGTTGGCGGCGCATCGGGGCTGCCTCGGCCTGGGCTTCCCGTTCGCGCTCAGCCGCCTCCTTCTCTTTGAGGACGTACTCACTAAACGAGAGCAGAGCCTCCCATCCTTCCTCGCTGGCCACCATGGCCCGCACCACCGCCGGCAGCGAGAGGTCTGGCTGTACCAACCTGGGCTGTCAGCTCCTGCCGCTCCGATTCCCATGCCGGACACTCGGCCAGTGTGTGCTGGACCGAGTCTTCGTCAGCTCCGCACGCGTGGCACTCCGGTGTCGGTTCTCTCTGTGCGACCTTGTGCAGGTAGCCGCCGAAGCATCCATGTCCCGACAGCATCTGCGTCAGTCGGAAGGAGAGAATCCCGAAGTGCCTTTCGACCCAGTCGTGGAGGACTGGGCGAACTGCCTCTATGGTGCGGAAGCCGGCCCTCGGCCGTTCAAGCCGGTGCACCCACATCTCCATCGCCTCGCCGTGGAGCTCTTCGCGTCGCTTTTCCACCTCTGGTGGCGCTGGTGGATTGTTCCGGGCCCGTGTCTCCGCACGCCAGCGGAACAGTGCCGCGTGGACCCGCGCGTCGAGATCCCAGGGCAGGCACCCGGCCAGCGCACATGCGGCATCCGCGCCCACCGTGCGGTACCCTCGGATTACCCTCAGCGCCATTGCTCTCTGCGGTCTCCGCAATTGAGCGATGGTGTGGCTGCTGAGGGCATCGGCCCATACTGGGGCACCGTAGAGTGCCATCGAGCGCACTACGCCAGTGTAAAGGCGGAACCCAACTTATTTTAAATACTACGTTGATCTTTCTTTTATGCGGGGGGCTTCGCCCCCCGAGCCCCCCTTTTCGTTACTCTTAAGGGTCACAAGAAAACCCTAAACCAACTTATTTTAAATACAACGTTGATCTTTCTTTCATGCGGGGGGCTTCGCCCCCCGAGCCCCCCTTTGTTTGCTCTTAAAGGTCACAAGAAAACGCTAACCCAACTTATTTTAAATACAACGTTGATCTTTCTTTTATGCGGGGGCTTCGCCCCCGAGCCCCCTTTGTTTGCTCTTAATGGTCACAAGAAAACCCTAAACCAACTTATTTTAAATACAACGTTGATCTTTCTTTCATGCGGGGGGCTTCGCCCCCCGAGCCCCCCTTTGTTTGCTCTTAAAGGTCACAAGAAAACGCTAACCCAACTTATTTTAAATACAACGTTGATCTTTCTTTTATGCGGGGGGGCTTCGCCCCCCGAGCCCCCCTTTGTTTGCTCTTAAAGGTCACAAGAAAACGCTAACCCAACTTATTTTAAATACAACGTTGATCTTTCTTTTATGCGGGGGGCTTCGCCCCCTGAGCCCTCCTTTGTTTGCTCTTAAAGGTCACAAGAAAACGCTAACCCAACTTATTTTAAATACTACGTTAATCTTTCTTTTATGGGGGGGGCTTCGCCCCCCGAGCCCCCCTTTGTTTGCTCTTAAAGGTCACAAGAAAACGCTAACCCAACTTATTTTAAATACAACGTTGATCTTTCTTTTAGGCGGGGGCTTCGCCCCCGAGCCCCCTTTGTTTGCTCTTAAAGGTCACAAGAAAACGCTAACCCAACTTATCTTAAATACTACGTTGATCTTTCTGTTATGCGGGGGGGCTTCGCCCCCGAGCCCCCTTTTCGTTACTCTTAAGGGTCACAAGAAAACCCTAACCCAACTTATTTTAAATACTACGTTGATCTTTCTTTTATGCGGGGGCTTCGCCCCCCGAGCCCCCCTTTGTTTGCTCTGAAAGGTCACAAGAAAACGCTAACCCAACTTATTTTAAATACTACGTTAATCTTTCTTTTATGCGGGGGGCTTCGCCCCTCGAGCCCCCCTTTTCGTTACTCTTAAGGTCTTAAGGGTAACAAGAAAACCCTAACCCAACTTATTTTAAATACAACGTTTATCTTTCTTTTATGCGGGGGCTTCGCCCCCCGAGCCCCCCTTTGTTTTCTCTTAAAGCTCACAAGAAAACGCTAACCCAACTTATCTTAAATACTACGTTGATCTTTCTGTTATGCGGGGGGGCTTCGCCCCCCGAGCCCCCCTTTTCGTTACTCTTAAGGGTCACAAGAAAACCCTAACCCAACTTATTTTAAATACTACGTTGATCTTTCTTTTATGCGGGGGGCTTCGCCCCCCGAGCCCCCCTTTGTTTGCTCTGAAAGGTCACAAGAAAACGCTAACCCAACTTATTTTAAATACTACGTTAATCTTTCTTTTATGCGGGGGGCTTCGCCCCTCGAGCCCCCCTTTTCGTTACTCTTAAGGTCTTAAGGGTAACAAGAAAACCCTAACCCAACTTATTTTAAATACAACGTTTATCTTTCTTTTATGCGGGGGGCTTCGCCCCCCGAGCCCCCCTTTGTTTGCTCTTAAAGGTCACAAGAAAACGCTAACCCAACTTATCTTAAATACTACGTTGATCTTTCTGTTATGCGGGGGCTTCGCCCCCGAGCCCCCTTTTCGTTACTCTTAAGGGTCACAAGAAAACCCTAACCCAACTTATTTTAAATACTACGTTGATCTTTCTTTTATGCGGGGGCTTCGCCCCCCGAGCCCCCCTTTGTTTGCTCTGAAAGGTCACAAGAAAACGCTAACCCAACTTATTTTAAATACTACGTTAATCTTTCTTTTATGCGGGGGGCTTCGCCCCTCGAGCCCCCCTTTTCGTTACTCTTAAGGTCTTAAGGGTAACAAGAAAACCCTAACCCAACTTATTTTAAATACAACGTTTATCTTTCTTTTATGCGGGGGCTTCGCCCCCCGAGCCCCCCTTTGTTTTCTCTTAAAGCTCACAAGAAAACGCTAACCCAACTTATTTTAAATACTACGTTGATCTTTCTTTTATGCGGGGGGGCTTCGGCCCCCGAGCCCCCCTTTTCGTTACTCTTAGGGGGTCACAAGAAAACCTTTTTTTTTTTTACATGGGGAATGCGTTTACGCATACCGCCGGGTTTGAGATGGTGTGCAACCCGGCCGGTTATGTGGGGCTCGAGGCTGTAGAGAGGCCCCACTACCCACTAAACCCCATGGTGTCCTCTCACCGCTTTATGTGCGGGGTCCCGGGTAACTGTTACTGCATCCGCGGCCCCGCAACGGCCATCCCGGTTCAGGATCCGTCGCCTGGTCGGGCTTTGAGCCGACCGATCCTCGCCGTGGGAGCGCTTCCCGGACACAGGGTCGCGCTCTCCGACTCGAGAGCCAGCGTTATGGGCGAGGACGCTCTCATGTCCCTCGCCCGCTGGCTGTCCTTAGGGTGGCAGGTTCCACTCGTGCGCGGCACGTCTGCGTCCTGTGCGGCGGCGGCGCATCGGGGCTGCCTCGGCCTGGGCTTCCCGTTCGCGCTCAGCCGCCTCCTTCTCTTTGAGGACGTACTCACTAAACAAGAGCAGAGCCTCCCATCCTTCCTCGCTGGCCACCATGGCCCGCACCACCGCCGGCAGCGAGAGGTCTGGCCCTACCTGGGCTGTCAGCTCCTGCCGCTCCGATTCCCATGCCGGACACTCGGCCAGTGTGTGCTGGGCCGAGTCTTCGTCAGCTCCGCACGCGTGGCACTCCGGTGTCGGTTCTCTCTGTGCGACCTTGTGCAGGTAGCCGCCGAAGCATCCATGTCCCGACAGCATCTGCGTCAGTCGGAAGGAGAGAATCCCGAAGTGCCTTTCAACCCAGTCGTGGAGGACTGGGCGAACTGCCTCTATGGTGCGGAAGCCGGCCCTCGGCCGTTCAAGCCGGTGCACCCACATCTCCATCGCCTCGCCGTGGAGCTCTTCGCGTCGCTTTTCCACCTCTGGTGGCGCTGGTGGATTGTTCCGGACCCGTGTCTCCACACGCCAGCGGAACAGTGCCGCGTGGACCCGCGCGTCGAGATCCCAGGGCAGGCACCCGGCCAGCGCACATGCGGCATCCGCGCCCACCGTGCGGTACCCTCGGATTACCCTCAGCGCCATTGCTCTCTGCGGTCTCCGCAATTGAGCGATGGTGTGGCTGCTGAGGGCATCGGCCCATACTGGGGCACCGTAGAGTGCCATCGAGCGCACTACGCCAGTGTAAAGGCGGAACCCAACTTATTTTAAATACTACGTTGATCTTTCTTTTATGCGGGGGGCTTCGCCCCCCGAGCCCCCCTTTTCGTTACTCTTAAGGGTCACAAGAAAACCCTAAACCAACTTATTTTAAATACAACGTTGATCTTTCTTTCATGCGGGGGCTTCGCCCCCGAGCCCCCTTTGTTTGCTCTTAAAGGTCACAAGAAAACGCTAACCCAACTTATTTTAAATACAACGTTGATCTTTCTTTTATGCGGGGGGCTTAGCCCCCCGAGCCCCCCTTTGTTTGCTCTTAATGGTCACAAGAAAACGCTAACCCAAATTATTTTAAATACTACGTTAATCTTTCTTTTATGGGGGGCTTCGCCCCCCGAGCCCCCCTTTGTTTGCTCTTAAAGGTCACAAGAAAACGCTAACCCAACTTATTTTATATACAACGTTGATCTTTCTTTTATGCGGGGGGCTTCGCCCCCCGAGCCCCCCTTTGTTTGCTCTTAAAGGTCACAAGAAAACGCTAACCCAACTTATTTTAAATACTACGTTAATCTTTCTTTTATGCGGGGGCTTCGCCCCCGAGCCCCCCTTTTCATTACTCTTAAGGGTCACAAGAAAACCCTAACCCAACTTATTTTAAATACTACGTTGATCTTTTTTTATGCGGGGGGCTTCGCCCCCGAGCCCCCCTTTGTTTGCTCTGAAAGGTCACAAGAAAACGCTAACCCAACTTATTTTAAATACTACGTTAATCTTTCTTTTATGCGGGGGGCTTCGCCCCCGAGCCCCCCTTTTCGTTACTCTTAATGGTAACAAGAAAACCCTAACCCAACTTATTTTAAATACAACGTTTAACTTTCTTTTATGTGGGGGGCTTCGCCCCCCGAGGCCCCCCTTTGTTTGCTCTTCAAGGTCACAAGAAAACGCTAACCCAACTTATCTTAAATACTACGTTGATCTTTCTTTCATGCGGGGGGCTTCGCCCCCCGAGCCCCCCTTTGTTTGCTCTTAAAGGTCACAAGAAAACGCTAACCCAACTTATTCTAAATACTACGTTGATCTTTCTTTCATGCGGGGGCTTCGCCCCCCGAGCCCCCTTTCCTTTACTCTTAAGGATCACAAGAAAACCTTAACCCAACTTATTTTAAATACAACGTTGATCTTTCTTTCATGCGGGGGCTTCGCCCCCCGAGCCCCCCTTTGTTTGCTCTGAAAGGTCACAAGAAAACGCTAACACAACTTACATTAAATACTACGTTGATCTTTCTTTCATGCTTCCCCCCTTGAGCCCCCTCCCCCCCCTTTTTTTCTGTTCTTATCTTCCGGCACCATCATCAGGCCTTGAAACCTAATCGTAGTCATAGTTCATTACAAGACTTTTCTAAGAAGCCCAAAAACAGCTATGATACGATGTTCCATCATGTAGTTCCAGTTCATATCTTCCGGCTCCATCATCAGACCTTGAAACCTAATCGTAGTCAAAGTTCATTACAAGACTTTTCTAAGAAGCCCAAAAACAGCTATGATACGATGTTCCATCATGTAGTTCCAGTTCATATCTTCCGGCTCCATCATCAGACCTTGAAACCTAATCGTAGTCAAAGTTCATTACAAGACTTTTCTAAGAAGCCCAAAAACAGCTATGATACGATATTCCATCATGTAGTTCCAGCTCATATCTTCCGGCTCCATCATCAGACCTTGAAACCTAATTGTAGTCAAAGTTCATTACAAGACTTTCCTAAGAAGCCCAAAAACAGCTATGATACGATGTTCCATCATGTAGTTCCAGTTCATATCTTCCGGCTCCATCATCAGACCTTGAAACCTAATCGTAGTCAAAGTTCATTACAAGACTTTTCTAAGAAACCCAAAAACAGCTATGATACGATGTTCCATCATGTAGTTCCAGTTCATATCTTTCGGCTTCATCATCAGACCTTGAAACCTAATTGTAGTCAAAGTTCATTACAAGACTTTTCTAAGAAACCCAAAAACGGCTATGATACGATGTTCCATCATGTAGTTCCAGTTCATATCTTCCGACTCCATCATCAGATCAGCTCAACAGTACCATATTATTGTATTGTCATCGGAACTACATATAGCTGCCAATTTTCATTACGCTACGACTCCTGGAAGATGGTTAAATTAGCTTCCTTAGATTCCATTACATACATAGTTACATACACGACGACCTAATAAAAGCGTGTTAATGAAGAACTCCAGGATAGTACTATCTTCTTTTTATTAACTTAATAACTAGGTACAAGTAGGTTAGGTAATTTTTAATGAATCTATAGAGATATATGTGTAGCCGCTTCGGCTGTAAGGTGCAGTCTAATGTAGGTACGCGGCGCGGGGAGCCGTGACGTATGTGTGTGACGTCATGTGTCGTCAACCGGTCTTCGTACGAGTACTTGGGTAAACGTATATACATTGTGTTGTGTGAACAATTTATTTAATTTATGATGTTAAGATATAATTATTTACTTTGATTTTATTTATATCTAGGATTAGACCAAGCAGAAGATCTAGATTAATGGTTCCCCGGATTTTCTGTGGGATCCAATGAACTATAAAGTAATCGGTCATTTGGCCAAGTTTCAGAAGAAATAACAATGTATAAAAATTAGGGTTGTAAAAAAACGGTTTTTTTTTCTGGCATGAAAAAAAAAACATGAAAAAAAACCGTGAAAAAAAACAGTTTTTTTTCTGGAGTATGTTTTTTTTTCTAAAGTACGAAATCTCAAAATTTGCAAAGTAGTTAATACTTTTATACGGTTTTTTAGACGAATTTAATCAAATAACTTTAATTTCTGGTCTTATAAAAGTAACATTTACGAAATCTGTAGTTTGTAGTTATCACTATTTACTGTTGGCAACACCACCGCCTCTCCACGCTACACGCCGCATCGGGGATTCCCCAAAAAACGTTTGTATACAGAATTAAAATGTACGTTATTGTTATTGAAACACGTTACAACTCACGAAAAACCGTTATTGTCGTATTATTTGTTCATCTGAAAAAAAAACATATTTAGAAAAAAAACCATGGTGCTCGGTTTTTAGGGTTCCGTAGCCAAAATGGCAAAAACGGAACCCTTATAGTTTCGTCATGTCCGTCTGTCCGTCTGTCCGTCTGTCCGTCTGTCCGTCTGTCACAGCCGATTTACTCGGAAACTATAAGTACTACAGTGATGAAATTTGATGGGAATATGTGTTGTATGAACCGCTACAAAATTATGACACTAAATAGTAAAAAAAAAGAATTGGGGGTGGGGCCCCCATACATGTAACTGAGGGATGAAAATTTTTTTTTCGATGTACATACCCGTGTGGGGTATCAATGGAAAGGTCTTTTAAAATGATATAAAGTTTTCTAAAAAACATTTTTCTTAAAGTGAACGGTTTTTGAGATATCAGCTCTCAAAGTCGTAAAAAGTATGTCCCCCCCCCTCTATTTTTATAACTACGGGGTATAAAATTCTAAAAAAAATAGAGGTGATGCATGCTAATTAACTCTTTCAACGATTTTTGGTTTGATCAAAGTATCTCTTATAGTTTTTGAGATAGGTTGATTTAACTGTAATTTTGGCAGGTGTATAAATTGACATAATAAGTTTATTATATTTGCTGCTACGGAACCCTTTGTGCGCGAGCCCGACTCGCACTTGGCCGGTTTTTTTTTTCATGTTTTTTTTCATAATTCTGAAAAAAAAACATTTGGTTTTTTTTCTATTTACAACCCTAATAACAATCAGCCTTTGCCCGCAGCTTCGCTCCCGTTAAATTCTAAAATTCCGGAATGCTCTATAAAAACTTCCACCCCCATTTTAGGGAAGCGGGGGGAACAGAAAGAGACAAAATGAAGCCTATGTCACTCTCCATCCCTTCAACTATCTCCACTTAAAGAATTAAGTCAATCCGTCGCTCCGTTCTGCCAGGGGCAGCTCACTCCGCGATCCTTTTTTTTAATACTACGTCGGTGGCAAACAAGCATACGGCCCGCCTGATGTAAAGCGGTTACCGTAACCTATAGACGCCTGAAACTCAAACAGTGTCACGTGCGCGTTGCCACCCCATAAGAAACTTGTACATTCCCTTTTGCTGTGTTAAGTATCCTACCGCCGCGCTACAAGTACCTACATGCCGGCGGCCGCGAGTTCGCGGCCTATTTTGTGGCGACGACCTTCGCACGGCGCAATAGAATTCAATGTCGGCTGCACGCGTGCGGTCCGTTTGTTAATGTAGGAATTTAGAATGGCGGCTTTTTGTGAACTTCAAAGGAGTGAGCCTTCTGTACTTGTACTATTATATATTCTGTGGTTCTGCCATGAAAGACGGAGAAACAAACAGACACTTTCCTAGGGTTGTAAAAAAACGGTTTTTTTTCTGGCTTGAAAAAAAACATGAAAAAAAACCGTGAAAAAAAAACAGTTTTTTTTTCTGGAGTATGTTTTTTTTCTAAAGTACGAAATCTCAAAATTTGCAAAGTAGTTAATACTTTTATACGGTTTTTTAGACTTAATGTTAACTATTAAACGAATTTAATCAAATAACTTTAATTTCTGGTCTTATAAAAGTAACATTTACGAAATCTGTAGTTTGTAGTTATCACTATTTACTGTTGGCAACACCACCGCCTCTCCACGCTACACGCCGCATCGGGGATTCCCCAATAAACGTTTGTATACTGAATTAAAATGTACGTTATTGTTATTGAAACACGTTACAACTCACGAAAAACCGTTATTGTCGTATTATTTGTTCATCTGAAAAAAAACCATATTTGGAAAAAAAACCAAGGTGCTCGGTTTTTTTTCATGTTTTTTTTCATAATTCTGAAAAAAAACATTTGGTTTTTTTTTCTATTTACAACCCTACACTTTCCCATTTATATAATGTTAAGTATGGATTTAACACAATAGGTTACTAAGAAACGTATTTGAAATTTTACACAATAGGATAGGACTAGATATGGGCCGAATATGGACTTTGCCGAATACGAATATTCGGCCGAACATTCGGTTCAGCTCTTACCGAACCGAACATTCGGCCGAATATTCGGTTCAGCTCTTACCGAACCGAACATTCGGCCGAATATTCGGTTACGCCATATTTTTAAAGCGAATGTTAAAATTAAAACTACGAAATGATTGATAATGGTTATACATAGTACAACTATGTTCTTATGATTTAGTGGATAACTAAAACTTAGTTAAAACAACTTTGAACTCTTCTCAACTCTTAAACTACGGTTTTTTAACTTTTTTTACAAAACAATTGTGTTTATATTTTGACGCATTTTTAGTAGCTCCTTAGAAAGCTACTAAAATAGGAGCTTATTATCCAATGGAATACGTAAAGATCTTCATTAGTTATTTACTTTGTTTATTCGGTAAATATTCGGCAATGCAACCAAATTATTCGGCCGAATACGAACATTGAAAAACTTGCCGAATATGCCGAATATTTACCGAATATTCGGTCCATCTCTAGATAGGACAGACCGGTCAAACTTACACACATTTAATTTAATGTGAAAATATATTCTTCGGTTTGGCCGACCGGTCTCACACCTCGGACACTGGCGATCAAATATATAAAAGATAAAAAAGATAAAAGACATTTATTCATGACGCTCACAAACACGTACGTACATGTACACACAAGAATAGGACAAAAAACAGAGAACAGAACATTAAGTAAGTGCGCATCACGAAATGGACTCAACTCAGCATAATGCTAGCTGGAAGCCAGCGCTGGTCTTCCGTAGGGCCCATTCGGTGATGCCACGACAGATAACAAACACACAACGATAAAAAGAAAAAAAAAAGAAAATGACGAAAAGAGACAGAAAAAATAAAACTATTTATATAAAAAAAGCAAGAATACACATAAATCACAAAACGGAAAAAAAGGAAAACATAACAGAACACAAATAAAACATTATCAATTACATTGCATTGAACGCGACCACATCAGCTGTCAGCCCTGCCTGCCGCATCTAGCGCCACCCAGCCCGGTGGCAACAAACAATATGAAAGAGGCGCGTTCCTAGCACACAGTCTAAGCTCGTGTAGGTGAACGCGTACCATGCTTGTATGAGTGAAATATGACAGGTCGACTGTTCGCGTTTTTGACTGGCGGTAACTGTGACGTAACCGAGAGGGGGTGGGCGGCACTTTCAGCGGGGAGCGGGAGTGGCCATACTGTACGATATTACTCTTTATTATACAGTGCTAGTGCGTAGTGAACCTGCCTGCTAAGTCGCTGTCTTGGGTTCGAATCCCGGTAAGGACAAAACCGATTCGTCAAAAAAACGTCACTCTGACATATCCGATCCATGTCGATTAAATTCTGACGTTCTTCGATTCCAATCAGGCCAAAAAGACACAGACAGATCTTCATTATCATCTTTCTAAGTCCCAGGATTTCCCTTAAATTTGCTTTTTGCAAGTTCTATATAACTTATTTTATTTACTATTATATTTTTCAAAGCATTTTACTTGTCAAATCCTTTTAAAGGGCCATTGGGCCGTACCAGGTTATTTCAACATTGCCCTTGAAAAATCATGCTCGTGAATGGAAGCTTTTGTTCTTTGAAAAATGAGTAGGGCTCTCCCATTAATTAAATCGTGAAAGGGTTCCGTAAGAATAGGGTTGGCGCACAAAAGTTTTGAATGATATACCCGTGGTGAAGGGCAACCTTCTATTTGACATGTTTTGATAAGTAATATATGTATAGGCTCTAAAATTTAATTTAAGTGGACTTGTTATAGCGGAGGTCAGCAGTTCTGAAAAAGTTTGTACAAAAATGAAGGAAAAAATTAAATTTGTTTTTATTATTCCTATTTGGTTACCAAGATTTTTTAATGAATTGAGGTTTTAGTAAGTTTTATTTCGTCGTTAAGGTTCTCTAGTATCTACACCGTGTTTAACTTAACACTAAAAAACTGAAAACAGTTTGTTCAGAATCGAGAGTAGAATCGATTGAGCTATATCTTGATGGGGGTAATACTTTTATTTAAATTTGTATTATTAGTTATTTTTTACGTGTCTATTCTATTGTACTCGTAATACAACATTGTGTATATCGCATTGCTAGAGGTTGTTTACCTTTTTCAGTATTTGGAGGTATTAACTAATACTGGCTGGTTACTTGGACGATTATTTTTTCCGCTACGAGTTTGACGTTGTTTGTCAGTTTAATCTTAATGTTTATCATAAGTCATAACAAATTGAACTCGTACCTAATTACAACCTTGTCATTTTGAATATTGGGTTTAAATTTGCTTAGTGCGATTACCCGTCCAATTTGAAGTTTACTGTGACAAAGCTTTAAAGTGTTTTACAGTGACATCTTAGCTATCTATTGGTAAACCTTATGTCGTTGCAGTAACGTACACAAATAAATAGTTTTATTGTTTGTGGTGGAAGTTAGCAATTATTTTATTGAGTGTAGAGCTAAAAGTCAAGTAGAGCTGTACAGAAAATTATAAATTCAATTAAAAAAAAAAGTAACCATCAGATTAAAAGATGAATACTCTAGATGAATTAAAAAAAAATAAAAATCAGTTGGGGTGTCTGAGGTTTTGAGTGTTACCGGAAACACGTTGTATATTTTCTTAATTATAACATTTATCCTGTATATATCTCACAAAAGTCGACTTATATTACTAAATGTTGGTAACATAAAAATAGGATCAATGAAATTTTTATTTTTTATGCACAAACTTTTTGAGAACTGCTCACGTATATTTTATTGTAATGATATTTGTCAGAATTTTTTAAATAAATATTACAGAATATGTAGGTATATTGTGTTTGTCAGGCATAGGGTTGAAACTACCTATTTACTTTTTGTGTCTGTTTGAGGTATGTGTCTGTCTGTGTTTGTGGCTGTTGCGTAGCTTTGGATTTAATCTTAGTTTGAAAGCTGAATTAGTCCGGAGTGTTTTTCCAGCCTATTTGATGAAAATCGGTTCCCTATATTTAATAAAATAAAAAGCCTTTTATTTCGTAAATGTCTACATTTTTTAGGGTTCCGTAGTCAACTAGGAACCCTTATAGTTTCGCCATGTCTGCCCTTCCGTCCGTCCGTCCGCGGATAATCTCAGTGACCGTTAGCACTAGAAAGATGAGATTTGGTGCCAATTTGTATCAATCAAGCCGACAAAGTGCAAAAATAAAAAGTTTTTTTCATTTCAACCCTAACGTGTGATATATTGTTGGAAAGGTATTAAAAAATAAATAGGGGTATAGTAAAATCATTTTTTGATATTGTTAATATTTTCGGAAATAATCGCTCCAAAAGTTAAAGCAATCTAACTTTTGAAACATAAGTTTAAAAAATATGAAAAAATCACAAAGGTAGAACTTTATAAAGACTTTCTAGGAAAATTATTTTGAACTAGATAGGTTGAACAGTTTTTGAAAAAAATACGGAAAACTACGGAACCCTACACTGAGCGTGGCCCGACACGCTCTTGGCCGGTTTTTTTTTTATATACTAAGCATACATTTTCTTACGCAGCCCTGCCTCTATGAAACCTGTGTAGCTGTCTACATCAATCAGGGACGCACCATCCGCAAATACACCAACTCACAGCTACTAGGTGCGTCAGCTGAGCGCTCTTGGAGCTCCGTGAATGTTGTTGGCAACCCTGAATATGATGACCTTGTTGGAGTGGTACGTGTTATTAGTGTCAAAGTGAACGAAGTGATACATCTGTGCTCGGGTTGACATGTTTGTTCTACTATAACTTGAGTAATCTTCTTCCTATATGCTATGAGAAAGGAAGGTGGTTCATATACATACAAGTTGAAAAACCCATTATGATATTGATTAGTTAGGATTCAAAATGTGTGAGGTACAGCGGGGCAAATCTCGACTGGGGGGCAAATGTTGGTTAATTTTTTCCATGTTTTACAATGTTTGCATTATTAAATACTGTCCACCGGTTATGTATGGTAGGCGTGTTTAGTGGATACATGTAGAACTCATCATAGTATAATAATGGAGAAATGGATTAGGTTACAATTGCCCCTCAGTCGAGATTTGCCCCGATGTAGGTACCTTACCAATACCAAGATTTCTGTGCTCTTTACCCGTATCGTATGAATTGACTGTGGGATAAAGGTTCGTGTGTTGTGGGCTAGAAACCTTGTCACTGCAATATCCCAATATCGTTTTCTTACCCATAAGCCTTCCCACAGGGCTCGGATACCGGTTAAAGTTTCAAACCGTTATCATGTACTTGCGGCAAAACCTTTAAATTTCGTTTTCGCTTGAAAAACCGCTATTTTTAAACCGGTTTTTAGGGGAACGCTTTCATAAAGGTTTCATTCGATTAACCGGTTTAGAACAAAATAAACCGGTTTATTCCGCAGCATGGATAGGTAATATTGTTCTAACCAAACAAAAAAGTCGCTGCGGGAACGTAGGTATTTACGCGGCACTGGTGCGTTTCGCCGCTCGTCGAATAAACTGGTTCATTTCGGTTAAAATAAAGTTATCTCATAACGTTCGCGTTCTTTACGCGTAAAATTGAAATAAACCGGTTTTAACCGGTTAAAAAAAACCGGTTCCGAGCCTTAATTTCCCAATGTGATGTGTCTATACTTTTCGGAAATAACATGCGTGAGTTTCTGTATGTTGTTTTATTCTTCAATGCATTATTAAATGTACTTGTTTTTTAAATTTCAGCCAGACGCCATAGCCACAGCGGAAAGGGTGTACGAATTCAACGAAGCAGGTTTAGAGAGCTTGGATATGAGAGGAACTTCGGAGTATAAAGTGCAGGAGCATATATTATCAGTGGCTTCCGAGTGAGTTAGATTTTTTTATAGCCTATATTGTTTCCCACTGCTGGGCAAAAGCCTCCCCTGTTTTCCGCCACTCGTCACGGCTCTTTGCATGCTCCCGCCAGTCGCCACAAAATGAGTCCAGGTCTTTCCGCCATCTCATTTTTGGCCTACCTCGGCCTCGGGTAATTTGTGGTGCCCATTCGGTCGTTATTTATTTAGTTAGAAAATTATAAATAAATAAATATTATAAGGACATTCTTACACAGATTGACTTATAATAGTAGAAATAAATAATTAAGTAAATATATAATTACGACACAAAATCTTAATTTTGAAAAAGCATTCGATATAGTGGACCGATTTCCATCAAGCATGGCTAAGAACACTCTGGACTAATTCAGCTTTAAAAAAAAAACTATTCTATATCGGTTCATCCTTTTGGGAGCTACGACGCCACAGACAGATACGTACACAGACAGACAGATAGACATATAGACAGACAGTGTCAAACACTTATAACACCCCGTCGTTTTCCTGCTATCCCAGTATCTATACAAATTCCAAAAAATATTGCATGTCAAATTAATTTTAATCTTATAATTATAACTAATCTTATTTGAAATTGGTTTCTTCCTTCTTTTTACAGATTGTCTCTAAACTTCATATCAAAACAGAAGAGGCAACAGATAGACAAACTGAATGTGACGAGAACGAATGTGCAATATGTGTCTCAAGGGTTCAGTGACCCTTCTGCTGGCATCAATAATCTGACTCAGGATGACCTTAGGAATAAGGCTTATAAGGTAAGGCTTATTGTCCCAGAGCTGTAAGAACCTCTTTTTGACACATGGCAGCGTCCACAAAACGTAAACTCGCGCAACCTAGTGAAATTTCAAATAAAATCCTGTAATAATATAAAAAAAAATCAAGTACTTACTTAAAAACAATATTTCGCTTACTTTAAACATAATCTAACACATGTTACATTTTTGCGGATCTTCGTTTGTGAGTATTTTACGATATTAATTTATCACGCAGGATTTACTTATTATGTCATTTATCATTCATTTTTATTTTTAAACTAGTGCTGTGGCAGAGTCTGTCATTTCGATTCAAATGACATTTCAGTAAGTTGATAGAAATCGTAAATTTGTTTAAGCGCCTCCTTGTACATGGGGCCTAATCGATTCAACCAATTCGAAATAATTAATCGTGAGATTTGGCAAACGATGTGTCTTAGCCACATCGCAACATACTTCAAAACAAATGTGTCAAAAATGTGAACTTACAGCTCCGGGACAATAGGTGGTGATGGTAACGATAATGATCTGACAGATTACAGTCACAATGACTTTCCAGAACTCCAAGGTCACACTTCAAGGTCAAGGTTTGACGACCGGTCTGGCTCAGTAGTGACCCTGCCTGCTAAGCCACGGTCCTGGGTTCGAATCCCGGTAAGGACATTTATTTGTGTGCTGATGTCCACGAGGCTTCATTGTACATTTTTGTTTGATGTAAACACGTTGATGACGTTAATGGATTATTGAAAATCACGCTTTTTATTTTACAGATACTTCTAAAGATAGCCAGGAAAGGCATAGATGCTAACAACATAGTGAGGAATGCTACGCTGATACACAGTCTTGACTTCATCGATTTACTAAAGTAAGTCATTCATAATCCTCCTTGCGTTATCCCGGCATTTGTCACGGCTCATGGGACCCTGGGGTCCGCTTTGACAACTACTCCCAAGATTTGGCGTAGGCGTTAGTTTTACGAGAGCGACTGCCATCTGACCTTCCAACCCGAAGGGTAACTAAGCCCTATTGGAATTAGTCCGGTTTCCTCACGATGTTTTTCTTCACCGAAAAGCGACTGGCAAACATCAAATGACATTTCGCACATAGGGTAAATTCGCCTCATTCGGTGACACGCCTAATTCGGTGACACAAGCTTTGAAGCACTATTCCGAAAAACGATTTTTGGTTGTTTCACCGAATTAGGCGTGTCACCGAATGAGGCGAGTTTACCCTAAGTTCAGAAAAACTCATTGGTACGAGCCGGGTTCGAACCGACGACCTCTGGATCGAAATATATTGTGATAGAATATCACTACATAACTTGTATACTAAAACTATTTAATACAATAGATTACTTATCTGTTTCTTACGGAAAACACCGATTTTCTTGAAGCATTCTCGGAATGTCTGGCCCCAAATTGGAAATACCTTTTAGTTTCGATTAATCTAAAGAACAGGGATAGGTAACTAGCCAACGTCAAATCCATACTAATATTATAAATGGGAAAGTGTGTGTGTCTGTTTGTTTGTCCGTTTCTCACGGCAAAACGGAGCTACGAATTGACGTGATTTTTCAAGTGGAGATAGTAGAAGGGATGGGGAGTGACATAGGCTACTTTTTAGGGTTCCGTAGTCAACTAGGAACCCTTATAGTTTCGCCATGTCTGTCTGTCCGTCCGTCCGTCCGTCCGCGGATAATCTCAGTAACCGTTAGCACTAGAAAGCTGAAATTTGGTACCAATATGTATATCAATCACGCCAACAAAGTACAAAAATAAAAAATGGAAAAAAATGTTTTATTAGGGTACCCCCCCTACATGTAAAGTGGGGGCTGATATTTTTTTTTCATTCCAACCCCAACGTGTGATATATTGTTGGATAGGTATTTAAAAATGAATAAGGGTTTACTAAGATCGTTTTTTGATAATATTAATATTTTCGGAAATAATCGCTCCTAAAGGAAAAAAAAGTGCGTCCCCCCCCTCTAACTTTTGAACCATATGTTTAAAAAATATGAAAAAAATCACAAAAGTAGAACTTTATAAAGACTTTCTAGGAAAATTGTTTTGAACTTGATAGGTTCAGTAGTTTTTGAGAAAAATACGGAAAACTACGGAACCCTACACTGAGCGTGGCCCGACACGCTCTTGGCCGGTTTTGTCTCTTTCTAACGCGAGCGAAGCCGCGAACAAAAGCTAGTATGTCATAATCGCTAACGCTTCGTAAGCATATCGTGGCTCGTGGCTATACTCTGTATATTTTGGTACTTATTTTTAAAAAACGTGACACCCACCCGTCACCCGTTGACCACGAATGTTGTAAAGTGTTCGAAACGTCGTGATGAATTGTAAATTCATTATACGCGATTTAATCCGTTTCCATAGTTCTATTCCATGAGTAACTATCGCGGTAACCGAAGACAATATCATAATGAACAACTTTTTTTATGGGACCAATGCTGAAATCGAAAAAAAAAAAGTTTGTGTCATACATTTCGACTATTATGGAATAGCCAATTTTTTTTCGCGATTGCAGCATTGGTTCCATAATAACACTTGTTCATTATGACCTCAAAAGTCACTATGCAAAGTTTGATCGGTCCCTTTCGTTTCAGAGCATTTCTTTTTTTTTTTGCCACTTTTATGTGTGATATTTTTGAAAAAAAAAAATGCTATTTCTACTAAGAATTATTAGCCTTTTCAATCCTAGTAGTTAAAAAAATTGTCCCATACGATTTTTTCTTATTTTGTTACCATTTTCCGTACATGTTGTATGGGTAACAAAAGAGGAAAGTAACAAAAATATATGGAAATTCTGGGACACTTTTTGTCTCCCAGTGAGATTGAAAGTACTCGTGATTCTGACTACAATTGAGCTAAAAATCCCTAAAAACAATAAAAAAAAATTATTGGCAAAAAAAAAGAAATGCTCTTCACCCTATATACTCGTATAGAAGTCGTAAAGAACGCGAACATTATTAGAACTTTATTTTAACCGAAATAAACCGGTTTATTCGACGAGCGGCGAAATGCACCGGCGCCGCGTAAATACCTACGTTCACGCAGCGACTTTTTTGTTTTGGTCAGAACAGTATTACCTATCCATGCTGCGGAATAAACCGGTTTATTTCAGCAATTTATAATATAACCGGTTAATCGAACGAAACCTTTATGAAAGCGTTTCCCTAAAAACCGGTTTAAAAATAGCGGTTTGTCGAGCAAAAACGAAAGTTGACGGTTTGAAAATTTCAAAATCGTGTTTTGTCCTTTAATACCAGCGGGTAAAAACGCATTTTATCCACTAGTGGGTAAAGTAATTTGACCTTGAATAAAGTCAAATTAAATGAAATGAATCTAGTAATAAAGATGATTTACCACCTGTGGAACTACTGGAAGCAGTGATAAACGCATTTTTTGCGTTGTAGTTTCCTCGCTATAGTGAGGGGAAAAGTGTTGTGTTACACTCGGGTGCAAATGTATTTTACTTCTCGTGTGTTAAAAAACTCGCAAGTTCAGGATTCTATTCTCGAACCACTCGCTTCGCTCGTGGTTCAACTGTAGAATCCTTTCACTTGCTCGTTTTTCAATTCCACACTCGGCGTTAAAATACAACTTTGCCCCCTTGTATAACAAATAACTATTTTTTTTCTCCATACAAGAGTGACCCACCCTACTACGTACCCTGTAAAGGAATAGAATGCTTTATTTATAGCCTTTGTTACACGTGCGGAAATGAACCTGTAAAAATGTAGTCGAGTTTTTTATAACATACATATGTTGTAAGAGTCATTTCATAAAAAAAGGGATACTTTATAGGAGAAATGAAATGGTTTATCGTATGTTACAAAATTGATATTTGTAGCGTTGAATTTAAAGCTTAGTTAATATTTGGTAGGTAAGTATAGTAGTCAAGTCCGTATATAGTTAACTATACGAGTAGGATTTCAGTAAGAAATAGATATAAGTAATAGGAAAATGTTTCAAATAAAGTGTGTCGCTTAATTTCAAAAGTGGGTAAATCCATTCTGCTATAAGGTTGATAATATAAAAAATATAATATGATCTTAAAGATAATCAACCTTATAGCAGAATGGATTTACCCACTTCTGAAGTTAAGCGACACAAGTTTACCTACATAAGACGGCAAAACTTTTTTTTCTAATATCTTTTTCGTTATATTATGTAAAGAATATAAATATCTACGCTGAAAACGTGTTGATTTAAATTAGGTACATATAACACGTAACATAAAGTTATTGTCAAGTGTTTGACGGCACATGTCAAAACAAATAACATTAAGAAGTGGTAAGGGATGCCACACACGTGTTCAGTAATTAAATTTATTTTTTTAATAATTCGATAACCGTAAGAGTTAAGACGCTAGTTTATAAGAGAAATTGATTGTATTTGAACTAAATAATCTTCCCTTAAAATTAACGAAATTCAGTAAAATTACGGTAGGATGTCAGTCATCCTCCTTGCGTTATCCCGGCATTTGCCACGGCTCATAGGAGCCTGGGGTCCGCTCTGAGAACTAATTCCAAGATTTGGCGTAGGCACTAGTTTTACGAACGCGACTGCCATATGACCTTCCAACCCGAAGGGTAACTAGGTCTTATTGGAATTAGTCCTGTTTCCTCACGATGTTTTCCTTCACCGAAAAGCGACTGGCAAATATCAAATGGCATTCGCACATACGTTCCGAAAAACTCATTGGTACGAGCCGGGGTTCGAACCCGCGACCTCCGGATCGAAAGTCGCACGCTCTTATCGCTAGGCCACCAGGCCCCGTAGCCGAATGGCATTTCTCCGACGCCAAACGAAAGCGATACGCCGCTGGCTCTGTCGCGCCAATACGCAAGCGCGATAGAGATAGATATCTACTAGCGCTTCGTTTCGTGAGCGTTTCGTGAGCGATTGTGCCATTCGGCTAGCCACCCAGCGCTTAACGGTAGGATGTCAGTCTCGTTCCCAAATTATCTTGGAATGACTCGATTTGATTCAAAACTAACGTTTAAGAAAATGGCTGACACACTTTACATTTTCAGCACCATGACGCAACTGAACTTCGCATCGCTCAGCAAGCTCTTCGACGACATGGTGCTAGGGACCAGCTACGACGTCGAAACGTCGAGGAACATCTTCCTGGAGGTGCTGCCGCAGGTCCGGACGCATGCGTGTGCGCTGCTCGTCAAGTACCTAGTCACGGAGCAGAAGGTATACTTGTTTACCACAAACCAGTCACTAGTTAAAAAAAAGCAATCAAAATCAAGAAATCAGTTTCTAATGGGTTGGCAACCCGCATGTGACACTGCTTGAGTCAGGCGTCTATAGGTTACTGTGTCCGCTTTCCATCAGGCACCCGTATGCTTGTTTTCCACCGACGTAGTAGAAAAAAACAGAAAAAAACTCCTTAGAACTTGTACACTCCTTTTTGCTGTGTACTTAACACAGTAAAAGGGAATGTACAAGTTTCTAATGGGGTGGCAATGCGCATGTGTCACTGCTTGAGTTGCAAGCGTCCATAGATTACGGTGTCCGCTTTCCATCAGGCGGACCGTATGCTTGTGTTCCATCGACGTAGTAGAAAAAAAAGAAGATTTTTCTTCTAAATATCATAAAATACAGGAGGAGAAAAGAGATAGCGGCCCTGGATACGACGCTATACTTTCAATCCGTAGGTCGCGGGTTCAAATCTTGGCCCGTCAATGACTTTTTCAAAACTTATGTAGAAAATGTCATTTCCAGGGCTCGGATACCGGTTAAATTTTCAAACCGTTATCATGTACTTGCCTACAAACTTTAAAATTTCGTTTTCGGTCGAAAAACCGCTATTTTTAAACCGGTTTTTAGGGCAACGCTTTCATATAAAGATTTCGTTCGATTAACCGGTTTAGAACAAAATAAACCGGTTTATTCCACAGCATGATAGGTAATTACTGTTCTAACCAAACAAAAAAGTCGCTGCGTGAACGTGCGTCTCGCCGCTCGTCGATTAAACCGGTTTATTTCAGTTAAAATTAAGTTCTCATAACGTTCGCGTTATTTGCAAAGTTCGGAGTAAAATCGAAATAAACCGGTTTTAACCGGTAAAAAATAAACCGGTTCCGAGCCTTGGCCGTTTCATTTGATATTTTGCCCGGTGAAGGAAAACATCGGACTAATAATATCCCAAATGTTACATTCGCTGCTTGTGAAATATCTCGTCACAGAGCAGAAGGTATGCTTGTTTACCACAAATCAATGCTTTTCTTCTAAATTACCTAAAATACACGAAATACTTATGTATGTTTCCGAACCGATACGATCTTCAAACTTTCAAGAAAAGAGCGTTCACCCATTTTACAGGCCGGCAACGCACTGCCAACACTTCTGGTGTTTCGGGTGTCCATGGGCGGCAGTGATCGCTTACCATCAGGCGACCTGTCTGCTCGTTTGCCTCTTATCCCATAAAAAATGTCACTTGATATTTGCCAGTCGCTCTTCGGTGAAGAAATATCGTAAGGAAACTGGACTAATCCCAATAACGCCTAGTTACCCTTCGGGTTGGAAAGTCAGATGGCAGTCGCTTTCGTAAAACTAGTGACTACGCCAAATTTTGGGGTATATGACGCCCGACTTTCAATCCGGAGATCGCGAGTTCAAATCCTAGGTCGTCAATGAGTTTTTCAGAACTTATGTACGAAATTTTATTTCATTTGATATTTTGCCCGGTGTAGGAAAACATCGGACTAATCCCAATAAGGCCTAGTTACCCATAGCGTAAGACTAGTGACTATATCAAACCGTGGGATTAGTTTTCAAATCGGACCCAATAAGTTCTAGCCCCAATAAGGCTTAGTTACCATTCGGGTTGGAAGGTCAGATGGCAGTCGCTTTCGTAAAACTAGTGCCTACGCCAAATCTCAGGTTTAGTTGTCAAAGCGGACAGGCTCCCATGAGCCGCGGCAAATGCCGGGATAACGCAAAGAGTATGATGATGATGGTGCTAGCAAGGTAAAATTTTAAGGTAAGGTTAAGGTAAAGTAAGAGGCGAGGACAAAGTCTAAGAAAAAAACGTACCTCAGTACTATACAGAAAAAGGTACGGTGGCCTAGATGGCGTTACACCTTCGGGGTACGCTCAGCTTGATGGCGCTAATGTTAATATTTGACATTTTAACACATATCAAGCTGTAGCACATATGGGCCAAATTGTCAAAACTGAGGTTCAAAAGTTTTAAGCCTGTGTCGACAGATCGCAGTCTATGCACTGTGATTACACATTTTACTTCGACGGTATCTCTCTATAAAACTCGATCTTCTTTGGTAAGAGGTAAGTCTCGTTCTGGATTTATAAGGCTTTAATTCTATACATAGGTACATACATACATACATACAATCATGCCTGTATCCCACAAAGGGCACGCGAAACCACAGGCAATTGAGGGGTTAAAAGGAAACGAAATTGAAATAATGTTTGATTTTATTGACTACATAAACACACACGATGGTTATACAAAAATAGAAAACATTTAATTACTTAGGTACATTAATTTTTTTTCCCCTCACTAGCTCGGAAACACGTGTTTTGTCCTTTAATACCAGCGGGTAAAAACGCATTTTATCCACTAGTGGGTAAAGTAATTTGACCTTGAATAAAGTCAAATTAACTGCTTTAAAATTGATAAAAGTAGGTGAATCTACTAATAAAGATGATTTACCACCAGTGGAACTACTGGAAGCAGTGATAAACGCATTTTTTGCGTTGTAATTTCCTCGCCATAGTGAGGGGAAAAGTTTTGTGTTACACACGAGTGCAAATGTATTTTACTTCTCGTGTATTGAAAAACTCTAAAGCTCAGGATTCTATTCTCAAATCACTCGCTTCGCTCGCGGTTCAACTACCTCCTTTCGCTTGCTCGTTTTCTATTCCACACTCGGCGTTAAAATACAATTTTGCACTCTTGTATAACAAATAACTATTACCAGATTAGTTAATGGTCAATATTTCTGCTTTTAAATTTATTCTTATGCTTGTAACAAAGTCATCACACAAGTATAAGTTTATATCGGTGATATATATTTTATTTCATAGTCGATTGCAATGTAGTATAAGCAGAATATATCCTTTTAAACAATGACATAAGAGACGCAAAACCTAACAATGCTACACCACCAGCCGACAGCGTCAAATTCTTTTGAGACATCTGTAACATCAATAACACAATCCTCCTATTATTATTGTCAAAATTCTCCCATTTACAATCATAGATGGCGTTCTCAAAATCTAAACCTGCATTCATAAGTTTCTGTCCCGTGAAACAATCCATACCTACTTGCATTAAAGGAAATGGCATGATTATATAAGTATGACGCAAATCTGCTAACAAATCTGCTATTAAAGATATAGATAGGAGTAGAAATTCTACTGCGATGGCTTCTCTGAATACGTTTTCTAGATTATTAACTAGATTTATATTTACAGAATGACTTTTAGCTATACGTCTTAAACGCTTCTTTATATATTTGTTGATTTCTTCTTTAGCTACATCTGTTCCTTCTTTTTCATTGTAGTTTTCTTTATAGTATTTCTTGGCATCGTCCCAAAGATGCCTAAGTTCTTGACCAAGGGTTAGTGCTCTGGCTTCGCTGTAACCAGCTGTGATGATGAAGAGGCTGGTGATGTTGGAAACGATGTAGGTGATGTAAGTTCCAGCGGTTACGATGCAGAAAAGAGCTATTTCGTAGTTTGGAGTTTCGGTCTTGGGTTCTAAACCTGGAAATAAAGAATAGAACTTAATATACAGTTATTTTGGTGAATAATCCATGAGTCCATAAAAGATTAAAATATTTCAAGTTAAATTCTTCAATGTGATCAATAGTTGTGGCTTGAAAATGGGTGTTGGCGGTATTGTCAAATGTAGTTGGTAGTATTGGCAATGTGGTGTCGTTCAGTCAAATTATATCATGTAAACTATTTTTAGATTTACTTATTGCTGATGGTTTTTAAGTAACAGAGATTTCATTATTCAAATATATTTTAAGTCAGTCTTTAATACCATCATCTCTGCTGGTTTTGAAATCTAGCCTGACTTGTCGCCTTTGATCATGGGCAAAGGGGAGGTGGCAATTATACAAAACCAATATAGTTTTTATTATCAAAATATCGATTCTTACCAAACAAAATTTGTTCATCAAACGAAAAATGCCTCCCGTTCATAAACAGTGGCTTCAGATGGTAAGCCACACCGTTCCCGTTGATCACCCACCAGAATATGAACGCTCTCGTCTTCACTGTCTTCAAGGTTCGATGGAACAGGTTCATTGTAGCTGGTGCTGGTAGGATGGTGTCGTAATGCTTGTAGTGGGATACCATTTCTTGGATTTTGGATCTGAAATAATATTTCAATTGTTTGGTGGCTTGAAAAAAATTTTTTTTGAACGACGTTAACAAAAGCAACATGTAAGAAATAAAACCACGATAATGATGTGAGCAATTCCCGTTAAGTTTGTACATTTGGACCACGTCTCCGATTTTGATAAAAATTGGTAGGCTGAGTCCATGATGCTGAGCAAGATCCACTAGGTTTTCCAAAATGTCCTAGGTTGATTGTATGAAACTTTCCTTTTTTTGTTACCGAAAATGTATAGAAATCTGGTAACGAAAAAGGAAGGTTTCATACAAACTACATAGGACATTTTGGGAAACCTAGTGGATATTGCTCAGCATCATAGACTCTATCAGCCTACCAATTTTTATTAAAATCGGAGACGTGATCCAAATGTACAAACTTAACGGGAATTGCTCATTTATGCCTTAGAGGACCAAAAGATGTAGACAATAAAAAATAAGACAAGAAAGTGTAATCGATGGATAAAGTTACAATTAAATCAAACCCTACTCATACCCATAATCTAGAGCAGAGCCCAACTGGGGTAGTACCTCCGCCTTACAGAAGACCGCAGCCAAATAGCACTAGACCCTACTCATAGTGTTGTGTTCCTGCCGGTAAGTAAGGCTGCCAGAGCTCAACGCGGGTGCGGTGTGCTGATGATGGGAGGACTTACGGAACTAACTTGTTCCGTCTATTGTCCTTTGAGTCGTCGGCAACCCGAACCCTCCTTAGAGCTTGTATGTACACTCCTTTTTGCTGTGTGCTTAACACAGCAAAAGGGAGTGTACAAGTTTCTAATGGGGTGGCAACGCGCATGTGACACTCTTTGAGTTGCAGGCGTCCATAGGTTACGGTGACCGCTTTCCATCAGGTGGACCGTATGCTTGTTTGATACCGACGTAGTATATAAAAAAAAAACACAAGTTAATGTGCTCATATTATGAATTATCAGATTTCATAACGTAAAGCGTCAATGTTTCAACATTTTTATGATCATAAAAGATTAAGCGATATAATAACTTCAAAGTCAGTGTAAACATTACTTTGACGGTCTCTTATCAAAAATATGTCTTTTATACTATAAAAATACCCTTACTCGTGTCTACAAACTAGCCGAAGCTAATTGGTGCCTTACGATGGAGCGAACAGCACGGGAAGCATGGTCGCGCGATAGACGATAAAATAGCAGGCCGTCCCTATCGCACTATTTGAAAGTGCGATAGGGACGGCCTGATATTTTATCGTCTATCGCGCGACCATGCTTCCCGTGCTGGCCATGAAGGTGCTTGTTCACTCCTGTCTTTGCAAAAAGTTTTGAAATATTCGTTAAATATAACAATTTATACATACATTACATACATACATATGTATCCCACAAAGGGGTAGGCAGAACACATGAAACCACTAAAGCTTCAGTGCCACTCTTGGCAAATAAGGGGTTGAAAGAAAACGCAACTGTGACATAACAATTTATGTTATTAGAATTATAAGCTTACCGATACAAATACATGTAGATCATCTTAGTAATCCCAATAAGACTTGTGGTGCTAAGTGAGCCCACTTTAACAGCGGTGATGGGGTCACCTACAGCGCGTTCAGATATGAACCACACCATGGAGATATGGTAGACGTAGATATAGCAGATAAAGCAGGAGATGTTAAGGATGTAGATTATGGGTGAGAATGCTGAAACAGACAAAATATTAAATTTAAACCGAAGCACGGGGAAACGGTAGATGTAGATATAGCGGGCAATATTAATTATTCAGACGATAGGTGTAAAGCTGAAACAGAGATACAAAATATAAAAGATTAATGTCAGAATGGAGATGTAATGGACATATATGTAACATGTGCAGAAGGGGAAATTAAAGATGTAGATGATATACGAGATGACTGAAATAGACATAAAATAAAAACGTGAGACGTGATAGACTAAATGACTGAAATAGACATAAAATAAAGACGTGAGATAGATTAAATATGTGACTGCTGGTAAGGCTTTATATGCAATTTCCATATTTAGTTGTAATACTTTAACTTCAAACGTAAATGTTAAATAATAAAGCACACAAATAGTTATTAAAGCCATCAAATTTAAATGTGAGTCGATGGGATTTAGTTACTCCAAACAATTAATTAATGAATGAAACAGTTGACTATTTTTTCCCCTGACTAGCTCGGAAACACTTATTTTGTCCTTTAATACCAGCGGGTAAAAACGCATTTTATCCACTGGTGGGTAAAGTAATTTGACCTTGAATAAAGTAAAATTAAGTGCTTTAAAATTGATAAAAGTAGGTGAATCTAGTAATAAAGATAATTTACCACCTGTGGAGCTACTGGAAGCAGTGATAAACGCATTTTTTGCGTTGTAGTTTCCTCGCTATAGTGAGGGGAAAAGTTTTGTGTTACACTCGGGTGCAAATGTATTTTACTTCTCGTGTGTTAAAAAACTCGCAAGCTCAGGATTCTATTTTAGAACCAGTCGCTTCGCTCGTGGTTCAACTATAGAATCCTTTCACTTGCTAGTTTTTCAATTCCACACTCGGCGTTAAAATACAACTTTGCCCCCTTGTATAACAAATAACTATTAAAATGTAGATACCAAACTTACATGCAGCATTTTTTTCCACTTTAACAGCGACCAATCGCAACATCACAGCAACATTCCAGATCATAGTTGGAAAGTCGTGGCGTCCTAACCCGAACTCGCGTATTGTGTTCCACATCTTAGCTTTTTTGCAAAAGCATCGGTTTTCATCGATATTTGACAAGTTCAAATTGTTTT
Organism: Leguminivora glycinivorella; assembly: GCF_023078275.1. Taxonomy (NCBI): domain Eukaryota; kingdom Metazoa; phylum Arthropoda; class Insecta; order Lepidoptera; family Tortricidae; genus Leguminivora; species Leguminivora glycinivorella. The sequence goes on from NC_062996.1 coordinate 8,673,068, forward strand.
TTTTTTTTTTTTATAATAAATGGGCTTACTCTTGGCCACAGACTAGCCAAAGGAAAAGACGTGGCCTACGATAGACTGAGCTCGCCCAGAAGATGCCTGTTCACTCTTGATTTGAAGTGGCCGGGTTATAATTATGAGCTCGGAAATATAGTCGGGCGCAAGGAATTCCACTCCTTGGCAGTGCGCATAAGAAAAGACGAAGCAAAGCGCTTCGTGCGAATTAGCGGAATATGTCCAAGAAGGGATGGAAACCGGCCGTGCGTCTAAGAGTCCGATGGTAGAATGGGGACGGTGAAATAAGCTCGTGTAGCTCTTGAGCACACAGATCTCTCTCATAAATTTTTTATCTCCATGTGTATCTGCCAAATTTTGAAAAAAAAAAAAACATGAATATCTTAGTAAATTTTTTTACTCTAACTTTTTAATTTAATACAAATTAAAAATTGTTGAAATTCAATACCAATTTATCACACAAACAATTAGCTGTGAAGTGGGATAGCTTTTATTTTACTTTGTGCTTTTGTCATATCGTCACTACTTTGAAAAAATCGCGTATCTCACGCTGTTCCTCAAAGTTAAAACGCAGTAAGTCTATATGCATTCCATTCATACTTACTACAATTTTCTTTTCTTTGACAGACGTAGATACAAGTTTTATTAAAAGTAGTGACGATATGGGTCTTTGCCTGAAATATGATTGTTTTTTTTTTAATTTATTTATAGAATAGCTTTTGTTTTTAGCATCAGACTAAGGTAGGTTAGCAGCGATTTTGTTAGCTCTCCCTGTGCAACGATTTAATAAGCGTTATAATTATTTTCAGTACAGATGCTGATTTTTGCCCGTACTTCGCTTGGTCCATTTCTTGTCAGGTCGAAACTTCAGAGCGCCATCTCTGTGCGTAGAATGCAGAAACGCTTACGAAACGCTCACGATAATATCTCTTTCATAGCTATCTATCTCTATCGCTCTTGCGTATTGGCGCGACAGAGTCAGACTATCTTTCTGCGGCGTTTCGATTTCGTTTCGCGTCGCAGAAACACCATTCGGCTACGACGCCTGGGGGCGATTTTTCAATCTCGCATACGGGATTTTGTCACTAAAATACCGGTTGAAAACGGTGACTTGCTTATTATTTTCAGTGACAGTTTTCTGAATTCGAACGCGTGAGACTCAAAATTCGGCCCCCTGTACAGAAAACCCACTAGACCCTACTCATAGTGTTGTGTTCCTGCCGGTGAGTAAGGCTGCCAGAGCTCAACGAGGGTGCGGTGTGCTGACGACGGGAGGACTTACGGAACTAACTTGTTCCTTCTATTGTCCTTTGAGTCGTCGGCAACCCGAACCCTCCTTAGAACTTGTGCACTCCTTTTTGCTGCGTACTTAACGCAGCAAAAGGGAGTGCACAAGTTTCTAATAGGGTGGCAACGCGCATGTGACACTGTTTGAGTTGCAGGCGTCCATAGGTTACGGTGACCGCTTTACATCAGGCAGGCCGTATGCTTGTTTGCCACCGACGTAGTATAAAAAAAAATGTCGTACGATACAATACAACAATCACCAAAAAAAATTATGTTTTCCTTACTCAGAATCTCGAGCCATTTCGATCTAAGACAAAAAACTAGAAACAAAAAAAATGGTCCCGAAATTTTCTATTATGCATACTTTCCACTTTGTAACCGCTGTACGAAGTGTTTGAAAAATGGTAACAAAGTGGAAAAATGAAAATTTGAGACGCTTTTTTTACCTAATAGGATCGAAAGGGCTCGTGATTCCGAGTGGGAAAAACATTAAATATATTTAATTTATAAAAAAAAAATCTTTTTTTTTGCGAAGATGACCAGTAAAGTACCTACTGTAGCAGTGACGATCTAACAATAACGCGTAAAAACACTGCGTCGAGAAACCATATTGCAAATCAATGAAATTGCTGACAATTAAAAATAATGGCGAAGACATGGCCACTCTATATAATATAAGTATGTAATTTATTATTTACTAGCTCTTGCCTGCGACATCTAGCGTTAAATTCCAAAATTGCTGAATGCTCGATACAACTTTCTTTTACCCCCTTTTAGGGGGGTTAGAAAGAGATAAAAAGTAGCCTACGTCACTCTCCATCCCTTCAACTATCTCCACTTAAAAAGTCACGTCAATTCGTCGCTCCGTTTTGCCGTGAAAGACGGATAAACAGACACACTTTACCATTTATAATATTAGTATGGATAATTTATGTTACTAAGCAAATTCAATTACTACTATTAAAATAACACTTTATTATTGGTTTTAAACACTTAAAGTATCTTTCGTATATTTAGACAATGTAAATTAAAAATAAAAGTGTCGTCTGAGAATGTAATGTAAACTGACCTCTATATTTAATGAGGTCAGGCAGGGTAGTGTTTTTAATTAATATAATTCAATAAATAACGTTTTATTTATGCTACGCTGTACCTACAGAGTGTCAGTAATTTAGAAGTAAATAAATATATAAGTAAATAAATAAATATTAATAGGACATTCTTACACAGTTGATTGAGCCCCACGGTAAGCTCAAAAAGAATTTCATCGTTTTCATACATAATAAATGAATTTATTAGTGTGAGAGACCCTTAAGAATTACATTCAAGTTAGTGTCAAGTAATTGACGGCACATGTCAAAACAAATAACATTAGGAATTGGTAAAGGCTGTCACAGACATGTCCAGTAATTAGCTTAATTTTTTTAATAACTCGACAACCGTAAAAGTTAAGACGCTAGTTTTTTAGAGCAATTAATTGTATTTGATCTAAAGAACCTTCCCTTAAAGTTAACGGAATTCAATAAAAACAGGTTGTATATAATATACAAATACTTATATATATAGAAAACGTCCATGACTCAGAAGCAAATATCTGTGCTCATCACACAAATAAATGCCCTAACCGGGATTCGAACCCGGGACCGTGGCGTAGCAGGCAGGGTCACTACCGACTGAGCCAAACCGGTCGTCAAACAACGAATTTTAATGTAATTTAGTTGAAATGCCTTCCATGGCAGAGTCCATTTTATTTTAGATTCATTAACGATCTTACTAGGCCCACATAGAGGATAGTGGGACCCACGGAACACCAAAGAGGGTGCAGATCAGGGTTCGGATACCGGTTAAAGTTTGAAACCTGTACTTGCGGCAAAACCTTTAAATTTCGTTTTCGCCCGAAAAACCGCTATTTTTAAACTGGTTTTTAGGGGAACGCTTTCATAAAGGTTTCATTCGATTAACCGGTTTAGAACAAAATAAACCGGTTTAGAACAAAATAAACCGGTTTATTCCGCAGCATGGATAGGTAATACTGTTCTGACCAAACAAATAAGTCGCTAAAAATATTTTAAGCGGGTTACTCACGTATTAAGTCGATATAGCGTTCGACATGTTTCGGTTCAATTTCGAGAAATATTTTTAAATATGTATGAGTCTCACGGGAGTTTTATAGTTAAAATAAGTCGCTGCGTGAAAGGTATTTACGCGGCGCCGGTGCGTTTCGCCGCTCGTCGAATAAACCGGTTTACTTCGGTTAAAGTTCTCATAACGTTCGCGTTCTTTACAAAGTTCGGAGTAAAATCGAAATAAACCGGTTTTAGGCCCACATAGAGGATAGTGGGACCCACGGAACACCATAGAGGGTGCAGATCAGGGTTCGGATACCGGTTAAAGTTTCAAACCGTTATCATGTACTTGCGGCAAAACCTTTAAATTTCGTTTTCGCCCGAAAAAACCTCTATTTTTAAACCGGTTTTTAGGGGAACGCTTTCATAAAGGTTTCATTCGATTAACCGGTTTAGAACAAAATAAACCGGTTAAGAACAAAATAAACCGGTTTATTCCGCAGCATGGATAGGTAATACTGTTCTGACCAAACAAATAAGTCGCTGCGTGAACGTAGGTAATTACACGGCGCCGGTGCGTTTCGCCGCTCGTCGAATAAACCGGTTTACTTCGGTTAAAGTTCTCATAACGTTCGCGTTCTTTACAAAGTTCGGAGTAAAATCGAAATAAACCGGTTTTAACCGGTAAAATAAAGCGGTTCCGAGCCTTGGGGTGTAGGCCGGGGTTCAGGCAAACCGAAGAAGAGATGGGGGGATGACTTGGACGCACTCTATACACCCGGGCAGGATTACTCACGAGACAGGGTTGAGTGGAAGAAGCGAGAGGAGGCCTGTGCCCAGCTGTGGGACACTACACTAGGCTAGCAAAAAGAAAACTGTACTTTTGACGACCGGTCTGTGGTAGTCGGTAGTGTAGAAAATTGGAATCTTGGATGTTGTGAGGGTTTCAAGGCACCAAGGTGAAACAAGCTTTGCCACCGAGTGAAACACAAAATTTTTTCGCGCCAATACAAATACATATTAGTACCATAGATGATTGTAAAGTACAAGCATAAATCAAATATAACAAGATCATACCATCCCATAGATTAAAATGCGACCGCCTACGAACGTGCTTACACTCCACCACACATAGATGGCGCCACAAAAAATACCTTGTTGCCACCGATTATTTGTAGATTGGCATTAAGTGTCAATTCCGAGCCGTAAATCTATGTCAAAAGTGACACTTAACGCCATCTACAAGTATAATCGAAAGCTACAAGACTTTTTTTTGTGGCGCCATCTATGTGTGGTGGAGTGTAAGCGCGGTCTTAGGCGGTCGTATTTTAATGTATGGGATGGTGTGATCTTGTTATATTTTAATCTATGGTACAAGTGAAAAGGTGACTAGTACTAATATTAAATATAATTATCTGGTGATTAACACTAATCAAATATAATAACTATTGTTTGACGTTAAAAGTGTAATAATTATTTATTTTATGGGAATTTTAGTCTTAAATATTTGACGACCGGTCTGGGTCAGTCGGTAGTGACCCTTCCTGCTAAGCCGCAGTCCTGGGTGTCAATCCCGGTAAGGGCATTTATTTGTGTGATGAGCACACAGATGGATGTTTTGTATGTAGCACGTGAGTCATGAATGTTTTGTATGTATGTATGTATTTATATATTTCAGTATGTATATCGTCGCTTAGCACCCATAGTACAAGCTTTTCTTAGTTTGGGGCTAAGTTGATCTGTGTAAGGTGTCCCCAATATTTATTTATTTATTTATAAATTAAAATAATTTACCTACTAGATTTTTCCCGCGGCTTCGCTCGCGTTAGAAAGAGACAAAAAGTAGCCTATGTCACTATCCATCCCTTCAACACTCTCCACTAAAAAAATCACGTCAATTCGTCGCTCCGTTTTGCCGTGAAAGACGGACAAACAAACAAACAAACAGATCAATTTTGGGTTTAGTTATTATTGAGGTTTATTTTATATTGTATTTAATTTTCGATTTAAAATCAATGAATGTAGTTTTAAAACAATATTGTTTATTGCACCAATAAATTGCTCTGATATTTAGAATAAGATGAATATTGTACACTTTTGACAATTTAAAAGTGCTTATTGTAAGCCTATTTGAATAAAGAATATTTTGATTGATTGATTGAATGATTATCTGCATTTGTAAAATAATTTTAATCACAAAGCATACTTTAACCTGCAGAAGTTAATTATTTTTTTGTAGTAAAATAATACTTTAATTTAATATATTTTTTTATTTGCAGGAAAAAATCGAAGACGCAACGATCCTCTCCCTCGTCAGAAAGCTGCCCTTCAACGTGGCCAATTACTCCAGCAGTCTCCTCGAAGACCTGGAAGTGTTCACCAAACTGGGCCTAGACTTCTCCAGGTACATGAATGATAGAACACCGTAGATTTTATATAAATTGACGGCCGGTCTGGCGCAGTCGGTAGTGACCCTGCCTGCTGAGCCGCGGTCCTGGGTTCGAATCCCGGTAAGGGCATTTATTTGTGTGATGAGCACAGATATTTGTTCCTGAGTCATGAATGTTTTCTATGTATTTATCTATTTAAGTATGTATATCGTCGCTTAGCGCCCATAGTACAAGCTTTGCTTAGTTTGGGGCTAAGTTGATCTGTGTAAGGTGTCCCCAATATTTATTTATTTATTTATTTAAATACCTACAATTATGCAGGGTGGATAGATAAGACAGGCCCTGGCGAGAAACTACCTTAATAGGCTACTAGACTCTTATCGAATTTGGCACAGAAAATGATTGTTTCCTGTAGTATTTGACATTATAAACCAATTTTTATAGATTTTGGGTATTAAAAGTGTATGGTGGCTACGTATTTTCGAATAAAAATGTGTGTAATATTTATTTTAACTTTGACCACCGAAAACGCTGTCAGACGTGTAGTGACGTCATAGAACCTAACTTAAGCTCATGCCGAGTCAATCACTGACATGATGACATTTATGCATCATAACTTAAATGTCAGAAAATTTTGTGCTCAATTCGAGTTACGTCATGCACAGACAATCTATTGGCTTCGTGCGAAGTGCATGGAGGGGGTAAGCAAAGCGATCGCAGTGCTTGCGGTGGTCAAAATCGACACTGATTGTGGTTGTCATCTATCAAAACTCATAAAATATAATACAATAATTATGTGTAATGTTAAAATATAAATTTTATTTATTCAAAACACTTAAATAAAAATTCCATACAATAAATATCAACCGATTAAAAATAAAAATTAAACTAAAAATCTAAATCTAAGGAGGGCCCCTGAGGCATAGTGCCCAAGATGCTGGCAGCATTTCCTCGCTGAATTGCAATACTTATACGTTGAGCGAGGAAGCTGCCAGCTCTTTTGTCTCCCGTAGTATCTATTAACCGCTTTGTCTCCCGTAGTATCTATTAGTGTAATGTTTGATATGGGGCACCAATGTTGTTTCGTTGTTAATTGTAAAAATAATGGCAGTCGTTGATGCACGTTCTATGCGTTTCTTAGAGCACACTGGAAATTGGATCAAAGAACTAAATGGATAGCTACCGTGAAAAGAAAACGTAAGTGACATGTCAAAACAAAAAATTATAATAAATTATATTTAAGCTTTGTTTACCTAATATTGTTCAATACGCTCTTAGTATTTTTCCTACCGTAAAAGATTATGCTTAAAGATTCAGGCCTAGCCTGGGAATAGGCCCGTGTCGGATATTTCTGCGGCCGCGGACATGACTAGGTACTTACGTTTAGATTTGTTTTATATGGCATTAACGGGACGGAGGTTTAGCGAATACCATATCACTCGCTCGTAGAACTTCTACCATTACTCCTATGTTCTTTAAGATTCCTTATATGCCCTGCCAGCACCAATTTATTGCCTCTTTCTGTGGTCTGTAGGCCTAGCACATGATGGCCGCGGGAGTATGTCGCCGCGAGATAGATGCCACGTCTTCTTCTAACTGTATTAATGACATAGGGACGGGTAGTCTATCTCGCGGCGACATACTCCCGCGGCCATCATGTGCTAGGCCTACTGGGGTTGGAAGTTTATACCGTGAGTAATGCTTTGGAAACTGATTTTTATTATTATATCCATGTCTTTATAATCTATCTACATAAATTACACTTGAAAAAGTAGCTCTTGTTATTCGATTTATTTAAAATTAACGAAAAATCGTTAAAATATATGTTTGTTTACATATGTCATAATTTGACATTTTCCACTTCAAGTTCACATGGTAGTGGGCGTAATTGCCGTGCACGTAGCCAATAGATTAACATCGCTAATGATGTTTTTGCCTAATTAAGTTAAAGTAAACTTTATAAATGTTTTTTTTTTGTTGTTTTCAAGTCGTAATAAAATATGGTAGTATTCTTTTTTCGGTTAATTGGACAGTAATAAATAATATAAAACAGACTTTAAAAAAGGGTCAAGTAGCCTATTCCCATACCTGGCTCATCAACTAAGGAGACATTTCATTATTTTAAAAACAAGCAAAACTGTATTTAAAGATGTACTAAAACCTCGTCAAAGTTTTCACCGAGTAAAACACAATTTTTTTCATCACACCAACACAAATAACGTACGAACTGTAAAACATGAAATCAAACGAAGTCCATTGTTTTTTTTACACGACTGCCCCAAAAAAAGAGTGTACCTATTGTTTTATATGAAATTACACTCTTGTAGATGAAATGCAGTTTTGCTATCTGTTTTCGAAGAACAAACTAAGCCTTTATCAGTTGGTGAGTTGAAATGAATATACTTTGACTTTTCCAGGGATATACGCCACGCCGCCATCTTGAGTTTCGCGACGCTCGCGCACAAAACTAGGAAGGCTTTGCAGCAGGAGAAACAAGATCTCTTTGACAATATCGCTGTCAAATACTTCAGGATGTATAGCGGTAATTTGTAATATGTTTTATTCGGCCAAAAATAAAATTCGCCAGATTGTAAAATCAGCCATATCGTAAAATTCGTCATATATAACATTTTTCAGTACAAATGGTGTTTTTTTTACGCACTAGTGCGAGAAGTGGTTCATTATATGCCAGGTCAAAACTTCGGAGGCTCATCTGTACTGAAAAACGTCGTACGATACACGTGCGAAAAGGAAATTCGGAACTCGTGTCGATTTAAAACACTCCCTTCGGTCGTGTAACGTGTTTTAATCTATCGCCACTCGTTTCGAACTTCCTTTTTTACGCACTTGTATCGTAATGTACTATTAAGAAACATGAACATCATAGCGTTGTTGTCATTCTACAATTGGGCGGATTTTACAATATGGCTGATTAGACTATAAGGCTAGTTTTACAATCATATTCTTAAAAACAGGAAAATGACTCAGAACAAGTTGTCATTTTACAATCGGGCTGATTTGACAATTTGGCTGATTTTCCTATTTTGCTAATTCTACAATAGATCTAATACGCCACGCCGCCATCTTCCAAAATATAATATATATAATATAATCATAATAAAGAGTACTATTGTACAGTATGGGCACTCCCTGCTTCCCGCTGAAAGTGCCGCCCATCCGCTCTCGTTTACCTCACAGTTACCGGCTGTCAAAAACGCGAACAGTCGACCTGTCATATCTCACTTATACAAGCATGGTACGCGTTTGCCTACACGAGAGACTGTGTGCGTAGGAACGCGCCTCTTTCATATATTTGATCGCCATTGTCCTAGATGTGTCGCTAGACTACAAAATAACACACATCTTATTAATCCACAGATTGTCCACAATACATAGACCGCATGGTATGGCTCCAAGGTCTCTGCAACCTTGGTTACTCGGCCGACTCATACACTAGAACTGTGTACATGGCTAAGAAAGGAGATAGACATGAGCGTCTATGGGCTGCGTTAGCTGATGGCAGTTCAAGACCACCGCCGGCTTATGGATATGGAAGAAATGTCAATGATTATTCGGTAAGTGTATTGAAGCTAAAGCCATTATGGTTAGTAGAAAAAGCGGAAAATAAAAAAAGAGGACAGAACTTTTTATCTTTAAAGAAAATTTGAATTTTGCGCTCTTTTTATGAACATTATTTCGGAAATTAAAATGGATGAAATTGACACTTTTCTAGTTTAGAACACAAGTTTTTCCCTAAGAAGAAAAATTATGCCTAAAATTATCCCTAAGAAGTGAAAAGCGGTATCTGTCCCTAAACTCACTAGGTATCGTGTGGCGTCCCTAGGCGGCAGGTCTGTGTTATATTTGCCACGCTCAAGATTCAACCAAAGTTCTACCAAACTCAAAACCAAAATCCAACCCTTTCGTTCGGTATTCAATTAAGCCCCCCCCCCCCACATGTAGCGTCTCGCGAGCGTAGCATGGGGCCAAATGTATGGTAAAGCCTGACGTCTTTTTCCATACGCCCTTACGCCCTCACAGTAAATATTTCATTTTGCTCCCATGTGACACATTGTTTTTTTTTTTCAGGTACTACAATCATCTCTACCAATAATAATGGATGAAACAGAACACATACAACTTCGTATCGCGGCTTTACACGCATTACTTCGCTCCGACATACGAGCCAGCGATTTTATATACGTACACAATTATATTAAGAACTCTGGTAATAATCAGTTGAAGCGTTTTTGGTATTCTACAGTGAAAAGTCTGGAGAAATGTAAGCTGTACAACGAATATAAAGCGGCGTAAGTAAACTAAGTAATCCTAGAGTATTTTTTTTTTTATAAAAAACAAAATAGTTATTAAGCATTGGTGTACGGAGTGTGGCCCCCGCTAGCACTCATGCCTGATGAAGAGTCTCCATATGGCTCGAAATATTAAAGTCCGTATATTTAATGGGTATGGTGAGAGTTAAGGATCATAGTTTTTTTTTTATTTATTTTGTACCATAAAAAATACGAAATCAGATCAAAATTTTAGATGACATAAACCGAAAGACTTAAACAATCTAAATGTGTAAATGTAAATTTGCAAGGGTCTGACAGGGCTTCCGTAGCGCAATTGGTTAGAGCAATGCACTGATTGTAGATGGTGCGGGTTCAAATCCCGCCGGAGGCAAATTTTTTTTAATATCAAAATTTAAATATGTTTATGTGTGTGTGTAAACGAATGAAATACATTATACATAATTTATGTTTGAAAGAAGTTTATAAGGTAGATATATCATAGAAAAATATTAATTGTCTATCTATTAAAAATAAATAAAAATTGTGTTTTCAAGGTCATACTACGTGCCCTTCGTGGCAAGTCAGGTTTCGAACCCGGATTCAACGTACTGGGCGACTAACAACTACATAGTCAGTACGAAAGATGATGAAGTGGCTGCTGCTTTACAGGTACCTGATAATTATGATGATATGACTTTCATTGGTCGTATTTACATTATAGAAGCGAAAAGTTTCCAAAAGTTTCAAAAAGTTTCCGGAAATATTAGGAAAGTTTCGCAAAAAAACAGGGAAACTTTCATTTTAGAATTTAAAAATAATCCCTCCACAAAACTTTCCCAAAATTTCTTAGTTGGACCACAGAATATATAATAGTACAAGTACAGAAGGCTCACTCCTTTGATGTTCACAAAACGCCGCCATTCTAAATTCTTACCTACATTAACAAACGGACCGCACGCGAGCAGCCGACATTGAATTCTATTGCGCCGCGCGAAGGTCGTTGCCAATGAATGGGCCGCGAACTCGCGGCCGTCGGCATGTACTTGTAGCGCGGTAATAGAATCGCGGAGTGAGCCGCCCCTGGTTGGACTTGCGAAACTTTAGATTTTGTTAATCAGCACGTCAATTTATTATTTTAAAGTCTGCTCTATCAAAATCGTAATCAAAAACTTGTAAGCTTGATCTGACTCTATTTCATTATTTGAGCATTTATTTTTTTTGCCATTTTTTTAATTTGATTTTTTTAGGGAATTTTAGGTCAGTTGTACTCAGAATCACGAGTACTTTCAATTTCACTGGGAGACAAAAAGTGTCCCAGAACTTCCATGCATTTTTGTTACTTTCCTATTTTGTTACCCCACACAACATGTACGGAAAATGGTAACAAAATAAGAAAAAACCGTATGGGACAATTTTTATAACTACTAGTATTATTGAAAAAGCTGGTGATTCTGAGTAGAAATAGCATTTTTTTCCCAAAAATATCACATTTCATAATAGTGGCGAAAAAAAAAGAAACGCTTTATGAGCGAGTTTAGTAAAACGGTCCACTTTGTCGGTTGCTACATAGTCGCTGTGTCAGTTTATTCATTCATATTATAAACATACGAGCCAATCTCGTCTTTACGATTATCGACCAAGTGGGACTTTTTACTAAGCACTAACACATTTTATGTCGTATTTTGTGCAGTTCATGAGTGTTGGGGAACCAACTAACGCGTTGCCGGCATTTGCGGCCGTCAAACTGTCAACGGGCGGGCGTCGGCCGCATCATGTTGCCGTAAGTTCTATTTTCTACCTTCTGGATGAAAAGCGGTAGGTTTCAACCCGCTGCGATGCATGAAGCATTTATTTATTTTTCCCCTCACTAGCTCGGAAACACGTGTTTTGTCCTTTATTACCAGCGGGTAAAAACTCATTTTATCCACTAGTGGGTAAAGTAATTTGACCTTGAATAAAGTCAAATTAACTGTTTTAAAATTGATAAAAGTAGGTGAATCTATTAATAAAGATGATTTACCACCTGTGGAACTACTGGAAGCAGTGATAAACGCATTTTTTGCGTTGTAGTTTCCTCGCTATAGTGAGGGGAAAAGTTTTGTGTTACACTCGGGTGCAAATGTATTTTACTTCTCGTGTGTAAAAACTCGCGAGTTCAGGATTCTATTCTCGAACCACTCGCTTCGCTCGTGGTTCAACTATAGAATCCTTTCACTTGCTCGTTTTTCAATTCCACACTCGGCGTTAAAATACAACTTTGCCCCCTTGTATAACAAATAACTATTAATCCGTTTCCATAGTTTTATTTCTTAAGACCCCTTACTCCTTAGAGCGCTCATCAATTTCACGAAACGGCCATCGATAGATGGCGTTGGCGCTCGGTACGCGAGCACCGGCAACTCAACGCGCGTTTCAACGCAGACACGAATAATCTTGATAGTTTTGAATTAAATTGCTAATAACATAATTTTCAATTTTATATGGGGACTCTTTATTTAATTTCATATTCATGGTATGGTAGTAGTAAATAAGGTATATGAATGTAGTAAAAGTATAGTATTAGTCTACATGTACATATATAAATTCAGGTTTCCTAATTGATTGATTCAACAACCAACACCGCTGAGCCGAAACTACGAAAGCTAGAAAGTCGAAATTTGTATAGATTGCATTAACAAAATTTCGAAGAGATAAGAATCGATTATGAAAATTTACACCCCTAGTAGAGGGAAAAAGGGGGTGAAAGTTTGTAGCGGGATCAATTTGTTTTTTTTTATTAGGAAAATTTTAGTTAGGAACTTGAAATTAGAGAATAGTTTAATAGTGATTTCTGTTTTTTAGGGTTCCGTAGTCAACTAGGAACTCTTATAGTTTCGCCATGTCTGTCTGTCCATCCGTCCGTCCGTCCGTCCGTCCGTCCGTCCGTCCGTCCGCGGATAATCTCAGTAACCGTAAGCACTAGAAAGCTGAAATTTAGTAACAATATGTATATCAATCACGTCAACAAAGTGCAAAAATGAAAAATGGAAAAAAATGTTTTATTAGTGTAAAGTGTAAAGTGGGGGCTGATTTTTTTTTTCATTCCAACCCCAACGTGTGATATATTTTTGGATAGGTATTTAAAAATGAATAAGGGTTTACTAAGATCGTTTTTTGATAATATTAATATTTTCGGAAATTATCACAGTTATAGTGACTTTCATATTTTTATAAGAACAGCATGCACTTACGTCCAGAACAGTGACATTTGGTGCATTGGAACTGCTCATGATGTGTCACTTTTTAACCGTGGCGAGGTTCTCAATTCGTCTGTATGTTTATTTATTTTTTTAATTTTTTTATGTTTGTTCCTCGATATCTCCGTTGTTACTGGACCGATTAAAAAAAAATATTGAATGTATATGAATACAGATTGGTCCCATTTTTCTCAGAACCCAGTTCTGATGATGGGATCCTGGAGTAATCGAGGGAACTCCTCGAATCTGAAAGGCATACGTATGGTGATTTTTGTGTTTTTAAAGGAACAGCATGCATTTAGGTACGGAACAGTGACATTTGGTGCAGTGGAACTGCTGATGATGGCCAGAACGGAATTTCTCAAATCTGAACGGCACGCTTATAGTGACTTTGGTATTTTTATAAGAACAGCATGCACTTTCGTCCAGAACAGTGACATTTGGTGCAGTGGAACTGCTGATGATGGTCAGATCAGAACCAATCTTCTCAAATCTGAACGGAACACTTATAGTGACTTTGGTATTCTTATAAGAACATCATGCACTTACGTCCAGTCCAGAACAGTGATATTTGGTGTAGTGGAACTGCTGATGATGGTCAGAACACTCAGAACCAAACTCTTCAAATCTGAACGGCACGCTTATAGTGACTTTGGTATTTTTATAAGAAAAGCATGCACTTACGTCCGGAACAGTGACATTTGGTGCAGTGGAACTGCTGATGATGGTCAGAACCGAACTCCTCAAATCTGAACGGCACACTCATAGTGACTTTGGTATTTTTGTAAGAAAAGCATGCATTTAAGTTCAGAACAGTGACATTTATTTAGTTATGTTTGTTAAGCATAATTATTAAGTTTTCAAGTCAAAGTTTGTCAAGCTTCGATTTCTTATAATCGGATTCATGAGGAATTGAGAAACTCCTCAAACCTTAGCGTTATACGTATATTTATTTGTGTTGCCATCAAATAATTAAAGCATTAAAAGCAGTTTTAAAAAATACCTACACATTTCTACATAATCCAACATTCGCAAGTAGCTTTCACCACAACCCGAAAGGCGGCGGTTTTTTTTTTCTTAAAAAATATTAAACTTTTTTTATGGGATAGGAGGCAAACGAGCAGATAGGCTGCCTGATGGTAAGCGATCACTGCCGCCCATGGACACCAGAAGCACCAGAAGTGTTGAAAGTGCGTTGCCGGCCTTTAAGATGGATGTACGCTCTTTTCTTGAAGGTTTGATGGTCGCATTGGTCCGGAAATACCGCTGGCGACAATTCATTCCACAGTTTAACTGTGCATGACGTGACCAAATTTGCAAAACGTTGCGTCTTAGAAACATTTTAAAGGGTGAAAATCAAAATATGTACACCGTGTCCAATAAGTTTGAATACAGCACAAATAGCCAATAAAACAAAATGAACAAATAGTTACTACATTATTATTATATTTTATGAATGGCACTCTTATTTACTACATTCACAACAAATGTTTTGGAATAACTCCAGCATTAACTTGTTTACCAGCCTCAAACGCTTCTCAAACGGATCACACGCGGCACGCACCGTTTTCTTCACATTTCATCCCAAATACTCTCAATAATCTTTTTGAAATGATCTAGGTTTATGATTTTATAAAAATTTAGTCTTCAAAGCATGTATGACCATACAAAGTAGTCTAATACGCCTAAACCTGGAGGCCTGGGTGGCCACTCATGTTTCGGATAAAAAACTGCCAAATTAGTCTGAAACTACGCTAGAATACCATTTGCCGAATGTGCTGGAGGTGCGTCTTGTTGGGACACATGATACTCATTCTCAAGCATCCTTTTTAACTTTAAGGCATTTTTTTCTCCAAAACCTTGGTTTTAAAGAAAAAAACGTTGATTTTAACGCTTTTATCTGTAAGTACTGAAGGTAGTTTACCTCGCTTACATACTGCATCCCACACCTGGGCCGATGGTGAGCTCTGGAACCTAGGCACATTTTTCTAGTTGCCCGGAACGTTATCTATCCTCGGTACCCATAATAGTTTATTTTGGACACGTGGCGTCTGTTTTATCACATACAGATTCTGCTTATAAAAAATAACTCGTCACCTGCGTGCCGAGCAAGTATTTTGTTGGCACTTTACCTCTTTGTTTTTCTTAGACACTTCGGAAATTTCATGAACTTTGTGCTTGTATTTTATTAAAAGGAATATACTTACTCTTCAGTTTAAATAAGAATTTGATGGCCTGTGATCCCTATATCTTTAGAACTGAGGTAAAATGTGAGTATTCGGACTTATTGGACACGGTGTACATGTTCGTTCTAAAAGTAGCTGATCAAGCATCGTCGGTTTGGAAAGCCTGCGGTAAAATTTTTGCTCATTACTATACATATTCGATTTAAAGGGTTTTGAGATTTAGGAAATAAAACAACGCTTCATTAGATTTAATTTAATAGCATTATGTAATTATAATCTCAATGTAAGTGCAAGCAGTCTTATTTACAATAAACATAAAAGCGGAAACAAATATATGCAGAAAGAAAAAAAAGAAGCTGTCAATACTGAATCCCCTAGGGTGGCTATGTATGAATAGCACAGAAAAGTATTAAAATAAAATTAAAACCGGCCAAAAGCGTGTCGGGCCACGCTCAGTGTAGGGTTCCGTAGTTTTCCGTATTTTTCTCAAAAACTAACCTATAAAGTTCAAAACAAATTTTCAAAGAAAGTCTTTGTAAAGTTCTACTTTTGTGATATTTTTCATATTTTTAAACATATGGTTCAAAAGTTATAGCGATTATTTCCGAAAATATGAAAATTATCAAAAATCGATCTTAGTAAAACCGAATTCATTTTTAAATACCTATCTAACAATATATCACACGTTGGGGTTGAAATGAAAAAAAATATCTGCCCCCTCTTTACATGTAGGGGTACCCTAATAAAACATTTATTATTATTAACGACCTTCCACATATTTATAATGAGCCCAAACATGATGGGGTTATGATGAGGAGAATAGCAGTTCTGTTGACCACCTCCTGACTCCATCATGAGACCTTGGACCTCATCTAGTTCGATGGTGCTCGTCAGCCCAAATCTAATGAGCCCGAACATGATGGGGTTATGATGAGGAGAATAGCAGTTCTGTTGGCCACCTCCTGACCCCGTCATAAGACCTTGGACCTCATCTAGTTCGGTGGTGCTCGTCAGCCCAAATCTAATGAGCCCAAACATGATGGGGTTATGATGAGGAGAATAGCAGTTCTGTTGACCACCTCCTGACTCCATCATGAGACCCTGGACCTCATCTAGTTCGATGGTGCTCGTCAGCCCAAATCTAATGAGCCCAAACATGATGGGGTTATGATGAGGAGAATAGCAGTTCTGTTGACCATCTCCTGACTCAATCATGAGACCTTGGACCTCATCTAGTTCGATGGTGCTCGTCAGCCCAAATCTAATGAGCCCGAACATGATGGGGTTATGATGAGGAGAATAGCAGTTCTGTTGGCCACCTCCTGACCCCGTCATGAGACCTTGGACCTCATCTAGTTCGATGGTGCTCGTCAGCCCAAATCTAATGAGCCCAAACATGATGGGGTTATGATGAGGAGAATAGCAGTTCTGTTGACCACCTCCTGACTCCATCATGAGACCTTGGACCTCATCTAGATCGATGGTGCTCATCAGCCCAAATCTAATGAGCCCAAACATGGTGGAGTTATGATAAGTAGAATAGCAGTTCTGTTGAACATCTCCTGCCTGACTCCATCATCATGAGAACCAGAACCTCATCCTGGTCCCAAAATATAATAATAATTCAAACTCTCAACAAACTTCACGTATAACTTAAAATCCAAAATCATATGAAAAGCATGTCGAATGCTAAAATTGCATAAGGTGTAAAAAGGATCAAGATTTGTTTAGTCGCAGTTTACGGCACTTCTCGGAACTATCGAGCTGCTTACGAAAGCTAGGTGCGCCGGACGATCAAACGCAGGTCCGTTGTCTTCGAGCGCTCGGCGCAGACTGAGCGGGCTCGCGTTAGCACAGTGTCTTTTATTCGAATTTTAGGTGTTTTAAAAACATATCTATCGACAGAAAGGTATGTCTTATATGTATGATTTTTTTCTTATAGGTCAATAAGAAGTTCTAGTTTAGGATAATATTATTTAAGAGTTACAAAAAATGCAGGAATCGTAGGAAAAATACATAATGTAAACCTCTTTTTATCGAAAAAATGGGGAGGATACGGAAGGTTATTTATCCACCATTTCAAGTAAATCTTAAAATGTCAAAGTATTAGCTAACTCGTACAGGATATAACAAATAGGATTGTGATCATTTTATTACCCCAAATAACATTTTTAACAGCACAATCACGATTCTAAACGAGCTATCCCACTATGAAAATTGAAAACGTCTTCCGAAAAAACTGATTTTTCGGAAGTATAAAAAGACATATTTTAAAGTAGTACCAATTGACTTTCTAGCTTAAGATATGTACTTTTAGGAACATTATCATTTTTTTAATAATCATTTATAGTTTCTTTATAATTTTGAATGAAAAAGGTTCTATTTTGCAAAAAACGCTCGTCTTTAGGAATAAGGCCTCTTAAGTTCACTTTCTTTGTAAACAGGTATACGTAATAGCGGAAGGCGTAACAGCGAACATGTTCAAGAAGATCCACACCATCAATGAGAAGGAGCTTAAGATTGAGAAGCTGGTTGAAGTTCTGAGGTCCTTTAAAGTCCCTTCAACACCGCCAGAGCAGGTAATTTTACTATTTTCAACCCTACAACAGAACGCAACAAGAGGGTTAATTTTTTTTTTGGAAAACATACAGCACAAGTTTTTTTTTATGAGGAACAGGTAAACCATTTGAACGCAATCTCACCTGATGGAAAGTGCCGATGCAGTCTAGGATGAAGCATGTTTACCCAAAAAATGTCTATTCACTCTTGATTTAAAAAGATCCAAATTATAGTGGGTTGGAAATAGACATGCAGGAAGTGAGTTCCACTCCTTAGCCGTTCGCATGATAAAGCTAGATGCAAATCGTTTAGTGCGAATCATTGGCAAGGGAAACGACGTAAGGGTGAAACGCAAGTCCGCGCCTAGTCCCGCGTTGACAGAAAGGAGACGGGGGGATTAGATTAGTTAAATTTAGTTTGGCCGTTGTGTACCTAAGTACATAGTTAGCTCTTCAACTTATATTTTATAAGTAAGTATGCCCAAAATACTTTAAACAGCACTTTGGTGTTGAACAAATACTTTTCACCACACCAACTTAAGGCTTACTTTGGTTTTCGAAAACAGATAGCAAAATTGCATTTTATCCACAAGAATGCAAAGTTATTTCATACAAATTTTAACTTGATATCTTGAGCTGGCTGGTAGAAATTACCTATAAATGATGATTTTGAATTATAAATATTGAACAAATTGATAGATTTCATTTAGTTTGATGTTTTATAGTCAGTATTTTGTTCGTGTTGGTGTGGTGAAAAATTTTGTTTCACTCGGCAGCAAAGTTTGTTTAACCTTCGTGCCTTGAAACCCTCGCAACGCTCAAGATTCCACTTTTTGATTCAATATTGGAATATTTCGCTTGCTCGGGCTTCAATATTAGAACTTCCGTTTAAACAACAACTTTGCCCCCTTGTAAAACAAATAACTATTCTGCTAATAGGTACTTGCGAGAGAATTATTTGTAACTTTAGCGCGCAACTATTTAGGTTTAACTAAATACAACTTATAACGTAACGTGTAACTTAATATGTACTTTGTATTGTATTGTTATTGTATTTTTATATTCTGTATTTTGATTATTATTTTGAAAAATCGGTTGTATTTTGTTTTAAGTATATTTTTTATTTTTTCCTATACAATTAATTCTACTACTGACATCGAATTATTTAGATTTTAGACTATTATAATTTATTATTATTTTGATATAGTGTAGCGACGATCTTTTTCTGAATGCATTTTATTTCATTCTGACATGTAAAATTCAATGTACATTTTCAATGAAAAATATTATAAATTAATGTAATCTAATCTACATATTTTTAAATTAAAGGAAATCTATTACCTTCAATTTTTTTACCAGGTTCACATTGACATAGTAATCAAGATCCATGATAAGACGGTGTATGCGTCGCATGTCAACCAATCACGGTTCGACTCTTGGAACGGAGAGGAAAGTAAGTCTGTCTCACTCTAACTTTGATTACATCCATACTTATGCTAATAGAATGCTTAGAAGTGACGTCACAAGCCCCCACTCTGGAACTTTGATGCTCTATATTTTTGTATTTTTTCGTTAATTAGAAAAAGCGAAAAATATGTGTTCAGTATTTTTGGACGCCCTAACTGACGGACTAAACAGAATGCCATTTTTTTTATGTAGTCGTCATTCCTATTCAAATTGGTTGGCTGTACAGTGAAGCGCTTGGGGCATTTTCAGAATTGGGACCCCCCAATTAGCGTAAGTTGTTAACAAAAACTAACTCACTGTCAGTTTATATAATAACGTTTTTTTTTTCAGTAACAAAATCAATAGAAGACTTTCTACGCTTCGGCAGCCATATAAACCAGCAAATTGTTTACTACCCCTTCCAAATGGATGTCAGTATACCTACGGAACTGGGTAAGTTGTTCATTGTCTCTATTATATACTTTATTCATTTTAATTCTCAAATATGAGTATAAAATACAAAAATACTTATAAAACAATATAAAAACACATAAACATATTATAAAAAAAAAACCGGCCAAGAGCGTGTCGAGCCACGCTCAGTGTAGGGTTCCGTAGTTTTCCGTATTTTTCTCAAAAACTACTGAACCTATCAAGTTCAAAACACTTTTGTGATTTTTTTCATATTTTTTAAACATATGGTTCAAAAGTTAGAGGGGGGGACGCACTTTTTTTTCCTTTAGGAGCGATTATTTCCGAAAATATTAATATCATCAAAAAACGATCTTAGTAAACCCTTATTCATTTTTCAATACCTATCCAACAATATATCACACGTTGGGGTTGGAATTTAAAAAAATATCAGCCCCCACTTTACATGTAGGGGGGGTACCCTAATAAAACATTTTTTTCCATTTTTTATTTTTGCACTTTGTTGGCGTGTTTGATATACATATTAGTACCAAATTTCAGCTTTCTAGTGCTTACGGTTACTGAGATTATCCGCGGACGGACGGACGGACGGACGGACGGACGGACAGACAGACATGGCGAAACTATAAGGGTTCCTAGTTGACTACGGAACCCTAAAAACCTAACCTATTGCATGTAACAGAACGCCCTAATTAAACAAAACTCGTATAATGTTAAACATAAACAATTAAATATAATGGTTCTGTATCAAAGATTTGTAAAGTAAGGAGAAACCGTTTACCATAAATATAATAGGTATTAAAACAGTTTACAACTTAATATTACAAGCAGAAGGAATTGAAAACAGAGTAATGATTAATACTATTGTACTATGTATTAGCTAAAAATTGTTGAGCATTAGACTTTTTGTTCGTCGCGACATCTATTGACAAGTAGCGGTACTGATAATTTACGCTAGTTGACGCGTGATTGACGCGTGGATGACGCTAGATGTCACTAAAAATAACTTGCATTTACTGATGTATGAAGTTACAACACTGTCTTTACTTATTTCTCTATGATTTGAACTAACTTCTTAAGTTATCATCTACCTACTTGTAGCTTTAGTATTCTAAGGGCCATGCACTTGTACCAACGTAAAAGAACTTAACCCACCACTTTATATGAAATTTGACAGTTGACAGCCCACTAGCCCTGAGTTGGTGCAAGTGGGTCTAACTGTAGTTCTTTTAATACTACACTATTTTTTAAATCTTCACATTTATTTACAAGAGTGACACTGAAACATATTTTAACTTTATTGCACAATAAAAAAATGTACAAAAGGTGAACTTAATGCCAGAAGGCATTTTCTACCAGTTAACTTTTGGGCCAAACCACAAGCCAAACAGAGATTTATGTATAAGAGCTTAATAGTTTCATGTGCTCTATGTATTGCACGCTCTTAATACATAAGAAAATATATTTAAAAAAAAGGTAAACTTCAGGCAGACAGTGCTATTTTATTTATGTAACTTGAGTAGTTTTTTGTGCTCTGTCCCTTTATGTCCCTTTATGTCCTTTTATGTCCCTTTATGGGATACAGTTGGGATATGTTGTATGTTTTGATTCTTTGATTATTTAAATGATTAATGATTCTTTTACATTTTACGTTTTCACATAATCCGATCCGATATCGGATGTCGGACCGGTATCCCATACATTACAGGCGCCATCTTGGTTTTTTTTTCTATTAAAATACATCCGATGTCAGACCGGATAATGTAAAAACGGAATAAGAGTGTTGGCTGCTCACTCTACAACTTATAAACTAAAATAAATAATATATCATACACGACTACACGTTAGACAAAACAAATCGTCACTACTTTTAAAAAATCTCGTATCTCACGCTGTTCCTCAAAGTTAAAACGCAGTAAATCTATAAGCATTCCATACATACTTACTACAATTTTCTTTTCATTGACAGACGAAGACACAAGTTTTTTTAAAGTAGTGACGAAATATTTAATAAAATAATTTGATTTGTTCCATAGCTGTCTAAATTTATGTTTGAGAAATAAAGGACTTTAAAGGACTTTGTGCTGCTGTCACCGTTTTAGCTGTTTATATGCCACGTCCTGACGAATTAACATATAAATCAATATTCCGTACACAATTTAAGAGGCTTCGTTAGGTACGTAAAATATTGTGTTTCATTTCAATTAGGTGGCCTGCTGCGTAAAATATTTCTGGGAGTTGTAAGGATTTTTCAAGATTTAGTACTTACTGTTGTACAAAATCGACTTTTATGAAATTTCGAGATAGGTATATTAATAAAAAAAAACAGCCTTTTTTTAGTACTACGTCGGTGGCAAACAAGCACACGGTCCGCCTGATGGAAAGCGGTCACCGTAACCTATGGACGCCTGCAACTCAAACAGTGTCACATGCGCGTTGCCAATCCATTAGAAACTTGTACACTCCCTTTTGCTGTGTTAAGTACACAGTAAACAGGAGTGTACAAGTTCTAAGGAGGGTTCGGGTTGCCGACGACTCAAAGGACAATCGACGGGACAAATTAGTTCCATAGTCCTTCTGTCACCAGCACACCGCACCCTCGTTGAGCTCTGGCAGCCTTACTCACCGGCAGGAACACAACACTATGATTAGGATCTAGTGCTATTTGGCTGCGGTCTTCTGTAAAGCGGAGGTACTACCCCAGTTGGGCTCTGCTCTAGATTCGAGCGAGATGATATCCGCTGTGCTGTGCCCTACCACACAAAGCGGAATAACATTCGCTATGCCCTACCTCCTACCATGCCTGACAGAAATAATTCAGTTATACATTTTTAGAGGAGGAAACAGTCGAGTAGATACAAAATTACGATTTAGTTTTTTACGCTATATTTGTGACGTCTTCAGTAAAGGTTGATTTAAGTGCGTTTTCACATTATCCGATCCGATATCGGATGTCGGAAGGATTTCAATAGTAAAAATCAAAGGCGGCTTAAATGTATGGGATATCGGTCTTACATCCGATATCGGATCGGATAATGTGAAAACGCACTTAAATTGAAGATTTGTCTTTAAACCCTTTAGGGTCACTTCCACCATCGAAAATCGAGGGTTAACCCGAGGTTAACCCACCATTTTATATGGAATTTGACAGTTGACAGCCCACTAACCTTGAGTTAAGCGAGTGGTGCAAGTGGCCTTTAATTGATTAAAGGGGCATTTTCAAAAATTGGGACTCAAACTTAGTGAAAGTTGTTAACAAAAATTAACTCGATGTCCGTTTTGTGACGACAATAAAATTAAGCATGAAATTTCAATTAAAATATTGTTTTGTATTAATTACATAAACTACAAGCAATAATCTATTAGAACATGAAAAATATAAGTTTTTAGACAAATTTTATTCTTAATTATCGTCACAACACAAAACTGACATCGAGTTTATTTTTGTTAACATCTGCCACTCATTTTGGGTCCCAATTTCTGAAAATGCCCAAAGTGAGGTGCTAATTGCTAAATAAATTCTCTTTTAAGAATACAGGCGTTATTTTATGTATTTACGTATGTATTGCATTAATCCATACCACTCCATACTAATATTATAAATGGGAAAGTGTGTGTGTCCGTTTGTTTGACCGTCTTTCACGGCAAAACGGAGCAACGAATCGACGTGATTTTTTTAGTGGAGATAGTTGAAGGGATGGAGAGTGACATAGGCTAATTTTTGTCTCTTTCTAACGCGACGAAAAGCTAATAAAGTATATTTGCAGGTACTCCAATCCGTCTGCAGTCTACAATAATATCGTTCACTTCAATCAGAGGCAACCTGACTGCTCCCTCATCTCAAGACCTGACGTGGAGGAATGATTTACATATAAGGTACAATAAGACTCTAAACTTTTTCTTAAAAGCCTGTTTATATGTCCCACTGCTGGGCAAAGGCCTCTCCCCGTGATTTCCACAGCTCCCGTTGGTGTGCTATTTCTGGCTAATTTATCATGAAGGTATCAAGGTCGTCGAGGTCTGGGCCTGCCACGTCCCCGCTTAATTTGAGGCATCCACTTGGTGGCTATGCTGGCCTATCCGGGTGCATGCGGCAAACGTGGCCTGCCAAGTTCCAATTTAGTCTGGAGGTCTTCTCCCCCACATCAGCTATTCGTGTTTTGGAGCGCAGTGTAGTGTTTCGGATGCGATCAGTCCTAGTACCCCAAGCCCTATACTAACTGTATAAAACTATATACTAGTATTATGTATAGTTTTTACAGGGTGAAATTGGAATCGTGAATCGAAACATGTTTTTGTTCTCTAAAGATTTTTACCCTCTATTTTTCAATTTCTTATTGAATATTAAAATTGGGCAATTCCCAAAACTTCGCGCTTGTAACATATCTATATTAAATTTGTACCATTTAATGTATATCAAGATTCTTTTATTTAAACTTTCTTGCAAAAATTAACCATAAAAAGTACAAATGGAGGACTTAACGCCTTAAGGCATTCTCTACCAGTCAACCATTAGGCAAAACAGAGACAGTTTGGTGCACAAGATTGTAAAGCCAGTATGAGATTGTAATGATTAAATAAACGTCGATACTATTATAAAATAAATATACACAAATACAATACAAAAACCAACCTCATGTCCATATTAATAATGTATAAGCAATGTTTTTTTTTGTCAGGGCTCCCTTCGGTCATTATCGGCACTTGTTTTGAACTTACATTTTCCGCACTTGTATCATAATCAGGGCCCGTAACTTTCATGCCGATGACATCAATTTGGCGTCATGCTGCATATAGGATGATTCTTGAAATATTTTTATTGTAATAATTAATCATTATTCATTAATCAATTTTTATCATGTAGGTACAAATCACTTCAAAAGTAAGCTATTCATACGTGGAATAATTAATACCTACTTGATACGTGAAACAAAAAATAAAAATTTGTTTTATTTTAATAAGTTATTGAAATATGGTAACAAACATATTTAATAAAATGAATTATAAAAGTAAACAAATAATTTAATTTAATTTTCACGTATCAAGTTGGTACAACCGTAGTAGAGTACAACCGTATTTCAATTAATTATTTGAATATGTCTCACGAAAGTTTAACCTGTATATATATCAAGTTGGTATTATAGCTATTTCACGTATGAATAGATTAGTTTTGAAGTCATGATTAAAATGATTGATGAATAATGATTAATTATTGAATAAAACTCTTGAATCATCCTATATGCAGCGTGACGTCAAATTTATGTCAGTGGCATGAAAGCTACGGGCCCTGATCATAATGTACCTACTATTTCGTATTTTTACCTGTAAGAATCTTTTTTTTTTTCCAATTATAAACACTGTTTATGTTTTATGTCCACCACAGGACAGGCTGTGCCTAGTGTGGGGACCAGAATAACATGTAACACTTTGTTATTTTAATAAACGTTTCTTTCTTTCTTTCTTTCTTTCTTTCTTTCTTTCATTTCAGATACCAAGCAACGGCAGTAAGCGCCATCAGAACACACGGGCCACTCCTAGCATCGGAACACGAGGCGTTAATACAAAGATCCTTAGTGGCTCATTTCCCTATACGCTGTGACGTCACACTATCACCACTTAATAAATCATTCCAGTAAGTATGTCTCCTTCTACCGAAGAGCTCTCTCTAGCAAACCAAAAATGGCTCACTACGTCAAAAACTTGTCATTTATAACCGGCTTGTGGGCCATTTTTTTTCAAAGTTGTCCACCCTACTTTTTTTTTATTTAGAAATTTAATTTTTATGTGGTTTCCAGCTAATTAGTCATAATTTGGAGTATTATAAAATCTAGTGCCGACCAATTAAAACAATGTCATAGTAGGACATTCAGAACTTTAGGAGGTTAAGTAAGGTTCTCTAATTCTTTGATAATTAATCTATAATATTATTTTAGACTAAGATGGCCCAACCCCGGCGGGCAGTATGGCGGCGTGGCTATGCACTCAAGATTGCAAGTAATCCTGACGTCCAAGAATGGAAGAGACGCTTATACTGTCACGGAAAGGAATGACGACCAACAGGTACTTACCTATAGCCAAAGACATATAGCCTAGGAACCATCCGGTCTTGCTACTACTGGGAAAATAACTTAATTCTATAACAGTACTTTTTATGTCACCAAAAATTAAGTTTGGTAATTTGAAATAGTTTTTTTAGTTAAGCCACCAAAATTTGTGACAAAAAACGTATAATAGAATTAAAAAAAAATTTTTTTAATTCACTAAAAATCAGGCGAAAATGGAATCAGGACTTTTGTTTTAAATTCGACTACTTTAATTTATGACCTTTATAATACATTAGGAAACCACCTATTTTTGTGAATGATACTTCGTAGTAGCAAAAAGCGGACTAATTAAATCAGTTATGACACAAGCAATAAAAGGACAAGTGAAGTTATGGTTGTTTTGTATATACAT
Organism: Leguminivora glycinivorella; assembly: GCF_023078275.1. NCBI lineage: Eukaryota > Metazoa > Arthropoda > Insecta > Lepidoptera > Tortricidae > Leguminivora > Leguminivora glycinivorella. The sequence continues at coordinate 8,699,429 of NC_062996.1, forward strand.
TATGTGTTGAAACACTATGAAAACTGAAACCACCCCAAAAACAAGACGGATGTTCAATATTTTACTAGCTCGGAATAACATTCACGGCAAAAATTACATAAGCAAAAAAATTGGAACAGACTTTTCGTTAGGATCATAATAAAGAAGAATAAAAATTAATCCACCTTTAAATGCTCGCCAAGAAGCGCTAAAACCACATACGTACGTACTGAAATAAGTATTTTCATATTCTTCTTGCCTACAAACTCTCTACCATTGACGATGTAATTTCCTGCATTATTTCAAAAGTGACTCATGTGTTCAACCGCATTTTCATTACATCATGGTATAATAATATATTTCGTCGCCACTACTATCGCTTAAATAGCTCAGGTTGTACTAGCGTAACGTAAAATGACGGACGGTCCTGATGTCGTGGGTTCGATCCCGGCAGTCGAAATTAACTTTTTTTGGTTTTTATTTTTATTTTATTTTTCTTTTACCGCCTTTTTACCCCCTTTATTTAAAATATTGTTTTTTTTATTGTATACAACATTTTATTTAATGCTGTGAGTAATTTAGGTACAGTCAAGTTATTTAATTCCCTAGCCATTTTAAAATGTTATTAGACACATGTAATGCAATAAGGTCGAAAACTGTATTTCAGTATTAGTACGAGTATTGATTGAAGGTAACCTAAGGTTCAACATCGTTCCTCTACTTACTCCCCGCAACCGCAATACTCTGTCTTAGCTGACCATCGCTAGACGATATGCCCTTGTAATAAGGATTACAAATGTACAGTGACAGTTGTCCGGTATGACTCATAGATTTATATATTATTAAGCTAGATTGAGTTGTTAGGCCAAAAAGTGTGTCCACATGAGAGGGTAAAGTTGGGGCTGGTGTCCCTCTCGCACTTATTGCCACTGTCAAAATTATTTGAATGACGTCATCACTGTCATTATTTGGGGATACCAGTCAATATTCAAAGTTACTACCAAATCTACTAATACCGAATTAAAGGTTTTTTTTAATTGCGCAAATCTTTGGTTTTATGGCTTCATAATAATGACTTACCAATTCGCTACAAGGTATTAATATCCTTGCCTCGATATAATACAAAAATCATTTAAGAAGTTTATTAACTTAGTTATCATACAGGTAAAAACACTACTACTATAGTAATCTCTTTAACACTGGTCACACGTGCGAGAGGGACACCAGCCCCAACTTTGACCCTCTCATGTGGATACACTTTTACTATCCTAATAAGAACGTTTTTTGCACCGGTGATAAAGTTCAATTTATTATGGCAAAAAAAGTGTGAGCTCAGTCCCTATTGAAAGTCCATGGTATGACTCAATGAAAAATTGGCTAAATATGTAGTAATCGGAAAACAAGCAAAAAGGGTAAAATATATTTCTATAACTTATTTCGTTGGATTACATTACAAAATGAATGTATAATACATTATAATACTCGTTGTAATTGTATAGATTTAAATAAATAATTTTATTAGTTCAAATTAATGACCGTCAAGGAACAAAAACTAATTGAGTCGCTATTAGACCGTTTTCACATTATCCGATCCGATAACGGATGTCGGAAGGATATCAATAGACGAATCCAAGATTCCGCCTGTAATGTATGGGATATCGGTCCGACATCCGATATCGGATCGGATAATGCGAAAACGCACTTAGGTCTACATTTTACACTTTTGAAAACCAAGATTAATTAGAGTCAGTTGTATGGTCGGTATGTAGTGTAAATAAAAAGTCGAAAAGTAGTAGGTTCTTTCTATACTTTTTGCTATGTATTTTATATTTCAATAGGCAGGCTTCTGTACCCATATTACAGTACTTTCAATATATGCTATCCTATAATTAAATTCGGACACTCGCGTAGACACTTCTAATATTATTTGAATGGCATTACCAACATTAAATCTCCTTTTGAAAATAAATTTTAAAGAATATCCTACTATCAGATCAGAACCACTGATATTTAATTTAAAACAAATGCCTATAATAAATAAATCCGATTAACCTTTGGGTTGTCTGCTGTCGAATTTAATTATTTTCATAGAAAATATTTTAATTTGTATTCTTCCAGCTCGAGATTCTTGGAAGCCCTGTAAATTTTTCTTTGTGACAACAAGATATGACATGTCAGGAAATTTACACATACATACATTACATACATTTATTGTAGTAAACGTAGTACAAGTGACCAAGATAAAGATGATACAGTAGGGTATTTTTAAAGTTTATGTAATGAAGAAGTAAAATTGCGGCCTTTTTTAGGTATTTCTATTTATGGAATAAATTGGAAATATCTAATACCTACATACTTATTATATATTGGTAGCGGCTCCATTCGTTCAATATTCGTTCGCAATTCATTTTGACATTTAAGTCATTTGAGCATATTATGACAAAAGGTATTTTGATAAAGAGTTTTTAATGTGTCACAGTTCCATTTGCAATTTTGATACTTAGGTCTTTATACACTAAGTTGGTTATGGCATGAACGATTTTTTTCCTAAGCAGATAAGAAGTTAACGTTATTAGCATCAACAAGAATGTTATAAATGCAATTTAGACCCAGATTTTTAAAACATTTTTGTTATGAATTGTGCGTCCCTGTATTTACTGTCATTGCAGTAGCTTGTACTTATCAACTTATAATATAAATAAAACATAAAAAAAAATAATTAAAAAAGCTGTAATATCTACGACCTACGTATGCGACGACTGAGATTTGAACCCGTGACCTGTGGCTTGTAAGTCTAACGATAATCGCTGGGGCTATACCTGGCCGTGACATAATGAGTCGAAATTAGACTTTGCATAGCTTTCGCGTGTTTGTAACAAGCGTTGCTTCAACGATTCTGAAGAATGGAAGAATACATTTTTCACAAGATGACGGAGATCTGTCAAATGGTAGAAGAGAAAAACGTGAGATAGATGTATGTACTGACAAGTATATACTCTTTTCGACGACTGTCAAATCGCATGCCTAAAATAAATATGTAATTTTTTAAATTACTTTGGACTTTATTATCGGTGGGAAACGTCTGTTTTTAATCTACCTAAAATATTACTTATGTCGAAATAGGCATGTAATGAGGAGGAACACTCAAAGGATACGACAGATGGCGCCACCCTATTAGTCCGTGAGACGTGAGAGCGAGAAGCTGATAATTATGTTTTTTTCTCTCTCTCTCACATATGAATGACAGTGACATGCCTAGACTCTTGCATAGGCGCCGCCTGGCGGGGTAAAATGTCAGTGTGCCTCCTCATTTACGTTAATGTGTAATAGAAGAACAGAATAAAAAGCATGCGACACGGCTCATCACCTACTCTCGGCCCAGCTCCACTGGCGTGGTGGTTTGCCATATGGATTCCTAAATGTAAGACACTAAGGTCCAAACCAAACCACGCAAAAAATGTAAATATATTATTAAATTAAAGTATTAAATAAAGGTCAAACTTATTGGGTGGATTATCATGCTGTTAATATTGTTAAATAGGGACAGTAAAAGTCAACCTCGTACTATTATCTGTTCCTAATTTGCCCGGTCAAATATTTAGATTTTTTTATTTCCATATAAATATATTGGTGGTTTTTAAATGCTAAATATCTGAAATATTATGTGCTATTCATTTCTGCTTAAAAATATCTGTTGTTATATTTGCTCTAGGGCACGTTAGAAAAAATTCAAAAATTCTATATCATTAAAAAAAGTCTTATTTCCCGTCATATATTTAGGTGGCTTCGGGTTGTAAACCTTAAAACTGATTTTTTTTTACATGTGTCCACCATTAAATTACTGTGAGGTATTTTGCTGAAAGAAAACGCTTATTTTTTGGGCATAGTTTTTTTTAATATCTTCCATTCCAAACTATTGGTGGATTCGAAAATATAGGTTTTTTAAATTGCGATTAAACGCTGTATATGAAAAAAAACTACTGTTGTAGAATTATTTTCAAAAATATTGCACCGTTCTTAGGCTAATATATAACTCCGTATAGACAGATAAAGTCTAAGAAAAAAACGTACCTCAGTACCATACAGAAAAAGGTACGGTGGCCTAGATGGCATTACACCTTTGGAGTACGCTCAGCTAGATGGCGCTAATATTAATATTTGACATTTTAAAACATATCAAGCTAAGAATATGGTCCAAATTGTCAGAACTGAGATTCAAAAGTTTTAAGCCTGTTTCAAGAGATGGCAGTGTATGCACTGTGATTACACATTTTACTTCGACAGTAACTCTCTATAATACTCGATCCTCTTTGCCTATAGCCAAGAAGGATTTAATACTGGACAGAAAAAGCCCATACAAAAAAGCGTATCCCTGAAATAGGCTTAATAGGCTTAGAACTAAATGGCGCTGTTCGCAGCCTGTGGAAGTGGCCAAAATCATATTTTCCCCAAATATTTTGGCGTTTTTTTTATGTTTTATAAGAACAAATGACATATTTCTTTATTTTAAAATCATGATATCACGTCAATACACATTAAAAAAAATTTTAGGCATCATCAGTGTAGTTATGATAGTATTTAATAGGTGGCGCTAAAAAATCGAGGTACGATTCTTAGTATAATTATATAAATAATCTTTGCTATGGCCAATTCTTCGTCTTAATAACTTTTTCACCATACCAACTGGTAAAGGCTCTCTTTTTGCTATTCGAAAACATATAGCAAAATTGCATTTGATCCACAAGAATGCAAATTCATTTCAATACTTTTAATTTGATGTCTTAAGCTGGCTGGTAGAGTTTACCTTTAATGATTTTGAATCATAAATATTGAATAAATTGATGGATTTGATTTACTTTGATGTTTTATAGTCAGTGAGTTTTTCACTTATGTGCGAAATGACATTTGATATTTGCCAGTCGCTTTTCGGTGAAGGAAAACATCGTGAGGAAACCGGACTAATTCCAATAAGGTCTAGTTACCCTTCGGGTTGGAAGGTCAGATGGCAGTCGCTTTCGTAAAACTAGTGCCTACGCCAAATCTTGGGATTAGTTGTCAAAGCGGACCCCAGGCTCCCATGAGCCGTGGCAAAATGCCGGGATAACGCAAGGAGGATGATGATGTTTTATAGTCAGTATTTTGTTCGTGTTGGCGTGGTGAAAAGTTTTGTGTTTCACTCGGCAGCAAAGTTTGTTTAATCTTCGTGCCTTGAAACCCTCGAAACGCTCAAAATTATTGGAATCTTTTGCTTGCTCGGGTATCAATATTTGTACATGCGTTTAAACAACAACTTTGCCCCCTTGTAAAACAACCTTTTGGGCATTTCTCAGAGCGTTTCAACTTTTTTGATTTCGATGGCAGCATTAAACGAACCCCGTAAGCGTAGCGTGAGTTTTCTTTGTTTCTGGTAGAAATCCGCGACTTCTATTTTAATCACAGATGTCATATAAACCATAGATCAAGCAAACGTATCTATTTAGCGTGTCAAATGAACTCAGTGAAATCCACTGAGTTGTCCGTCTTTAATCGCAGCTTGCAGCTTTCGGGCGTCAATTTTTGTAAGTTGAAGTCAACAAAAACATTAAAAATGCCTCGTTACATGATATTTAATTGCAACAACATAAAACTTATCAACACTCAAGGGCCTGAGACATATTTAAAATCACAGGCAAGTAACAACTTCAGTACAAAATCTGACACGCTCGGCCGCCATACAAATAAATGAACTCGTTTCTTCTATCTAAATCTAATTCTGTGTGACTCTTACAGCATTCACGTAAAAAAGTTGCCACCGAAATAAAAAAAAAACGCTCTGAGAAATGCCCATTTGTTACAAGAAACAAATAGCTCTTAATGCGATTATGAATAAAATATCTTACTGTCAAAAACGACAATGTTCAATGGACATCGACATAAGGTGCTCCATATCTGGCCCCGTAGCCAAATGGCATTTCTGCGACGTGAATCGCCACCGAAACACCGCAGAAATGTAGTCTGGCTCTGTCACGCCAATACGCAAGAGCGATAAAGATAGATAGCTACGAAAGATATATTATCGTGAGCGTTTCGTGAGATTTTGTGCTTTTAGCTACGCACACTGGAACTAAAATTCGAATCTGGCCGAGAGTTATGGCACAGTATAATAAAGAGTACTATCGTACCTGTATGGGCACTCCCGCTCCCCGCTGAAAGTGCCGCCCACCCCCTCTCGGTTACCTCACAGTTACCGCCTGTCAAAAACGCGAACAGTCGACCTGTCATATCTCACTCATACAAGCATGGTACGCGTTCACCTACACGAGCTTAGACTGTGTGCTAGGAACGCGCCTCTTTTTGACCGCAGCGAAGCAAGGGCTACGTTTTAACTCAAGCAATTTGCTTTTGTATGTCCGGATGTCTCGCTCTACAGCTCGTATTTCCCAACCGATACGCGTGAAATTTTGTGACCAGATTCTATGACTCAATAAAATTTTTTGTCGTCCCAGATTTTGGAAATTATTAAAAATGACAAAGTCATGGGGCCTCACGCCTTAACTTTTAGCCGTATCGATATCTTAAAAGTCTTGTCTTTTAGATGCATGTATATAGAGTGCTTGGCAAAAAAATCATTCGTTTTAGAACACAGGTTTAGACGGTAGATGTAAAAATATGCAATTTTGCATGAGAATAAGCATTTTAATTTCGCCAAGCTACGTATGTGTTAGGGTGGCTCAGTGGTAAGTCACGGTGCTTTTTTTTCAAATTTCTAATCACCAAGTTCTGCGTTCGAATCCTCCAGGTGCCATATTTTTTGTACTTTTTTTGCATTTGAATTTTATATTAATAATTATATTTTAACCAACTAAGCGATATATACATTTTATACACATACAATCATTTTTTTTTTTCAGTAGAAAGTAAAATCCTGTTTGCTTTTTGTTAGAAATTTGCATTTTTATGTCCGTATATTTTCCTCTATTCAACCGATTCTCGTAAAATTTAATTATGTAACGAGAATATTTATATTATTTTTTTATGATCCAGTGTTTAATAATTTTGAAGTACACAAAAAAACTTATTCTTTATAAATAAATGTAGCGCCGAAGGTGGCAAGAATAAGTACTAACCAATTTGATACAGAAAAGATGAGCTGAAATAATTACGATGCCTCTCCTACAACGTCACGCCACAATATTCTCACAGATGGCGTTAAACAGAAGATAAAAACTTACCTCGGAAAAATCAACAAAATTGTGTTTGACTTTCTAAACAAAACGGACGCAAACATTAAAAAATTGTGCGTGGAGTCCCTCCGCGCGGCATAAGTGAAACTTCGTAACATAATTATGATAGCTGTTGGCAACAAGAAGAAAAATAATAAAAATAAAAATACAAAAAGTTTTGCATTTGCCGGGAATCGAACCTAGAAATATGACTAGCGTGAGGGCAAAAACGTACCATGAATGACACTGCACCACCGTGGTTTATACTAAACGGTGCGAATTTAAGTGTTATGCGCTGCCAACTATCAAGTAGATTAAATTAGTGAGTTGGCGATGCATCGTAGTATTTAAAATATTTGGGTTAGGGTTTTCTTGTTATCCTTTAAAGCGAAAATAGGAAACCCACTTCGCGGGCTAGCGTCCACACGCTTATAAATCCTAAATTGATAAGAAAAACAAAATGGCCGACGAGGGGCGAAGAACCCCCAAGGGGGGCTCGGGGGGCGAAGCCCCCCGCCAAAAAGAAATACCAACGTAGTACGTATTGAAAATAAGTTAGGTTAGGGTTTTTTTATAACGCTTAAGAGCAAAGATAAGAGGGGGGGCTCGGGGGGCGCAGCCCCCGTATAAAAGGAAGAACAACTAAGTGTCCAAACTTAGTAAGGTTAGGGTTTTTTTTATAACGCTTAAGAGCAAAGATAAAGGGGGGGGGGGCTCGGGGGGCGCAGCCCCCCGCAAAAACGAGAGATCAACTAAGTATCCAAACTAAGTAAGGTTAATGTTTTCTTGCGACCCTTAAGAGGGAAAATCAGGGGGGGGCTCGGGGGGCACAGCCCCCCGCAAAATAAAAATACCGATTGAGTATCCAAACTAAGTAGAGAGGGGCGAAGAACCCCCAAGGGGGGCTCGGGGGCGAAGCCCCCGCCAAAAAGTAATACCAACGTAGTACGTATTGAAAATAAGTTAGGTTAAGGTTTTTACACAACGATTAAGAGCAAATATAAGGGGGGGCTCGGGGGGCGCAGCCCCCCGCAAAAACGAAAGATCAACTAAGTATCCAAACTAAGTAAGGTCAAAGTTTTCTTGCGACCCTTAAGAGGGAAAATCAGGGGGGGGCTCGGGGGGCACGGCCCCCCGCAAAATAAAAATACCGATTAAGTATCCAAACTAAATAGAGAGGGGCGAAGAACCCCCAAGGGGGGCTCGGGGGGCGAAGCCCCCGCCAAAAAGAAATACCAACGTAGTACGTATTGAAAATAAGTTAGGTAAGGGTTTTTTTATAACGCTTAAGAGCAAAGATAAAGGGGGGCAAAAACGAGAGATCAACTAAGTATCCAAACTAAGTAAGGTTAATGTTTTCTTGCGACCCTTAAGAGGGAAAATCAGGGGGGGGGCTCGGGGGGCACAGCCCCCGCAAAATAAAAATACCGATTAAGTATCCAAACTAAGTAGAGAGGGGCGAAGAACCCCCAAGGGGGGGGCTCGGGGGCGAAGCCCCCGCCAAAAAGTAATACCAACGTAGTACGTATTGAAATTAAGTTAGGTTAGGGTTTTTTTACAACGCTTAAGAGCAAAGATAAGGGGGGGCTCGGGGGGCGCAGCCCCCCGCATACATGAAAGAACAACTAAATATCAAAACTTAGTAAGGTTAGGGTTTTTTTACAACGCTTAAGATCAAAGATAAGGGGGGGGGGGCTCGGGGGGCGCAGCCCCCCGCAAAAAAGAAAGAACAACTAAGTATCCAAACTTAGTAAGGTTAAAGTTTTCTTGCGACCCTTAAGAGGGGAGGCTCGGGGGCACAGCCCCCCGCAAAATAGAAATACCGATTAAGTATTCAAATTAAGTAAGGTTAGGGTTTTCTTGTGACCCTAAAAAGCGAAAATAGGCAGCCCATTTCGAGGGCTAGCGTCGACACGCTTACAAATCCAAAATTGATAAGAAAAACAAAATAGACGGCGAGGGGCGAAGAACCGTACAGGGGGGCTCGGGGGCGAAGCCCCCGTCAAAAAGAAATACCAACGTAGTACGTATTGAAAATAAGTTAGGTTAGGGTTTTTTTTACAACGCTTAAGAGCAAAGAAAAGGGGGGGGGGCTCGAGGGGCGCAGCCCTCCGCAAAAAAGAAATATCAACTAAGTATCCAAACTAAGTAAGGTTAAAGTTTTCTTGCGACCCTTAAGAGGGAAAAACAGGGGGGGCTCGTTGGGCACAGCCCCCCGCAAAATAGAAATACCGATTAAGTATCCAAACTAAGTAGAGAGGGGCGAAGAATCCCCAAGGGGGGCTCGGGGGCGAAGCCCCCTGCCAAAAAGAAATACCAACGTAGTACGTATTGAAAATAAGTTAGGTTAGAGTTTTTTTTACAACGCTTAAGAGCAAAGATAAGGGGGAGGGGCTCGAGGGGCGCAGCCCCCCGCAAAAAAGAAAGATCAACTAAGTATCCAAACTAAGTAAGGTAAAATTTTTTTGCGACCCTTAAGATGGAAAAAAAGGGGGGGCTCGGGGGGCACAGCCCCCCGCCAAAAAGAAATACCAACGTAGTACGTATTGAAAATAAGTTAGGTTAGGGTTTTTTTACAACGCTTTAGATCAAAGATAAGGGGGGGGGCTCTGGGGCGCAGCCCCCCGCAAAAAAGACAGAACAATTAAGTATCCAAACTTAGTAAGGTTAAAGTTTTCTTGCGACCCTTAAGAGGGGAGGCTCGGGGGGCACAGCCCCGCGCAAAATAGAAATACCGATTAAGTATTCAATTTAAGTAAGGTTAGGGTTTTCTTGTGACCCTAAAAAGCGAAAATAGGCAGCCCACTTCGCGGGCTAGCGTCGACACGCTTACAAATCCAAAATTGATAAGATAAACAAAATAGACGGCGAGGGGCGAAGAACCGTACAAGGGGGGGCTCGGGGGGCGAAGCCCCCGTCAAAAAGAAATACCAACGTAGTACGTATTGAAAATAAGTTAGGTTAGGGTTTTTTTACAACGCTTAAGAGCAAAGAAAAGGGGGGGGGGGGGCTCGAGGGGCGCAGCCCTCCACAAAAAAGAAAGATCAACTAAGTATCCAAACTAAGTAAGGTTAAAGTTTTCTTGCGACCCTTAAGAGGGAAAAACAGGGGGGGCTCGGGGGGCACAGCCCCCCGCAAAATAGAAATACCGATTAAGTATCCAAACTAAGTAGAGAGGGGTGAAGAATCCCCAAGGGGGGCTCGGGGGGCGAAGCCCCCCGCCAAAAAGAAACACCAACGTAGTACGTATTGAAAATAAGTTAGGTTAGGGTTTTTTACAACGCTTAAGAGCAAAGATAAGAGGGGGGGGCACGGGGGGCGCAGCCCCCCGCAAAAAATAAAGAACACCTAAGTATCCAAACTTAGTAAGGATAAAGTTTTCTTGCGACCCTTAAGAGGGAAAATAACGGGGGGCTCGGGGGGCCCCCCGCAAAATAGAAATACCGATTAAGTATCCAAACTAAGTAAGGTTAGGATTCTTTTACAACGCTTAAGATCAAAGATAAGGGGGGGGCTCGGGGGTCGCAGCCCCCCGCAAAAAAGAAAGAACAACTAAGTATCCAAACTTAGTAAGGTTAAAGTTTTCTTGCGACCCTTAAGAGGGGAGGCTCGGGGGGCACAGCCCCCCGCAAAATAGAAATACCGATTAAGTATTCAAATTAAGTAAGGTTAGGGTTTTCTTGTTACCCTAAAAAGCGAAAATAGGCAGCCCACTTCGCGGGCTAGCGTCGACACGCTTACAAATCCAAAATTGATAAGAAAAACAAAATAGACGGCGAGGGGCGAAGAACCGTACAAGGGGGGCTCGGGGGGCAAAGCCCTCCGTCAAAAAGAAATACCAACGTAGTACGTATTGAAAATAAGTCAGGTTAGGGTTTTGTTCCGACCCTTCAGAGGAAAAATAAGATCCCCCAGATAGATACCGATTAAGTATCCAAACTAAGTAAGGTTAGGGCTATCTTGAGCACCCACAAGGCGGGCTAGGGGGCGAAGCCCCCCGCCAAAGAGAAATACCACGTAGTACGTAATGAAAATAAGTTAGGTTAGGGTTTTCTTGCGTCCTCTGGGTGGCAGTCACGGAGACAACTGTCACCTGAAAGAAAGAAGGTCCTCGTGGTGAGGGCATACTTACTTGGATGCCCCCTTACTGGTGGATGATTTTCATAAAGCTGGGGCTTGACAGCCGTTTGTTGGGGGGCATGGTAGGGTACACCTGTATTTCCCATGTCCTCCAAAATAGCACCGAGGTGTAAGACGGGGGGTTGTTTAGTGGGTAAACTGGGTAAAGGAGTCCCACATAACCACTCGGGTTCATCCCCCGAGTGGTATGCGTAACAGCATTTTTCCCCTCCAGAAAAAAAAAGGGTTTTCTTGCGAAGTTTAAGATCGAAAATAAGCGGGGGTTAGGGTTTTGTTGTAACCCTTAAGAGCAAAACAAGGGGTTTCGGGGGCGAAGCCCCCGCATAAAAGAAAGATCAAGGTAGTATTTAAAATAAGCTAGGTTAGGGTTTTCCTGTGAGCGTTAAGAGCAACAGGGGTTCGGGGGCGAAGCCCCCGTATAAAAGAAAGATCAACGTAGTATTTAAAATAAGTTGGGTTAGGGTTTTCCTGTGACCCTTAAGAGCAAATACAGGGGGCTCAGGGGTGAAGCCCCGCAAAAAATTAAGTTCTACGTAGTATTTAAAACAAGTCGGGTTTGGGTTTTTTTGTTACCCTCAAGAGTAAAAAGTAATATAATAAAAAAAATTGTTACCCTTAAGAGCAATAGACAGTCCACTTCGCGGACTAGCATTGATACGCTCACAAAACAAAATGTGGGACGGAAGGCGAAGCATCCACGAGGGGGGGCAGCAATGCTAGCATGATAGCTCCGCAGTTTTTGATTAATTTCGTTAAATGAAGTAATTGCCATAAATGGGTTTGTGTTAAGTACCTATATAGCGTACGAGTATTATGTCGCTTGAAACTGTCACTGTCGTGATTGGACTGTGACAATCAATTAATATTTTTCAGCTTTGCGTTCTCTAAGCATGTCGCGAAGGTCTACAGCTCACAGAGCCACTAGTATATTTGATCGCCAACTAGTGTCCGAGGTGTCGTTATGGTTCAACTCTTTAAGGTGGCCAAATCTTCTGTCGCAAGAGTATTAAATTCTTTCCCCTCACTAGCTCGGAAACACGTGTTTTGTCCTTTAATACCAGCGGGTAAATCGCATTTTATCCAGTAATGGATGAAGTAGTTTGACCTTGTATATAGCCAAATTTTCTGCTTTAAAAATTGATAAAAGTGGGTTGATCTAGTAATGAAGATGTTTTACCACCTGTGGAACTACTGGAAGCAGTGATAAACGCGTTTTTTGCGTAGTACTTTCCTCACTATAGTGAGGGGAAAAGTTTTGTGTTACAAACGGGTGCAAATGTATTTTACTTCTCGTGTGTTGAAAAACTCGCCAAGTTCAGGATTCTATTTACTATAGAATCCTTTCACTTGCTCGTTTTTTCAATTCCACATTCGGCGTTAAAATACAACTTTGCACCCTTGTATAACAATAGTTATTTGTTATACAAGGGGGCAAAGTTGTATTTTAACGCCGAGTGTGGAATTGAAAAACGAGCAAGTGAAAGGATTCTATAGTTGAACCACGAGCGAAGCGAGTGATTCAAGAATAGAATCCTGAACTTGCGAGTTTTTTAACACACGAGAAGTAAAATACATTTGCACCCGAGTGTAACACAAAACTTTTCCCCTCACTATAGCGAGGAAACTACAACGCAAAAAATGCGTTTATCACTGCTTGCAGTAGTTCCACGGGTGGTAAGTCATCTTTATTACTAGATTCACCAACTTTTATCAATTTTAAAGCAGTTATTTTGACTTTATTCAAGGTCAAATTACTTTACCCACTAGTGGATAAAATGCGTTTTTACCCGCTGGTATTAAAGGACAAAACACGTGTTTCCGAGCTAGTGAGGGGAAAATAACTATTCTACATTTCCTTTTGACAATTTGATTGTTGTTTTGAAAAGGTGGACGAAACAGGAGTATTCTTTGACTGTGAGCGACCCACGACGGTGGCAGAGATTATGGAGAAACTATTTGCAACTAAAGCCAACAGTTTTGAGTGAGTTTTGTTTATATTTTAATTCTAGTTATAATTAGCAAGTTCAATAAAGACACTTCAAATAGGCATTTTTATTACAGATCTAGGTAATACATTTTTGATCGTACACCAAATAATATTATGATATCTAATAATTTTACGTATTTTTTTTATATATAATTTTATACCCAGCCGGGCCGATTTTTGAGTCTCACGCGTTCGAATTCAGAAAATTGTCACTGAAAATAATAAGCAAGTCACCGTTTTCAACCGGTATTTTAGTGACAAAATCCCGTATGCGAGATTCAAAAATCGCCCTCCAGGTTTAAGCAATTCTAGTTATTTTTATTCTTGCCTCTAAAATGATTGTTATCCAAATCATATTTATATAATAAAATTAATTGTTAATAAATACTTTTTAATAAAATGTAAATTTATCCAAAAAATACTTCACGCGGTTGCTGCGTCGCCATTGCTCTTTTTAGGATTCCGTAGTCAACTCCTTTATAATTTCGCCATGTCTGTCTGTCCGTCTGTCCGTCCGCGGATAATCTCAGTGACCGTTAGCACTAGAAAGCTGATAAAAATATGGAAAACTACGGAACCCTACACTGAGCGTGGCCCGACATGCTCTTGGCCGGTTTTTTTGAACTTGGCTCAACACGCTACTGCCGCCTAGCCTTGATAATCAAAATGATATTCTTAACTTTGACTTGTTTATTTTTTCAGTGTTCTAGCAACCCTTCAGCCCTCCCTAATCCTCCTAAATGCCCTAGTCCTCATCACCACCCCCCCTTCAGGCTCTTGCGGCGCTCTCCTCCCCCCTCGGCCGTTAAGACCTGGACCTTCTGTGCTGGAGCTGGGCCTGCAGCTGCAACAGCTGGAAATTGACTTTGAAGATCGAGTAAAGATTAAGATGCAGCATGATGTAGAGTTCAAGTAGGTCGATGCAACCTCACGAATTTTTAGCATAATAAATAGTACATTTCGATTCAAGTGCGAAAAAGAGGAAGTTCGAAACGAGTGGCGATAAATTAAAACACGACCGAAGACACGACCACGATTTCCTTTTCGCACGTGTATCGAACGACGTTTTTCAGATGGCGTTTTTTTTACGCACTAGTGCGAGAAGTGGTTCATTATACGTTAGGTCGAAACTTCAGAGGCTCATCTGTACTGAAAAACGTCGAACGGTACACGTGCGAAAAGGAAATTCGTAACTCGTGTCGATTTAAAACACTCCCTTCGGTCGTGTTTTAATTTATCGCCACTCGTTTCGAACTTCCTTTTTTACGCACTTGTATCGTAATGTACTATTATCAAGTTAAAACGTCACAGAGCTGGGGGGTTACCATGACGTACTAAAGACGTTCAGTTTAGGTTGAGAGAAAGGGACACAGCTATATCAGTTACATAGCTCCGTCTCCCTCTCTCAACCTAAACTGAACGGCTTTAGCACGTCATGGTAACCCCCCTGTACTTTTGTTGCCTTAACATGTTACATGCCATACAATAAAATTAAAACATTGACTCTAAAGTAAGTAAGTAAGTCTAAACTAATGAAGAAATGGAAAAATTCGCACATAATATTTGGCATCCCTCTTTAGCCCATACCATTTGCAGTTGAAGTTGAATCTGTCTTCCAATAGGTTGCATTTTTTTTTTTAAATATTGAAGTTATTATTTTTCGTCTCGCTACGTGAGTCCAACACATTAGTTTATGAATTTTCGAGAATAATTTGAAACATGGCTTATATTGCCTTATATTATTTCTTTCAGCGGTAAGACCGTGGGACTTTTATTCCGGATGTCGCGGGTTCGAACCCCGGCTCGTACCAATGAGTTTTTCGGAACTTATGTGCGAAATGTCATTTGATATTTGCCAGTCGCTTTTCGGTGAAGGAAAACATCGTGAGGAAACCGAACTAATCCCAAAAAGGCCTAGTTATCCTTCGGGTTGGAAGATTAGATGGCAGTCGCTTTCGTAAAAACTACTGCCTACGCCAAATCTTGGCATCAGTTGTCAAAAGCGGACCCCAGGCTCCTATTAGGGTTCACTATTATCTGGCAGAAACTTTTTACGCATATATTTGATTCGTATAATAGTTCTTGGCAGAAGTCAAGTTTGGCAGAAACACCTTACGCAGAATATGCTTTGGCACAAATCATTTCGCAGATTTTTGTAATACCGAATCGTCTGTTGTCATAATGTTGATGAGCATAATAGTCTTCTAGTCGAACAATACATTTGCAGATAATATTTGTGCATAATATTTAGGCGGCACAAAGTTGTAATTTGCTATTTGATAGCGAGTTGGATGTGTTGGGGATGCAAGATACCTAACACTCCTCCTCGCTTCGCTCGTCGTCGTACCTAACGGTGACTTTGGGGCAGTTTTTCTTTTCTGATAGCGAGTAATAATTCTGCTAATGTAATATTATGCTATAAGATTATTATGGTACATACAATAAAATTATGCTAAACCAAAGTCGACCAAAGTAATGTTCTGTAAAACAGTATTCTGCCAAATGTATCTTATGCGTGGTAGTAATAATGCCAACTAAGTTTTCTGCAAAAATTACCATTCGACCGAAAGTGTTTCTGCGAAACATGTTATGCGAAGTGTGTTTCGGACTAAAATTATTCTGCCAGATGAGGGTAACCCTCCCATGAGTCGTGGCAAATGCCGGGATAACGCAAGGAGGATGATGACATTATTTCGTTGCAGAGAAGACAAATCCGATGGTGAGGTATATCTAAAGGTCGGAGGTTACACCCAAATGGAAAGTGTCGGTAACAATCTGACCTTGGATTTCTTAGTAGCTGTTCGCCAGCCTTCGGAAGACAATGCTAGAAACTGGAAGGTTAGAGATTTTGATATTTATCAGCAGACATCGGATTCCGTGGGGCGAAACTTCTTGACAGCTAGGGACTTCCTATATCGATAAACTCATTTATCGATACTAGTTCTAAATACTAGTGATCACACAAAGGTTTGATTATAAAATATTTTTTTATTAAAAGAGTATGCGCATGTGACACTGTTTGAGTTGCAGGCGTCCATAGGTTACGGTAACCGCTTTCCACCGCACCGGACCGTACGCTTGGTTGCCACCGCCGTAGTATAAAAAAACATTATATAATAAAATAAGAACTCAATTTTCTTCTTTTTTTGAAAATGTTTTTAAAAGTTTACTCGTCACAATTTATTTCGACGCTATTTATTTTAGACGCTATGTATGAATTTCATACTGGTCTTCAGAACAATAGTTACAAAAAACACACACAATGTTGGGGGCGGTCACTAGTATATAGAACTAGTATCGATAAATGAGTTTATTTATATAGGAAGTCCCTAGCTGTCAAGAAGTTTCGCCCCACGGAATCCGATGTCTGTTTATCAGTAAGGTACAGCGGGTCGAATCTCGACTGGGGAGCAGTTGTAACTGATCCATTTTTTCCATTATTACATTATGATGTTGAGTTCCACATGTATCCACTGAACACGCCTACCATATATAATTGCTGAACACTATATTTAATAATACAATCATTGTAAAACATGTAAAAAATGAACTGGATGGAATAAATGCAAAAAATGAAAATGAAAAACTATTAATTTATTTATAATTGATGATATACTTGAAGCTTCATAAATAGCTGATTACCAGCCAGATCCTAATGACAGAAATGAATCTTGGAAGGTAGGATGGTCCATGATGGCCAATGGCCATTAGGTAAGTATATAGAACCCGAATTAAAGAATCCAGCTCTGTTCCACAAAGCAAAAAGGACACCTATGTTCCAAATTCTACCTATAATTCTACCTACCTAACCATATATATTTAAAAGATATGTTTCTCCTCCCCTCGCGCCTCGCCCCGCCCGCGCGGCCCTTTAACTAGTTGTTGACACCTGACAGACTGTTGTAAGACATGTACGAGAGCGGTTGTGCTTCCTTGGTGAATTGTGGGCCCCGGCCAATCCTGCCTGCGGTTCCTGACTCCCGGAGAGAAGGTTAGTGCATGTCTTTGACCACCTTGACAGACTTTTGTATTTCTATTTTGCCTCCTCTTGTCCGTTCATAAACACCTATTTTCAAAATTTTAGGTTATAATTTTTTGACACTACCTCCATCACCAAATATTTAGATTCAGTAATAAAACTGAAATAATCATAAATTCCAAAAACTTTCAGGTCTGCATTCACCTCCATGACATCTCCCACGTGACTCCAGACCAGGACTTGTCTTCCATCCCAGCAGCTTATGAAGGTCACATGAGCATGACCTTCAATAATGACGTGACCTTGACCTGTCCAGCTGGCTCTGGAGGTCATCTGAGGATGGACTATGAGGGGAGACCGGTGGTTCAAAGTGGGAGACTCGAGAGACATTTGAAGCTCACGGTTTTTGGAGATCAGGTGAATCTTTGTTTAGGACTAAGTAGCATATCAAAAGTACATGCTGATAGCCTTCATGTAGTCTTGAACTGCCCAGCTGGCTCTGGAGGGCATCTGAGACCGGTGGTTCAGGGTGGGAGGCTGGAGAGGCATTTGAAGTTCACGGTGACTGGAGATCAGGTGACTTTTTTTTTTAATTATAAACTTTTTTTTTTTTTTTTTTTATTATAAATGGGCTTACTCTTGACCACAGACTAGCCAAAGGCAAAGACGTGGCCTACGATGGAGTGAGCTCGCCCAGAAGATGCCTGTTCACTCTTGATTTATTCACTGGCCAGTGATTGACCTTAGTCCACCTCATGGAAAGTGACGACAAGGCCGAGGTTGTAGCTCACTGGTTCAAGATCTAAGTAGCCTTTTTTATGGGATATGAGGCAAACGAGCAGACAGATGGTGGTAAGTGATTGCCACCCATAGACACCCGAAACACCAAAAGTGTCGGAGGTGCGTTGCCGGCCTTTGAGATGGGTGTACACTCTTTTCTTGAAGGTATGAAGGTCGTGTCGGACCGAAAATACCGCAGGCCACAGTTTATTCCACATTTTAGCTCTGCGGGTCAGGAACCTACGATAGTTATGACCTTCAATAACGATGTGATCTTGAAAGTGCAGCAAAATCAAATAGTGGGAAAACGTAAAATTGGTGGTTTCTGCGTCCGTTTTTGGACTTAGTTTATGCTTAGGCACAGTATAATAAAGAGTACTGTCGTACAGTATGGCCACTCCCGCTCCCCGCTGAAAGTGCCGCCCACCCCCTCTCGGTTACCTCACAGTTAGTGGCTTAGGCGTACTAGCCCCGATCGGAAACAGGTGGTGTATCGATAAAATCTTCTTTTTTGCGTCAGTAAAATCTTCTGCGACTATTGACATGACAACATTGTTTCAGTTACCAAAACTCAGTGCGTCGGATTTGGGAACACAAACTGGACAAATACTGGGAAGTCTTCATCAGCAGCCATTGAACCTGACAGCTGCTGTCACGGTATGTTTGGCACAATAAATGATTGTCTTCTGTAATATTTGACATAAGAAACCAATATTGAATGGTTTTGGATATTAAATTTGTACGATGATTACGTATTTTTAATTCAAAAATGTAAATATTTTTTAAATTTTGGCCACCGAAAACGCTGTCGGCCGTGTAGTGACGTCATAGAATTCATGTCAAATCAATCACTGACATAATAGATAATCAAACGAACTTACCTGTAAGTGATGTTCGATGACTATTAAACGATGTGATTCGCCCGAGTGATTACACTGTACTTTACATGTAGTAGCACGCGAATGTGCTGCCATCGTACACAATTTTAGAGTAACATTTTTAACAAAAAAATATCTCGCCTAAATTGGGGGTATTTCATACACGTTTCTTATAAAAAAGGCCATCAAATACGTGTGCTATTTCGTGACCAATTGGGTAGAATCTGGAGCTTGACCAGTTCGGGTCAGGGAGGGTTGTAATCACTCGGGCGAATCACATCGTTTAATAGTCATCGAACATCACTTACAGGTAAGTTCGTTTGATTATCTATTAAACTTCTGTGATTCGCCCTTCGTGATTACACTGTACTTTACATGTAGATGTTTAGAGTTACACGAAATAGCAGATTAAATGAAACATGTATGTTTGAAAAATGTAAATAAAACAAACGTTTACGTCAGTTTAACTGTAATCAACAGACACTTCAATTATTATTACCATGTAATATTGTACGAGCAAATACTTCGGACGAGTCCGCTAGAACATCTCTATTATAGAACCTAGCGAACGTCAAGGAATTATCTGACCAACCGGCGGTCTTCTTAATCAGTTCTATATTAACCCCGAGCCGGTTGGCTGCTGACGTACTTGCGTGTCTCGTACTATGCGATTTGAAGATCGATGTATCAATACCACTCTCGAGCAAAGTGGTTTTGATCCATCGACTCAAGGTCTGTGAACACACTTTTCTAAATGGTTTTTTAAAACTTGTAAAAGAAAATCACAATCGCTTGGGCGATTGGTAGATGAGACAACCAAATAACATTCTAAAGTCCTTGCAGGACAAATTGACTGATTTTCATCTAAATAAGGCAGAATCAGTTTTGGCTGCATGCGATTAACTGCGGATGTCTTAATCTTATCTGTAATGTTAATAATATATTTTTTATTACATTTATGAATATTACTTAGCTTGATTAACGATAAGGTTTGCACACGGTGTGCCGTAACTAATGCCAAAATAGTTATTAACTTCCTAGAAAGATGCTCGTAAGAAAGGCTTTCATTTGGATACCAACAACTTAAATGATTAAGAACGATTGATTAAGGGTCCCAAGTAAAATCATATCGTGGATTTGGAGACCGCAGTTTGTATACTCCCGTCATAAAACGTTTCACGGTTGGATTATTTATAACATTATTATTCAATATTAATGACAAAACTGCTTTCGCAGTATTAATTGATCCAAATTGACAACCTTGATTAAAAAGTAATGTGAAATAATCTAATACTTCTGCTACGCCGACATCAAAAATATCATAACATTTTTCCTTACAAAATATATACCATTTCTTTAAATAACAATTATATTGCTTAAGTGTGGTTTCTGTAAGTGACGCTAGCATGATGTCTGCCGCTTCTGCAGGAGTGCCTTGCCTCATGAATGCCGCCCGGACAACACTCCGGCAACCAGGGTAAGGCTCCTGTGCAGCTTGTGTTCGACACTGTAAGGGGAGGACAATAAATTTGGTTTAGGTGGGAGTTCTATTCGTTCAGAAATCAATAATCTCTCAAAAAGAGGAAACCAGGGTTGTGTAGGCCATAGTGGCACAACAACAATGCCCTCCGCTTTATCTGTTATTATCATTTGCAATATCCTAAGTATTAGACAAAATGGTGGAAAAGCGTAAAAGAAATACGACGACCAAGATATGGTAAACGCGTCGATATTGTACGCGTCAGGATCACGATACCACGAAACAAATCTAGTACATTTTTTGTTTATTCGACTCGCAAAGAGGTCAATCTCTGGACTTTTGTTTAAAAAATTACAAATTTTCCGAAAGGCACTGTCGGCTAGCTCCCACTCAATGTCTGCATGTTTCCGGCGTGATTCTGCATCTGCTATATCGTTGTTTTCTGAACGAACATACGAAGCAAATATATGTATGTCGCGTTCCTCGCACCATTGCCATATCTGTCGGCTTAATTCACTCAGATGTGGGAATCGAACACCACCCATGTGATTGATATATGAAATCGCAGTGGTATTGTCTATCCTTAGCAAAATCTCACAATTTTTGTAATCTTTAGCAAATATTTTTAAACCAAAAAACGCGGCAGTTAACTCTAGACAATTAATGTGTTGCCCAAGCTCATGACTGGACCACTGACCACTGGCTGTCATATCTGAGCAACTTGCTCCCCAGCCTGTTAGCGACGCATCAGAAAATATCTCTAATTGATAATTTCCTGTCTTGATCGGATTACTACATGTTTCTATATTATATATCCACCAATCTAGATCATCATCTAAGCTACCCGGAATGCTAATGTATTGATCATCATTTTTACTTAAATAAAGAAATTTAATTCTTTCCAATCTCTTAATATACAACCAGCCGTATGGTACTGCCGGACAAACAGAAACTAATAATCCTATCAAATGTGCGAAATTACGAAGTTTACATCTTCGAATGGATTTAAAGTATAAAAGTTCGTCTTTAATCCTCTCTCGTTTTTCGCATGGAATATTAATTGTCAAATTTGCAGAATTGAAACTAAACCCAAGAAAATTTGCCGTTCGACTTGGTGTACCTATTGATTTAGCAACATTTATTGTAAATCCTAATGATTCTAACAAGTCTTTCGTTACATTAAAGTTATGTAAGCAGTTAGAATACGTGTCACCGAAGAGTAACAAGTCGTCTAAGTAAATGACTGATAAAAAACCTTGATTGCGCAAAAACTGCACAACAGGACGCATTAACTTCGTGAATATGTACGGAGCAATATTTAGGCCGAATGGACATACCAAGAATTCGTATGTTTTGTTTTTCCAAAGAAATCGTAAATATTTTCTGTAATCAGGATCAGAGATGGGTAGTGAGTAAATACTCAAGAGTAAATATCGAGTAAATACTCAGTATTTACTCAAAATACCCGTATTTACTCGTTTTTACTCAAATTGGTGGGTATAAACTATTTAGCGTGCTGAAATGGAAATACAAATTAGAAATATTGGTGTATTTTGTTATCGGCTACTAAGTTAAGTAATCAAATTTATATGAATTTTATTTTAAAGACGTGCTCTCCATACATGTAACTATTTTTCACAAAAATAAAATTCAGAAATTACCAGTGTGTTATACATCATCTGATAGGTCTTTAAAAATTAATTGAATGTTTCTAAAAAAGTTTTTTAATAATATGAACAGTTTTGGAATAAAACGATAATTAAGGCCGAAATAATGTTTATACCTTTATAACTTTCGAATTCGTTGTTGGAAAAATATCCAGAAACCGTCAAATTATTGCCCATATAATACAAAACACAAAACTAGTACTTTAAACGTCATCAGCTGAGCCATTTTTGAGTTTTTTTTAGAAAACCCTTAATAAAAGGTCGTAAGTGCCACATTAACAATCACTTCCGAACGTCATGCCGTTATCTAGAACATCAATTTAATTTAATTCTCATACTTTTACTGTGAATACCTGCTTTTTTAAAACAAAACTGCTAACTAAACATTATCACTATTTTTTTCTCACAATGATTACCTCTTTTTCGACAAACTAAGACTCCCATAAGCTTCTAATAATATAAATATCATTTAAACATGTCCACACAGTTAAAATAAACACGACTAAGTACTTAAATCTCATTTTTTTAATTATTTTTAGGTAACAGTTTCTACTCACCCAAATGAGTAAATACGAGTATTTACTCGGTGCTTTGAGTAAATTACGGGTAAATACTCAGTATTTACTCACCCCTACCCATCTCTAATCAGGATCAATATTTATCGCAAAATAGGCGTCTTTCAAATCTATTGAACACATGTAAGCGTTTTGTGATAAAAGTCTCATTGCTGTCCTATAATCTTCGAGTTTGAAGTGCGGGGTACATATAAACTTATTCAATGATTTTAAATTTAGAATGAATCTATTTTTTCCATTACTCTTTTTAATAAGAAAAATACTGGACAAGAATTGATCCTGACACGGATCACATTCTTGTATAGCACCAGCACTAATAAGTTTTTTGACTTCCTCGTTCATAATCGTCTCGTGTGCAACCGACTCGGGTTTGTTAACAGGAATATTCGATTGAGATATACAATCCGATATTGGAATACGCACACCACGGACCCAAGACAATACGGTGGGATCCTTGGTAATGCCTAACCATACTTTATAAAAGAATTGAAGTCTACCAGCCTGAGGTTGTGTATCAGCATCCGATGCTAGCGGCGCGAGGTCCGGGCGTGCGGCCGCGGCGGCGGCGCTCGGCGGTCGCTCGCGCGGCGGGACGGCGGCGGCGGTCTGCGCCCGCCACGCGTGTAGCTCGTCCTCGCTGGCGTCTGGCGACTCTGGCGAGGCGGCGGCCGCGACGCCGACGACGGCTGCCCCTCCAGTTTAAAGCCCTCGATGTCGACGGTCCTGCTCCTGCCTGTTGGTGCTTGGGCGTCTATTTAGGCTTTGTGACAGTCGGTCTCAATTCTGCTCCGGTTTTAGTCATTGCTTTTATTGACTTCAGACTTTCTTGTAAGTCTTTACCAAAAAGCAAACTATCGCGCTTTAAGTCCTTAATATTATCCTTGATCTCCTTATTTAAACTAGGCACCAAGAAATTACGCCTGCTCTGAGTCTCTGAAAAAGTAAGTGACATAATAGTCTACCTGTATCGCTCAGTGACTTTATAATCCCCTGTTTGTTGTTGTCTAAAGTTGAATCTGTTGTCAAGATATTCGACAATGTATTGGCAACTCCTGTTATAATAGTCGAGAGCAACCTTTGCTTGTCACTTAGAATATTATCCCGTTTTAAAACATTATCATTACACGCGACCTTAATCTCGGGATTGAGTATAGGAGCTTGCGCTAACTTTAAATTTTCTGGTATTTCGTAACGTTTTAAAATATCATTCTTAATATCGTCCTTCATACCATTAACTAGAATGTTGGACTATCTCGTCGATATATCGTCGTGAATGCAAGGACCAAATGTTTCTTCTTTTACGGGCTCATCGCCCAACAAACATAATAAACCGGGATCAAGCGCGGTCACAATCGGCGTAGATTCTTGTAAACCAATTTGTTCACCGGTCACCTGTGTGGTGGTAGCTGCGGATGTAGGCGCGGGAGCGGGCGCAGCCGGCGTGGTGGTCGCGGCCGCGGGCGCGCACGCCGGCGCGGCGGCGGCGGCGGGTGCGGGAGGGGGCGCGGGGGCCGGCGCGTCCACCGCGCGGGGCCCGGCGGCGCTTCCATTCTGTATGACCACCGATCGCAGCCCGCCAGCAGCAGGCAGCGCACCCGACGTTGAAGCACCGGCCTCATCATCGGTTAAGTCGTATACAGTATTGTTGGTCAATGGGGATTCTATAACAATACGGTCAAATAGCCTTCACAATGCTGCTCTAATTTCAGCAACAAAAAATAAGTGTCCATTATCTTTGACCCTTATCTCTAGACATGATGTTTTCAATCAGAGACCAACGCTTATACTGGTCAGACATCATAAGCGGCTCGGTGATCTTTGTGAATTGCCCATTTGGTAGGGTAATAGGTAGTGTTTCTACCGCCTACTTCCTCGATGTTGGATGTTATACTATAACTACGTACGTATCTACATACGTATCTACATATCTATATACTTACGTATAAAATAGTACATGTAAGCCGTTGTAATTAACGTAATTAATGTTCTTAAACATATAGGCAGTCGTGCTACAGTCTCGCGGACTGTAGTCTAGACTGATAGCATTGACAATTCGCCGCAACCAGGTATTTTACCTATAGTATTCCGGCATAGCCTCACGGACTGATGCTCTAGGAATATATGTGCTTCCCTTTTACACAGCGATCAACCTCTCGGATTGAACTGAAGGTATAAATTAGGGTCGGTAATAGCCTTACAGACTATACTCATTGCACAATGTATCTATTTAATAAAACAAAGCTGGCATGTACATAAGACACATTCTATCAAATGATTAGATGAAGATAGCTGAAAATCTTACCTTCATATTGCGAATCCTCTAGCAAGGGATCGGGCTCACCGATATCTTGGTCCGCATACTCATATTCATTATCTGTATATGAGGACCTACTAGGGCTATAACTACGATGACGGCGCCTGCGACGAATCTTCAATCTTTTCCTCTCGAGACTTCGGATTTTTCTTTCCAAGTAATCTTCCTCATCTTCCTCACGATGTTTGCGTTTTCCCATGTTATCCGCAAACACAAAACACTACACTAAACTTAGTAAAAACACAATTATTTCACTAACAAAGGAAAAGTACGTGCACGATGGCCGCCACACAAAACGTGTATGAAATACCCCCAATTTAGGCGAGATATTTTTTTGTTAAAAATGTTACTCTAAAATTGTGTACGATGGCAGCACATTCGCGTGCTACTACATGTAAAGTACAGTGTAATCACGAAGGGCGAATCACAGAAGTTTAATGATATTTATGCCTCGTACTTAAAGTGTCAGAAAGAGTTGTTTTCGCACTGAATGACCTCATTCACAGAAAATCTATAGATGACATGGCTGATGTTGTTTTTGCCTGATTAACTACGTAAAAGTATCTTTAAAAATATTTTTTGCGGTTTATAAATCATAATAAAATATAGTGATATTTTTTTTCGGTTAATGGGACAGTAAGTAACAATATAAGACAAACTATAAAAAAGGGTCAATTAGCCTATAGTGTACTAAATGCCGCTTATTATAAAATCATTGGGGAATCAGTACAAGGAAAAACCCAAGTCTCCACCAAATTTAAATAAATTTGATCAAGTTTCGAACACAATGTACAAGAAATAAAACTATGGAGTCATGAGTAACTATCGCGGTAACCGAAGACAATATTATCACAATGTACAAGTTTAAACCTTTCTCAAATCTTGCGTTAATTAATCATTATAAGCAGGGAGCGTACTTTTCGTGCCGATGACATCAATTTGACGTCACGCTCCATATAGGTGATCACAAATTGTTTTATTGTAAATTATTAATCATTAGTCATCAATCATTTTAAGTTATGAATTTCTTTGCATGGTAATGAATGCAAGAAGGATGGTGTGCTTTACGTTAGAGAGAAATTCTCTTTTCTACGTATTTATTGCCCTGTAGCCACGTAGTCCGATTGCTTTGTCCGACTAGTCGGACGACGTGGATTTATTTGTCCCGTTGGTCCGTCTATCGGATTATAAGGAATCGCAATTCCACTTCGCCCGAGTAATCGGTCTACTTGGTCTTTTGAATTCCAGTTAGATCGACTATTCGGCCTACATGGATTCGCAATTCCGCTCAGTCCGAGTGATCGGACTACCTGGCCTTTTTAGGGTTCCGTAGTCAACTAGGAACCCTTATAGTTTCGCCATGTCTGTCTGTCCGTCCGTCCGTCCGTCCGTCCGTCCGTCCGTCCGCGGATAATCTCAGTAACCGTTAGCACTAGAAAGCTGAAATTTGGTACCAATATGTATATCAATCACGCCAACAAAGTGCAAAAATCAAAAATGGGAAAAAATGTTTTATTAGGGTACCCCCCCTACATGCAAAGTGGGGGCTGATATTTTTTTCATTCCAACCCCAACGTGTGATATATTGTTGGATAGGTATTTAAAAATTAATAAGGGTTTACTAAGATCATTTTTTGATAATATTAATAGTTTCGAAAATAATCGCTCTTAAAGGAAAAAAAAGTGCGTCCCCCCCTCTAACTTTTGAACCATATGTTTAAAAAATATGAAAAAAATCACCAAAGTAGAACTTTGTAAAGACTTTCTAGGAAAATTGTTTTGAACTTGATAGGTTCAGTAGTTTTTGAGAAAAATACGAAAAACTACGGAACCCTACACTGAGCGTGGCCCGACACACTCTTGGCCGGTTTTTTTTCGTGATAGATCGATTCATCGGACTAGAAACTCTCTCCATAAAGTCAAAATAATTAAAACAGTTAAATGCAATGCTTACAGATTTTGATATGGATGTAGGTTTCTTTTTAGAGCGTTTGGCTTGGAAAGGCTCGCTCTTTAAATGTTAATACATAGTATAAATTTTAGTTTTATTTGAAAAACAGAAGAGTTGTTTTGTTTAGGTTAGTTACATTATCAAATTAAGATATATAATACATAATAATAAAAACATGTACTTAACTGTTTTAATTATTTTGACTTTATGGAGAGAATTTCTAATCCGATGAATCGATCTATTACGAAAAAAAAAGCCAGGTAGACCGATCACTCGGACTGAGCGGAATTGCGAATCCATGTAGGCCGAATAGTCGATCTAACTGAAATTCAAAAGACCAAGTAGACCGATTACTCGGGCGAAGTGGAATTGCGATTCCTTATAGTCCGATAGACGGACCAACGGGACAAATAAATCCACGTCGTCCGACTAGTCGGACAAAGCAATCGGACTACGTGGCTACAGGGATTTATTGTAATGTGTTGTTAATAAATACTATTTAATTAAATTTATTTATAAAAACAAATCAAATAATTTTATTCACGTTTCACATTTCAAGTAGGTATTATTTATGCCACATGTAAATGGACTACTGTATTTGAAGTAATTTGTACACGATTAAAATGATTGACGACTAATGATTAATAATTTACAATAAAACTATTTGGGATCACCCTATACGGAGCGTGACGTCAGATTAATGTCATCGGCATGAAAAGTACGCTCCCTGATTATAAGGCATGTAATAGGGATGACGACTACATAAAAAAATGGCATCCTGTTTAGTCAGACAGTTAGATCGTCCGAAAATCCTGAACACATATTATTCGCTTCTTCTAATTAAACGAAAGTTCCGGAGTGGGAGGTTAAGTAAAAATTGTACCTAGGCGTGACGTCACGCGAAACTCAACGCACAGGATGGCTAGCCGAATGGCACAATCGCTCACGAAACGCTCACGAAACGAAGCGCTAGTAGATATCTATCTCTATCGCGCTTGCGTATTGGCGCGACAGAGCCAGCGGCGTATCGCTTTCGTTTGGCGTCGGAGAAATGCCATTCGGCTACGGGGCCAGGACCGTCGTCATTTTTCGTTTACGAGAAAAAAAAAATACGTGTCTAAAATTCTTTGATAATCTAACTGACGGACTAATTAGTTTTTTTTAGTCGTCTCGCCTATTATTTTTTAAAGTTAATGATCTCTTCGTCATTGATTAAACACTCGCGCTTGTTATCAACTCATCAAATGCCATAAAAATTGACCCATAATCTTGGCCAATGTAAGAATTTTCCGTGAGAACATTTGCAATTTTGGAAAGCTCTTCGGGGCATTACAGGGTGGCCCAAAAATACGTTGACAAAGAATGGGGAAATAATGTTGTAATAAACCAAAATATCGAAGTTACCGAAAATATTTTTTGGGCCTATATTTCTGCATATTTCTATATCCACCGTGGATATTTCAACAGCATTAGCATGGATATTTCGCAAGGTTTGTAATGTAGACCAATCGTGTAAAGACATTTTTTCCAGATTCATAAGCTCGATACGTTTCAGCCTACTTATGTAAATGCACCTTACTTAAAACTATAAATTATAGTTTGTAATCAATCTTAAAACCCTAGACCGTTTATTGATCACAAAAATTAGGGTATTTTACAAGTTATAAGTGCAATACTGCCGTCCTATCACTAGAACCCCTCTAAGCTGCATATTACCAGTTTTCATTTGGATAAATATTCTTAAATAGGAAAGAATTCCCCATCGACTGGTCTTGGAATCATATTTTTATCATTTTTAGTTACCGAGATACAGAGTCGACATACCTCGCTAAGTGCACTATTTTATAACCCTTTTCAATAGTATAAAACCGCAAACCCACATTTGTCTTCTATAACTTATATTAAAGCGCTTAGCAGTTGTTTATCTTCATAGTTTTATCACACGATACATAACTATAACAACGTTACTTGACATAAGCTTCATAAATTCCCATTAAAGCCGTTTAATTGCGTTATTACATTTTATAACATTCACTTTTTTTAATAAAATACTACGCTTAAACACGGCTAAAGTCCTTTAACCGTGTATTTAAAGACTTTCATTGTAATTTCGGTTACAAATACATCACTAAAACCTAGTTACTGCGCTTTACGGTGAATTTATTACTAAAAAATATTCATAATGCCACACTGAAACAGGACAAACCAGCAAAGCTACGCTAAAACCCCGCTAGTTGTAAAAGTATACCTTCCAAAGTTATTGCGCCAGTCCGACAGTCGGCCGAGCGGCTCGCGCGCAGAAGGTTGTGCGAAGGCTGTAGTGACCGGTGAATGAACATTTTTGTCCTTAAAATGTTAAGAAACCGAAGACCAGGTAAGTGTTAAATATCTTTTTTTTAAGGTTTTTTTCAAGCACAACTTGCGTTTTGCTAACGTATTATCACACGTTTGCCGCGACAAGTAAATACCTAACTCATAAGTTATTCGATCAAGAGCCCAGTTAAAACTATTGTGTACAAATAAAGCGTAAACAAAAAAGTCAAGAAATTACATTGTACCATCCTATTACTATGTAGGCATTGCCATAGCCACATACATTTTGTAAGGATTTATTTACCTTACAATGTTTTAGTACCTATTTAGGTATGGATTACTTGCGCAACATTATATTACCGTCAAGCTGATTTAATAATGCAGTCAAAAATCAAATTAATTAATAGTTATTTCTTTTAGGCTTGTTACGAACTTCAGGATACAAACGATAACAGAGATCTGCGAATAAAATGAATACCGAAAAACCGACCACAAGTCATCACACCAGCAGTAAGTTTATTAAATGTAGAACAGAAGGGGATTGCTCAACTCGATCTTTACCAAGGAACATTCTATCGTTGTGTATTGTTTCAAGAATTGTTGAGATTGATACCTCAGAATTCTTTGCCTAACTTAGCCATGTCGAACGTTTCTGCTTTAATTTTCAATGCTGACGAAAATACATCAATTTTAAAACTCCCTTTTACTGGTCCAAGCTAAAACCGTTGCTGACGATCATCGAATTTGGGTTTATCCTTCGTTGTAACAAAATCGAACAACGTTTACTTCTTTAATCATTCGTAAAATGCTTCTCATCTTGATATAAGGAAAGAAGGTTTTTGACTATTCCGTCGCAGACGCATTGAAACTACAAGTGATGACTCGAAAGAAGAAGAACTCTATACCTAGCATGTAAAAATTGTAAAATGACAACATATGTATCATCCAAAATGAAGCTTTATCTTGATTTATCCGCTCCAATTCATACAAACAACAGAGAAACAGACTTAAATATAACCTAGTTAATACAATTTTAAGCAATGATGCACCTGATTTTACCAGAAATTGTTAACAAAGATCTCTATATTGATTCTAGTTTAAAGAAAAAAAAAGATGTATGATATATAAGTATTCTGCTGTACCAATTCATTCAGACCCTTCAAATCCAGAAGTTTTACATACAGAAAAGGAGGACTGACCTACACATAAGTACATATAACCATTTATCGACGTAGAACCACCGTCGATATAGAGCACTACACTCGTAATATTAATATTAATAATACGAATGTCGAAAACCAAACGCACAAAAAAAGAAAAATAAATTTTAAGAAGAACGGAATCAAGCGGAAAGAGAGAAAATTATTATGTCAAACAATCCTAAATGTATTTTGAATTTTTGAAGTAGATATAAAATAAATAAAGATTGCTATTTTCACTTGCTTGGCGAATAATAAATGAAATCCGTGTTTCTTTTTGTAAGAACCGCCAATGTCAACCGTTTTTAACCTTATATAACTCGGTAATAAAAACATTATTTTAATAGTGTATTATAGTAATAATACGAATAACTTTGGATATCTAAGAGCGACACCTTTCGCCGTGTCGGTATAGCAAATTGATTTGTTGCAATGTAAAAAGCGAATTTTATTGTTTCATATTAATGTTATGTTAGTTTTCACTAATGTTAGAATATTATATTAAGTTTAAATATGTTAATTTGTAACATAACTTATAACGAGGTTTTTTATGCATGCAAATAAATGGTTACAATATCATACAGTTGTCTTTTATTCATTTAACAAATTGAATTGCTCTTGAAACTTAGTGCAGGTACTGCAGGTAAACGGGACATTGCTAAAATGATAAACTCCTTTTAAAAAGAATGACAATGCTAAAACCTAGTAATCGTCGCTGGTTTGTCATATAGCGGGCTTTTAGATTAGGAATGCATACAAATTATTTCGATGTTAGTAGTCATTGCATAGCTTAAAAACGGTTACAGCATTTTTTTAGACCATATATACAATAGTATAAAATTGTTTAGTGTCTTTGCGGTTATTAAGCTATGTTTTTAGATTATTATGCAATGCTCAGTTACGATTACTATAAACACGTAAATTTACTTTGCCGTTATTAAGCCATGTTTTATGTATTATTCAATCCTAAAAAACGGCTAAAGTATACTTAACCGTGTTTTAACAGTAAAATCATACATATTTTAGGAATTATTTGCATAACTTAAACACAAAATGGCGAATTTCTAATAAATTAAACAATATTTAATTAAATTGATTTTAAATAATGTTAGCGTGAATTTAGTTTTAATTTAAGAATAAAAGAAATCTGGACTAAATCGACACATTTCCTAGAGATATGGGTTTTTATGTTTTTTGCCCATATCTCAAAACTATCATTTGTGGGTTAGATGGGTTTTAGTGATAGGACGGCAGAATAAGTCAGACGAAAGTCACACTAGAGGTGCAGCGGCATATCGATAATTTTTTGTTCCAATATTTGCGTTCGTACTTCAAAGCCAAAGGAGGATATTTTGAAGACGATTCGATTTATTCGGTCAAAAATTATTAATTATTAATCATTCGTGTAAGGACAGAAAAGTAATTATACAAACGTTTGTCAATGTATTTTTGGGCCACCCTGTACTTAGTACGTAATTACGTGCTCAACATTTCAATCCTAAAATTTGATTTTTGCAGGAGAAAAATGGCCTAGCATTTGTGAAACTAAACAACGGGGCTGAGATGCAGTTCCCCTCACAGAATTTCGCCTGGATGCTGGATAGTTGGAGCAATATGCAGGTTATGAAAAAACTAGGAATCTATCGTAAGTATTCATCACTTCTTTTTAACTCGCGACGCAAAAACGACGGTGTGTTATGAGTTTGACGTGTCTGTCTGTCTGTGTGTGTGTCTGTTTGTGGCATCGTAGCTCCCGAACGGATCAACCGCTTTCGATTTAGATTTTTTGTTTGAAAGCTGAGTTAGTCGGGAGTGTTCTTAGCCATGCTTCATAAACATCGGTCCACTATGTCGCGGTCGGGATTTTTTTCAAAATTTTAATTTTGTGGTTAGGTTAGTTTATACTCAGACACACCGACTTAGTCAGTTGAAAATGATGGCAACATCTTTATATTAAAGGAAAAAATGGAAAAATTTACGCTTCCGGCGGGACTTGAACCCGCATCCTTTTTGCAATCCGTGCAATGCTCTTAACCAATTGAGCTACGGAAGCCGCGCCGGACATCGCAAATCCTTCCATGCCTTTCCTTATGTACACACGTCTTGGGGTGACGTCTAGCGCCATCTACCGACAGACTATTACGTCTTGTAACGGCACTGGAGTCTCAAGTTATATTGAGAATTCACCAGTAACAATGTGCTAACCCATACTAAATTTAATTTTTAACAAGCAGAAACGTCTGCAGAAACGTCTGTTATATTGAGAATGTTTAGAATCGTTAGCAGACGTTTCTGCTTGTTAAAAATTAAAGATGGCAACATCCTTGTAGATTATTTTTTAACGTTATGGTGTAGGTATTAAGAAATTTTGTTTTCTGTTCAGGTGAATGCCGCCTAGAAGAGTCAATCGTGGGCACACTATCGGGCGGAAAAGACCCGTTGCCATCAGCATCCTGTTACGAGATCTTAGTTCTCGCTGACTGCACCAGCGCTCCCAGGTATCTTTGAAATTTAATAATAACAATATTATTTATTGTGCAGAAAAAAATACACAAAAGATGGATAACGCTTAATTACTAGGTACAGCAGGTTGCCTGTGTGGTGACGGGTTAAGAATTTCACCACCCCCTTTCTTCCCGTGGGTGTCGTAGAAGGCGACTGTGGGATATGGGTTAAATTGTGGCGTAGGCGAGAGGCTGGCAACCTGTCACTGCAATGTCACAGTTTCGTTTTCTTTCAACCCCTTATTTGCCAAGAGTGGCACTGAAGCTTTAGTAGTTTCATGTGTTCTGCCTACCCCTTTATGGGATACAGGCGTGATTGTATGTATGTATGTATGTACTAGGTACAGATGTAGTGCGAAAAGATTTGCCTTCGTATTGTTACGGAAACGTACGAACGTGTCATGATATTTCAGTCAGTCTCAGTACAAGATGTACTGACATTGACTGAACTAGCATGACAAATACGAACGTTTCCGAAGGAAACCTTTTTCGCACTACATCTGTAATAACTGGCGGTCTTATCGTTTAGAAGCAATCTCTTCCAGACAACCTCTAGGAAACGGGAAACTATGGACTTACTTCATTAAATTTAATTATTGTACCTGACAGAAACCTCTGAATTTGATATTTGCCAGTCGACTTTCGGTAAAGGAAAACATCGTGAGGAAACCGGACAAATTCGATTAAGGTCTAGTTTACCCTTTGGATTGGAAGGTCAGATGGCAGCCGCTTTCGTAAAAACTAGTGCCTACGCCAAATATTGGGATCAGTTGTCAAAGCGGACCCCAGGCTCCCATGAGCCGTGGCAAATGCCGGGATAACACAAGGAGGATGATGAACAGAAACCTCTGAAAACTTTATTCAAAAACTGTGAACTGAAAGAATGTAAATTACTCTAAGTTTTTTTGTCCAACAGGACTTAGCAAGTAATTTTCGTAAAAGGAACAGTGTGAGTACAAGTATGCTCCCTTGAGACACACCAACTTCAATACATGATTCAATTTTTATGATTTTAAGTGATATCGAGATAGATGTTCCCGTTGCTTCAAATAAATTGAAATAAAGACGGTTTGACCATTTGTATGAAATATTTGTAATGCCTTAGCCGGATTTATTGCCATGACTTACTTGATCAAAGGCTTTTGATAAGTTAAAAAAAACAGACCACACCGCTGAATTATGGCTTAAATAGTGCTATTATCTAAGCAGTTACGATTGTCCTCAGATACGCCATCTTCCATCAAAGGCATAACACTGTAGATATCTACCGTCTATACACCGGTGGTAACTTCGTCACCGTCAGGAGCAGCGGTGGTGACATTACCGTCACCATCAATGGTGATACGCCGTGCGAACAAGACTGCCGGTATCCTCCGCAAGAACCTTTTTATGATTTCAAGTAAGTTTATCTTTATCTTTTCTTGCTCTTGTTTTCTTCAATCTCTTTTTATTTCCTTCTTTCTCTCACTCTCAGTCTATCTATATGCCTCTATCTATTTTCTTCTCTTTCGTGTTATATTTTAATTTCCCATTAGTATCGCATTTGTTGTTCAATCAAACCAATCTCTGTTTCATTCCCATGTCTCTTTCACTTTAACTCTGTCTTTGTGTTTATTTGATCTTATTCTTTGTATTTTTCTAGCTTATAGTGGCCCGTTTCTCGAAAGGTCCCTTATATTACAACTGTGTTTCCATGACAACCCATACGATTTGACAGTTCGCGCACTTGTAATACAAGGCTTGTACCTTTCGAGAAACGGGCCCCAAGGTCTCTCTTTTTCTTTGTATCTATCTCTGTTTATCCTTCTCTTGATGTTTTATTCATATCTCTCCCTCTCATTTTGTCTATATTCCCAGTAAGGTAACGGCGGCTATCAACGCGGGTATCGAAATCGACGTCCATTACCGCCGCATTTGCAAATACGCATTTTATAGGCAAACCGACCAATTTCCTAAATAAAGTTACTCACACAAAGGAAGCCTTTTTAGTTGACTAACGCACATATAGGCGCTAGAGAGTGTGAATGAAAGAAGACACTCGCTATTTGACAGTTTTTGCCACGGGGCCGCAAGAAGATGTTGTGTCATACTGACGCGTGACGCTAAACCTAAGTGAACTTCAATCTCATTTAGCAGTTTACATAATAATTGTGGCAAATAGGTGAAAGTTGTGCATTTTAAATTATTGTTAATAGTTTTCTACATGACTTCTGAGTACTTTGTACGTATTGTTTAGCCTGGAAATGTGTTTAAAGTGGAAATTAAAAGACAGCGGTGAAAGGCGCCATTTCGTGAGTAGATTCTATTACTGTGGTATACCACAGTAATGGTTAAAGTAGTGATATTAGTTCTTTATGCTTTATTTTAAGTATATGTGATCAGTTATATAATGTCTTACAGTTGTTTCAATCTTGATCTATTCACGCTATCAAAGAACTATTTACGTGGTATGAAAAATATTCAACAAAACCTTAATTTTTAGCAAAAACTTCATTACTGATTTCGTAGTTTCTATGAAAACCGTTAATTTGTCAATTTTTTTTAAAATTGAGATAAAGTCTGATGATATTACTCACCAGTTATGTAAACTTGGTTTTAATATATAGTTGCAATATTTTATTTTGATTTGTAATGAAAATACATCTGTAGGACATTGTTTTTATTGGTCGGAATTAGATTTTATTATACTCCAATATATGCCTATCACCGATGGTACGATCGGATAACCCTCGGTAATGGAATATATAAGAATCTATTACCGATCCATGCAATATTTGTTTGGGTCGGTAATAGGTTCCTAAAGAAGTACCTATTACCGAGCGACATATTAGTCTTGTATCAAAATATGACATTTAGAGTACCGTAAGTACAGATTTCTTAGATGAAACTGAGTCTTCTGTGGGTATTTATAAAGGAAGATAGTATAGGTATATGTATTTGTCATAATTTGTATATTCAACCGTCGGTATTAAGCTCCGAATTTTGAGATGGGTTTCTATTTACCGATGGCAGAAAAACACTATCATTCATACCCTCGGTAATGAAATCTCAATTCGCGTTAATAGAACCGCAGCCTGTTCATTACCACGGTAATAGAAAATTTAGGTATGCTGGCTTCAATAATTATTTTATGACATATAATAAACTAAAATGATCCAAAAACTCTTCAAAACTAATAGTTCAATAAATACTCTTCCATAAAAAAAATATTTGTGGTCGTTAACGAGCTTTGATACCCTTAATTTTTTGGAATCTTTTGAAATCTTCCTGAAGTACCACGTTAATAGGCGCCATTACCTTATCACCAGCTCACTCTCTCCGTTCCTCGATCAGTTGACAACGCTATTAATTAATTAATGAATTAATATATTTTTAACTTCTGATTAGCAGAAACGTCTGCAATCGATGCCACTAGGCTTAATATATTTTATTTGTTTTGTTTCAGAGTAACCCGTCACGGAGACACAGTGAAGATATTCTCCCGCCTCAGCGGAGTACAACTACATTACAAGTACAGCGAGACCGTAGTTCTCGTCCCAAGTCTCGCGCTTTATACCAGCTGTGGGGTGTGTAGTGGGCAGCGGTATTATACGCAGTGTTAAAACAATATTTAAGTTCAGCGAGAATGCAGTTCTCGAACTGTCAAAAGTAATGTAAAATACCCTAATGCAAAAATCGCATGTTAAACTAACGTAAACTACTAAAATGCAGCGAGACCGTAGTTCTCGTGCTGAGTCCCGCGCTTTCTACCAGATGCGGCGTCTATAGTGGTATTATACGCAGTGTTAAAACACTATCACTTCAGCGAGACCGCAGTTCTCGCACTTTTAAATTTACATAAACCATCGAAGTGCAATCGAGACCGTAGTTCTTGTGACAAATCTTGGACATTCTATTTGGTGTCTACTTTTTATCCCGAGCTGGATTCGAATCAGCGTCCTAACTTTTACCAAACCGATATTTAAACCGCTCGGCCATCGGGTCACGGTAATAAGTGTCGAAAATTCAAATTAACTAACAATTTCCGATGTCTTGTGGCGCCCCTGCCTCCCTGTAATTCCGTCTAGGCTAACTTTTCAGCTCCTTGAATTAAAAAAGTCACAGTGTGGAAATGGCACACTTTTTATGAATTTGTAACACCTGCCGGCGTATCATGCTTCTAATTTTATCACTTATCCACGTGGATAAGACTCCTGTCACGCTTTGGCAAGTATGTCAGTGTGAGAGTGACAGATGTCTTATCCACATGGATAAGTGATAAAATTGGAAGCATGATACGCCGGCTGATTATAACACCTACCACGAGTTATAGTTAAATATTGAATACAAACAAACCTAAGATAATACATTGTATTAAGTAATCTTTACTAGTGTATAGAACTAATTAACTAAGAAAACCAACACTCAATGCTAATAAAAGTATTTATTCAACATCTTTTTTTTTTATTGACCAAACCGCCGAAAAATAAAAATATTCCCTACGTAATACAAAAAGGAATTTTTATTTAACGTTATACAATACCCATTCAAAAGTGGAAATTATTACTACCTTGGGCTGGACTTGAACTCACGGCCTCTGATACTTTATCGTTCTGCCATCAGAGCCACTAAGGGTCGGTTGCACCAAACCGTCTGTCACCGTTAAAGCGTTCGTTAAATTTTATTTTTCCCCTCACTAGCTCGGAAACACGTGTTTTGTCCTTTAATACCAGCGGGTAAAAACGCATTTTATCCACTAGTGGGTAAAGTAATTTGACCCTGAATAAAGTCAAATTAACTGCTTTAAAATTGATAAAAGTTGGTGAATCTAGTAATAAAGATGATTTACCACCTGCGGAACTATTGGAAGCAGTGATAAACGCATTTTTTGCGTTGTAAACTACAACGCAAAAAATGCGTTTATCACTGCTATAGTGAGGGGAAAAGTTTTGTGTTACAGTCGGGTGCAAATGTATTTTACTTCTCGTGTGTTAAAAAACTCGCAAGTTCAGGATTCTATTCTCGAACCACTCGCTTCGTTCGTGGTTCAACTATAGAATCCTTTCACTTGCTCGTTTTTCAATTCCACACTCGAAGTTAAAATACAAATTTGCCCCCTTGTATAACAAATAACTATTATTGTAGGGGAAATTCTATAGACGTCTGCTGCGTGACGATGATGTGTCTTTCAAATGTGGTAGATGCAACTGGCCCTAAGACTTAACTCGGTGAAATTTTTCACCATGTAGTTATTATAAGTCAATAGGACCTATAGGTAAATAGGACCTATAATTGGTGAATGGGACATATAACGTTTCTGCCGAATCCTACACCGGGGCAAACGACGCCACGGAGCCACGCTGTTACGTCATCGCCCAAATCAATTGTTTAGTTGTAATCTTTATTGTTTGTTTTTGTTTTCATGTTTCTGTTTACTGTTTTTTTTTTAATTTAAGTTTCATGACGCATTGGATTTATCTGTAATGTCATTGAAATATGTTTTTAAATAAATAAATAAATAAATATATGTCAATGGGACCTGTAGCGACACCTAACGCATTTAGGAAGAGGATTATTTATATTGAGGACCGGTCTGGCGCAGTCGGCAGTGACCCTGCCTGCTGCGCTGCGGTCCCGTGTTTGAATCCCGGTAATTGTGTCCCGGCATTTATTTGAATGATGAGCACAGATATTTTGTTCCTGAGTCATGGATGTTTTCTATGTATATATAAGTATTTACATATTATATATATCGTTGTCTGAGTACCCACAACACAAGCCTTCTTGAGCTTACCGTGAGACTCAGTCAATGTGTGTAAGAAGTCCATTATAGTATCATTTACGAATAGGTACACGAAAGAGGACTTCATCGCCGCGTCTCGCTTGTGCAGAACTATTACCCTCGAAGATATTGGCTTTCAGGGCGCTGGCAGGGTTTTTGTCAATGACCACCTAACGGTCAAGAATAAGATCCTCCTAAATAAAACGAAGGCCGTGGCGAAGGAAAAAAATTTTCAATATGTGTGGGTGAAGCACGGAAAGATCCATATTCGGAAATCCGACTCCTCGCCAGTGCTTCAAGTGAGAACCGAAGAAGACCTTTCGAAGCTTCATTGAAATCGTGCATCCCCTTACCCGTCAGTTACGGGCATAACCGGCCCACCGTCCGACTATGTAATTTTGCTGCCTACAGTTTGAGTGCCGCTGGCCAAACTCACCTCAGTATGGCCGATCGCCCGGGCGGGAATGTCGCGCTCTCAAGATACCTACTATGCGTCTTATCTGCTACTAATGACTTGTTATTTACGATTGTGTGTGTATTAATTTTAAACGTTTGTGATTGCGAACCTATTATTTGCTTACAGCTTCAGATCGATGAGAAAACCTTCCTATTTTTATATTACTTATACTTATTGCGGAGTGTCTACCTATTGACATTAACTAAACTTAGAACATTCAACTATTTACCTATTCTGCTATTGACTTGGCGTTATAGGCGCGTCGTACCCAGGGACCGGAAAACCCCTTTTTAGGCTTAACTTCATCAATTTGCTTACCCAATCAATTTTCTTACTAAATAAAATGGTAAGCTTTTTTAAAGGTAACCTTTTAAAACGGTAAGCTTATTGAATCTGTTACTATGAGGTTACCATAACTACTAACTAAGTTAACTCCGAAACCCTATCGCGATAGGGTTTTTAAAACCTGTTTTCATTGAGTTATGGTAAGCTTTATCCGTTCCTTGTTGTCTTTCTACATTTAAACTGGTTTGCTATAGATAGAGCTTGTCTCAGACGCATGCACTCGAATTTGCGTAGTTATTACCATTTGACATGTACGTCATTTAGTTTCTGTATTTGATAGTACAATTATTGACCTACTCGTACTCATCAGTATATTATAAGGGAATAAAATGAAGTAGGTTTTTACAGCAAGCAAGGTTTTGTACCTACTTTTAGGGTTCCGTAGTCAACTAGGAACCCTTATAGTTTCGCCATGTCTGTCTGTCCGTCCGTCCGTCCGTCCGTCCGTCCGTCCGCGGATAATCTCAGTAACCGTTAGCACTAGACAGCTTTAGCTGAAATTTGGTACCAATATGTATATCAATCACGCCAACAAAGTTCAAAAAATGTTTTATTGGGGTACCCCCCCTACATGTAAAGTGGGAGCTGAATTTTTTTTTTTATTCCAACCCCAACGTATGATATATTTTTGGATAGGTATTTAAAAATGAATAAGGGTTTACTAAGATCGTTTTTTGATAATATTAATATTTTCGGAAATAATCGCTCCTAAAGGAAAAAAAAAATGCGTCCCCCCCCTCTAACTTTTGAACCATATGTTTAAAAAATATGAAAAAATCACAAATGTAGAACTTTATAAAGACTTTCTAGGAAAATTGTTTTGAACTTGATAGGTTCAGTAGTTTTTGAGAAAAATACGGAAAACTACGGAACCCTACACTGAGCGTGGCCCGACACGCTCTTGGCCGGTTTTTTACTTTTAATTTTTATTTATATTGAACTTCACTATCAGTCTCATAAAAATAACTATAACAATGCATGTGCTCGAAAAGTACGTTTTTTACGAAGCAAAATCGTGCAGCAAGTAGTAGGTACTTTTAAAGTAGTACTTTTCCACACTAGTTCTTTTTACTTTAAATTTTGAACTTCACTATCACTCCCATAAAAATAGCTATAACAATGTATGTGCTCGAAAAGTGCGTTTTCTATAAAACAAAATCATGCGGAAAGTAGTACTTTTCCGCACTAGTGTTTTTTACATTCCAATTTTATTTAAATTTTGAACGCCACCATCCGTCCCAGAAAAATCGTTCGGAAAGTTGTACATTTTCGCACTAGAGTTTTTTACTTTTTTTTTTTTTAATTATGAACTTCGCTATCAGTCCCGTAAAAATAGCTATTATAATGTATGTGCTCGGAAAGTGCGATTTCTATGTAGCAACATTGTCCGCACTAGCGCTTTTTACTTTTCAAATATTTTTAAATTTTGAACTTCACTATTAGTCCCATAAAAATAGCTATTAGAATGTATGTGCTCGAAAAGTGCGTTTTCTATGAAGCAAAATTGTGCGGAAAGAAGTAGGTACTTTTCCACAATATTCACTGGTAGAGATGGGCGGCGGGAAAATACCCGGGGTAGATATCGGGTATTTACCGGGTATTTACCCAATCTACCCGATATTTACCTTTTCTACCCTAATGGGTGGGTATAAATAAATATTGTAATAAAATGGGTCATAAATTGAATTTAATCGTGAAAAAATGTTTTCTTGGTATTGTATAATATATTTATATTTTATTAATATAGTTCTATAAACATATATCGAAGTATTCGTATTGAATAAGGAATTTGTTAAATATCATTGACATGCTTGTGTGTTTGTTACCAACGGCTAGAGATGGGCGCTGACGGGTAAATACCGGGAAAATACCCATATCTACCCAATCTACCCGGTATTTACCCGTATCTACCCATATGAGCGGGTATAAAAAATAATCTATGAAATTAAAGATTATTCTTAATTTACATGACTGAAATATATTTTTCTACTAAAATAAATATATATATTTGACTAACTAATATTAAAATGTTAACAAAGATTCCAAATATTCCATATATCATGTGTTATTTACCACATTCAATTAAAAAGTTGTATTCCCCAGATGTTTTAGGCCCACTAAGTATTCAAATAACTTACTTAACTTAAACACGGTGGACAGACAAATTCAAATTCATTAGCCAATGAGGTCACAGCTTTGCAAAACGCCAGGTAGTTGCATCCGTATTTAAAGGGTGCAATAAGTCACTTGACCGGTCAGTTACTTTTTTTTATTTTTATTTATGGGATACTTATACTTTAGTTTGTACTTAGTTAAACAAGCGCCACGTCCATGTGTGATTTTAATTAACACTTGCTTTGAATTCGGACTGTAATAATGCCTTCTATGTGACTTCGGCTAGATAGTAGGCTTTACCAAACAAACAGCAAGTAACATTTTAGTGCTATAATTCTGGTTTTCGTTTCGACGCTAAAAGCTACTATAGATGTCGTATAAAGGTTTTCGCGTGACCGCCTGTCGTATAAAAGCCTCCAGTAACACCTTTTAGCTATATAAGCTTGTACCGCTAAAAGGTGTTATTAGGAAGTGATGTAAACGTTTATATCACCATTTTATAGAGCCGCTATAGGCCTGGTCTATAACAGGATCAAATATGACTACTATAGGTCTATATTATTGTATAATAGTGTTAGGAATCACTGCTATGCAAGCAATTTGCGCTACTAAGGTTCCCGACAAGCCGCTATAGTTGTTGCGTTATACAGCTAAAAGGTGTTATTAGGAAGTGATGTAAACGTTTATATCACCATTTTATAGAGCCGCTATAGGCCTGGTCTATAACAGGATCAAATATGACTATTATAGAACAATATTACTGTATAATGGTGTTAGAAATCACTGTTATGCAATCAATTTGCGCTATTAAGGTTACCAACAAGCCGCTTATAGTATTTTTAGTAGTTGTGTTTTAACAGATTTAAAACCTAACTATACCACTATTTTGGGATATAGTGGCTTTGGAAAACACTGCTATAGTATTTAACACTGTATAGTAGTGATATGAATACCATTATAGAGCTATTTTTATAATGAAGTTTTCAGGATACGTTTATATAGCTTTGAAAAGGTTATAGTCGTTTTCTAATGCCTTTTATATCTCATCGCCGTATACGCCACAATGACTCTTTAAATATCACAGACCTGTTGAATAATGATTTCGGTATCTCTTTTAAAACACAATAGCGTTATAGCTGAGTTTACTATATGTTTTATAAACCAAATCAGATATATAAGAGTAGAAAACGATTACTTTTAAATGACAATTTTGACCTTAAAAGGCTGCTTTATGGTGTTTATACATCGTAATTATGAAATCAGGCCAAAGATGCGGTATCTGGTTCCGTACAGTGTTTTTCTAGAAATTAACTTTAAAAATAGGTACACATAGCGACCAATTGTAGTTTAGATTTGTCATACTAAAAAGAAAACAACATTTATTAATACTGTTTAAAAGATCTTTCTATAGTAAAACATTGAAAACAAGTATTGTTTTCTATATAAAGAACTTATAAGTTAAACTGGATCATAGTTAAATTCTCATGCAACCCTAATTGAATCCACAATGGCAGGCTTATGGCAGTGAATGCGTATGATAAGTGATATAGTCGAACTATAAAAGCGTATGTTTTACTTCTTGGATCCATAGTAGAAACTATGGTGCCAATAATTTTATTGTATTAAATTATATTTATTTATTTTATTCAAAACATGTATAAATCGAGGGCGCATTTAAAATACTCCATTAAACTAATATTCTTTTAACGGTAAAATTTCCATCGCATACCTTTTTGCAGTAATGATGGAAGTATATGAAATCCAAATTATGTTAATTGACACTAAACTTCACAAGTTCACACGCCACTTTTCGTTAAGTTCCTCGTTTAGAACAGTTTTTGTTAAATATTACACACATTAAATTATTTTAGAAATTTCGCATTAAAAGGGACGGCAACTGCTATTATAGAACAAAATAACCTGTATAACGGAATCTCAAATGCTACTATAGCATACATTGATACTATAATAGCGTTACTGTGTCCTCTATGTCAACAAATTAGCACAATAGTCATCATTACATCACCATTATAGACCTTAAACGTCACGGATGATACTGCTATAGGCCTATTATATCACTAAATGGCTGCATAATTGCGCCAAATCGGCTCTACAGTACCAATATAGACTATTTATAGGACCATTTAGTGTGATTTAATTTGGTGTCCTCGACCACTATAGGACCAGAAATTGTTACTTGAGAGGAACTATAATAAGCACACAAAATTTCATCCCCATCGGTTCAGCCGTTTAGGAGGAGGAGGTAACAAACACACAAGCATGTCAATGATATTTAACAAATTCCTTATTCAATACAAATACTTCGATATATGTTTATAGAACTATATTAATAAAATATAAATATATTATACAATACCAAGAAAACATTTTTTCACGATTAAATTCAATTTATGACCCATTTTATTACAATATTTATTTATACCCACCTATTAGGGTAGAAAAGGTAAATATCGGGTAGATTGGGTAAATACCCGGTAAATACCCGATATCTACCCCGGGTATTTTCCCGCCGCCCATCTCTACCAACGGCTGAACCGATGGGGATGAAATTTTGTGTGCTTATTATAGTTCCTCTCAAGTAAGAATTTGTGGTCATATAGTGGTCGAGGACACCAAATTAAATCACACTAAATGGTCCTATAAATAGTCTATATTGGTACTGTAGAGCCGATTTGGCGCAATTATGTAGCCATTTAGTGATATAATAGGCCTATAGCAGTATCATCCGTGACGTTTAAGGTCTATAATGGTGATGTAATGATGACTATTGTGCTAATTTGTTGACATAGAGGACACAGTAACGCTATTATAGTATCAATTTATGCTATAGTAGCATTTGAGATTCCGTTATACAGGTTATTTTGTTCTATAATAGCAGTCCCGTGCATGAGAATTTAACTATGATCCAGTTTAACTTATAA
The DNA here is from genome assembly GCF_023078275.1 of Leguminivora glycinivorella. Classification (NCBI taxonomy): domain Eukaryota; kingdom Metazoa; phylum Arthropoda; class Insecta; order Lepidoptera; family Tortricidae; genus Leguminivora; species Leguminivora glycinivorella. Next base: position 8,743,997 of record NC_062996.1, read on the forward strand.
GTTCTTTATATAGAAAACAATACTTGTTTTCAATGTTTTACTATAGAAAGATCTTTTAAACAGTATTAATAAATGTTGTTTTCTTTTTAGTATGACAAATCTAAACTACAATTGGTCGCTATGTGTATTTTTAAAGTTAATTTCTAGAAAAACACTGTACGGAACCAGATACCGCATCTTTGGCCTGATTTCATAATTACGATGTATAAACACCATAAAGCAGGCTTTTGAGGTCAAAATTATCATTTAAAAGTAATCGTTTTCTACTCTTATATATCTGATTTGGTTTATAAAACATATAGTAAACTCAACTATAACGCTATTGTGTTTTAAAAGAGATACTGAAACCATTATTCAACAGGTCTGTGATATAAAAGAGTCTTTGTGGCGTATACGGCGATGAGATATAAAAGGCATTGGAAAACGACTATAACCTTTTGAAAGCTAATGAAATAAAACTATGGAAACGGATTAAATCGCGTATAATGAATTTCAAATACATCCCATTTTAAATTCATTATACGCGATTTAATCCGTTTCCATAGTTTTATTTCATGAGTAACTATCGCGGTAACCTTTTCAAAGCTATATAAACGTATCCTGAAAACTTCATTATACAGCAAAATAGCTCTATAATGGTATTCATATCACTACTACAGTGTTAAATACTATAGCAGTGTTTTCCAAAGCCACTATATCCCAAAATAGTGGTATAGTTAGGTTTTAAATCTGTTAAAACACAACTACTAAAAATACTATAAGCGGCTTGTTGGGAACCTTAATAGCGCAAATTGATAGCATAACAGTGATTCCTAACACTATTATACAATAATATTGTTCTTTAGTAGGTTATTTGATCCTGTTATAGACCAGGCCTATAGTGGCTCTATAAAATGGTGATATAAACGTTTATATCACTTCCTAATAACACCTTTTAGCTGTATAATTCAACAACTATAGCGGCTTGCCGGGAACCTTAGTAGCACAAATTGATTGCATAACAGTGATTTCAAACACCATTATACAGTAATATTGTTCTATAATAGTCATATTTGATCCTGTTATAGACCAGGCCTATAGAGGCTCTATAAAATGGTGATATAAATGTTTACATCACTTCCTAATAACACCTTTTAGCTGTATAACTCAACAACTATAGCGGCTTGTCGGGAACCTTAATAGCGCAAATTGATTGCATAGCAGTGATTCCTAACACTATTATACAATAATATAGACCTATAGTAGTCATATTTGATCCTGTTTATAGACCAGGCCTATAGCGGCTTTATAAAATGGTGATATAAACGTTTACATCACTTCCTAATAACACTTTTTAGCGGTATAAGCTTATAGAGCTAAAAGGTGTTACTGGAGGCTTTTATACGACAGGCGGTCACGCCGAAAACCTTTATACGACATCTATAGTAGCTTTTAGCGTCGAAAACAAAAATTATAACACTAAAATGTTACTTGTATATATATACGTTTGTTTGGTAAAGCCTACTATCTAGCCGAAGTCCAGTATCTAGCCGAAGTCACATAGAAGGCATTATTACAGTCCGAATTCAAAGCAAGTGTTAATTAAAATCACACATGGACGAGGCGCTTGTTTAGCTAAGTACAAACTAAAGTATAAGTATCCCATAAATAAAAATAAAAAAAAGTAACTGACCCGTCAAGTGACTTATTGCACCCTTTCAATACGGATGCACCTACCTGGCGTTTTGCAAAGCTGTGACCTTATTGGCTAATGAATTTGCATTTGTCTGTCCACCGTGTTTAAGTTACGTAAGTTATTTGAATACTTAGTGGGCCTAAAACATATGGGGAATACAACTTTTTAATTGAATGTGGTAAATTACACATGATATATTGGCATATTTAGAATTTCTGTTAACATTTTAATATTAGTTAGTCAAATATATATATTTATTTTAGTAGAAAAATATATTTCAGTCATGTAAATTAAGAATAATCTTTAATTTCATAGATTATTTTTTATACCCGCTCATTTGGGTAAATACGGGTAAATACCGGGTAGATTGGGTAGATATGGGTATTTTCCCGGTATTTACCCGTCAGCGCCCATCTCTATTCACTGGTGCTTTTTACATTTATTTTTTTTATTTTGCTTTTAACTTTAACTTAACTGATGACTGGGACTGATAGTGAAGTTAAACTTAACTTTAACTTCACTATCAGTCCCATAAAAATCGTGTGGAAAGTAGTACTTTTCCGCACTAGTGCTTTTTAATTTTCAATTTTTTTATTTTATTTTGAACTTTACTATTATAAGTCCCATAAATTTATTTTATTTATTTATTTATTTAAACTTTATTGCACAACTAAAGAAACATGTACAAATGGCGGACTTAATGCCAAAAGGCATTCTCTACCAGTCAACCATTGGGTTAAACAGAGACATATATGTTGGCGCAGGAGAAATAATAGCTAACAGAGACAAATATAATCGTGACATCAAACATAAATTTACTAAACTCAGGTTGAATACTAATACTTATATAAATTTATATAAAGATAGACTAATATATATAATTACATATATATGATGGTGAACATTATTTGAATTCTTCTGCCAGAAGATGCTTGCGGAGCAGTCGTTTGAAAACGAGTTTGCTTGGGGCTTGTCGAATAGAGAGGGAGAGAATTCCAAAGGCGGATTGCCTCGACGGCGAAGGAGTTAGAGACGAAACCAGAACGGTGAGAAGGAATGGAGAGTTTGAGAGAGCGGGAGGAACGTAGTTCACAGCCTGGACGGGGGTAATGAAAGTGAATTTACATTTCAGATAACTGGGAGAGTAGGGCTCGAACAAAATGGAGAATAACATGCTCAGGATTCTAAAAGACCTACGACGACGAATGGAAAGCCAATTTAACTGGCGACGATATGAAGAAATGTGGTCGTATTTGCGTAGGCCGAAGATAAATCGAATGCCATTGTTAATAAGACGGTCAAGTTTGTTGAGATGCTCCTGTGAGATATTGGTCATGCACGCGTCTGCATAGTCAATGACTGGTAAAATTAGCGCTTGCACGAGTAATTTCTTAGTACCGACTGGAAGAAAATTCTTAAATTTATAAAGATAACGGAGCGTTCCACACACCTTACGACTGACTTCAGATACCTGGTCATTCCAAGTAAGGCTTGAGTCTAAGACAAGGCCGAGATCTTTCACTTGCTTAGATATTGGAATGACGGTGCCATCAAACAGGATCGGTGCAACGGCAACAGCACCGAGCTTTACCAGCTGATGTTGGCTTCCTAAAACAATAGCCTGACATTTCGCTGAATTGACGCTGATACCGAAGCTACTGGACCATTCAGCTATGTGATCCAGGTCGTCATTAATCAGCGAAATGGCAGAGTCTATGTCTTCTACAGAAGCTTGAGTGTACAGCTGCAGGTCATCTGCATACAAGTGGTAAGAGCTACGAATTTTGGAGGTGATTTGATCAATGAAGACGGAGAATAAGAGAGGAGAAAGAATCCCACCTTGTGGTACTCCAGTGTTCAGATCACACCAGGCAGATAAGGAACAACTGGATTTGACTGCCTGAGCACGGTCAGCAAGGTAGGACACAAACCACTCGGTCGATTTTGGCGAGACTTTCAGATGAGAAAGAATCGCAACAAGTAAGTCATGATCCACCGCATTGAACGCATTGGAAAAATCAATGAGCACCAACACCGTTACTCTCGAATTTTCCATGCCGTTTCTTACATCTTCAACCACATTGAGAAGTGCGGTGGTGGTGCTGTGACCAGATCGAAATCCCGATTGAAAAGAAGAGAGCAGGTTATTACTATGAATAAATTTAGAAATTTGACTATGCGCTGCTGCCTCAAGAATTTTTGATAGAAAAGGTAGAATGGAGATAGGCCGAAAATGATTGACTGAACTAGGGTTAGATAATTTAGGTAGTGGAATGACAAAGGCCCTCCGCCAGCATGAAGGAAAGACCCCAGAGAGCAGAGAAGTGTTGACAATATGTGTGAGAATAGGCAAAATGCAGTCGAGAGCAAGGGTGATCATGACTCTACTCACATTATCGTGTCCAACCGCTTTAGACCTAACCGACATAACTATCTTTTTGATCTCATCTTCAGTGACAGAGGTGAATGTAAAAGTGTCAACATTTGGGAAAGGTAAAGATGCGATATAACACAAGGTTTTGAATTTTATTAAAGAATTGAGAACGGGTGTCTGAGAAAAATGTAAATTTAAATGATCAAGAGAAAAAGGAAGTGAGTCAACATCGGCCTTGGTTTTACCAATTCCGAGTGACCGGAGAAATTTCCATGTGTCCGCGGGTGAAGAAGTCGTAATGTTGTCGTGTATGTAACGTCGTTTCGCCGCTCTTACCACCTGGTTGCAGCGATTTCTGGCAACTTTAAAAAGCCGCCAGTTTTCGTCACACCGATTCCGCTTGTAAGCGCGGAACGCTCTGTCCCTCCTCATCATTGCCTTACGCACGTCACTAGATATCCAGGAGCTGGTGGCCTCTTTAGCCTAACTGGTCGAACCGGAGCATGATCATCAAACAGTTTCAGAAGAACAGAGTTAAAGTGAGAGACTTTATCATCAACAGTTTGTGCCAGCAATGTGCCCGACCAGTCAGCCAAAGTGGCATCCTCCTTAAGTTTTTGAATATTAATACGCGCGAAGCCACGTAAGTGAACTACTACTGGTTCCGGTTTTGGCGGCTTGATTTTGTATGAGACATATATTAGGTCATGTCGTGAAAAGCCAGGTGCTAACATTTGACCGAATTTTACTACGTGATCTGGCGACGATGTGAAAATCAGGTCCAGCCAGGAATCAGGGGAGTCGATATTGTGGTGCGTTGCGTCCAAGGGCAATAAAGAAAAATCAGATGACGTGACAATGGATCTTAGCTTACGCGATCTGGAACTATCTCTCAGAAGGTCTGTATTAAAATCACCCATTACAATGTGATGAGCACATTCAGTACCAATACCAGACAGAAGCACCTCGAGTGTTGAAAAATAATCAATCATTGGTGGGCAGTAAACTGTCCCCAACATAATGCGCACACCAAGAAGCTTCACCTCAACGATTAAGTATTCCATGGAACCGGAATATTGAGAGGGAGAGGAATCAATTATTTTATAAGGAATGTCCGCTCTGAGATACATGGCCACTCCTCCGCCGCCTTTGCCTGTTCGATCGTTACGTAATAGGATGTAACCAGGAAGGCTGCAGGAGGTTGAGGATATATTAGGTTTTAGCCAACTTTCACTGATAAGAATGGCATGTACGTTACACGAAGAAAACGAATCTAGAAAGTCAGTGAAGTGGCTTAAGATACTTTGAGCATTTATATGGCACACATTAAAAACATTTTTATTATTTTGAAACTCGCCCCTCAATGACGTACCAAGGTTAATCGAGTCATCAAGTGAGTGAAACGAGTTAGACAAGCTGCAAGCAGAATAAAATGAGTCGTCACATCCATCAGTAGACATACAAATAAATAAATATAAAAGAAATAAAAATAATATATAAAATATATATTTATAAGATACAATAAATAACTAATTAGCGAATTCTAAATGATTACGGGCCTGTTTAACCCGCCGGTCAACTACACTACACACACTTATCAAAATAAATACTAAAATCTTAGAGAGAATACAAAGTATACAGTACATTAATATTGCAAAAGGTAGTTAATGAAAGCAACACAACAGGATATAAAAACTACACTACATGATTTCCGAACGTTCCTTCAGCGCTGTCAGCCGTCACAACATGAGCGCTGTCATTGTCATTCACAGAACCACAACAAGTCACAATAATAAACGATTTTTACGTCGGTACGGTAGAATGTAAAAGTACAAGTAATAGATAAAAAAAAAAGGGTACTCGTGTAAAACAATATAAAAAAGTAATGGAATACCTAACTACCGCAGTGAATATGAGCTTATTTCGAATTGTTCTTGGCTCGCCTCGCACCACGCGTCATCGTATCGCTGGAGTCCTTATTGTCACCATCGACACCGACGTCTGTAGCAGGGCCGCTTGACGTAGCAGCCTGTTCTGTGACGGGAGGCGGGCACTCGCTGACCAGCTTACGCAGCTGCTCCGCCGTAACCACCCGGAGAGTCTTACCAGCCGAGACTTTGATGAAAATAGTGCCATCTAAAGTCCAGACACTACGCATGCCGTAATGCTTACGCGCGTCCATGAAAACAGCTTGTCGTTCGCGCGTCAAGTACTCCGACACAACAACAGGAGATCCTTTAAGAGCTGTCTTCTTCCTCCAGATGGCATTTTTGAGTGCTGGGTTGTTGCAACGAACCAGGATAACACGAGTCCGGCCCGCGGTAGCAGCGCCAAGCCTGTGGCACACAGAGAAGGCAGATGACGAGGCCTCCGCCAGCTGCAGCCTGTCCCGGCATATGGAAGAAACTGTCTCGGCCACATTTTCACCGGCCACCTCGGAGACACCCGTGAAGATAAGATATTTACGCCGGTGACGCATCTCAATGTGGTCAATGCTGTTGCTTAGCGCTGAGATTTGTGCATTGATAGCCGCTACCATGCCTACGGTCAACTCCTTGAATGTTTGCAGCTCCGCTCTTAAGGCTTCAATTGTGTCACACTGCGGAGAGGCTGCCCGCAGAGCCGCTTCCATGTCTGCAAATCGTTTTGTTATCAAGGCCTCCAGTGAATTTTGTGCAGTTGATATAGCCTCCAGTGATGACATTTTTCAGATTTTTTATTTTTAATGAGTCCAAAGTCCAGTGCAGTGAAGTTGCCGGCAGGTGCTAGTGAATAACTTTTTATTGGAGCATTGATGGAACTTGCCTACACTGTATGTATAAATTTATTAATTTTACACTATTTTTATCACAAATTTTTGAAAAAATATTTATTTAATACTATTAAAAGTTTATTTATGTTTATGCTGACTTGTCACTTTAATGAGCACCTACCCTCTTCCCTATTACTAATCTAAATTTATCTATTGTGATTGTGACCTGGGTTCCGGCAGAAAATCAGTGCTTCGGTCGAAAGAGCGAAGCGTATCACTGAGCCGCGACCCTTTTGTCCTGCTGCAACGCACACAGTTTATATTTTCTTTTTCTTTTCTCTTTTTTGTTATTGTTGTTTTTTTTTACTGTCTCAATTGTATTTTACTGTTCTGTCTCTTTTTTATGTTGCGCCTAATTTGTGTGTTTTAAATTGTGTATTGTATTGTGTGTGTTTGCAGTCTGCCAAATAAATGACTTATCTATCTATCTATCTATCTATAAAACCAATGTCTTTCAAATTCGAAAATTGTACTAACATAACATTTAATTTTAATAATTACTAAAGTATTTTGTCTTATTATGTCTTTTTATTTACTCGCACAATGCAAAGTAAAGCATTGTTTGAAAACTTTGAAACATGTGCGCAAAGATGATTTCCGAAATTCCGACTCGTATCGGCTTATATGACACTCATCAGAAATCACCTACTTTCCGCACTTGTTGCATAAATAGCTATTTTGACATTTTTAACAAAGCCCAATTGAGAAGATGTTTTCAATTATCTAATCGTAAGATATCGATATAATTATTTGCTTTGTTCTTTCACAATATTTTTTTTAGTTAGTTCTTTACTAAAATTTGCTCTCGAGTATGAGCGTCTTTGCTGAGATGGTCCGACGGCCAAACAAAAGGTTGATCTTTAAAAAGCTAAAACTAGAATTGTTCGGAAACGCACACCTGTGTATAAACATAAAGATAGATAAACAATAGAACGACCCGGCGCGCGCTACGAATGCATTCAATGCCAAAACACACTATGATAATTCAGGTCAGTTATGTTTTAAATTTTAGTGTAAGGTTTTAAAGTCCAATATTGTTTGAATCGACGTAAAGCTACGTTATTTGAATCGACATAAACTTGTTTCGAGACGATACGTATGAGCTTGTACTCGCTATGGTTATTCAATAATAAGTTGAATTTCAATGTGCGCAGAGATTAAAGTTGCTTAAACGGTTTAATAACTAAAATGATAGGGTAACCTTTAAGACTGGGTTTGGTTTTGGTTAGAGGTTAATTAAGTTAACTGTATCAGATAGGCTTACCCTATCAAACAGTCACCCTTACAAAAGGTTACCATTATGGTTGGGGTTTTTAAAACAACTTCTAAAATAAGCCTATGAAAAACCCCGGTTATGGTAAGCGGTTCCGGTCCCTGGTCGTACCTTAGTGTTTATCACCAAAACGTGAGGGGCCTTAGAACTAAAACGGACGTTTTTTATCGAAACCTGCGAATGGGTAATTATGATGTTATCACTTTAACTGAGTCATGGCTATGTGACGGTATTCGAGATGATGAACTTTTCGACGAACGTTATTGTGTGTGGCGTCGAGACCGGAATTACAATTTAACAAATCAATCTCGTGGGGGTGGAGTGGTTATTGCCATTAAACGTAGTATTTTAGCCACGAATGTGCCGGATTGGCAATCTTCGGCGGAGGATATGTGGGTATCATTAACGTTACGTTGCCCTCGGAGTAAGTTAACCTTTAAACTTAATATTTGCACTATTTATCTGTGTAGTGAAAATATGGGCAACTCTTTTGTGGATCAATTAGGTAATTTCTGTGATCGTATTGAGTCTATAGTAAATAATCATCCGTTTGATAAATTTCTCATACTTGGTGATTTCAATATGAGTTGTATAGAATGGTCAGAATCAGAATCTGGGTTACAGCCGTCAAATGCCTCCTCTGAACATATAAACAATTTTTTAGATAGTTTTAGTTTTTGTAATCTGCAGCAATTCAGTTCAATTAAAAATGTTCACGGGGGCATTCTTGACTTAGTATTCTCAAATTATTGTGTTTCGGTATCTCCTTGTCTCGACCCACTTGTTCCCGAGGACCCGTACCATAAGGCATTATGCATAACTGTGCCCTTCGTTGACCTTCAACAACTTACTAGCGCTAAATGTACCTACAATATTTGCATTTAATCGCGCTGACTATCTCTCAATTAACAGGGAACTGCAGGCTTATGATTGGTCCGTGATTTTAAACCTGGGTGACGTCGAAGAGGCGGTAAGTTATTTTTACAAGATTATCTATGAGTTGCGTGACAAATATGTGCCTAAAAAAAGTTGTACTAATGCTAATTATCCCCATTGGTTTAGTCGCGAGCTTATACGCACTATCAAAGAGAAGTATAAGTATTTTAAAAAGTTTAAGACCTACAATAATCTTTCAGATAAGTACACTTTTGAATTGCTTAGAGATAGAGTTAAGTCACTCGAGCAAGAATGCTATTCTAATTATATAAATCATGTTGAAGACTCTCTTAAAAGTAATCCGCGCTATTTTTGGTCTTTCTTGAAAAATAATAGTAAAGGCTCATCTTTTCCGGCTTCAATGACTTACTCAGGCTGTACCTCGGACACTGGCGAAGGCATTTGTAATTTATTTAGCGATTATTTTCAATCTATTTTCCTAACTAATAATGCTCCATCGAATTCTCTTTCTCTAGACGAGCCATCGACTTCTGTTAATGCTGATATAGCGTCTATTGAGGTCCAGTCCGACCAAATTATGAAACTACTTAAAAATCTTGACCTTAGTAAATCCGCTGGGCCGGACCATCTTCCTGCTGTTTTCCTCGTGAATTGCTCTGAAAGCATCTCGCACCCGCTAGCTATACTTTTTAATAGATCTCTTTCGGAGGGAGTCATGCCACGTTTATGGAAATCTGCCTTTGTTTCACCCATTCATAAAAAAGGGAGTAGAAGTAATATTGTTAATTACCGACCGATATCTAAGTTATGCCTCGTAGCAAAGATACTAGAGCGAGTGGTTTACAATCAAGTGTATGCTTCCCTTAAACATGTATTCTGTCCTTATCAGCACGGTTTTCTTAAAAAAAAAATCCATTGATTCGAACCTTATTTTATTTAATGATTACTTGTCACTTCAATTGGATAAAGGAGATCAAGTCGATGCTGTGTACACAGACTATAGTAAGGCGTTTGATCGCATAGATCATTTTCTACTTCTAGATAAACTTTTATCAGTAGGTATAAGAGGAGACCTCTTCCGATGGTTTTCCTCCTACGTATTGAACAGGTCTCAAGCGGTTGTCCTGAACGGATTTTCATCACCTTGGGTGGAAATCCCCTCAGGAGTGCCTCAAGGATCTCTACTCGGGCCATTATTATTCATTATTTTTATCAGTGATATTTCGCAATGCTTCAAACATTCAAATATTCTCTTATTCGCCGATGACATGAAGGTCTTCCGGGTAGTCAATAACTCTCTGGACTCTACTTATCTCCAGGAAGATCTCCATAGACTAGATCAATACTGCGTTAACAATAAATTAGATTTAAATGTGTCCAAATGTTTTGCTATTTCCTTTACTCGTAAGCGCAATGTCTTTAACTCCAACTATTTTTTAAAGGGTGAACTTATTTCTAAATGCAATGAAATAAGGGACTTGGGTGTCATAATGGATAAGTTGCTCTTCGATCGGCACGTAGACTCGATTGTAAACAAAGCTTTCAAAGTGCTTGGTTTCATTATAAGATCGTGTAAAAACCTTAAAAGACTAAAATCAATCAAAATTATCTACTGCGCATTTGTAAGGAGTCATCTTGAATACGCGTCTCAGGTTTGGAACCCGTGTTATGATATTTATATTTCTAAAATCGAAAGAATTCAAAAAAAGTTTATTCGCTTTCTAGGTTTTAAATTTAAACTTCCAAAACTAAGTTACACTGAACATTGTGCCAAACTTCACTTGCTACCTCTTTACGTCCGGCGCAATATCTCTGACGTAATCTACGTTATGAAAATTGCTCAAAACTATGTTGACTGTCCGGATCTCCTGTCAAGCTTGAAGTTCTCAGTCCCCTCACGCCTTTCGTCTCGCGCTAAACGAACGTTTCATATCCCCTACGCTAACACTAACTTTAGGAAGAACTCCTTTATTATAAGAGCCACTAAGTCTTTCAATCAAATTGGTAAGAATCGAGACCTCATCGATCTGTTCTGTGACAGTTTTGCATCAGTACGCACACTACTGACCCACTTCTCCCACTGTTAATTCTCAAATAACACATAAATTTTTTTTTTCCTTTTTCTCTTATTCTCTTAAGTATTGTTTGTTTTCAATCATTGCTCAAACTCATTACTGCTGTAGGTACTTTAAATACTGATATTACTGATACATATGTAGTAAGCTACTAGATCTTCAAATATATTTCAAAATTTTCTGTAACTTTGCACGCATGTACTTTGCCCAGTTTCTATCTGTGGAAACTTGTTATTGGCTCATTGTTTTTATGTTATAAGCCTTATTGTAACTTTAGCTGTAAGTTTTCCTAACAAATAAAATAAAATAAAAATAAAGAATGTCCTATAATATTTATTTATTTATATTATTTTTTTTCCCGGATAAAAGAATGATAGACTTTTTTGATCTCCCTTATAAATACTCCCTCATCCCTTAAACATCGATTCAATGCAACTTCAAAAAGCTACTGATAGCTTTGTAAGTATCTAAAGGAAAATAAAATAGAAAATAATGGCAAAACGGTGAGTTTTCCTTATAGACTAAGAGTTAGGTTTGGAAAATAGTGTGTCTGTATGTCACTTTGTACAACATACAACAAATTTACACAAAATATCACTATACACGACAAATGTCATTTAGAAACGAATACTGACATCATTTGTGAGTGTGTTTAGTAAAATGTCCCACTTTGTTGGTTACCATTAAGGCGAAATTTACTTGTATCTTTATATGAATAAACTGGCAAAGCGGCTTTATAGCAATCGACAAAGTGGGACCTTTTGCCGTGCACACTCACATTTGTAGGGTACGTTTTTAGAGTTCCGTATCAAAAAGGTACAAAAGGAAACCTTATGGTGAGACTCTGTCCGTCTGTCTGTCCGTCTGTCAGATTACTTAATCTCGAGAACTACTTATGCTATCGATTTTTGGAATAGTTATTTAATTAAGCTGGTGTTACATTCGAAAATTGCAGAATGCTTCATACAAACTCCCCCCCCCCCCGTTTTAGGATAGTGGGGGGTTAGAAAGAGACAAAAAATAGTCTATATCACTATCCATCCCTTCGACTATCTCCATTTAAAAAAATGACGTCAATTCGTCGCTCCGTTTTTCCGTGAAAGTCGGACAAACAAACAGACACACACTTTCCCACTAATTATATTAGTATGAATCACAAGTTTGTTTATGATATCGGAAGCCAACGATCATAATAATTGTAAGTAATCACCTTCACTTATGGAGATGGATAACAACTGAAGGGCTTCAGTCGCGTTGCCAACACTTAAGATGTAGGTAGTACGCCTTGAAATAAAACTATGGAAACGGATTAAATCGCGTATAATGAGTTTAAAATTCATCCCGACGTTTCGAACACTTAACAGCGTTCGTGGTCAACGGGTGACTGAGGAAAAATTACAATGTGCAAAAGCTACCCACATACAAGAAATATTAACGAACCATGACCATAAATGCCTGCTACGCCGCTAAATATTGGGGACACCTTACACAGATCAACCTAGCCCCCAAACTAAGCATAGCTTGTACCATGGGTGCTAAGCGACGATAAATGAAAATGAAATGAAAATGAAATATTTATTTTTCAAGTAGGCATATTACAATGCGCATATGAACGTCAAATAAAGCTACGCCGGCTCTAACCCTACGCCTCAGCCTCGAGAAGATTTCAGTCCCCCCTCAGTTGGGAGGGGGGTATCCACTATGGGACCGGCAAGAAACTCGGCGGGCAACTTCTTTTCAAAACATTACATCTTATAATTAACATGCATTAAATAACAACATACAATTTAACATGCAAAAGTATTCATCAAAGAATATGAACAGACTAGGTACTCTATGGAAATCAATTTCAATAAATTATATTATTGCTTAATAATACGTCGTTCTTCTTCAGAGAAAACATATCAAATTGTCATAGAAGAAAAAGATAATATGAATCTCAATATCATTAAATATGTAATTTACCTACACAACATAAAATATAAAATATTTGATGTGCTTTCTTATCTGAACTGTGTCCTCTATACATAATTATACATTCTATACAGATATACATACTTAAATAGATAAATACATACTTATATACATAGAAAACATCCATGGACTCATACACAAATATCTGTGCTCATCACACAAATAAATACCTTTACCGGTATTCGAACCCAGGACCGCGGCTTAGCAGGCAGGGTCACTACCGACTGAGCCAGACCGATCGTCAAGAATGTCCCATAAAATAAAAAAAATTCAGAACCAGCTCTCGGCCTAATCCAAGGAATAATATTCCTTGGATTAAAAAAAAGGTAATATTATTACCTTTTACATTACCCCACATTTTACGAGGAACGTGACCTAATAAAAATATTACAATGCAAGTATAACAAACACGTGGTAAGCACACATTGGATAATAAACTGGCCGAGTGCGTGCATCTGTAAAGAAAATAAGTTTAATAAATTTTTGCAGTACATGATGTTTTTTTTACGAAAAAGATTTTAGTTTTGATCGTAATTTGACAAAAATGTTCCGAAAGGCAATATCGGTAAGGGTAATTCCGAAAGTCATCTAATTATTCCCCTTTCGGAATTTCCAGAGCATTTCTGTGATTTCTGTCATTCGGAATTACCCCTATCATATTTTCTTTTATATTTATACAAATAATAACCTAATCTTTAACTTAAAACTCTTATAAAGTCATTTTCAGAATTTGGGACAGGATTAGCGAAAGTTGTTAACAAAAATTAACTGGCTGTTAGTTTTGTGACGACAATTAAGTACCTACTAGTGTTTTTATAGTAAAGGAAAAAATGGAAAAATTTACGCTTCCAGCGGGACTTGAACCCGCATCCTTTTTGCAACTCGTGCAATGCTCTTAACCAATTGAGCTACGGAAGCCACGCCGGACTTCGCAAATCTCTCCATGCCTTTCCTTTTGTACACACGTCTTGGGGTGACGTCTAGCGCCATCTACCGACAGACTATTACATCTTGTAACGGCACTGGAGTCTCAAGTCATATTGAGAATTTACCAGTAACAATGTGCTAACCCATACTAAATTAATTTTTATTAAGCAGAAACGTCTGCTAACGATTCTAAACATTTTTATAGTAAAGGAAAAAATGGAAAAATTTACGCTTCCGGCGGGACTTGAACCCGCATCCTTTTTGCAATCCGTGCAATGCTCTTAACCAATTGAGCTACAGAAGCCACGAAGACGATGAAGACGTGTGTACAAAAGGAAAGGCATGGAGAGATCTGCGAAGTCCGGCGTGGCTTCCGTTGGTTAAGAGCATTGCACGGATTGCAAAAAGGATGCGGGTTCAAGTCCCGCCGGAAGCGTAAAATTTTCCATTTTTTCCTTTACTATACAAATGTTTAGAATCGTTAGCAGACGTTTCTGCTTAATAAAAATTAATTTACCTACTAGTGTATTTACTTCAATAATTATAATATTTATATCATCGAAACTAAACTCCAAATATATTAAAGGATGTTTAATGATTCGCATTTACAATCAATATTGATATGTAAAATAATTTGTAAATACTTTATTAGATTTTTTTTTTATATACTACGTCGGTGGCAAACAAGTATACGGTCCGCCTGATGTAAAGCGGTCACCGTAACCTATGGACGCCTGCAACTCAAACAATGTCACATGCGCGTTGCCATCCCATTAGAAACTTGTACACTCCCTTTTGCACTCCCTTGCTTCGGCAGTACATATACTAAAATTGGAACTCCCTTTTGCTGTGTTAAGTACATAGCAAAAAGGAGTGTACAAGTTCCAAGGAGGGTTCGGGTTGCCGACGACTCAAAGGACAATAGACGGAACAAGTTAGTTTCGTAAGTCCTCCCGTCATCAGCACACCGCACCCTCGTTGAGCTCTGGCAGCCTTACTCACCGGCAGGAACACAACACTATGAGTAGGGTCTAGTGCTATTTGGCTGCGGTCTTCTGTAAGGCGGAGGTACTACCCCAGTTGGGCTCTGCTCTAGATTCGAGCGAGACGATATCCGCTGTGCTGTGCCCTACCACACAAAGCTGAATATCATTCGCTATGCCCTACCTCCTACAATTTTTCTTTTACCTATATAATTAATACATGATATATATAGTGTTTATGTTAATGTCAAGTGTATAAAAGCGCTGGTGGCCTAGCGGTAAGAGCGAGCGAGTTTTTCTGAACTTATTTTTGAAATGTCCTTTGATATTTGCCAGTCGTTTTTCGGTGAAGGAAAACATCGTGAGATAACGCAAAGACGAAAAAGCAAAAACATATATTTCATACTTTTCGTTATACTTACATAAAATTCGTCACTACTTTGAAAAAATCTCGTATCTCACGCTGCTCCTCAAAGTTAAAACGCAGTAAGTCTATATGGATTCCATACATACTTACTACAATTTTCTTTTCCTTGACAGACGAAGATACAAGTTTTTTTAAAAGTAGTGACAAATTGAAACTTTGCTGGCTATTAAACACAAAGTAAGTAATCATAATTATGATAAAATCACTTTTAATACGCAGGTAGTTAAGTCTAACAGTACCAAAATAATTAATCAATAAAATTAACATGTGTATTACACAGACAAAGAAATTAATAATAATATACCTATCCAATAAAATAAATATTCCAAAAAGGCCAGGTCAGAAGTACTCGAAACCGACAAGCGTGTATGAGAAACGTTATGAAAGTGTGTGAAGCGAAAGTGATTTGTCAGGATCTTAATAAATGGAAATACGTGATCTCTGCCTACCCCTTTGGGAAACAGGCGTGATTGTATGCATGTATGTATGTATGTACCTATCCATCTGTTAATTGTCTGTAAACCTACCTCAAGTAAAATGGACATTGGACACTTCAGCTCATCGTTCAAAGCTAATGTCATGCTTAGCTCAGCAGAAACGCGTCCCTAACTAGACAATACTTCCCCCCTTTCCCCCTTTCCCCTTTTTCACCCCTATTCTGCCACACCGTTAACCTACAAGTTAAAAATACCCCTTTGAGTCAATAAGGCAGCCAGCCGAACGAGCGATCAAAGGAATGGACGTTCTGAGGCGCAGATGACCATCCTTTGATCGTCTGCTATGAATTTTCGCTCTAAAAAAGCGCGCCTCTCGGCCTATATCGATTGGGTTACGGGCGCGGAAAAATTAGGTGTTTTAAAATCTGTTTTTAAACGGGTTAGTTCTATTTTTGCAGTAGGCTGAAAATAGTAAATTACTATACAAGTGCGGAAAAGAGGAAATTGCAGAGAGAGAGGTTAGAGACTGGCATTTTTAGAATTTGGGACCCCCCAATTAGCGCAAGTTGTTAAATAAAATTAACTCATTGTCAGTTTAGTGACCATAATTAAGCATGAAATTTCTATAAAAATATTGTTTTTGTATTAATCAGCTAAACTTTAAGCGATAATCTATCTACATTCAGAATGTGAAAAAAGTAAAATAATCGATGGAATCAGGCGTTACTTTGAAATCCATGTTAATCATAAACTAGAACTTTCCTTTGCTAATTGGCGAATAGATAACGCGCAAGTCAATCAGTGCTAACCTGTTATAATTACTTGCGTATATTTTACATGCAATTAATTTTCCCACCCTCCCACCGCAAAAATAAAAATAAATACGCAAATAAATATAACAAACCACCACCAAAAATACAAAACTCGACACGTGTTTCGCCTCTACGAGGCATCCTCAGGAGCTGATGTTGACGGTCCGAAGTCCCGCAACCGATTGCATGTAAAAAATACGCAAGTAATTATAACAGGTTAGCACTGATTGACTTGCGCGTTATCTATTCACGGATTAGCAAAGGAAAGTTCTAGTTTATGGTGAAAAAAGTAAATTTTTAGACAGATTTTATTCTTAATTGTCGTCACAAAACTGACAGCGAGTTAATTTTTGTTAACGACTTACGCTAATTGGGGGGTCCCAAATTCTGAAAATGACCAGACATCAAAATACGCTCCCCAAATATTACATACATACATGTATACAACCACGCCTATATCCCATATAGGGGGCAGAGCACATGAAACTACTCAAGTTTCATTCCCTCTCTTGGCAAATAAGGGATTGAAAGAAATCCAAATTGTGACATTGCAGTGATAGGTTGCCAACTTCTCGCTACGCTACAATTTAACTCATATCCCTTAGTCGACTTCTTCGACACCCACGGGAAGAAAGAGGGTGGTGAAATTCTTAACCCGTCACCACATGGGGCAAATAAATTAATAAATAATAATAAATAAATAAATATTATAAGGACATTCTTACACAGATTGACTGAGGCCCACGGTAAGCTCAAGAAGGCTTGTGTTGTGGGTACTCAGACAACGATATATATAATATATAAATACTTATATACATAGAAAACATCCATGACTCAGGAACAAATATCTGTGCTCATCACACAAATAAATGCCCTTACCGGGATTCGAACCCGGGACCGTGGCGTAGCAGGCAGGGTCACTACCGGCTGCGCCAGACCGGGCGTCAAAAATACAATTTAAAGTACTTACCTATATTAAACTTTGGTTTAATACATAAGTTCCTACATTAGGGCTACAAGACAGACAGACTCATACCGGTATCAAAACCAGCTCCCGAATATTATATTTCTTTAAATTCATCTTTGAAGCGTTTCGCTTTATTTCATACTCACTTTGCTATAACCTCGTTGATTACTGACTCAATAAATATACGCTTCATGCCTCCGTAGCGTAAAAATAAAATTTATTAAGTTACGCGCATTTGCCACCCGGCGTGGTACCACCGTGGTACGCCGGGAATTAGGTTTTCCGCAGGGGCCGCTCACTCCGCGATTCTATCGCCGCGCTACAAATACCTAAGAATTGAGAATGGCGGCATTTTGTGAACATCAAAGGAGTGAGCCTTCTGTACTTGTACTATTATATATGTGGTTTCCGACAGTTCCGACCAATATGACCTTAGCCAGGCGCAGATCCAGGGGTAGGAGGGGACGTGGGTCAAGAAAGTACCAATTTGTAACCGATAAATAGAGGTGTGTGTCCGCTTTGACAACTAATCCCAAGATATATATCGTCACTACTTTTAAAAAATCTCGCTGTTTCTCAAAGTTAAAACGCAGTAAGTCTATATGCATTCCATACATACTTACTACAATTTTCTTTTCATTGACAGACAAGTTTTTTAAAAAGTAGTGACGATATGATGTCTATACATAAATTAAATAATTAAACTGTGTCAGTTTTATCTACGCACATTTTTCTAGGCTTAGAATAGATTTAAAAGTGGAATATGTCTGCCTCGAGTGAGACTTGAACTCACGGATTCTTGATCTATACTCCAACGCTCTGCCAACTGAGCCACCAAGACTTCCACCAAGCCAGTGAAATTTCCCTCCACTTAGGTCATTGGGACCTTTATAAGTTATCCAGGATGTCAGATACTTTTAGCGCGTTGTTTCATCCGTTTCTATTGATTCTGACTTTACTAAACAATAAGGTAATGGCGCCTATTAACGTGGTACTTAAGGAAGATTTCAAAAGATACCAAAAAATTAAGGGTATCAAAGCTCATTAACGACCACAAATATTTTTTTATGGAAGAGTATTTATTGAACTATTAGTTTTGAAGAGTTTTAGGATCATTTTAGTTTATTATATGTCATAAAATGATTATTGAAGCCAACATACCTAAATTTTCTATTACCGTGGTAATGAACAGGCTGCAGTTCTATTAACGCGAATTGAGATTTCATTACCGAGGGTATGAATGACAGTGTTTTTCTTCCATCGGTAAATAGAAACCCATCTCAAAATTCGGAGCTTAATACCGACGGTTGAATATACAAATTATGACAAATACATATACCTATACTTTCCTCCTTTATGAATACCCACAGAAGACTCAGTTTCACCTAAGAAATCTGTACTTACGGTACACTAAATGTCATATTTTGATACAAGACTAATATGTCGCTCGGTAATAGATACTTCTATAGGAACCCATTACCGACCCAAACAAATATTGCATGGATCGGTAATAGATTCTTATATATTCTATTACCGAGGGTTATCTGATCGTACCATCGGTAATAGGCATAAATTGGAGTATTATAAAATCTAATTCCGACCCATGAAAACAAAGTCATACAGATGTATTTTCATTACAAATCAAAATAAAATATTGCAACCTTATATTAAAACCAAGTTTACATAACTGGTAAGTAAGCATCAGACTTTATGTCAATGTTTAAAAAAATTACAAATTAACGGTTTTCATAGAAACTACGAAATCAGTCATGAAGTTTTTGCTAAAAATTAAGGTTTTGTTGAATAATTTTCATACCGCGTAAATAGTTCTTTGATAGCGTGAATAGATCAAGATTGAAACAACTGTAAGACATTATATAACTGATCACATATACTTAAAATAAAGCAAAAAGAACTAATATCACTACTTTAACTATTACTGCGGTATACCACAGTAATAGAATCTACTCACGAAATGGCGCCTTTCACCGCTGTTTTTTAATTTCCACTTTAAACACATTTCCAGGCTAAACAATACGTAAAAAGTACTCAGAAGACATGTAGAAAACTATAAACAATAATTTGAAATGCATAACTTTCACCTGTTTGCCATAATTATTACGTAAACTACTAAATGAGATTGGAGTTCACTTAGGTTTAGCGTCACACGTCAGTATGACACAACCTCTTCTCGCGGCCCCGTGGCAAAAACTGTCAAATAGCGAGCGTCTTCTTTCATTCACACTCTCTATCGCCTATATGTGCGTTAGTCAACTAAACAGGCTTCCTTTGTGTGAGTAACTTTTTTTAAGAAATGGTCGGTTTGCCTATAAAATGCGTATTTGCAAATGCGGCGGTAATGGACGTCGATTTCGATACCCGCGTTAATAGCCGCCGTTACCTTATATGCTCCAAGTTCATACCCCGAGACGGCGTGAAAATGTAATTTATTGGGTTACGCAGTTTTGGCGCCTGGAAAATTACTGGTATGTATGTAGGTATGTAAATGTCTGACGATAATATTTCTTTCATAGCTGAGCATTTCTTTCTTTTGCCATTTTTTTATTTTGATGTTTTTAGGAAATTTTAGATCAATTGTACTCAAAATCACGAGTACTTTCAATCTCACTGGGAGACAAAAAGTGTCCCAGAATTTCCATACGTATTTGTTACTTTCCTCTTTTGTTACCCCACACAACATGTATGTAAAATGGTAACAAAATAAGAAAAAATCGTATGGGACAATTTTTTTAACTACAAGGATTGAAGAAGCTATTCTGAGTAGAAATACCATAATTTTTTTCAAAATATCATATTTCATAAAAGTGGCGAAAAAAAAGAAATGCTCAGCTACGAAATATCTCATATCATATCATATCATTCTTTATTGCAATCATGTTCATTTTACATAGGATGGTATTCAAATATTATAAGGTAGGTACATGATACCCTGTTAGGGCATGGCAATAATCTTAAGGACTACTTAGTGAACTAAAAGTAAAGTAAAATTCTATACATGGAGGTGAGAATTGAATTGAATAATATTTTTTATAATTGACAGTTACTGACAAAACATAAGTATAATTTGTGATCATAAAATTTTAAAATAGGTAGTCAATAATTTAGTACAAAGTAGGTATAATAGTAAATAATAAATAATTGAAATTAAAATTAAATAATCGTTATGTCCTTCAAAATCAATTTGGCAAAGTGTCGTCATTTAAATATTCTTCGATTGTATAGTATCATTTGTCTTGGAGAAGTTTCTTTAAATTACTTTTAAATACTTTGATGTTTTTTTCCTGCAATAACTGTTGAGGTAGCTTGTTGGCCTCATCTCTCTTGTGTATTGGCGCGACAGAGCCAGAATACATACATTTCTACAGCGTTTCGGTGGCGTTTCGTATCGCAGAAATGCCATTCGGCTACTGGACCTGTGGCCCGTTTCTCGAAAGGCACAAGCCTTGTATTACAAGTGTGTTTCCATGACAACCCATACGATTTGACAGTTCGCGCACTTGTATAATGTTTATACCTGACATCAACTGACATGTAACTTGGCGTTATCAATAAACTATTGTATTGTATTGTATTGTATTGTATTTTATTGTTGAAAAATATTGTGTTACAAGGGAGCAAAATAAGGTACATATTTTACAGTGAGGGTATAAATTGAATCCTGAACGAAATGAAGCATTTTATAATTGAATCCTGAACGTACCAAGGGATTGTAAAATAGAATACTGAGCGCGGTGAGGGATTCAAGTGTTAACGACGACTAAGGTGAAGATAAGCCACAATATGAATTATCGTGAACAAATCCCAAAATATGAATTATGGCTGCTGTAAAAATATTATGCCCGTTACGAACATTTTCTTCAGCAGTTCTCGAAAAGTTTTTACAAATCTTAAGGAAAAAGTTTAATTTGTTTTATTATTCCTAGTTTGTTACCAAGATTTTTTTGATGAATTGAGATATTATTAAGTTTTATTTCGTCATTAAGGTTCTCTAGTATCTATATTTTCTTAATTATAACAATTACCCTGTATATAGTGTATATAATCTTACGAAAGTCGACTTATATTACTAAATGTTGGTAACAAAATAGGATCAATTAAAATTTGCTGACGTGGCTATGTACAAAGTATTCGGGAACTGCTCTTTTAATAAATTAAGTAAATTTGTGTGCAAAAACTGTTTTCATTGCGCTCATATTTTAAACTGGCAACATTTGCTTCCTCCTAAGAAAGAAGAAAAGTATCGTTCCCAAATCATAAAGGGGGTGTTCACAGGCTCAAAGGCTCAAAGGAATTTCGGCCAAGATGGAACACGCTGACAACACTGATTGTCGTATGTGTGGGCCATTTTTTTCAAAGTTTTTTTTGTAACATGGGTATTTTTTACGCGATTCATACTCAGAATAGAGAGCTCTTTCGATCCTGATAGGAGAAAAAAAATGTCCCAAGAATTCCATACATTTTTTCGAACCTTCCATTCCGTTACCGTCATACAAAATGTACGAAAAAGTGGTAACGGAATGGGACAAAACCTTGGGACACTTTTTTTCTCCTATTAGGATTGAAAGAGCTCGCGATTCTGAGTGGAAAACACATAAAAATTTCCAAATATAAAAAAAAAGTGGGGTGGACAACTTTGAAAAAAATGGCCCACTGTGGTGAGAGGAAGAGACTGTCAGAAATCCAATGTGTGAATGCCACGCCCTCGCCAGACAAAGAGTGAAGAGCTTTGGAGCAGGTTACCTGGTGCCAAAGGACTTCAGAGGGCTACCCATGAGCCTCATCATCCGATACGTGATGGTCAAAAAGCTCCTGAATAGCTGAAGGATCTTAGGATCGTAGGGGGTAATTGCACAAAAGATCCCGATGGGTCGAACTGTATCCGTAAGGGCCCCCTCAGATTTAAGATAAGATAAAATAATATAAGATAAGATTCGTTTCACTTGCGTTTGCCATACCTCACCGTAAAGGTTTGCAATTATACACGTTAAACTTTCGTGAGACATATTCAAATAATTAATGAATCTACGGTTGTAGGTACTCACGTTATTATATCGCTATTGCTGCGACATGTTTCGGGTCAATTCGGAGGCCCCTCTTCAGGCGTATAGGAGTTCACGCGACGGCTAAACTCCGTGAAATGCAACTCCAGTTCAATAGTTATTTGTTATACAAGGGGGCAAAGTTGTATTTTAACGCCGAGTGTGGAATTGAAAAACGAGCAAGTGAATGGATTCTATAGTTGAATAGAATCCTGAACTTGCGAGTTTTGACGTGAAACGTTAGGTGAACGTCTTTAAAAACCCGTAGTAGAGTGACCGGACCGAAAACCAGGTGTAACGAAAAGTGTTATGGCGCGGTGGCTTATATCTCTGTAACTATAATACCCATATAAATAATTTTAATATGAGTGTGTAGAGGAAAGTAGCCATTACTCGGACATATATAATTGGCTGCTACAGATGGCGCCACTTTTGCGGTAAAAGCGTTCCATTCGGGCCAAAAATTACGTTTTTTGTAGTGTTTGTTTAGCAAGTACTCACAAAAATTGTATTGTGCTGTACAATAAATTGGTATTGTCAGACAGATCTAGTGCTGAATTATCGAAATATTATAAAAGACTAACATATTTATTTATGACCAGCTGGAAAAATTCAATAATGTGGCACTTTTTACAAAAATTTGGTGCTTGTTCATATTTGAGGACATCGTATGTTAAAATTAAAGCATAAAACTGTTAAAAATTACTTAAAACACTAAGATTAACTAATAAGGATTAAAATAAATATAAATTATCTATAGTAAAACTAATTCATCTTATCAAATAATGCATTAGAAACTACGGCGGCGGCAACGGCTGGCAATGTACTGATTTACTGAAACTTGTTGGCAATCGTGACTCTTTCGATTCGTTTGAGGCAATGGCGCCGGCGGCTGCATATAACATACGATCAAGCGATAATGATTCATTGTAGTTGAAATTCAGTAAAGTACTATGTAAAATAAGTATATATCGTCGCCTAGCACTAGCACCCATACTACAAGCTTTGCTTAGTTTGGGGCTAGGTTGATCTGTGTAAGGTGTCGTCCAATATTTATTTATTTATTTATATGTACTGTAAGAGGTTTCGCATTCAGAATGAAACCTTTTACAGCAGTCATGGTCGCTGACTGGCAGTCCCTGATTTAAAATTGGAACAGTATAAGAACGTCAAGGAAAACAGACACTTAAAAGGGGCATTCATATAGAAGCAGCGATTGAGAGTGAACGGTTGTTACTTAGCTTATAAAATATAAAAAAATATTGATTCAAAGCGTTGTTTAAATGTTTGGATGCTCTCCACTGATAGGCCGACTCTCTTACATGGTGGAGGCACTAACGTCTGAAAGTTTCCCCTAGTTTCGGTTTCAGAGTTTTCAGACAACGAACCCCGACCTCATAGCGCGAGGAAGCGCATGCCAAGCGATAAGCCAAACGCGCTTTAAGAAGAAGGAAAACAAAGTGACCATCGTCGCCAATACGAAGAGCTATTCCGGGTGATATACTTCTTAGTATTTAATACTCATTATCACCCATTCCGTAGTTAAAATATAGCTGAGCAGATTTGACGTAAAAATGGAATGCGAGACATTCAACGGAGCAACGGGCGCTAAAGTCTGTATGGTTCAAGAAATCTTCGACTCCTCTTTGGTATCCATGGGCGTCGATGCAAATTGCGTGAACATCAGCACCATCATACCAATACATAATCATACACATATTGTAATGCTTTAAAAAAAACCTTCCTAGACATGTAGGTTACATTAGATAGGCAATGTAAATTTAGTTTCAATCTTTTAATTTATACATTATATTGTAGAACTTACGGAATGATTATGATTTGTGAACTAAAATGTACATTATTTCAAAGGAAAAATGACTTGTGACAGAAAATGTCATTTGCCTATCCCTAATATTAAAAAGGATAATTATTTGTAAATAACCACATAGAACTAATTATTTTGGCGCAATATATAACATGTAGAATACTATGCATATTATTTATACAATGTTTATATTAGAATATAAACTATTTGATAGGTTTATTTATTCCATAATGTTTTCCTATAGCTACCAATAAGGCTAAGTTATATGAAAATATGTAAACTGTGGAATAAAACACACCCCAAACTGTAAATATTTAATAAATAGATATAATTGTTTAAAGTTATAGAGTAATATGTCACAACACCCTTATAATTTCCTGACTACAAAGAACAATGTTTATACACATTTCTTTTACATGTATCAAGACAAGGCCGACTAGATGACCAGTTGATCCAGCTGTTCACGGTGTGGCGAGATGGCTGGCGGTCATATGCAACCCCCACTTCGTCGTCATCACCAACGTGCAGCGCACTGCAGCTGCAGCAATCTTCATGAGCCGTTCGGGCTCCGCTTCACTTCGCAACCGGCGCGGCGGGAAGATTGGCGGCCATGAGAAGCCCCCACTTCAACGCCACCGCCAACAAGAATCGGCATCTTCAAAATTTATTATGTTTTTTCATGTGAAATAAACGTTTTGCCTTGTTTTTTTACTTGAAGTTAGGAGAATTTGCTAACAGCTGTCATGTCAATGTCATCTAGTCATGGCCACAGACAATTAGCTGTCAGAAAGTTCAAAATAAAAGGGTTTAGTCGATGGGCAGAGGTTAGGTTTTTGCCATTGGTTTTCCTAACCATAGTCCATATCTGACTAATTTGCGAGGACCTTGGCTATAGTCCAACTATCCAAATTATGGCGGTCTCAACCGTGGACTAGGCAACCACGCAAAGAGCGTTAGATGTTGGCTACCTTGAATGAGGCTGTCACTATTGGGTGTTAGGAGATTTTTTTTTGTGTGTAGGGGGCCTGGCTTAGGTAGGGCCAACCGGTAGTTAGGGTAGAATAGGATAGGATAGGGTGTAGTATTGTGAACAATGGCTGCTTCTAACATAAGGGGGAGGGATATGTAAGAGGTTTCGCATTCAGAATGAAACCTTTTACAGCAGTCATGGTCGCTGACTGGCAGTCCCTGATTTAAAATTGGAACAGTATAAGAACGTCAAGGAAAACAGACACTTAAAAGGGGCATTCATATAGAAGCAGCGATTGAGAGTGAACGGTTGTTACTTAGCTTATAAAATATAAAAAAATATTGATTCAAAGCGTTGTTTAAATGTTTGGATGCTCTCCACTGATAGGCCGACTCTCTTACAGTACAGTACTTTTTTGGTGGTGCGCAGGCCCCGAAGGCCCCACGGTCTTGTCTTTTGTATTTTGTTTACCTTTAGAGTTTTTACGCGAGGCCGCAGGCCGAGCTACAGATAGATAGTGCTCCCACGCAGAATACTTTTTACACACTTTTATAATTGTTCTGCGTGGGAGTTGGACCTCCGGCCCGCCGCTTCGCTTTTTAGACACTTTTATTATTGCTCTGTGTGGGAGCACTATCTGCCCGCAGCTCGGCCTGCGGCCTCGCGTACTTGGGAGCACCTCGGGGGCGCTCCGGGCCTTCGGCCCTACGCGGAGCTCGGCCTTCGGCCTTCGCTGGGTATTCGAAGCTCAGCGTTGGGCCTCCGGCCCGCCGCTTCGCTTTTTAGACACTTTTATTATTGCTCTATGTGGGAGCACTATCTGTCCGCAGCTCGGCCTGCGGCCTCGCGTACTTGGAAGCGCCACGGGGACGCTCCGGGCCTTCGGCCTTCGCTGGGTTTCGAAGCTCAGCGTTGGGCCTCCGGCCCGCCGCTTCGCTTTTTAGACACTTTTATTATTGCTCTGTGTGGGAGCACTATCTGTCCGCAGCTCGGCCTGCGGCCTCGCGTACTTGTGAGCGCCACGGGGACGCTCCGGGCCTTCGGCCCTACGCGGAGCTCGGCCTTCGGCCTTCGCTGGGTTTCGAAGCTCAGCGTTGAGCCTCCGGCCCGCCGCTTCGCTTTTTAGACACTTTTATTATTGCTCTATGTGGGAGCACTATCTGTCCGCAGCTCGGCCTGCGGCCTCGCGTACTTGGAAGCGCCACGGGGACGCTCCGGGCCTTCGGCCTTCGCTGGGTTTCGAAGCTCAGCGTTGGGCCTCCGGCCCGCCGCTTCGCTTTTTAGACACTTTTATTATTGCTCTGTGTGGGAGCACTATCTGTCCGCAGCTCGGCCTGCGGCCTCGCGTACTTGTGAGCGCCACGGGGACGCTCCGGGCCTTCGGCCCTACGCGGAGCTCGGCCTTCGGCCTTCGCTGGGTTTCGAAGCTCAGCGTTGGGCCTCCGGCCCGCCGCTTCGCTTTTTAGACACTTTTATTATTGCTCTATGTGGGAGCACTATCTGTCCGCAGCTCGGCCTGCGGCCTCGCGTACTTGGGAGCGCCACGGGGACGCTCCGGGCATTCGGCCCTACGCGGAGCTCGGCCTTCAGCCTTCGCTGGGTTTCGAAGCTCAGCGTTGGGCCTCCGGCCCGCCGCTTCGCTTTTTAGACACTTTTATTATTGCTCTATGTGGGAGCACTATCTGTCCGCAGCTCGGCCTGCGGCCTCGCGTACTTGGGAGCGCCACGGGGACGCTCCGGGCCTTCGGCCCTACGCGGAGCTGGGCCTTCGGCCTTCGCTGGGTTTCGAAGCTCAGCGTTGGGCCTCCGGCCCGCCGCTTCGCTTTTTAGACACTTTTATTATTGCTCTGTGTGGGAGCACTATCTGTCCGCAGCTCGGCCTGCGGCCTCGCGTACTTGTGAGCGCCACGGGGACGCTCCGGGCCTTCGGCCCTACGCGGAGCTCGGCCTTCGGCCTTCGCTGGGTTTCGAAGCTCAGCGTTGAGCCTCCGGCCCGCCGCTTCGCTTTTTAGACACTTTTATTATTGCTCTATGTGGGAGCACTATCTGTCCGCAGCTCGGCCTGCGGCCTCGCGTACTTGGAAGCGCCACGGGGACGCTCCGGGCCTTCGGCCTTCGCTGGGTTTCGAAGCTCAGCGTTGGGCCTCCGGCCCGCCGCTTCGCTTTTTAGACACTTTTATTATTGCTCTGTGTGGGAGCACTATCTGTCCGCAGCTCGGCCTGCGGCCTCGCGTACTTGGAAGCGCCACGGGGACGCTCCGGGCCTTCGGCCTTCGCTGGGTTTCGAAGCTCAGCGTTGGGCCTCCGGCCCGCCGCTTCGCTTTTTAGACACTTTTATTATTGCTCTGTGTGGGAGCACTATCTGTCCGCAGCTCGGCCTGCGGCCTCGCGTACTTGTGAGCGCCACGGGGACGCTCCGGGCCTTCGGCCCTACGCGGAGCTCGGCCTTCGGCCTTCGCTGGGTTTCGAAGCTCAGCGTTGAGCCTCCGGCCCGCCGCTTCGCTTTTTAGACACTTTTATTATTGCTCTATGTGGGAGCACTATCTGTCCGCAGCTCGGCCTGCGGCCTCGCGTACTTGGAAGCGCCACGGGGACGCTCCGGGCCTTCGGCCTTCGCTGGGTTTCGAAGCTCAGCGTTGGGCCTCCGGCCCGCCGCTTCGCTTTTTAGACACTTTTATTATTGCTCTGTGTGGGAGCACTATCTGTCCGCAGCTCGGCCTGCGGCCTCGCGTACTTGTGAGCGCCACGGGGACGCTCCGGGCCTTCGGCCCTACGCGGAGCTCGGCCTTCGGCCTTCGCTGGGTTTCGAAGCTCAGCGTTGGGCCTCCGGCCCGCCGCTTCGCTTTTTAGACACTTTTATTATTGCTCTATGTGGGAGCACTATCTGTCCGCAGCTCGGCCTGCGGCCTCGCGTACTTGTGAGCGCCACGGGGACGCTCCGGGCCTTCGGCCCTACGCGGAGCTCGGCCTTCGGCCTTCGCTGGGTTTCGAAGCTCAGCGTTGGGCCTCCGGCCCGCCGCTTCGCTTTTTAGACACTTTTATTATTGCTCTATGTGGGAGCACTATCTGTCCGCAGCTCGGCCTGCGGCCTCGCGTACTTGGGAGCGCCACGGGGACGCTCCGGGCCTTCGGCCCTACGCGGAGCTGGGCCTTCGGCCTTCGCTGGGTTTCGAAGCTCAGCGTTGGGCCTCCGGCCCGCCGCTTCGCTTTTTAGACACTTTTATTATTGCTCTGTGTGGGAGCACTATCTGTCCGCAGCTCGGCCTGCGGCCTCGCGTACTTGTGAGCGCCACGGGGACGCTCCGGGCCTTCGGCCCTACGCGGAGCTCGGCCTTCGGCCTTCGCTGGGTTTCGAAGCTCAGCGTTGAGCCTCCGGCCCGCCGCTTCGCTTTTTAGACACTTTTATTATTGCTCTATGTGGGAGCACTATCTGTCCGCAGCTCGGCCTGCGGCCTCGCGTACTTGGAAGCGCCACGGGGACGCTCCGGGCCTTCGGCCTTCGCTGGGTTTCGAAGCTCAGCGTTGGGCCTCCGGCCCGCCGCTTCGCTTTTTAGACACTTTTATTATTGCTCTGTGTGGGAGCACTATCTGTCCGCAGCTCGGCCTGCGGCCTCGCGTACTTGTGAGCGCCACGGGGACGCTCCGGGCCTTCGGCCCTACGCGGAGCTCGGCCTTCGGCCTTCGCTGGGTTTCGAAGCTCAGCGTTGGGCCTCCGGCCCGCCGCTTCGCTTTTTAGACACTTTTATTATTGCTCTATGTGGGAGCACTATCTGTCCGCAGCTCGGCCTGCGGCCTCGCGTACTTGTGAGCGCCACGGGGACGCTCCGGGCCTTCGGCCCTACGCGGAGCTCGGCCTTCGGCCTTCGCTGGGTTTCGAAGCTCAGCGTTGGGCCTCCGGCCCGCCGCTTCGCTTTTTAG
Organism: Leguminivora glycinivorella; assembly: GCF_023078275.1. Classification (NCBI taxonomy): domain Eukaryota; kingdom Metazoa; phylum Arthropoda; class Insecta; order Lepidoptera; family Tortricidae; genus Leguminivora; species Leguminivora glycinivorella. The sequence continues at coordinate 8,773,403 of NC_062996.1, forward strand.
ACACTTTTATTATTGCTCTATGTGGGAGCACTATCTGTCCGCAGCTCGGCCTGCGGCCTCGCGTACTTGGGAGCGCCACGGGGACGCTCCGGGCCTTCGGCCCTACGCGGAGCTGGGCCTTCGGCCTTCGCTGGGTTTCGAAGCTCAGCGTTGGGCCTCCGGCCCGCCGCTTCGCTTTTTAGACACTTTTATTATTGCTCTGTGTGGGAGCACTATCTGTCCGCAGCTCGGCCTGCGGCCTCGCGTACTTGTGAGCGCCACGGGGACGCTCCGGGCCTTCGGCCCTACGCGGAGCTCGGCCTTCGGCCTTCGCTGGGTTTCGAAGCTCAGCGTTGAGCCTCCGGCCCGCCGCTTCGCTTTTTAGACACTTTTATTATTGCTCTATGTGGGAGCACTATCTGTCCGCAGCTCGGCCTGCGGCCTCGCGTACTTGGAAGCGCCACGGGGACGCTCCGGGCCTTCGGCCTTCGCTGGGTTTCGAAGCTCAGCGTTGGGCCTCCGGCCCGCCGCTTCGCTTTTTAGACACTTTTATTATTGCTCTGTGTGGGAGCACTATCTGTCCGCAGCTCGGCCTGCGGCCTCGCGTACTTGTGAGCGCCACGGGGACGCTCCGGGCCTTCGGCCCTACGCGGAGCTCGGCCTTCGGCCTTCGCTGGGTTTCGAAGCTCAGCGTTGGGCCTCCGGCCCGCCGCTTCGCTTTTTAGACACTTTTATTATTGCTCTATGTGGGAGCACTATCTGTCCGCAGCTCGGCCTGCGGCCTCGCGTACTTGGGAGCGCCACGGGGACGCTCCGGGCATTCGGCCCTACGCGGAGCTCGGCCTTCAGCCTTCGCTGGGTTTCGAAGCTCAGCGTTGGGCCTCCGGCCCGCCGCTTCGCTTTTTAGACACTTTTATTATTGCTCTGTGTGGGAGCACTATCTGTCCGCAGCTCGGCCTGCGGCCTCGCGTACTTGGGAGCGCCACGGGGACACTCCGGGCCTTCGGCCCTACGCGGAGCTCGGCCTTCGGCCTTCGCTGTGTTTCGAAGCTCCACGTTGGGTCTCCGGCCCGCCGCTTCGCTTTTTAGACACTTTTATTATTGCTCTGTGTGGGAGCACTATCTGTCCGCAGCTCGGCCTGCGGCCTCGCGTACTTGGGAGCGCCACGGGGACGCTCCGGGCATTCGGCCCTACGCGGAGCTCGGCCTTCAGCCTTCGCTGGGTTTCGAAGCTCAGCGTTGGGCCTCCGGCCCGCCGCTTCGCTTTTTAGACACTTTTATTATTGCTCTGTGTGGGAGCACTATCTGTCCGCAGCTCGGCCTGCGGCCTCGCGTACTTGGGAGCGCCACGGGGACACTCCGGGCCTTCGGCCCTACGCGGAGCTCGGCCTTCGGCCTTCGCTGTGTTTCGAAGCTCCACGTTGGGTCTCCGGCCCGCCGCTTCGCTTTTTAGACACTTTTATTATTGCTCTGTGTGGGAGCACTATCTGTCCGCAGCTCGGCCTGCGGCCTCGCGTACTTGTGAGCGCCACGGGGACGCTCCGGGCCTTCGGCCCTACGCGGAGCTCGGCCTTCGGCCTTCGCTGGGTTTCGAAGCTCAGCGTTGGGCCTCCGGCCCGCCGCTTCGCTTTTTAGACACTTATTATTGTTATACCTGGGAGCACTGTCTGTCCGCAGCTCGGCCTGCGGCCTTCGCTAGTTAGTTACGTCCCCTCCTCAGTAGCGGTGGTCCACACAACGTTTCACGTTATCCATCGCGGCTGTGTCCCTGACGCAGCCTACCTTAATTTTTTTTAACACACGAGAAGTAAAATACATTTGCACCCGAGTGTAACACAAAACTTTTCCATTCACTATAGCGAGGAAACTACAACGCAAAAAATTCGTTATCACTGCTTCCAGTAGTTCCACAGGTGGTAAATCATCTTTATTACTAGATTCACCTACTCTTATCAATTTTAAAGCAGTTAATTTGACTTTATTCAAGGTCAAATTACTTTACCCACTAGTGGATAAAATGCGTTTTTACCCGCTGGTATTAAAGGACAAAACACGTGTTTCCGAGTTAGTGAGGGGAAAAATTATTTTAATATGTCTCACGGAAGTTTAACGTGTATAAAGATAAGATCCTTTCTAAATGGGTGATGTGAGAAATGTTGATTATGCAAGTAGACTCGCTCGTCTAAACGATCCCTTCCTTTTTAGGTCAACAACGACTATTAACTGTCGTAGTAACAAGACTGCTTGACTTGTTACTTGCAACACACATTAAAAACAAGTAGTCTTGCCACTTACTACTTAGACCAAGGTTTATTTATACAAAACAAACATACAACATACAATCACGCCTGTATCCCATAAAGGGGTAGGCAGAGCACACGAAACTACCAAAGCTTCAGTGCCACTCTTGGCAAATAAGGGGTTGAAAGAAAACGAAACTGTGACATTGCAGTGACAGGTCTAATATCTGAAATCTGGTGGAAATCTAATATCTGATGAATTAACGATCTCCGAATCTTTTGACGACCGGTCTGGTGCCACAGTATAATGTATAATAAAGAGTACTATCGTACAGTATGGCCACTCCCGCTCCCCGCTGAAAGTGCTGCCCACCCCCTCTCGTTTACCTCACAGTTACCGCCTGCATGTCAAAAACACTAACAGTCGACCTGTCATATTTCACTCATACAAGCATAGTACGCGCTCACATACACGAGCTAAGACTGTGTGCTAAGAACGCGCTTCTTTCAATATATTTGATCGCCAGTGTCCGAGGTGTGGTGGCGCAGTCGGTAGTGACCCTGCCTGCTACGCCGCGCTCCCGGGTTCAAATCCCGGTAAGGGCATTTATTTGTGTGATGAGCACAGATATTTGTTCCTGAGTCATGGATGTTTTCTATGTTATTTATATATTATATATATCGTTGTCTGAGCACCCACAACACAAGCCTTCTTGAGCTTACCGTGGGACTCAGTCAATCTGTGTAAGAATGTCCTAAATTTTTTTTTTAATGACGTATGTTTTTAGTTTAAATCTGTCCATACGGGCATAAGCAAAGAACATGCCAAATCCCTATAATTGCTAAACACATCATTATAAAACAAATCTCAATAAAGGATTACTCACTGTGCCAACGCACATGAGCACACAGGGTAAAAGCGGCTATACGCGGCCTAGGGTAAACGTGCCGATATGCGGTGTAGGGTAAATGTCTGAACCAGTGGGCACGTCCTTTTGATCCTGATGATAGGATTATGACGGGCTGGTTAGTAACGGCGTGTTCGCGTTTTCTAAAGAGTGGGTATGATATTGATATTAAATAAGAGAAATATAAATATAAGTATAGACCGATAAAGTCTAAGAAAAAAACGTACCCCAAAACCATATAGAAAAAGGTACGGTGAGCTAGATGGCCATACACATTTGGGGTATGCTCGGCTAGATGGCACTATTAATATTTGACATTTTAAAACGTCAAGAATATGGGCCAAATTGTCAAAACTGAGGTTCAAAAGTTTTAAGCCTGTGTCGAGAGATGGCAGTCTATGTACTGTGATTACACATTTTACTTTGACAGTAACTCTCTTTAATACTCGATCCTCTTTGACTATACTGTGACTATACTCAGGCAGGCAATTATGGTCGCGCGATAAATGTTAAAACATCTGACCGTTCCTATCGCCCTTACTAATAGTGCGATAGGGACGGCCTGATATTTTATCGTCTATCGCGCGACCATGCTACCCGTGCAGGTATATTTAGACAGTATTTTAGAATGAGCACACTGGTAAAGGGGGTAATTCACGCCAGGCGGATAGCGAAAATAATGTCATGTCATAGAATTTGCTGATATTTTTTGGATACTACTTGATATCATGAATTCACGTAAGTATATATTTTTTTTTTTATTTGACTCCGTTTCCGGTTTGGATGCATTTAAAAATGAACGAAATCGGAGGAGAGGTTTTTTAAAACGCTGATAAAGAAATTGAAAGTTAAGAGGGAAGGCATGGATAAATTCGCACACATCCAGCAGGCCTCCGTGGCGCAGTTGGAAGCGCGATGGCCCCGGCAAAGCCAGAGGTCGCAGGTTCGAGTCCTGCTGGAGGTGTGAATTTTTGCATCTTTCATTTAATTTAAAAATATGTAATATCGCTCGCAGACGTTTCTGCGTCATAAAAATAGTTATTTGTTTTACAAGGGGGCAAAGTAGTTGTTTAACCGCACGTGCCAATATTGATATCCGAGCAAGCGAAAGATTCCAATATTGAACCGCGAGAGTAGCGAGTGGTTCAAAAAGTGGAATCTTGAGCGTTGCGAGGGTTTCAAGGCACAAAGGTTAAACAAACTTTGCCACCGAGTGAAACATAACATTTTTCACCACACCAACACGAACAAAATGCTGACTATAAAACATCAAAATAAATCAAATCGATCAATTTATTCAACATTTATGATTCAAAATCATCATTTATAGGTAAAATCTAGCAGCCAGATTAAGACATCGAGTTGAAATTCGTATGAAATTACTTTGCCCCCTTGTGGATAAAATGCAATTTTGCTATCTGTTTTCGAATAGCAAAGAAAGCCTTTACCAGTTGGTGTGGTGAAAAACAAATTTATCTATACTGAGTTGCATATGTCTTTGGTAATACAAAAGTCTAAAAAATGTCAAAAGATGAATCTACTGACTCAAATAGCTCTCCCTACAAAACTGCTCTATTATATCTCTTTGAATAAATACGCTAAGTCAGCGATTTTCTGTGTAGCCTAAATTGCCTAATGCTTAGTATTTCTTCAAACAGGCTTTGATAGAGATCTTCTTTGATGTGCCTGACATAACAATTGAAATACGTACTAGCTTCTGCCCGCGGCATCGCTCGCATTAAATTCTAAAATTGCAGCATTCTCCATAAACACTCCCAACCCCTATTTCAGGGAAGTGGGGGGGTTAGAAATAGACTAAAAGTAGCCTATTTCAGTCTCCATCCTTTCAGCTATCCCTACATAAAAAGTCACATCAATTCGTCGCTCCATTTCGCCTTAGAAGACGGACAAACAAACAGACACACACTTTCCGGTTTATAATGTTGAAAATTATTATGATTATGATTTTTTGTTGTTATTATTATGATTTTTTTTATTTCGAAGCACCTACTACTCTTTTTGATTATGTTTGTTATTTCCGCTACCCAAAGGTTGTCTGGTAGAGATCGCTCTTTAGCGATAAGACCGCCTGTTGTCTGCCTCTATTTATAATCATTTGTTTTGTCTCCACTGCATCTTTTGCTGAGGTGTGCCAATAAAGAGTATTCTATCTATCTATCTATTAAGTAAGTACAGTCGAATTTACAAATTACAGTAGGATTCTTTATAGCAATCATAGAGGAATGAGTAAGCAAAGAGTTGTAACTCAAAATATCAGTAAATGCAAGTTTTTTGTAGGGACATCTAGCGTCATGCGTCAATCACGCGTCAACTAGCGTAAATTATTAGTACTGCTACTTATCAATACCTAGATGTCGCGACGAACAAAAAGTCTAATGCTCAACAATTTTTAGCTAATACTACAATAGCATTAATCAGTACTCGGTTTCAATTTCTTCTGCTTGTAATATAAGTTGTAAACTGTTTTAATATTACATTTTTGGCAGACGCAACACTGTTGCCACCAAGTGTCGAGTAGTGGTACTAATAATTTTAGCTATTTAACGCGTGATTGTCGCTAGATGTCAGTTAACTATGCCTATACAAATAACTCGCATTTACTGATGTATTGAGACACAATACAACTCTTCCCTTACTTCATAGATTAAATATAACAAGATCATACCATCCCATACATTAAAATGCGACCGCCTAAGACTGCGCTTACACTCCACCACACATAGATGACGCCACAAAAAAATGTCTTGTAGCTTTCGATTATACTTGTAGATAGTTTTAAGTGTCACTTTTGACATAGATTTACGCCTCGGAATTGACACTTAATGGCAATCTACAAATAATCGGTGGCAATAGGGCATTTTTGTGGCGCCATCTATGTGTGCTGGAGTGTAAGCGCGTTCGTAGGCGGTCGCATTTTAATGTATGGGATGGTATGATCTTGTTATATTTAATTTATGCTTACTTATTCCTCTATGAAATAGACAGTAGGATTCTTAACAGCAATACGAATGTCGTTCAAAAATGAGTTGCTGATAACTTCGTAACAAGTTATTTAAAGTTACTTAATTTTCCGACTTGAGGCGCCTCGGGCGGAAAAGTCTGCGACATTCTGAGATTGAGTGTGAAATTGTATTCATATCAATTTAATATGAGCAGTTCCCGTTAAGTTTGTACATTTGGATCACGTCTCCGATTTGGATAAAAAATTGTAGGCTAATGCTGAGCAAGATCCACTAGGTTTCCCAAAATATCCTAGGCTGATTGTATGAAACTTTCCTTTCTTGTTACCGAAAATGTATAAAAATCTGGTAACAATAAAACCGGCCAAGAGCGTGTCGGGCCACGCTCAGTGTAGGGTTCCGTAGTTTTCCGTATTTTTCTCAAAAACTACTGAACCTATCAAGTTCAAAACAATTTTCCTAGAAAGTCTTTATAAAGTTCTACTTTTGTGATTTTTTTCATATTTTTTAAACATATGGTTCAAAAGTTAGAGGGGGGGACGCACTTTTTTTCCTTTAGGAGCGATTATTTCCGAAAATATAAATATTATCAAAAAATAATGTTAGCAAACCCTTATTCATTTTGAAATACCTATCCAACAATATATCACACGTTAGGGTTGGAATGAAAAAAAAAATCAGCCCCCACTTTACATGTAGGGGGAGTACCCTAATAAAACATTTTTTTCCATTTTTTATTTTTGCACTTTGTCGGCGTGATTCATATACATATTGGTACCAAATTTCAGCTTTCTAGTGCTAACGGTTACTGAGATTATCCGCGGACGGACGGACGGACGGACAGACAGACATGGCGAAACTATAAGGGTTCCTAGTTGACTACGGAACCCTAAAAAAGGAAGGTTTCATACAAACTACATAGGACATTTTGGGAAACCTAGTGGATCTTGTTCAGCATCATGGACTCTATCAGCCTACCAATTTTTATGAAAATCGGAGACGTGATCCAAATGTGAACTTAACGGGAATTGTTCATATATTTTAGTCACATATTTACGACCGGTCTGGCTCAGTCGGTAGTGACCCTGCCTGCTAAGCCGCGGTCCTGGGTTCGAATCCCGGTAAGGGCATTTATTTGTGTGATGAGCACAGATATTTGTTCCTGAGTCATGGATGTTTTCTATGAAATGAAAATGAAATATTTATTTTTCAAGTACTATTAGGCATATTACAATGCGCATATGAACGTCAAATAAAGCTACGCCGGCTCTAACCCTACGCCTCAGCCTCGAGAAGATTTCAGGCCCCCCTCAGTTGGGAGGGGGGACTGAAAGATATATAAACTATGTATATAAGTATGTATTTATATATTTAAGTATGCATATCGTCGCTTAGCACCAAAGAGGATCGAGTATTATAGAGAGTCACTGTCGCAGTAAAATGTAATGTGTAATCACAGTGCATAGACTGCCATCTCTTGACACAGGCTTAAAACTTTTGACCCTCAGTTTTGACAATTTGGTCCATATTGTTAGCTCGATATGTGTGAAAATGTCAAATATTAATATTAGCGCCATCTAGCTGAGCGTACCCCAAAGGTGTAATCACAGAATATATAATAGTACAAGTCTATACGGAGTTATATATGTCTTTGCTTAGCACCCATAGTACAAGCTTTGCTTAGTTTGGGGCTAAGTTGATCAATATTTATTTATTTATTTATATATTATGTGCCTGTGTGGTGACGGGTTAAGAATTTCACCACCCCCTTTCTTCCCGTGGGTGTCGTAGAAGGCGACTATGGGATATGGGTTAAATTGTGGCGTAGGCGAGAGGCTGGCAACCTGTCACTGCAATGCCACAGTTTCGTTTTCTTTTAACCCCTTATTTGCCAAGAGTGGCCCTGAAGCTTTAGTAGTTTCATGTGCTCTGCCTACCCCTTTATGGGATACAGGCGTGATTGTATGTATGTATGTATGTATGTATGTATATAAGACAGACTTTAAAAAAGGGTCAACTAGCCTATTTTTTCTATATTCGGTCCTCTCTGATAGCTAGTTAATTATCATCCCCTTTGCGGCCCTAGAGAGTAAAAACATCGTAACTGGAAGTTAATACCGGCGCTCATTACCGACCGGGAAAAGGTGTAAAAACGGTATTAATTGCTGCGAGGGCATTAATGATGCCATTACCGGTAGTTAACTACTGATGGATCATTTTGGAAGAGATTGCTTAGACCTTTAATTCCGTTATAAATCTGTTTTCTTTTTCAACCCCCGACGCAAAAACGACGGGGTGTTATAAGTTTGACGTGTCTGTCTGTGTGTGTGTCTGTCTGTCTGTGTGTGTGTCTGTCTGTGGTATCGTAGGTCCCGAACGGATGAACCGATTTCGATTTAATTTTTGTTGTTTGAAAGCTGAGTTTACTCGGAAGTGTTCTTAGCCATGTTTTATGAAAATCGGTCCGCTATGGATATCGCGGTCGGGGGTTTTTTCAATATTGTAATTATTGGTTCAATAAATAATGTTAACTCTGATAAAAAAAATACCTAGGTATCACCGTAATAAGACTAAACATAAAACCGTCTTTTTGACTACAAAATAATTATTTTAATCAATTTGATCCCGCAGGCTCTACTAGGAGTCCTGCCGGAAGCGTAAATATTTATATATTTTACTTTAAGAGGATACGGTAGCGAAAATGTTAAAATGGAAAGGAGCCCCCCTTACAACTTGAGAATTTTAGTCATATTAGATTTCATTATTTTTAAAATCGGGACTTAATCGCGTATAACTACATGACCCTAAAGTCCTTTCCACGGAACGCCATTTCTACAGTAGAAAAGTGCGTGAAGCCATTGAAATCAAAAAACATCGCAATTTCAATCGGGACGAAGGTTTTAGGATCTCATCCACATGGAATCCTGTCATTAATAAGTGTAAGCCGAAAATAATATCGACAGTCGTTAAATCAAATATCGTCAGTGTTGTATGTCGACAGAGTAACATCCCTAGTGCGCAAACAGTTCAAGTTGATAATCAAAACCAAGTGCGGGTAGTTCGAAAAACTCGCGCGGCTGTCAGAAGGTGTTGATGTCATTTCAAGCCAGTCTTCTCCGAGACCACGGGGACAACGCCGTCCTTGAAACGTTGGAGGTCAGTTTAATATGTAGTTATACGCGATTAAGTCCCGATTTTAAAAATAATGATGTGTAATAATCGTGAAAGTTTAAATCATATTAGATTTATCGAAAAAAAATTGTCCATTAAGAACAACTCAGTCAAAAGATATTTCAAAAAAATCTTTAAAATCGAGGTTCCGCTCTCGACTCTTTCCTCCTTCAAAACTTAATCAATCGGAACGAAATTTGAGAATCTGAATAACAATGAAATAATCTATGTCGGACCGTTTAGATTTTTTGGTTAATTGTTCCCAATCTTGCGGATGCGTATCACACCTTTTTTTGCGCCACAATGAAAACGGTTTTTGGAAATTTTTGATTGGCTCTAGTCTTTAAAAAGCAGAATATCAAAAAAATCAAAACGGTCCGACACAGATAAAAATAATAACAATCTGTGTTGAAAAAATCATTGCTCTATCTTCAAAAACCAGGGAGGAAATAGTCGAGAGCGTTTGTATGGATAATTGACCCCTACCGTATCGTCTTAAGACGATACAGGAGCGAAAATGCTAAAATGAAAAGGAGCCCCCCCCTTTCAACTTGGGAATTTTTGTTTAATATACAAGTGTTATAAACTAGATTTATTATAATAGTATTAATCTGTATTCAGTTTTCAATTCCTTCTGTTTGTAATATAAGTTGTAAACTGTTCTTATATTAAATTTTTGGCAGATGAGATACTGTTGCCATCTAGTATTGTTGGGGATATTACCAGGTTGATGATGAAAACTATTACTTGTACCATCACATTTACTTTATTCACTTATAACAAACATATTAACAACCAATTTACAATAAATAATTCAAGACTTCTTCACTACTACTCGTCTGTACTCGAACTGGCCCCCGTCACTGCTTGTCCGCCATTTTTATAACATTCCAACATGGCGGAAACCCAGTGACTACTATTAGTCAATTGATATTCTTTAATACTTTCATCATAAATGACAGTAAGATAAATCAAAATAAGGCATTAATAAATAATTACTCTAACAGCTCGGCCATCCTGTTCGAGGCGAGACCCTTCGCCAAAACTTAATGTGAAATAATTCAAAAGAAAGACAATATCAGTTTATACAAGAAAAAGATTATAAAAGTGTAGTATAATATGCATTTGAAATAATTCTTAAACAATAGAAACACAAAACATCACTTCACTTCATACCGATACCTTTACCCCATAATTACGATATCCTATAAAATGGATTTTTAAATATTTCCATAAATCTTATCAAGAAATATAGGCCCGTGAAAAATAAATATATGAATAACATTAACTTCGATACAATTAAATTAATTACATCTAATTAAATTCATTACATCCAATTGAATTCATTACATCTAATTAAATTATGATAATTAAATTAATTTCACAAGTTATAAACATATTTAAGTAAACAATGCAACACTTCACTTCACACTTCACTCGCGAAACAAGCAAAAAGAACACATTTACACGGTTTTATGACATCACCACCTCATCACACGATTGAATGAAATTCCCGTGCCGCCACGGGCTTTGGCAACATGATGTACCCGTCCGCTGCAACAGCATCATGGGCCACCCAAGCTCTGTCAGCCTGGATAGTGCTGCCGATGCTGCTCATCACGGACGCCGGACATTGCGCCGCCAGACGCAAGCTAGCATACCATGCCAGCGTATGAGGACCCACGGTGGACGATCGAAACAGAGGTATCTTTACCCTGACCCTCTCACCTGGGCACTCCTGGGTCGGAAGTGAATCTACACCCCAACCCTCTCACCTGGGCACTCCTGGGTGGTAAACGAATACCAGACCCTGGCCCTTTCACCTGGACGCTCCTCGGTCCTTGATCTGAAACTTGCAACACTTTCTTTAGGAACATAATTTCGACTGTCTTCGAAATTATGGTAAAACGATTATGGTTCGGTAATCAATTCAATAAGTCATAATGTATCGATAGTCGTTATGATTAATTAAATTATTGTCATCGCCTATTAATATATCTACTGTTTATATATACTGAGTAATTATATTCAAGATTTTTCAGATGTATATATCATACACATTTACAGAATCTTTAAATACTCAAATGACCTGTCAATAAAATATCGCGCCTAGTTAATATTTACCATTTGTAACGTAAACATATTATATTACGCAACCATTTAAGACTAATCGCAAGTACACGACTACGGTGTAGGTCCTTATTATTTTTTTTTTTATCCTGTTATTATTATTATTATTTTAGGTACTAGCTAAGATTGATGCAATAGTATGCCGAAATAGAAAAACTCTTTGTACATATACTATTTAGGTTACAGGTCAACAATAGCGACACCCGTCAGACATTATATACATAATCTCTTTTTTTTATAAATACCGTGTCGTATGAAAAACCAAATACGATATCCGACGTATCTTTATTCGCGCTGATTACAAGCCGCAAGTGGTAAGCAATTCATTTAATTATCAAAAGATCTATTCACACATAAAGCAAGTATATATTTTCTTTTCATGAAGAGCTATCGCGAATTTAAAGACAAAAGATTATTAATGTTTGCTCTCTAGATTTCAAATTGCACATTTTCAATTTATTTCTTTTATCTATGAAAGGGAAACTAGTCGTTAGTAACGATTTTATTTTAAATCTAATAGGTCTCTTCATAACCGATACAAAGTTTAAGTACTTCACTTTTAATATTTTACGAGCTAAACCTGCTAGGTAATAAGTTTTATATGTTATCAATAAAGTCTCTTTTTTTGTTACTTTATTCTTGATCACCTAAGACTATAAAACATGTAAAGAACTGGATACACGTATTACACGTAGCCAAAAGATAAATATGTAATTATTGCTGTACTGCTTTATCCAATCAAAAGTCGCAAATAATATACATTCTGATATTAAGGCACAGTCATTTATGTTGTACTTTTATATTCATGTTTCATGTATTTATAAAGGTTGAAATGAAAGTCTTTCACGTTCATCAACGTGCTTAAATGTTATGCACGTATATCCACGCGCTTTGAATCTCGCACGTTCATCCACGCGCTTTAAATCTCGCACGTTCATCCACGCGCTCTAAATCCCGCACGTCCATCCGCGTGCGTCAACCATTTATTCCACAAGATACGATTCATTGTGCAATACCCTGGCTCAAGTCATTATTTTATACTGGGGCCAAAATACTCGAGTTTACGCGTACATATGACTCTATGACCTACATATGACTGACTCTACATATGACTGACTCTACATATGACTGACTCTACATATGACTGACTCTACATATGACTGACTCTACATATGACTGACTCTACATATGACTGACTCTACATATGACTGACCTTACATATGACTGACTCTACATATGACTGACTCTACATATGACTGACTCTACATGACTCTACATATGACTCTACATATGACTGACTCTACATATGACTCTACATATGACTCTACATATGACTCTACATATGACTCTACATATGACTCTACATATGACTACATGTGACCATCACCCATGTCATGTCACATGCACCATAATATATAAGCATATCAAGATTGAATCGTTATTCTTAAGAAGCAAACAGATATTACTTTATTTACTAATAGTCTGAAACATGTCTTAATGATATTTATTCACACCATAAATGTAATTTTTCGATTTCCCATCGAATTATCACTCATGATCACCATGGTAAAATGCGAAGAATTTTGTTTTATACGTTACTTTGATTAAATAATTCTGCCATCACTGGCCATTATAAAATAGTATTCATAAATGTGGTAGCATACCGTCAACAATCAAAATGAGATCAATCAGTCCAATTCGTGAAATAAAACGTTGAAAAACAACACATTACAATTCGTTGAGTTTTAAAACTTTAAAACGCTAAACATTTTTATAACGAGTTATCATAAAATATCTGAAGATGATTAGAGATACAACTTACTCTCCATTATTCATACCAGGGATTGGCAACCTTATTATCAAAGTTGTTTATTTAAATTCAGTACTTAACAGAATTAAACTACCCACAATTGCACAACTTCAATTTTAACGGTTAATATAATATGTTAAATTCACTATTAAATATGTATTTGCAAATGAACAGGAATCGTTTTTGTTCAAAATCGTACTTAAAGCATTAAATATCAAAATTAAGAACTGCATTATAATTCTCAGTTTGAATTGAGATCAACTTTTCATAAGTATACATAATTTTTACCAATCTTGTGTTACCGGACACGAGGGATTAAATTATTGAAGTACTTTATGAGAACATATTTTACACAGCGTATTTCATTCAGCATGAATGTTTAATTGTTTATCTGATCTGTATAACTTGATAAGCTCGAATATGTATAATTATATTATAATAACAGAATACAACAGCAGGACAATTGCCTCGTTGGAATAAATTACACCACTTTTCGGAAACAACATAAAATGGCTTGTGTTTAACAACTCGAGGCATCGTTAAATAAAGCAGTCGTTTAATCAGAACTTTATTTCTATTGATAAGATACAAATTTACTTTACTCATAATTCCACGATTTCCTTATGCCAATTAATTTATGAAATTTTACTGTCACAAACTGAATGACGTATCATATGACGGCGCTTATTGTGTATCCAGAATATACTAGTCATATAGTTATCAGATTTATGTGTTTCAATAACTAATGGGCAATGTAATGTTACACACCTTTTGTAAAAAGATTTTTAGGTACAAAAGTAAGTCATCTTTTAAATAAAACAATAATGAGAGTTCATCAATTTATACTGCCATGAGGGTAGATTATCAAACCAGTTTCAGAACATGAAGTTTAATTTTAAGAAATAAATATAATACATGTCTCACTTACCAAAGCAATTTAAATGCACGTTTCGTTAAATAAATCCGTTACATTATTTTGACTAAAAAAAAAAAAAAAAAAAAAAAAACCTTACACTTGTGCGGCGTGGCAAAAATCTTATCGATTTTTGTTTCGTCCAACTTCTGAACTGTTGGGGATATTACCAGGTTGATGATGAAAACTATTACTTGTACCATCACATTTACTTTATTCACTTATAACAAACATATTAACAACCAATTTACAATAAATAATTCAAGACTTCTTCACTACTACTCGTCTGTACTCGAACTGGCCCCCGTCACTGCTTGTCCGCCATTTTTATAACATTCCAACATGGCGGAAACCCAGTGACTACTATTAGTCAATTGATATTCTTTAATACTTTCATCATAAATGACAGTAAGATAAATCAAAATAAGGCATTAATAAATAATTACTCTAACAGTATAAAGTAGTGGTACTGATAATTCACGCTATTTGACGCGTGATAGTCGCTAGATGTCAACTTAACTATGCCTATACAAACAACCCGCATTTACTTATGTAGGGAGTTACAACTTTTCCCCTACTTATTCCTCTATTTTGCTTGAAAACGTATACTTATACAAATACATACAATCACGCCTGTTTCCCAGAGGGGTAGGCAGAGATCACGGATTTCCATTTACTACGGTCCTGACAAACCACTTTCGCTTCACACACTTTCATAACGTTTCTCATACACGCTCGTCGGTTTCGAGTACTTCTGACCTGGCCTTTTTGCAATATTTCCCCGATTTGAACAAGAAAAGTTCGCCTAGGTCTTCCACTTCCACCCTTTCCACTCTTTATACAAATAATTTCCTCCAAGCTTATTAATATAATTTACGTCACGCGTGTCCTTAGTTACTAAGTCGTAAAGCAGCAAATGCGTGTGAATTGCCACTGAGGACCAATTAATGTGTATAATGGCACCCTGTATTATACAGGGTGGACTTAAGTAGTGTAATTATAACAGTAAGATGTTGCAGAAAGTGGTTTAGTTTGTTAATATTTTGTGTTTTTAATTACACCAAAGCAATTTAATTTCAACAAAGTTTCTAGAAGGATAGGTAAGATTTTATTAAAACATTTCTTTTTCCAAATTTGTATTTTACAATTGTATGTATAGGTACTAAAAGATAATAAGTAATAAACTAAGACTAACTTAAATTATAAATATTTCAAAAATACACAAAAAAAAGGTTCTTGATGCGTAAATAATTTTTTTAATCTTTTTCATCACACCCGCATTTTAAATGTGCTATTGCACGCAGGCGGAGCGTGAGTTATAGAAAACTCTCTTTTCTCACAAGGGAATAATGAAATTTCTTGTTCCGTACTTAACTTTTTTTACATCTATTTACATATTTTTTACATTGCGAGTGTGATGAAAAACATTGTGTGTAACTCGGGGAGAGTGAATATTACTAACTCGAGTCTTTAAATCGCTCCGGCAAGCCGTCGTGATTTAACTTACTCTCGTTAGTAATATTCAACTTCCTCCCCTTGTTGCACAAATGTACTATATAGGGCCACGTCGTATGGTTGTGAAGCATAAAAACTTTTTTTTATGGGCTTACTCTTGGCCACAGACTAGCCAAATACAAAGACGTGGCCTACGATGGACCTCGTCCAGAAGATCTCGATTTGAAGGTTGCCGGGTTATATGAGCTCGGAACAAACCTTAAGACGATACGGTAGGGGTCAATTCTCCACACAAACGCTCTCGACTATTTCTTCCCTGGTTTTTGAAGATAGAGCAAAGATTTTTTCAACACTGATTATTATTATTTTTATCTGTGTCGGACCGTTTTGATTTTTTTGATATTCTGCTTTTTAAAGATTATAGAGCCAATCAAAAATTGGCAAAAACGGCCTTTTTCGTTGTGGCGCAAAAAAAGGTGTGATACTCAAGATTGTTAACAATTAACCAAAAAAGCTAAACGGTCCGACATAGATTATTTCATTGTTATTCAGATTCTCAAATTTAGTTTCTATTGATTAAGTTTTGAAGGAGGAAAGAGTCGAGAGCGGAACCTCGATTTTTAAGATTTTTTTGAAATATCTTTTGACTGAGTTGTTCTTAATGGACAATTTTTTTTCGATAAATCTAGTTAATAACACTTGTATATTTAACTAAAATTCCCAAGTTGAAAGGGGGGCTCATTTCCATTTTTGCATTTTCGCTACCGTATCCTCTTAAATGGATACCGGGACCCCTTAAACAAGATACGTACAGTCAACCAATTGGAACCCTAGACCAGCTACAACCATGCCAAAATGACAAGCAGTAAGAGATTTCTTACAATCTGATTTAGTACGTCACTATGACAAAGTTCTACAGTAGCCTAGGGTTCCAATCGGTTGACTGACCGTAGGTACGTATCTACGCGTCTACGGATACGCGTAGCAAAATGTAGTTGGCAAAGAATAATAAAGGTAACACACACAGATGTCATATATACCATAGATCAAGCAAACGTATCTACTTAGCGTGTCAAATGAACTCAGTGAAATCCACTGAGTTGTCCGTCTTTCCTCGCAGCTTGCAGCTTTCGGGCGTCAATTTTTGTAAGTTGAAGTCAACCAAAACATAAAAAATGCCTCGTTACGTGATATTCAATTGCAACAACACAAAAATTATGAACAATCAAGAGCCTGAGACATATTTAAAATTACAGGCAAGAATCAACTTCAGTACAAAATTTGACACGCTCGGCCCCTATACAAATATATGAATTTGTTTCTTCTATCTAAATTAATTCCTGTGATAACACATCTGTGAATACAAAGTGTCAGAAATATGTATACACACAAAAATTAACATACATACATACAACGCCTGTATCCCAGAAAGGAGTAGGCAGAGCATGAAACTACTAAAGCTTCAGTGCCACTCTTGGCAAATAAGGGGTTGAAAGAAAACGAAACTGTGACATTGCAGTGACAGGTTGCCAGCCTCGCGCCTACGCCACAATTTAACCCATATCCCACAGTCGCCTTCTACGACACCCACGGGAAGAAAGGGAGTGGTGAAATTCTTAACCCGTCACCACACAGGCACAAAACATACAAAAATTAAATTTATTTTTCGATTTATAAATTTTAATTTAACAATCAAATTTAAGATTTAAATTTGTTTTTCAAGATCTCAAGATTTAATTGGTCTCGGTTTCATTTAGTTTTTCCAATTGAATGCGTTCACCCTAAGGGGGTTTACGGTGAAGAGGATGCTTGCCGGAGGCTGAAACTTAGGTTGCGGAGGTGCTCTTTTGAATTACTGCGCCTGGGGCAACCGCTTTGGCTCACTGAAGGATGGCTTGCATGTGCAGCGGTAACTTCTGGCTTGAAGGTTGGTGGCATTTCTCTTTCCTGGAAGCAAGTGTTAAATTTAGTTAAATTTAGTTTCTATCATCTATGTTGGCACTGATACTTAGGGACTAAGCAGTTTTAGGCAATGCTTGTAAATCACTCAGAACCATATTTGCACGGCCCAGCTCTATCGTCTGGCAATGTTAATTTAGGATAAGGTGCTAAGCTTAAGCTTTTATTGCTGATTTACAAGCTGTACTTTGCATTGTGTCCATTTAGAGAAATAAAACTGTGTGTCACAACTAACCGTTTTATTCCAATTCCATTTAGAACCTGAATCCTTGAGGAGAATAACCAGTAGCACCTTGTTTCGTTTCGTTATTAAGTTTTTTGGCAGAGCAAGTCTGCAAGGTTTATTAAGTTTAGATTTGTTTAGATGATCGAGACTTTCCCACCAGTTTTCCCGAGCCGGGTGTGGGAAGGCCCCGTTTCAAGCTTAAAATATTATTAGGAAAATTTTATTATCTAAGATTCAAAGTACCTCTGCATATTCTATAGTTATTAGTTATACAAGGGGGCAAAGTTGTATTTTAACGCCGAGTGTGAAATTGAAAAACGAGCAAGTGAAAGGATTCTATAGTTGAACCACGAGCGAAGCGAGAGGTTCGAGAATAGAATCCTGAACTTGCGAGTTTTTTAACACACGAGAAGTAAAATACATTTGCACCCGAGTGTAACACAAAACTTTTCCCCTCACCATAGCGAGGAAACTACAACGCAAAAAATGCGTATTATCACTGCTTCCTACTAGTTCCACAGGTGGTAAATCATCTTTATTACTAGATTCACCTACTTTTATCAATTTTAAAGCAGTTATTTTGACTTTATTCAAGGTCAAATTACTTTACCCACTAGTGGATAAAATGCGTTTTTACCCGCTGGTATTAAAGGTCAAAACACGTGTTTCCGAGCTAGTGAGGGGAAAAAATATTTATATGTATCCTTAGTTGAATCGATAATTGGTTATGCTCTAGACTGTTACGGATTAACAACTAAAACTAATCTAAACAAGATAGAATGTATGCAAATAAGATTCCTAAAATTGTTAGTTAGTAATAAAACTAAAGATAAAAATAAAAAAAATTAAGGTAGGCTACGTCAGGGACACAGCCGCAATGGATAACGTGAAACGTTGGTGTGGACCACCGCTGTTGAGGAGGGGACGTAAGTAACTAGCGAAGGCCGCAGGCCGAGCTGCGGACAGACAGTGCTCCCGCACAGAGCAATAAAAAATGTGTGTAAAAAGCGAAGCGGCGGGCCGGAGGCCCAACGCTGAGCTTCGAAACCCAGCGAAGGCCGAAGGCCGAGCTCCGCGTAGGGCCGAAGGCCCGGAGCGTCCCCGAAGCGCTCCCAAGCACGCGAGGCCGCAGGCCGAGCTGCCGACAGATAGCGCTCCCACACAGAGCAATAATAAAAGTGTCTAGAAAGCGAAGCGGCGGGCCGGAGGCCCAACGCTGAGCTTTGAAACCCAGCGAAGGCCGAAGGCCGAGCTCCGCGTAGGGCCGAAGGCCCGGAGCGTCCCCGAAGCGCTCCCAAGCACGCGAGGCCGCAGGCCGAGCTGCGGACAGATAGCGCTCCCACACAGATCAATAACAAAAGTGTCTAAAAAGCGAAGTGGCGGGCCGGAGGCCCAACGCTGAGCTTCGAAACCCAGCGAAGGCCGAAGGCCGAGCTCCGCGTAGGGCCGAAGGCCCGGAGCGTCCCCGAAGCGCTCCCAAGCACGCGAGGCCGCAGGCCGAGCTGCTGACAGATAGCGCTCTCACACAGAGCAATAATAAAAGTGTCTAAAAAGCGAAGCGGCGGGCCGGAGGCCCAACGCTGAGCATTGAAACTCAGCGAAGGCCGAAGGCCAAGCTCCGCGTAGGGCCGAAGGCCCGGAGCGTCCCCGAGGCGCTCCCAAGCACGCGAGGCCGCAGGCCGAGCTGCGGACAGATAGTGCCCCCACACAGAGCAATGATAAAAGTGTCTAAAAGGGCGAAGCGGCGGGCCGGAAGCCCAACGCTGAGCTTCGAAACCCAGCGAAGGCCGAAGGCCGAGCTCCGGCTAGGGCCGAAGGCCCGGAGCGTCCCCGAAGCGCTCCCAAGCACGCGAGGCCGCAGGCCGAGCTGCCGACAGATAGCGCTCTCACACAGAGCAATCATAAAAGTGTCTAAAAAGCGAAGCGGCGGGCCAGAGACCCCACGCTAAGCTTAGAAACTTAGCGAAGGCCGAAGGCCGAGCTCCGCGTAGTGCCAAAGGTCCGGAGCATCCCCAAGTCGCTCCCAAGCACGCGAGGCCGCAGGCTGAGCTGCGGACAGATAGTGCTCCCACACAGAGAAATAATGAAAGTATTCTAAAAAGCGAAGCGGCGGGCCGGAGGCCCGACGCTGAGCTTCGAAACCCAGCGAAGGCCGAAGGCCGAGCTCTGCGTAGGGCCGAAGGCCCGGAGCGTCCCCGATGCGCTCTCAAGCACGCGAGGGCGCAGGCCGAGCTGCGGACAGACAGTGCTCTCAGGCAGAACAATAATTAAAGTGTGTAAAATGTATTCCGCGTGGGAGCACTATCTATCTACAGCTCGGCCTGCAGCCTCGCGTGAAAACACAAAAGGTAAACAAAAGACAAGACTTAGGTACATATAAATAAATACCTTACACAGATCAACCTAGCCCCAAACTAAGCAAAGCTGCACCATGGGTGCTAGGCGACGATATAAATATTTATTATACAGAAAACATCCATGACTCAGGAACAAATACCTATATGTGTTTATTACACAATTAAATGCCCTTACCGGGATTCGAACCCAAGACCGCGCGCCGCGGCTTAGCAGGCAGGATACTATAACTACGCCAGACCAGTCGTCTAAGTGTCAGTAGTAGGTACGTATAATGTCGCTGGCACTCATAGTACAATTAGTACATAGCTAGTCTTACAATTAATTTGAGGACTTTGACGCTAATAGGTTCGTTCTATGGAAGGTGTCTTCCAATATACACATTTGAGTATTTTTGTATATTTACAACTATAAGTTTTCGACACCCATTAAAAAGATCAAATTCTCAAGCAACCGCTGCCGGTTCCATTTACTGCCGCCGCGCCGCTACAGATTCTGATGCATTATTTGAGAATGTTAATATGTTACTTACTGAATTTGAACTACAATGAATCATTATTGTTTGATCTTAGTAATAGAAGTATTTCGCGGTAGTTTAATGTTTTAAATTTTGCATACGATGGCCTTACACGAATCGAAACAGACAACATTTCTTCACTCTAAAAAATGAAGACCAACTAAGAGCAGCTTTCTCTTAGTTGACGTTAAGTTGATCACTACAATTACGATCTTATATAATTCAAATAAAGCTGATTACTAAAAACAATAAGGGAATGTATGACTGAACTAATAACTTAGGTGTTTTGTTATTCCTAACCATTGTAAACCTTGAATCAATTATTAACTTGTTAGGCATAACTATGTAACATAGGTTGATTCAATCCTTAGTTGAACTTACTAAGGTAATTTAGTTAACATAATTATTTTTCTTGGAATTATTGAACAAGATCTTAATCGATTCAGTTACGTTGCAAAAGTAAGAGCAATCAAAATTACCTTATTTGATGTGTCTAAGATCTTATCAGGCTCGTATGGAATCAAGATGCTTGACTACGACTATCAAAATATTGATAGGAGCAACCAAAAATTTTTTAGAGTGTTCGGTATGTTATATGCGGCCGCCGGCGCCATATATTCTAATACTTATTTGAGGAGATGAATATGTTTTACTATAGAAAAAGTATATTTATTGTAATCCTTGTTAGTTAGTGTTAGTATTTTAAGTATTTTTTTACGGTTACATGCTTTAATTTTTCATACGGTGGCCTTAAACCAATCGGAAGAAACAAGATTGCTTCGGTATGTTATATGCGACGGCGGCGCCATACATTCTAATGCATATTTGAGGAGATGAATATGTTTTACTATAGAAAATGTATATTTGAATGAATGAATGAATGAATGAATGAAATCGTTTATTCACAATGAACATATGGTTACAAAAGATCTTGGTATACAATAGTGTGTCCCTTAATATATTCAGTCTAGGTAGACGTGTGAAAACAGGATGTCAGTGATATTATGATCACTCAGTCATTTAAAATTAATTGCAATTATTTTATTACGTCTAATTAGATTTACAAAATGTATATTTGGCAACGAATAGGTGTAAAGATTTAATGAAATGTCACTAGTATAATTGAAATTAACATCAGGTATTGAATGAAGAAAGAATACAGGCAACAAGAGCTAATTAAGAATATAATAAGTTATATAGATAAGATCTTCTGATATCAGTTAACATTTAAAAATTATGCAACAAATAGTCATTTATACTGTAGAAGCAATTATCAATTAATATTTGATACAATGTCTTTTTGTACTTGTTAATAGGCAATGTTTTCTTTAGGGTGCTAGAGAAAAGGATGCATATACACTGAGAGAAAATACAACCAGTTTTCATGTTCGTTCAACAGGTTTTTTGGTTAAAATATAGACCGTCAACCAAATCTTGTCACTAGAAAAAGGCGGCAAATTTGAAAAATCGCGGGCTAGCAACACTAGTTTTGAAAATCGGTGGAAATTCGCGTGTCATTTGTATCTTATCTGTGGAAATCTCCACCCTACCAAAAAGAGAAATAACTAGCATATATCCGTCCCTTTTTAATACATTATCTAATTCGTAAGGAAGGAGCGAGCCCCATGAAAAAAAAATATCTGTGGCTGTTCGACGTACATTGCTGGTTTTTGTTCGTTTCATAGGGATACCATACTTTAGTTTGATGTACTCGTAGTTTTCTTTGTTCTTATTTACTGACAGACTTGTTTGACAGAGTAGGTATACATTAATAATTTTAATAAGAAAATCATGTCTTCAAATTGACTTCCTTTCTTCAAAAAGCAATTGATAATATTTCTATAGCTCATTAGTACTAATGATACTTACATATTACATAATAGGACATACAATTTGATATTTCATAAGTATTGAGTTTTGCCACGTTTTGCTCAATTCCTAATAGGTATTACCAAGGACGCTATTTAGCGGGACTGACAAAGCGCTTACAAAAAAGTGTACCCCTGAAATGTATGGGGCCTCTTAAGCTTAAAACTAGATGGCGCTGTTGCGCAGCCTGGAAGTGGCAAAATCATAATATATTTTCCCTAAATATTTTTGCGTTTTTATAAGAACAGATGACATTTTTCTTTGGTTTTTACTTATCATGATATCACGTCAATACACATTTTGAAAAAAAAAAAAAGTGTAGGCATCATCAGTGTAGCTGAGCATTTCTTTTTTTTTGCCAATATAAAATTTTTGATTGTTTTAGGGAATTTTAGGTCAATTGTACTCGGCGAGGGAAGCATGGTCACGCGATAGACGATAAAATATCAGGCCGTCCCTACCGCACTTACAAATAGTGCGATAGGGACGGCCTGATATTTTATCGTCTATCGCGCGACCATGCTTCCCGTGCAGAATCACGAGTACTTTCAATCTGACTGGGAGACAAAAAGTGTCCCAGAATTTCCATACATTTTTGTTACTTTCCTCTTTTGTTACCCCATACAACATGTACGGAAAATGGTAACAAAATAAGAAAAAATCGTATGGGACAATTTTTTGAACTACTAGGATTGAAAAAGCTAGTAATTCTGAGTAGAAATTGCATTTTTTTTTTCAAAAATATTACACTTCATCAAAGTGGCAAAAAAAAAGAAATGCTGAGCTATGATAGTATTTAATAGGTGGCGCTAAAAAAGCGAGGTACGATTCTTAGTATGAAGATTGTCAATCCTGTATAAATCATCCTTGGCAGTATAATAAAATCTATTTTTGAACTAATACATGACTAATTGCCTATTAGAGCCGACATTCAAATTTTATAAATATTTATTTAATGTCACACACAAAAATCATTATACCAGTAACGAGGCAAAATTACTAAAGATACATTCGTGCAAAGGTTATATATGACTAGCATTTGCCCGCGGCTTCACTCGCGTTAGAAAGAGACAAAAAGAAGCCTATGTCACTCTCCCTCCAACTATCTCCACCTAAAAAATCACGTGGATTCATCCCTCCGTTTACGCTTTGCCGTGAAAGACGGACAAGCAAACAGACACACACACTTTCAAATTTATAATACTAGTATGTTTCAATTTCAATTTCAATTTCGTTTATTTCACATATAAGCTTACAGTGTAATACAACCAAAACACTTATATGGTAAAACACACATATTATTAAACAAAATAAAAAAATAGCATATCGAAAACCAGACACGAGACACGAAATAAAATCTAACAAATAATAAATCAAATAAATACAAAATCAAACAAATACAACATTTAATAAATATTTATGTTAAATATTGTCCGTCTGAATGAAAATGTTGTCCGTCTTTAATCGCAGCTTGCAGCTTTCGGGCGTCAATTTTTGTAAGTTGAAGTCAACAAAAACATAAAAAATGCCTCGTTACGTGATATTTAATTGCAATAACACAAAAAAGCATTCCACAGCGAATTTAACGCGAGGGAAGTCGCGGGCTTTAGCTAGTTACTTATGAAACAAAACTTATCTAAGAAATAAGGCCGAAGGCGGTTTTTAATATAAGATATAAAAGTTTCTGAATTCTTTGAACAAAACTCTGTAAGAATAATTCAGTTAGCTTATTACTTACGAAGTAATTGTTATACTTACACATAAAATATTTATTTTTATAACTAGCTTTGTCCAAGGCTTCGCTTGCGTTAGAAAGAAACAAAAAGTAGCCTATGTCACTCTCCATCCCTTCAACTATCTCCACTTTAAAAAATACGTCAATCCGTCGCTCCGTTTTGCCGTGGAAGACGGACAAACAGACACACACACTTTCCCATTTATAATATTAGTATGGATAACATATACATCATAGTATGACTACATAAAAATAGCAAAAAAGTGTTTCAAGTTTTTTTTTTAATTTTCCCTTACTTTGCTTAAACTTTAAACACTTTAGTATTTTTACACATAACACTTTGTACCCCTTTAACCCTTTTAAAAACCACCGGTCCAAAAAAATTCATTCGATCGTATAATCGGCACAGTTTTAAAATTTCTATACCGCCCTTAGAGAGCATATATAAGGGGGTATATACGACATGTCTTCAGTTGACTACGGTAGTCGATCGCGCGTCGCCGTGAGAGTCGGTCGCGTTCGCGAGTGTTGTGTTGTGGAGAATTTCAAAATTGGAATACAGGTAGGTTTTTGAAGAACGTTTGTCTTTTGTTTTTCCGAGATGCTGTTTTGTTTTACACTGGAATATAAAATGTGTTTTTTTAAAAGTGATAGATGAATTATCGGACGAAAATGGATGGGAAAAGTTGGGGTAGGATCGGAGACTGTTTTTTTTAATCGAGATGTTGTTTTGTTTTATAATGGAGTTTAATTAAAATGTGTGTAATTTAAACGTGATACAGTTTTAGGACAAAAATATATGGGAAAGGTTGGGGCAGGAATAACGACCGGTTTTTTAATTATTTTTAGTTTTTTGCACATAAAAAGTAAGTACAATTGGTGGATTTAATGCCACATTTTCTACCAGTCAACCACAGGGTCAAAAAGAAAGATTTGATACGTGCAGGCATCGTGGTAGCAAACAGTTTTTTATGAAATAAAACTATGACGTTTCGAACACTTTACAGCGTTCGTGGTCAACGAGTGACCGAGGAAAAATTACAATTGTAAGTTTTATTTGATGAGTAACTACTTACATAGCAGTAACCGAAGACAATATCCATACTTACTATAATAATATTAAAATGAATAAAGAGAATTATAAATGGGAAAGTGTGTGTCTGTTTGTTTGTCCGTCTTTCATGGCAAAACGGAGCGACGAATTGACGTGATTTTTAAAGTGGAGATAGTTGAAGGGATGGAGAGTGACATAGGCTACTTTTTGTTCCTTTGTGACCCCCCACTTCTCGAAAATGGGGGGGTGGAAGTTTGTATGGAGCAATCCGCAATTTTCGAATTTAACGCGAGCGAAGCCACGGGCGTAAGCTAGTTAGTTTTTTATAATTAGTTGACAAGTTTTTTTGTGTTTGTGTTATAATGGAGTATAATGAAATTGTTTGTAATTTAAAAGTGATACAGTGGAATCCAAAAAATATTTAAAAAGTTGGAGTATCATTAAGTTTTACACATTAACTTCATGACTGATTGTAAATCACTTATGAAAGCGAATTGTATACGCAAATTAAGGTCCGTCGTTTTGTAAATTAATTGAAAAAGTTCACAAAACGTAAAATATGTATTATATTTTAGAAAAACTGTTTATAGTATCATAATTATTTCATTTAACGTGATTTGTACTATTATATAATATTCTGTGGTGATAAGTCAGAATTACTTTGTTTATCCGTAAATTTCAAGCGAATAAAATATGAAAATGGTTTTATAGCGTTAAACAGACACGTATTCGTTAATATTGACTTAGTCTAATAAAGCGTAGGTCTCAAAGGGAAACCTAGGTATTTAATTAAGACCTAGGTATGATGTTAACATCACAAACTAATACTCTCATATTTCACGTTAGTAATATATAAAATTGAAATCTCTTTACTTACATGAACATATTTACATAATTATATAAGAAACTAAGACTAAACTTAAAAGCTAGCTAATGTCTAAAATAGGCCCTTGAGGCAATGTACCAAGGATACTGGCGATATTTCCTCGCTGTATCGTAATGCTGACACGTTGTGCGAGGAAGTTTCCAGCTCTTCGGTCACCAGTTACCTCAACCAGACGCTTCCCGATTTCTGTGAACAACTTGTTCGCGCTGGGACCCCATGGACCTAGAGTTTCTGCTTGCTTAGTTATTCTGTCATAAGTCATGTTAAATTGTACCAGATTTTGCCACGGTTCATAAAAGCCTGCAGGGCTATTGTGCTTCCAATTTTGTCACTAAACTTATCAACGTCTATAAGGGTGCGTATCGATCGATATAACTTTTTTTGATATATTTTTAGTCGTTATAACGATCATTTGATATAATTATTGAATCATATAACAACAAATAATATACTAACAAATTGTATAATTCTTATTTAATATAATGATATTTTTTTCGAAAAACATTTATTATAACATACTTTTAGTATAATGCTTATTTCCGATAATAAATTAATTGTATAACACAAATTAATTATTTCTAAAGCACAGTTAGAATAAAAAAAATTGTACAATAAATTAGATCCATCATTTACCAGAAAAGTAGATTAGCTTAGAACTGTGACCCCTACATACAACGCGCTGCTACCAGAAAAATAGGTTAGGTTAGGTTAGAACTGTGACCCTTGAACACATCTACTGTCAGAAAAGTAGGTTAGGTTAGGTTAGAACTGTGATCCCTTAAAAAAAGAATAAAATTAATTCATGAAATGTTTTATACTATTTGCTAGTTATATTATACTAGTCGTATATCAATAAATAGTTATACCATATAGCGGTTATTATAAATAATTGTTATACGAAATAATGATTGTACAAAATAAAAGTAGATCCTTTGTGGCTATACCAAATGTTAATTATGTCAAATGAGTGATTATATCCTTTAAAAATATACCAAATGTTGTTATATCAAATGTTACTATACCAAAAAAAAGTTATACCAATCATTACACACCCCGTCTATAAGACATCTGAAAACGTCAAAACTAATATAATAATACTAGCTTTTGCCCGCGGCTTCGCTCGCGTTAGAAAGAGACAAAACGTAGCCTATGTCACTTTTCATTCCTTCAAGTATCTCCACTTAAAAAATCACGATAATTCGTCGCTCCGTTGTGCCGTGAAAGACGGACAAACAAACAGATACACACACTTCCCCATTTATAATATTAGTATGGAGTAACATGAAATATTAGAGTATTCGTTTGTGATGTTAACATGATAGGTCTTAATCACAGATGTCATATATACCATAGATCAAGCAAACGTATCTACTTAGCGTGTCAAATGAACTCAGTGAAATCCACTGAGTTGTCCGTCTTTACTCGCAGCTTGCAGCTTTCGGGCGTCAATTTTTGTAAGTTGAAGTCAACCAAAACATAAAAAATGCCTCGTTACGTGATATTCAATTGCAACAACACAAAAATTATGAACAATCAAGAGCCTGAGACATATTTAAAATTACAGGCAAGAATCAACTTCAGTACAAAATTTGACACGCTCGGCCCCTATACAAAATTATATGAATTTGTTTCTTCTATCTAAATTAATTTCTGTGGTCTTAATTAAATAGTGTGTGTTAAGAGTGAAGTATGCTAGTGTATTATTTAGGTAAACACAGGTATTACCTACACAAATTCACGCCTATGTTCACAAAAGGGGTAGGCAGAGCACATTTAACTACTACAGTTTTAGTGTCACTCAGTTTTAAAAAAATCGAAATTGTGATAAGTTTGAGGAAAATATTAACTGTAAAACATCAGACTAAATCAAATTCGTCAATTTTTCAAGCCAGCTATGGGCATCAAGTTAAAATTTGTATGAAATTATTTTGCAATCTTGTGGATAAAATGCATTTTTTTAATGAATAGAGCAGGGATGTAACGGATGTGGTTTTAACGGAACCGGAAGCGGAAGCGGAAGTTTTGAATTTAGTTTAACGGAAGCAGAAGCGGAACCGGAACCAGAAGCCGAAGTTATAGATGTTAAAAACGAAATGAAAAAATACCACATAGGTATAACATAAACCAAAACTAATTAAATTACCTAGAACTTTTAGGTGTTTACTGTTCAGCCTGTAATCAGCAGTTTGTAATCAGCCTTTAGGCCCACTTAGGTTTTAAAAACGAAAAGAAAAGTTACCTGATATTTTATCTTAAGTATATCATTCATTACAATCCAAAAATTTAAATCACCTTGAACTTTAAGATTGTTTGTTGTTTAGGTAATCACTAAAAATCACATAAGAATCCTTTTAAACCTTTATTATGCCGTAAAAGGTTTTAGAAACGAAAAGAAAACTTACTCGTAGGTAGTATAATACAATCCAAAACTAACCAGTAAAAATTATATGTGTAATTGTTAGCACACAATTAAATTTTTAAATTAAATGGAGTGATTGTAAAAGAAGTAAACTGCATTTAATAAACAAATCTAAGGGGAGCTTCTAAGGGGATCGTAGATAAGCCCTGCACCACTGAATAGTTGTTCACTCGCTACTAACTAGGTGGACAGGACAAATATTGGCGCGCAATGGAATGAAGCGATTAATGTTTAGTATCGCAGCACGTGGCAAGCGGAGAGATGAGCGAATAATAGGTATAGACCTGTTGGTCTTTGATGTACGCCGCTCATGTCCCACCGTCGCGCTAGGTTCCGACATCCGTTATAACTTCCGTTTGAAAAATAACAGAACCGGAACAGAAGCGGATGTGTAAAACAAAACGGAAGTTCCGCAGTAACGGAAGCAGAAGCAGAACTCCGTTACATCCCTGGAATAGAGGGCTAGCTTTTACCAGATTGTATGTTGAAAACGTCATTATTAGTGTGACGTTCAAAATAATAACATCGGCGAGGCGATTAAAATCATTGCCAACCACAGAATTAGATTTAGATTTAGGGTCAATCACTGGCCAGTTTATAATAAAAAAAAAAAAAAAGATAGAAGAAACGAGTTCATTTATTTGTATGGCGGCCGAGCGTGTCAGATTTTGTACTGAAGTTGTTACTTGCCTGTGATTTTAAATATGTCTCAGGCCCTTGAGTGTTGATAAGTTATTATGTTGTTGCAATTAAATATCATGTAACGAGGCATTTTTAATGTTTTTGTTGACTTCAACTTACAAAAATTGACGCCCGAAAGCTGCAAGCTGCGATTAAAGACAGACAACTCAGTGGATTTCACTGAGTTCATTTGACACGCTAAGTAGATACGTTTGCTTGATCTATGGTTTATATGACATCTGTGTTGCCAACTTACCGTGGACTGACTCTTTGTATCCACATTTTTTTATTACCATCTATCCATCCATCCATCTCCATCCATCCACCTATCTATTATCTTGACGACCGGTCTGGCTCAGTCGGTAGTGACCCTGCCTGCTAAGCCGCGGTCCTGGGTTCGAATCCCGGTAAGGGCATTTATTTGTGTGATGAGCACAGATATTTGTTCCTGAGTCATGGATGTTTTCTATGTATATAAGTATGTATTTATCTATTTAGGTATGTATATCGTCGCATAGAACCCATAGTACAAGCTTCGCTTAGTTTGGGGCTAAGTCGATCTGTGTAAGGTGTCCCCAATATTTATTTATTTATTTTATCAATAAGGAATGATAACGACGCAAGGAGGATGATGATGTATCAATAAGGAAAAAAGTGACTAAGTAAAGATCTACCCACACACCTTTTAAAAATAACAACTTTTCCTCGTCGACTGAAAAAACTGACTCATATTTAATGTGACGTTATCAACAAAAAGGTACCATTATTGCTTACGTAGTTTTACATAAGGACACTCTAAACAGGTAGGTAATTCTTATAAAGATACGGTTGAAATAAATTAATAAATATTATAGGAC
The DNA here is from genome assembly GCF_023078275.1 of Leguminivora glycinivorella. Classification (NCBI taxonomy): domain Eukaryota; kingdom Metazoa; phylum Arthropoda; class Insecta; order Lepidoptera; family Tortricidae; genus Leguminivora; species Leguminivora glycinivorella. The sequence continues at coordinate 8,803,548 of NC_062996.1, forward strand.
ATTCTTACACAGATTGATTAAGTCCCACGGCAAGCTCAAGAAGGCTTGTGTTGTGGGTACTCAGACAACGATATATACACCGTGTTTTTTTTGTTTTCCGTTAAATTCGACACGTCGTTGGGTTCATTGTCAGGAACCAGCCTGTACATCACTTTTAGTTAAATTCGCAAAAAAAAAATTTTTATCATTTTCATACATAATAAATTATTTTATTAGTGTGAGAGAGAGAATCTTAAGAATAACATTCAAGTTAGTGTCAAGTGATTGACAGCACAATGTCAAAAAAAATAACATTAGGAATTGGTGAAGGCTGTGACACACGTGTTCAGCAATTATCTTTATTTAATAACTTGATAACCGCAAGAATTAAGACGCTAGTTTCTTAGATAAATTAATTGTATTTGATGTAATAAATCTTCCCTTAAAGTTAACGGATTTTATACACTTAAAAACATCCATGACTCAGGAACAAATATCTGTGTTCATCACACAAATAAATGCCCTTACCTAGATTCGAACCCAGGACTGCACCGCAAGGCCAAATCGATCATCTTTTTATCCTTATAGGATATATAGGAAGAAGCGTTGAAAATGACATGAAAAATGTATGTATTTTACATGTCGTATGATTTATTTTTCGTGTCGAACAATGTCATAAAAATACAAGTATTTTTAATTTTGTCTGTGTGGTGACGGGTTAAGAATTTCACCACCCCCTTTCTTCCCGTGGGTGTCGTAGAAGGCGACTGTGGGATATGGGTTAAATTGTGGCGTAGGCGAGAGGCTGGCAACCTGTCACTGCAATGCCACAGTTTCGTTTTCTTTTAACCCCTTATTTGCCAAGAGTGGCCCTGAAGCTTTAGTAGTTTCATGTGCTCTGCCTACCCCTTTATGGGGTACAGGCATGATTGTATGTATGTATGTATGTTTTAATTTTCAACGCTAATAGGAAGCTACAATTATGGTACCTTTTACCAGAGGTCGTCACAAATATTTAAAGCAACGAACAGCATAATCCCTGGCTTGCCCGGATTCGAACCCGGGACCGTGTCTGATTGAAATATATGAACCGCTGGATTACGCTGCCTCGTGGTGTACTAATTTTATTTCTAGCTTCCTTGTAGAAAAAAAAACTAAATCCAAATCGAACCGATTAACCGAGAGCTACGATGCCACAGACAGACACACACACACACAGACAGACAGACAGACAGACAGACATACAGACACGTCAAACTTATAACACCCCTTCGTTTTTGCGTCGGGGGTTAAAAAGAGTCTCAATCTATTTAAAAGAAAATCTTAATAAATTATACAGGGTGTATTTTTGATATTACCGCATAATTATTTAAAGGATTAGTACATGGGCGACCGAGCATCGCTCGGTTCTATTTTATTATAATTGTATAATCACATCTTTAGATAAAAAAAACTCTTATAGAAACAAAAAAAAACTACCTACTAAAATTAAAGCTATGCATTCAAGTTAGTGTCAAGTGATTGACGGCACATGTCAAAACAAATAACATTGGGATGTGGTAAAGGATGTCACACACGTGTTCAGTAATTATCTTTATTTCTTTAATAACTCGATAACCGTAAGAGTTAAGACGCTAGTTTCTTAGAGAAATTAGTTGTATTTGATCTAAAGAACTTCCCCTTAAAGTTAAGGGAATTCCATAAAAACAGGGTATATAATCACATATTTAGATAAAAAACACTCTTATAGATACAAAAAAAAACTACCTGCTAAAATTAAAGATATGCATTCAAGTTAGTGTCAAGTGATTGACGGCACATGTCAAAACAAATAATATTGGGATGTGGTAAAGGCTGTCACTCACGTGTTCAATAATCCATACTAATATTATAAATGGGAAAGTGTGTGTGTGTCTGTTTGTTTGTCCGAATTGTAGTGATTTTTCAAATGGAGATAGTTGAAGGGATGGAGACTGGAGAGTGACATAGGTTACTTTTTGTCTCTTTCCAACGCAAGCGAAGCCGCGGGCAAAAGCTAGTTATTTATATTTTTTTAATAACTCGATAACCGGTAGAGTTAGCACGCTACTTTCTTCGATAAATTAATTGTATTTGATCTAAATAACCTTCCCTTAAAGTTAACGGAACTCAATAAAAACAGGGTGTATATACCTAGACTTTTAGGGCTATCCGAAACTAGTTCGAATCGTTGGCAATACTATTGATTGATCAGCTAAGTTAGTTTAGCAGTTTCCGAAGTAGTTATGCCACTTGCCCTTGGCAATAAGCTCTTCTTGTTATTATTTGGAAGTTAGGTAAGTATCAAGATTATTTTTATACGGACATGCCTACAATTGGGATTTCGTTGGTATGAGTATTTTTTTTTTTATTACAGAAAACACATAACACAAATTAAGATTTAAATCTTTGCCAAACTGCACAGCAGTTTGTTGGCGAAAAGAGACACTCTTTTTACATATTTTAAGTAACTTAGGTATAGCTATTGTTAGTAACATTTAGGTTTTAATTATGCTATGTTAGTGTGTGACCTTAATGACTAAACTATTTTAAAGATAGTACACAAACTCCTACACACACAGACGTGAGGCAAAAACTAAAGGAATAATAAATATTATTAAATGTAGGTAATTAAGAACTTATGCGAAATATTATTTCATATTTGGGCCATTTTTTTCAAAGTTGCCCACTTTTTTTTGGATTTTGAAATTTCTATGTGGTTTCCAATCAGAATCGCGAGCTCTATCAATCCTAATAGGAGAAAAAAGTGTCCCAAGGTTTTTTCCCATTCCGTTAACATTTTTTCATACATTTTGTATGGCGGGAACGGAATGGAAGGTTAGAAAAATGTATGGAAATCTTGGGACATTTTTTTCTTCTATCAGGATCAGAAATACCCATGTTACAAAAAATGTGGGGTAGACAACTTTAAAAAAAAATGGCCAGTCGCTTTTAAACATCGTGAGGAAACCGGACTAATCCCAATAAGGCCTAGTAACCCTTCGAGTTGGAAGGTCAGATGGCAGTCGCTTTCGTAAAACTAGTGTCTGCGCCAAATCTTGGGATAAAAAAAATACGTTTATTACCATAACACAAGAAGAGTACAGCAATGAAAAAAAACACAAAAATAAAACGGTAATATGCAAATTCACTTAAGCTAAGCATAGAATAAAATCTAAGTATATTTTTTCGTGCTTAGTAAAAGGATAGATTAGTAAAGGCTGAATGTAGAAATTGCAGAACATTCCTAAAAAACGGAAACATTCTTGAGAATGTTCGCAGAACATTCCCGCAACATGCAATTTATTATTTAAACAAGAGAATATACTTGAAATAATGTTTAAATGGGCATAATATAAAACTATACGTTATTATAGGTATAATATTATCTATTACAGTTAGCTATTTTGTTGATAAGTGATAAGTTACCTAAATTCTCACTATAAGTTGCTTAAATTCTCACTATACTTCAGGGACCATTTCGACTTTCAGACTTCACAGTTTTAGTCCTGACTTTTTTAAATTAGGTACCGAACTACCTATTATTCTTTCTTGATGCCTGTTTTTGGTCATGCCAATATATCGTCACTACTTTTAAAAAAACTTGTATCTTCGTCTGTCAATGAAAAGAAAATTGTAGTAAGTATGTATGGCATGCATATAGACTTACTGCGTTTTAACTTTGAGGAACAGCGTGAGAGACGAAATTTTTAAAAGTAGTGACGATAATTATGTATATACAAAAAACAAACAAAATAAAAACAAAAAGATCGCTGTCAGGATCGAACCTGAGAAAATCAGCATACGAAGCCAGCGCACTACCACGGGACTACGTCTTGACTTGCTGAGTTCGACGAAATTATGGTATAAACTACGAAGTTACTAAGTATTCTGATAAATTCTCGTTCTCGAGAACATTCTCAGAAGTTACCGAAAATTCTCATGAGGAATGTTCTGCAACTTTGGAAACTTCTCGACCGTGCATTGCTAGATAGGATGCATGGGAAAGGATTAGTTGTCAAGGCAGACCATCAGGCTACCATGAGCCATGTCAACTGCCGGAATAACGCAAGGATGGCTTGTAAGTATGTGTATTTTGTCGTCTTTTTTTCTTTTTTTATCTAAATATAATAAAAGAAGAAACTGACTGACATGTAAACGCAGAGCTGAAACCGCTTTTCCTAGAAATTCCAAATTAGGCACGTAGGTTCCTTGTAAGTTGTAGAGGAGCACTAAGAAATTTTTCAAAATTCACATTCCTAATTGGGTAAAATTGAGATCCAAAGTTTGCATGGGAAAAGATAAGATTAGTACGTTTTTTTTTTTTTTATGGGATAGGAGGCAAACGAGCAGACAGGTCGCCTGATGGTAAGCGATCACCGCCGCCCATGGACACCCGAAACACCAGAGGTGTTGGAGGTGCGTTGCCGGCCTTTAACCTCCTGGATCCTGAAGGTATTAAATCTGGAAAAACTGTATTTTTTTCGGAAAAATCGATTTAATAAGTAACCAGTAACGTAGGAAAAATAGTTAAAAAAATCATAGTGTTTTCCCCTCGATTTTTCCTTATGGGCTCAGGCGAGTACATGGGGACTTTGTCCTCACTCGGGTCACCAAACAAATAAAACAAAATACTACAGAAATCAACTTTAATTACATAAAAAAAATATAAAAAATACTTATTATATGAAAACTATATTAATTCAGTCTGAAATAAACCGAAAATCTATGAATCTTGCATAATAAACACAAAAAAATACTTCTGTAGGTACTTGATAGTACAGGCAAAAAATAAAAATTCGGTTTGATATTAAACTCTTCTGGAATAAATTGTGTAGGTACTATTAGTATAACAGTACATATGTAACAAAGGTACGTAAGTTGCATATTAAGCAAATTACTTGAATGAAAACTAAACTAGAAATTAGAGGTATGTACCTCTAATTTCTAGTTTAAGGAAAATTGTTACTGTACAGTAACAATTTTCCTTACTAAATAAATAATATTTTATGGCTGACATTTCTTAGGACATATAGTTTAGTTTTAATTCAGTACCTAACTCTAATCTTCAGTTTTAGATTTCATAGGACATTTTTATCTTACCTTATAGATTAAGCTTTAATTAAGTAACTTAAATTCTCAGTCTTACATTGATTAGGACTTTTGTCTTACATTAAAATTTAGTTTTTAGTACATGTGTTTTTCAGTATCAGTGACTAGTGAAGATAATTATTTTGTATCTTAATTTTATTAACAATACAAAATAATAAGACTCGCAAAATTGACTGTTGTTTGGTATGGAAATCAGTATACATAACAGTTTCTCTGAATAGTTAGACACGGATACCCAAAGAAGTAGTACCAAATGCTCTAGCTATAATCTAGAGCATGTGGTTCTACTCTTTTTCCAGTTTGAAGGCATCCTTGTTTGCTTTTCAGTCATCATAGGAATATGCCGAGCCATTTTGCTGATGAAGTCTAAATGAAGAAGATGCATGTGCAATCTCAATCTTCGTCTCTTTATCTCTTGGAGCCAGTTCACCCTCAGAAACATCTTCTTCATCACAGCTGACGGTGTTTAGCTCTAATACAATCTTATTCTATATGATAACTTCTGATATATATCTTCTTCTTTCCTCTATTCCACAGTTTTTTAAGCCTGAAAATCGAAATTAAAAGTAATGAACTTTTATGTGAAATAAAAAATCTTACATTATTGAGACCGGTTGTACTCGTCCGAGAACATAAATTACTTGTTTAAATCCGCTAGTACTCACACGAGTACATAAACTTCAGAGCTATATAAAACCAAAGTTTTTTAACTATATGGAGGAAATCTACTTACTGACATATGAAATGCATTATATATTTATTAATTAAAACCAAACAAAAATATATAATTAGACTTTCAGTGAGATAAATTCGGATTTACTTACCGCGGGACACCGCGTAGCCGGTAGTGACAGATGTCAAAGCCGCACTGATCGCTGATTGGCCATCTGAGGCTAGGTGTCTGTTTTATTTGGTTGACAGTTTCGTTCGGTAACGTTCTATGCCTACAAACTTGTTATGCTGCTTTGAAATTTCACAGGAGATTTTTTTTGATCTTATGTCCTCAAGTGAGGACCGGGGGATCCAGGAGGTTAAGATGGGTGTACGCTCTTTTCTTGAAGATTTGGGCGAAGCCGCGGGAAATAGCTAGTGTTATAAAACTTTGAATCAGGTGAAATGTCAGTGGGCAACACACGGTTAGTGCGTTTTCAGATTATCCGATCCGATATCGGATGTCGGACCGATATCTCATACATTACAGGCGCCATCTTGGATTTTTTCTATTGAAATCCTTCCGACATCCGATATCGGATCGGATAATGTGAAAACGGACTTAGGGCTCTTGAAATCTACCAACTAACGCGAGGCGTCATACCGCCTCCCCTGGGCCGAAGTCCGTACAACTCTGATTGCTTCATGTGATATTCAGAGGGAGTGACATTAGATTAGTTTTATAGTGACTCGGTGTATTAACACGAGGATCATCATCGTGATCCTCCTTGCGTTATCCCGGCATTTTCCACGGCTCATGGGAGCCTGGGGTCCGCTTTGACAACTAATCCCAAGATTTGGCGTAGGCACTAGTGTTACGAAAGCGACTGCCATCTAACCTTCCAACCCGAAGGGTAACTAGGCCTTATTGGAATTAGTCCGGTTTCCTCACGATGTTTTCCTTCACCGAAAAGTGAATGGCAAATATCAAATGACATTGCGCACATAAGTTTCGAAAAACTCATTGGTACGAGCCGTGGTTCGAAGCTAGGGATGTTACGAATATTTGCATTCGCATTCGCATATGCGAAAGATTCGCATTCTTTTAAACATTTGCATTGACATTCGCATTCGCTTCAAACGATGCGAATGTTTTGCGAATGCGAATGTGTGCAAGTCGCAGCTTGTTCCTCGCCCGCGCCGGCCGCTCCAATTGCTACTTGTCGACTGTCGACTCGCGCATGCGCAGATAGGTCAAATTCGTACGGCGTTAAGTTCGTACTCGGCATTTTGACCAATAGTAAGCATTTTTAATTTTTTACCTAGCGGGTTGTTGGTGATTGCTTGGTTTTTATTTTGGTTTTTTATGGAATTCAGCGATATTCGCATTCTCATTCGCATTCGCACATTCGCATTCTGAATATTCGCATTCGCATTCGCGAATGTGACACATGCGACATTCGTGACATCCCTAGTTCGAACCCGCGACCTCCGGATCGTAAGTCGCACGTTCTTACCGCTAGGCCACCAGCGCTTATCACGCGATAATTATTAACCCGAGGATATTATGAGTATGAGTCTAAAGAACATTTTAATAACCTAACCACAAAATTAAAATTTTGAAAAAACCCCGACATAGTGGACCGGTTTTCATGAAACATGGCTAAGAACACTCCCGACTAACTCAGCATTCAAACAAAAAAAAAACTAAAACGTTCGGGAGCTACGATACCACAGACAGACACACATTGACAGACAGACAGACAGGTAAACAGACAGACAAACAGACAGACAGACACGTCAAACTTATAACACCCCGTCGTTTTTGCGTCGGGGGTTAAAAAGGTACCCTAATACATATTCAGGCCTAGGCTTAGAATCCATACTAATATTACAAATGGGAAAGTGTGTGTCTGTTTGTCTGTTTCACGGCAAAACGGAGCGACGAATAGTCGTGATTTTTTAAGAGGCGATACTTGAAGGGATGGCGTGACATAGGCTACTTTTTAGGGTTCCGTAGTCAACTAGGAACCCTTATAGTTTCGCCATGTCTGTCTGTCCGTCCGTCCGTCCGTCCGTCCGTCCGTCCGTCCGTCCGTCCGTCCGTCCGTCCGTCCGTCCGTCCGTCCGTCCGCGGATAATCTCAGTAACCGTTAGCACTAGAAAGCTGAAATTTGGTACCAATATGTATATCAATCACGCCAACAAAGTGCAAAAATAAAAAATGGAAAAAAATGTTTTATTAGGGTACCCCCCCTACATGTAAAGTGGAGGCTGATATTTTTTTTCATTCTAACCCCAACATGTGATATATTGTTGGATAGGTATTTAAAAATGAATAAGGGTTTACTAAGATCGTTTTTTGATAATATTAATATTTTCGGAAATAATCGCTCCTAAAGAAAAAAAAAAAGTGCGTCCCCCCCCCCTCTAACTTTTGAACCATATGTTTGAAAAATATGAAAAAAATCACAAAAGTAGAACTTTATAAAGACTTTCTAGCAAAATTGTTTTGAACTTGATAGGTTCAGTAGTTTTTGAGAAAAATACGGAAAACTACGGAACCCTACACTGAGCGTGGCCCGACACGCTCTTGGCCGGTTTTGTCTCTTTCTAACGCGAACAAAGCCACGTGCAAAAGCTAGTGTAATACAAAGTAACAGTCCATAGTGAAACTAAATCCCAATAAAGCATAGCTACAAATTTCCCTTTGTTACAAAAAAAGGAATCCATTTTTCACAGTCATAAATAAAAACGTTCATTTCATAAATCAATTTACAAAATAAAAACAGAATAGCTACTGATTAGGGTATTACGGGAGAATTTAAGCGAAGGAAAATTTCTTTGAATAATAGTCTGAAACGGAAGAGAATTTTTTGTTCCTTCTTTATTAATTGTATCATAGAGCGCTGGTAGCCTAGCGGTAAGTACGTGCGACTTTCGTTCCGGAGGTCGCGGATTCGAACCCCGGCTCGCACCAATGAGTTTTTCGGAATTTATGTGCGAAATGTCATTTGATATTTGCCAGTCGCTAGTCGGTGAAGGAAAACATCGTGAGGAAACCGGACTAATTCCAATAAGGTCTAGTTAGACCTTCCAACCCGACGGGTACGTCGGGTTGGAAGGTCAGATGGCAGTCGCTTTCGTAAAAACTAGTGCCTATGCGAAAATCTTGGGATTAGTTGTCAAAGCGGACCCCAGGCTCCGATGAGGCGTGGCAAATGCCGGGATAACGCAAGGAGGATGACGATGATAGAGGAATAAGTTAGGAAAGAGTTGTAACTCCATACATCAGTAAATGCAAGTTATTTGTAGTGACATCTAGCGTCAGAACAATCACCAAAAATATTTTTTCTAAGGTAGGTAAATTTTATGTTTTCCTACTCAGAATCATTGAGCCCCTTCGATCCGGGGCAAAACACAGGAGACAAAAAAATGGTCCAAATCTATTATTTTGCATACTTTCCACTTTTTAACCGCTGTACTAAGTGTTTGAAAAATGGTAACGAAGTGGAAAAATTAAATTTGGGACGCTTTTTTGTACCTTTTAGTAGGATCGAAAGGCCTCGTGATTCTGAGAAGGAAAAACATTACCTATTTTGAAAAAAAAAAAAAAAGGTTTTGAAACTTTACGCGAAAATGCCTAATTAGCGTAAATTACCAGGAAACCAGACTAATTCCAATAAGGCCTAGTTACCCTTCGGGTTGGAAGGTCAGATGGCAGTCGTTTTCGTAAAACTTACCCACCCTGTTTAAGACGATACAGGAGCGAAAATGCTAAAATGGAAAGGAGGGGGCTCCTTTTCAATTTGGGAATTTTAGTTAAATATGATACTAGTGTTATTAACTAGATTTATCGAAAAAAAATTGTGCATTAAGAACAACTCAGTTAAATGATATGGAGAAAAAATATTTAAAATCGAGGTTCCACTCTCGACTGTTTCCTACTTCAAAACTTAATCAAACGGAACGAAATTTGAGAATCTGAATAACAATGAAATAGTTTGTGTCGGACCGTTTAGTTTTTTTTGGCTAATTCTTACCAATTTTGAGTATCACACCTTTTTTTGCGCCATAATGAAAATCAGATAAAAAGAATAATGATCTGTGTTGAAAGAATCGTTGCTCTTTCTTCAAAAACCATGGAAGAAATAGTCGAGAGCGTTTGTATGGAGAATTGACTATTGTATCGTCTTAATCCCTAACAGTAACAAAAGCTTTTCCCACAGAACTTAATTTAGATAGAAGAAACAAATTCATATATTTGTATAGGGGCCGAGCGTGTCAAATTTTGTACTGAAGTTGATTCTTGCCTGTAATTTTAAATATGTCTCAGGCTCTTGATTGTTCATAATTTTTGTGTTGTTGCAATTGAATATCACGTAACGAGGCATTTTTTATGTTTTGGTTGACTTCAACTTACAAAAATTGACGCCCGAAAGCTGCAAGCTGCGAGTAAAGACGGACAACTCAGTGGATTTCACTGAGTTCATTTGACACGCTAAGTAGATACGTTTGCTTGATCTATGGTATATATGACATCTGTGGCTTTTCCCATCCATTTCTCTTAGTTTCCTTTATTACGCCCTGTAAAAAGGCAGTGTCAGGCAAAAGCGTTCGCGAACTCTTTGCAAAAGATTTTGTGAATTATAACTTTTGGCTCTGGAGAGTTGCTGTGCATTTCTTTTTTTTCGGCACTTTTATGAAATGTGATATTTTTGAAAAAAGAATGGTATTTCTACTCAGAATCACTAGATTTTTCAATCCTAGTAGTTAAAAAAAATGTCCAAAACGTTGTTTCCTTATTTTGTTACCATTTTGTTTTGTGGGGTAACAAAAGAGTAAAGTAACAAAAATGTATGGATATTCTTGGACACTTTTTGTCTCCCAGTGAGATTGAAAGTACTCGTGATTTTGAGTACAATTGACCTAAAAATTCCCTAAAAAAATCAAAATAAAAAAAAGACGAAAAAAATAAGAAATGCTCTGCTGGTTCAAGGTTTGAAATTTGATTTGGATTTGATATTAACGACCGGTCTGGCCTAGTGCATATGCATAGTGACCCTGCCTGCTAAGCCGCGGTCCTGAGTTGGAATCCCGGTAAAGGCATGTATTTATGATGAACACAGATATTTGTTAATGAGTCATGGATGTTTTCTATGTGTATAAGTATACTGCATATATTTATCTACGAGTATGTATATCGTCACCCAGCACCCATAGTTATAAGCTTTACTTTGTTTGGGGCTAGGTTGATTTCTGTGTGTCCAAATATTTATTTATATATATTATTTTGAGTAGTAACAATGATAGTTTTCATGTACTTAATCTGAAGTTAATTAAATATTATTTTTTCAGGTACGTCAGCTCATATTTTTGGAGGAATAGAAATACTTTATTCGTAAGTATAATATAAGTAAAGGTTTTATTAAGAAAATAGGTATTTATAATAATATTAGCTTTTGACCGCGGCTTCGTTCGCGTTTAATTCGAAAATTGCGGAATGTTGCATACAAACTTCTCCCCCATTTAGGTAAGCCTTTGTCACGCTCCATCCCTTCAACTATTGCCACATAAAAAATCACTTCAATTCGTCGCTCCGTTTTGTCGTGAAAGCAGCAGTTCTCAAAAAGTTTGTACATAGCCCCGTCAGCAGATTTTAATTGATCCTATTTTGTTACCAACATTTAGTAATATAAATCGACTTTTGGAAGATCATAATTATTATAATTAAGAAATTATTATAAAATAGAGAACCTTAATGATGAAATAAAACTTATACTAACTACTCAATTCATCAAAAAAATCTTACACTTTTTGTGTACAAAAATTAAGGAAAAAGTTTTTTTTTATTTCTATTTTGTTACCAAGATTTTTTTGAGAACTGCTGAAAGACGGACAAAAAACAGACACAAACTTTCCCTTTTATAATATTAGTATGGATATATAATACTATGTTTTAGTATAAAATATTCTCACAACAACATATTTTGCTGGTCTCTCTAATAAATGATCGTAAGTAATACGGTCACGTTTCTTATTTTAACAAACTTAAGCCAAGATCTAGTTTTCTAGACATTTGCATTGCATAAAACAATACAGATTACAAAGCTTTTACATATTTCTAGAAAAAACAAAGATGTGAGTACTGGGTGGCTAGCCGAATGGCACAATCGCTCACGAAACGCTCACGAAACGAAGCGCTAGTAGATATCTATCTCTATCGCGCTTGCGTATTGGCGCGACAGAGCCAGCGGCGTATCGCTTTCGTTTGGCGTCGGAGAAATGCCATTCGGCTACGGGGCCTGATGATTTTCCAAAATAAATCTCGAATATCGAATTTCGCCAGATCTTGACGTGTTTGTGCTCATTCTTCTCAGAATCACGAGCTAATTCGATCCCAACGATTAAAAAAATGTGTCTCAAGTTTTCCATACAAAATTCGAGTTTCCAATACGTCACGCTCGTAGTAAGTTCATACTAAAATCGTTACGTAAGAGGAAAATAAATTAATAGTTTAAAAAACACTATAAAACACGCTTTTATAAATGCACGTAAAAGCCAAAAATAAATTATGGATCGTTCAAGTTGTCTCTATTTGTGAGCTGAAGTTTAAAAACTATGTGCTTTTAATTATAATATTTGATTGTAAAAGCGTGGGGCGCTGGAACAGGAAAGACTTTTTGTATAACTTGCTGATAAATCAAATTATGCTATGTTACGGGAAGGAGGTTACACAGATTGACGCGCTAACTGGAGTTGCAGCATGACTACATAGTAGGTTCTACATTAAACAGTCAAATCAATTAAAAGTCAGTGTTCAAAGTAGGTACCAGTTTGTCGAACTCAGACAAAATATGCGCTAGTAGCGAGGAGAGTCGACAGTCACCGACACTTAGAACGCCGCTTTTTTCCGGTAATCAAAGTACAAAAGGGGAAAGTGTCTACAGTGACAGGATGCAGAGTTCTTGTTCGTGGACGAGATATCTTTGGTTCTCTTTGGTAACCCTTAGGCGGCATATGTAAACGTTATGTTCTTATGCAACTTCATTCGCCAGGAAGTTCGGATTAGTATTTGTTTACAAGAAAGTCTTTCCTGTTCCAGCGCCCCACGCTTTTACAATCAAATATTATAATTAAAAGCACATAGTTTTTAAACTTCAGCTCACAAATAGAGACAACTTGAACGATCCATAATTTATTTTTGGCTTTTACGTGCATTTATAAAAGCGTGTTTTATAGTGTTTTTTAAACTATTAATTTATTTTATACTTTTTAGTCATTAATAATGAAATACTTTTAACATTTATACATAAATTTATTTCAAGTAGGCGGATTTTACATGCCATTTGTGGCTTAACGTGTACTTATTGCTAATTGCTACTTAATAATAACTAGCGGCTACCTTCTTATTACGGTATTATCATAAAATTTTTTATACCTAGTAAGTTATCCGTAAAAGATAGACAATATAGACATGTGCCATCGCGGACTTTTTCAAGACATTAGAGAGACATACTTTCGCCATACATTGTTTTGAAGCTCTCAGCTAGTGGGATTTTGTTTGACTCGATTAGAAAATATTGTCACATTTCAACTAATTCAAACAAAATTTAAGTATTTCTTTTTTGCCGAGCCCCCCTTTATTTGCTCTTAAGGGTCACAGGAAAACCATTACCCAACTTATTTTAAATACAACGTTGATCTTTCTTTTATGCGGAGGCTTCGCCCCCCGAGCCCCCCTTTGTTTGCTCTTAAAGGTCACAAGAAAACGCTAACCCAACTTATTCTAAATACAACGTTGATCTTTCTTTCATGCGGGGGGCTTCGCCCCCCGAGCCCCCCTTTTCTTTACTCTTAAGGATCACAAGAAAACCTTAACCCAACTTATTCTAAATACTACGTTGTTCTTTCTTTCATGCGGGGGGCTTCGCCCCCCGACCCCCCTTTTCGTTACTCTTAAGGGTAACAAGAAAACCCTAACCCAACTTATTTTAAATACTACGTTAATCTTTTTTTATGCGGGGGCTTCGCCCCCGAGCCCCCTTTGTTTGCTCTTAAAGGTCACAAGAAAACGCTAACCCAACTTATTTTAAATACAACGTTGATCTTTCTTTTATGCGGGGGCTTCGCCCCCGAGCCCCCTTTTCGTTACTCTTAAGGGTAACAAGAAAACCCTAACCCAACTTATTTTAAATACAACGTTTATCTTTCTTTTATGCGGGGGCTTCGCCCCCGAGCCCCCTTTGTTTGCTCTTAAAGGTCACAAGAAAACGCTTACCCAACTTATCTTAAATACTACGTTGATCTTTCTTTCATGCGGGGGCTTCGCCCCGAGCCCCCTTTGTTTGCTCTTAAAGGTCACAAGAAAACGCTAACCCAACTTATTCTAAATACTACGTTGTTCTTTCTTTCATGCAGGGGCTTCGCCCCCGAGCCCCCTTTGTTTGCTCTGAAAGGTCACAAGAAAACGCTAACCCAACTTATTCTAAATACTACGTTGTTCTTTCTTTCATGCGGGGGCTTCGCCCCCCGAGCCCCCCTTTGTTTGCTCTTAAAGGTCACAAGAAAACGCTAACCCAACTTATCTTAAATACTACGTTGTTCTTTCTTTCATGCAGGGGGCTTCGCCCCCCGAGCCCCCCTTTGTTTGCTCTGAAAGGTCACAAGAAAACGCTAACCCAACTTATTTTAAATACTAATACGTTAATCTTTCTTTCATGCGGGGGCTTCGCCCCCCGAGCCCCCCTTTGTTTGCTCTTAAAGGTCACAAGAAAACGCTAACCCAACTTATCTTAAATACTACGTTGTTCTTTCTTTCATGCAGGGGCTTCGCCCCCGAGCCCCCTTTGTTTGCTCTGAAAGGTCACAAGAAAACGCTAACCCAACTTATTCTAAATACTACGTTGATCTTTCTTTCATGCGGGGGGCTTCGCCCCCCGAGCCCCCCTTTTCTTTACCCTTAAGGATCACAAGAAAACCTTAACCCAACTTATTCTAAATACTACGTTGTTCTTTCTTTCATGCGGGGGCTTCGCCCCCGAGCCCCCTTTGTTTGCTCTGAAAGGTCACAAGAAAACGCTAACCCAACTTATTTTAAATACTACGTTAATCTTTCTTTTATGCGGGGGCTTCACCCCCGAGCCCCCTTTGTTTGCTCTTAAAGGTCACAAGAAAACGCTAACCCAACTTATTCTAAATACTACGTTGTTCTTTCTTTCATGCGGGGGCTTCGCCCCCGAGCCCCCTTTGTTTGCTCTGAAAGGTCACAAGAAAACGCTAACCCAACTTATTCTAAATACTACGTTGTTCTTTCTTTCATGCGGGGGGCTTCGCCCCCCGAGCCCCCCTTTGTTTGCTCTTAAAGGTCACAACAAAACGCTAACCCAACTTATTTTAAATACTACGTTAATCTTTCTTTTATGCGGGGGCTTCGCCCCCGAGCCCCCTTTTCGTTACTCTTAAGGGTAACAAGAAAACCCTAACCCAACTTATTTTAAATACAACGTTTATCTTTCTTTTATGCGGGGGCTTCGCCCCCCGAGCCCCCCTTTGTTTGCTCTTAAAGGTCACAAGAAAACGCTAACCCAACTTATCTTAAATACTACGTTGATCTGTCTTTCATGCGGGGGCTTCGCCCCCCGAGCCCCCCTTTGTTTGCTCTTAAAGGTCACAAGAAAACGCTAACCCAACTTATTCTAAATACTACGTTGTTCTTTCTTTCATGCAGGGGGCTTCGCCCCCCGAGCCCCCCTTTGTTTGCTCTGAAAGGTCACAAGAAAACGCTAACCCAACTAATTTTAAATACTACCTTAATCTTTCTTTTATTCGGGGGGCTTCGCGCCCCGAGCCCCCTTTTCGTTACTCTTAAGTGTAACAAGAAAACCTTAACCCAACTTATTTTAAATACAATGATTATCTTTTTTCATGCGGGGGCTTCGCCCCCCGAGCCCCCCTTTGTTTGCTCTTAAAGGTCACAAGAAAACGCTAACCCAACTTATCTTAAATACTACGTTGTTCTTTCTTTCATGCAGGGGGCTTCGCCCCCCGAGCCCCCCTTTGTTTGCTCTGAAAGGTCACAAGAAAACGCTAACCCAACTTATTCTAAATACTACGTTGATCTTTCTTTCATGCGGGGGCTTCGCCCCCGAGCCCCCTTTTCTTTACCCTTAAGGATCACAAGAAAACCTTAACCCAACTTATTCTAAATACTACGTTGTTCTTCCTTTCATGCGGGGGCTTCGCCCCCGAGCCCCCCTTTGTTTGCTCTGAAAGGTCACAAGAAAACGCTAACCCAACTTATTTTAAATACTACGTCAATCTTTCTTTTATGCGGGGGGCTTCGCCCCCCGAGCCCCCCTTTTCGTTACTTTTAAGGGTAACAAGAAAACCCTAACCCAACTTATTTTAAATACAACGTTTGTCTTTCTTTTATGCGGGGGGCTTCGCCCCCCGAGCCCCCCTTTGTTTGCTCTTAAAGGTCACATGAAAACGCTAACCCAACTTATCTTAAATACTACGTTGTTCTTTCTTTCATGCAGGGGGCTTCGCCCCCCGAGCCCCCCTTTGTTTGCTCTGAAAGGTCACAAGAAAACCTTAACCCAACTTATTCTAAATACTACGTTGTTCTTTCTTTCATGCGGGGGGCTTCGCCCCCCGAGCCCCCCTTTGTTTGCTCTGAAAGGTCACAAGAAAACGCTAACCCAACTTATTCTAAATACTACGTTGTTCTTTCTTTCGTGCGGGGGCTTCGCCCCCCGAGCCCCCCTTTGTTTGCTCTGAAAGGTCACAAGAAAACGCTAACCCAACTTATTTTAAATACTACGTTAATCTTTCTTTTATGCGGGGGGCTTCGCCCCCCGAGCCCCCTTTTTCGTTACTCTTAAGGGTAACAAGAAAACCCTAACCCAACTTATTTTAAATACAACGTTTATCTTTCTTTTATGCGGGGGGCTTCGCCCCCCGAGCCCCCCTTTGTTTGCTCTTAAAGGTCACAAGAAAATGCTAACCCAACTTATTTTAAATACTACGTTGATCTTTCTTTCATGCGGGGGCTTCGCCCCCGAGCCCCCTTTGTTTGCTCTTAAAGGTCACAAGAAAACGCTAACCCAACTTATCTTAAATACTACGTTGAACTTTCTTTCATGCGGGAGACTTCGCCCCCCGAGCCCCCCTTTGTTTGGTCTTAAAGGTCACAAGAAAACGCTAACCCAACTTATTCTAAATACTACGTTGATCTTTCTTTCATGCGGGGGGCTTCGCCCCCCGAGCCCCCCTTTTCTTTACTCTTAAGGATCACAAGAAAACCTTAACCCAACTTATTCTAAATACTACGTTGTTCTTTTATGCGGGGGACTTCGCCCCCCGAGCCCCCCTTTGTTTGCTCTGAAAGGTCACAAGAAAACGCTAACCCAATTTATTTCAAATACTACGTTAATCTTTCTTTTATGCGGGGGGCTTCGCCCCCCGAGCACCCCTTTTCGTTACTCTTAAGGGTAACAAGAAAACCCTAACCCAACTTATTTTAAATACAACGTTTATCTTTCTTTTATGCGGGGCGCTTTGCCCCCCTTTGTTTGCTCTTAAAGGTCACAAGAAAACGCTAACCCAACTTATCTTATACTACGTTGATCTTTATTTCATGCGGGGGCTTCGCCCCCCGAGCCCCCCTTTGTTTGCTCTTAAAGGTCACAAGAAAACGCTAACCCAACTTATTCTAAATACTACGTTGATCTTTCTTTCATGCGGGGGGCTTCGCCCCCCTTTTCTTTACTCTTAAGGATCACAAGAAAACCTTAACCCAACTTATTTTAAATACAACGTTGATCTTTCTTTTATGCGGGGGGCTTCGCCCCCCGAGCCCCCCTTTGTTTGCTCTGAAAGGTCACAAGAAAACGCTACGCTAAGTTGATCATTCTTTCATGCTTCCCCCCTCGAGCCCCCCCCCCTTTTTTTCTGTTCTTATCTTCCGGCACCATCATCAGGCCTTGAAACCTAATCGTAGTCATAGTTCATTACAAGACTTTTCTAAGAAGCCCAAAAACAGCTATGATACGATGTTCCATCATGTAGTTCCAGTTCATATCTTCCGGCTCCATCATCAGACCTTGAAACCTAATCGTAGTCAAAGTTCATTACAAGACTTTTCTAAGAAGCCCAAAAACAGCTATGATACGATGTTCCATCATGTAGTTCCAGTTCATATCTTCCGGCTCCATCATCAGACCTTGAAACCTAATCGTAGTCAAAGTTCATTACAAGACTTTTCTAAGAAGCCCAAAAACAGCTATGATACGATGTTCCATCATGTAGTTCCAGTTCATATCTTCCGGCTCCATCATCAGACCCTGAAACCTAATTGTTGTCAAAGTTCATTACTAGACTTTCCTAAGAAGCCCAAAAACAGCTATGATACGATGTTCCATCATGTAGTTCCAGTTCATATCTTCCGGCTCCATCATCAGACCTTGAAACCTAATCGTAGTCAAAGTTCATTACAAGACTTTTCTAAGAAACCCAAAAACAGCTATGATACGATGTTCCATCATGTAGTTCCAGTTCATATCTTTCGGCTTCATCATCAGACCTTGAAACCTAATTGTAGTCAAAGTTCATTACAAGACTTTTCTAAGAAACCCAAAAACGGCTATGATACGATGTTCCATCATGTAGTTCCAGTTCATATCTTCCGACTCCATCATCAGATCAGCTCAACAGTACCATATTATTGTATTGTCATCGGAACTACATATAGCTGCCAATTTTCATTACGCTACGACTCCTGGAAGATGGTTAAATTAGCCTCCGCAGATTCCATTACATAGTTAGAGTGTGGCTAATGAAATATTGCCCCAACTTTTGGCGGGAAATTCAAAAAATCTTGGGCTGGTCACACTTGGTATAGTAGGAGATATAGTTTTGATACTAGAAAATATTTTTGTTTTCTGTGCACACTTATATTGAAAATCAATAGAAATTGCTAATATATGTACAGAAATTTGACAAAATCTGTTAGCATTTGACGTATTAACCTAAAAGTTTTACGATGGTTATTGGCATTTAAATATTAATAATTAACGTGTATTACAAGCAGTAATGGGGAATGCACTATCGACATTTTTGCCGCTCATGTATAGACATGTTTCACCAAGATATTTTTATATATATTTTATATTTTTATTGCCATATAAGCAGTGGTGGCCGAGTGGATATGACGCCCGACTTTCAATCCGGAGGTCGCGGGTTCAAATCCTGGCTCGTACCAATGAGTTTTTGGGAACTTACGTACGAAATATCATTTAATATGTACCACTAGCTTTACGGTGAAGGAAAACATCGTGAAATTCAAAGATTTATGTGAAGTCTCCAACCCGCATTGGGCTAGCGTGGAGACATAGCCCGAACCGTCTCAGACATGAGAGGAGGCCTGTGCCCAGCAGTGGAACGTATATAGGCTAAATTATATTATTTATTTTATTTTTTATATTTTTATATCAAATTACTACTGACCAGTCACTTCACTGATTTCTTATAAATATTGGTTTTTCGTAAGTCGTTACGTTCCAATATTTTTATTTTATTAATGCTTTCCAGAGCTTCGAGTTTCTCCTTGTCTTTACACTCTTTTCCTGTTTATGAAATTTAAGTTTTATTATATTCACATACTTATCAAAGTTATAGGCAAATGTTAGAACTAGTACTTAAAGTATCAAAATAATAATAGAGCACCAACCTACTATATTGTTTACGACTTGTAAACATTGCAGTTTTTCATTATATGCCGCTTCACGTCGACTTCGCTCTTGGTTGTAATTATTTATTAGCTTAAACAGCAAATTGCGGACCTCGCTTGGTATCGTCATTGTTATAATATTTAAGATTTACCCTTAATAACCCGCGAACAATTTGAATAAGTGACATAAATTGACAGCAGACTTTTAGCCTTTTTTTTAAACCATAGACAATTGGTGATACCACAAGGAAATATCTGTCAACAATATTTGGCTAGCCAGACTCTAGTTACATACACGACGACCTAATAAAAGCGTGTTAAAAATAGGACACATTTTTTTATCGTCGGGATCGAATCAGCTCGCGATTCTGAGAAAAATGAGCCTAGACACGTCCAGATCTGTTGAAATTCGATATTCGAGATTTATTTTGGAAAACGCCCAAAAATGACAAATCAGTGAGATTTAAATATGTTTATTGTTGGTTGTCTATTATGAGAACTCGTGTCAAAATCCAATAAACATTGTGCATTAAAATCATGAAGATTTCACATACAGTATACATATATTCACGCTTGTATCCCAGAAAGGGGTAGGCAGAGCACATGAACTGCTCAAGGGTCAGTGCCACTCTTGGCAAAAAGGGAAAGAAATCGAAATTGTGACATTGTAGTGACAGGTTTCCAGCCACCTACGCCACAATTTAACCCATATCCCACAGTCGACTTCTACGACGCCCACGGGAAGAAAGGGGGTGGTGAAATTCTTCTTTCTTTCTTTTCTTAACCCGTCACCACACGGTTTAAGACGGGGAACAAGGGAAAGATTTTCTATAAAACTATTTGTAAGTAAAGTAAATTTAAGTAAGTCAAAATATACTCGTGGCGCCTTTATTACAAATTTTCGGATGTTTTTATAAATTGCACTATTTTAGACCGTAATAATAAATTTTATTAAGCAATCTTGAGTCCTCTTTAGTAATTTCAATGATTCTTACACGATTATTACACGGTGTATCATGAGGGAACCAAAAGATTTTAACTACGCATTTCTGAGGGCCAAATAAAGAAATAATAGGTACATACATATATACATACATACAATCACGCCTGTTTCCCAGAGGGGTAGGCAGAGATCACGGATTTCCATTTACTACGATCCTGACAAACCACTTTCGCTTCACACACTCAAGAAATATTTTTTTGTGATAACAAGTTCGATAACAGTATCATCGCCATTAAAATAGCGTTTTGTTCTGAGAAATTTAATAATAAGTAATTGTTATTTTTTTAATGCTTATAACTCTGAAAGTAGGCGAAATCCCGAAAAGTTTATATGACATTCTACTTTTCTAATATGATGAATTCCTCATCATTTTAGAAGAGTAAAATGTCATATACGCTTTTAAAATTGCGCTTCTTTAAATATTAGATTTCCTCATGTTACAGCGTTTACAGCTCTCTTGTAACTTACTATTTAAGTATAAAATAAAGAAATAAATAAATAAATATTGGGCCACACCTTACACAGATCAACCTAGCCCCAAACTAAGCAAAGCTTTTACTATGGGTGCTAGGAGACTATATACATACTTATTAAATACATACTTATATGCATAAAAAACATCCACGACTCAGAAACAAATATCTGTGTTCATCACACAAATAAATGCCCTTACCGGGATTCGAACCCGGGACCACGGCGCAGCAGGCAGGGTCACTACGCGCTAGGCCAGACCGGTCGTATAATAGGTTACTTTAGTAAAATAGAACAACAAGATATTTCTCTGTTCTTTCTAATATGGCGATGGGTAATGCAGTCACGTATCTTGTTATAACTAAGTTACACAGCCGATGGGACGGCTGCCTCAATGTAAAATAGTATTTTATACAATCGTGATATAATACAAAGCTTTTCAGTCGAGTACCATGTTTAGGCCACGAAGTTTGCTAAGAGGCCTAATAGTATGGTACGAGAATGAAAAGCTTAATTATATCACTATTGTATACAATACTTTTAGACATAGACAATAGACATAGACATAGACATAGACATAGAATGGCTTTATTTTTCTATGAGTAATCATCTTCATCATCAATGTATGAAAAATATCATCATTCAAGTTAAAATTAATGTTAATGGCGTCGTTCACCGTTGTATCAACATCGAATTACTTGGCAACCAATTGTTTGTAACAATATAGATAAAAAAAATGTGATAGATAAAAAAAATGTGTTTCAGATGAAGAAAATTTTTGCCAGGTATCGCAAATTAGTAATACAACTTGTATGAAGTTCTATTTTTGATTTTTTTACAGTTAACTAAAGTGAAGTGTAATGAAATATTATAGTTGACTAAGTGTCAATGTAGACTATCCAACACTGAAAAGTCAGCACTTATAGTTTAGTCTGTGATGTCCTAATTGAAAGATTAAAGTCGACGAGTAGAAAAATGAAAATATATAACGGCCGGTTTCTATCATTACTAGGTAGATATTCCTCGAATTCGCACGAAGCGCTTTGCTTCTTCTTTTCTTATGCGCACTGCCAAGGAGTGGAATTCCTTGCCGGCGGCTATATTTCCGAGCTCATATAACCCGGCAACCTTCAAATCAAGAGTGAACAGGCATCTTCTGGGCGAGCTCACTCCATCGTAGGCCACGTCTTTGCCTTTGGCTAGTCTGTGGCCAAGAGTAATAATATATTTATGGTATAAGTTGTCAAATTAGATAATTTGTTTTATTATGTTGCTTATCTATGGGCGGCGATAACTGCTTCCCAACAAGTGGCTCGTCTGTTCGTTTGATGACTACTAGTATATTATCCATACTAATATTATAAATGGGAATGTGTGTGTGTCTCTTTGTCCGTCTTTTACGGCAAAACGGAGTGAGAATTTGACATAATTTTTGAAGTGGAGATAGTTGAACGGATGGAGAGTGATATTCGCTACTTTTTGTCTCTTTCTAATGCGAGCAAAACCGCGGGCACAAGCTTGTATGTTATAAAACTATATGTGCAATTCCCGTTAAGTTTGTACATTTGGATCACGTCTCCGATTTGGATAAAAATTGGTAGGCTGATAGAGTCCATGGTGCTGAGCAATATCCACTAGGTTGCCCAAAATAACCTAGGTTGAGTGTATGAAACTTTCCTTCTTTGTTACCGAAAATTATAGAAATCTGGTAACAAAAAAGGAAGGTTTCATACAAACTACATAGGACATTTTGGGCAACCTAGTGGATCTTGCTCAGCATCATGGACTATCAGCCTACCAATTTTTATCAAAATCGGAGACGTGATCCAAATGTACAAACTTAACGGGAATTGCTGTCTTACATTTTACAATTTTTTTAAAGTACCAAGGCTGTTCTTTCAATCTGTGTCCTTAAAGCTTCTCATTAGAAAAAGCTTTTTAATCGACTTTCGAAAAAGGCTTTTGGGAACTTTGTTGGAAACCGATTTTCGAGCCTTTACTTTATGGGTGTTATCGTCCGCTTTTAAATAGGTCTAATTATTATTGTAAATTTACTTTACAGCATTTTTTTTAACGAAGACATTTTTAAAACTTTTGTGTATATTTGTGATTTTCTTAATTTTAATGTTGCTTACAAATAATACTGGTTATATTTGAAAAAAAAGGGAAGCTCAAAAAGGGCGGTAATAAATTAAAACACGACCGAAGGGATATTTTAAATCGATACGTGTTAGGAACTTCTTCTTCGCACGTGTATTGTACGATGATTTTCAGTTCATATTTTATCATCATCCTCCTTGCGTTATCTCGGCATTTGCCACGGCTCATGGGAGCCTGGGGTCCGCTTTGACAACTAATCCCAAGATTTGGCGTAGGCACTAGTTTTATGAAAGCGACTGCCATCTGACCTTCCCACCCGGAGGGTAACTAGACCTTTTTGGAATTAGTCCGGTTTCCTCACGATGTTTTCTTTTACCGAAAAGCGACTGGCAAATATCAAATGACATTTCGCACATAAGTTCCGAAAAACTCATTGGTACGAGCCGGGGTTCGAACCCGCGACCTCCGGATAGAAAGTCGCACGCTCTTACCGCCACCAGCGCTTGCCTAGGCCTTTATATGCTTGCCTTTATATGGTACATAAAATACCACTTCTCGCATTAGTGCGGTAAAGTAGCCCTGATATGAAACTCGCCTTTCGCCTCGTTTTATGAAACAACACTCATTATGCACTAGTCACATAATTTTTAACTGCCAGCAACACATGCTACGTAGAAGCGTAGCTGTCTACGTCGTAGAAGAGCTACGCGTAATTGACGTAGCTTTATAACAAAGAGAAATGTTTTTTTTCTACTCGTCGCCTTTAATTTGTCAATTGCGACACCACAAACTAAACTACACATGCCGACGTTTCAATGTTGGATAGTCTTTGACACTTAGTCAACTATAATATTTCATTACACTTCACTTTAGTTAACTGAAAAATTTTCAAAAATAGAACTTTATACCAGTTCTATATTAATTTGCGATAACTGGAGTTGTCATACTACTAATCAATCAGTTCCTTGCTGCAAAAATATTCAAAGTAAGATTTTCTTATACATACATACATACAATACATACATACAATCACGCCTGTATCCCATAAAGGGGTAGGCAGAGCACATGAAACTATTAAAGCTTCAGGGCCACTCTTGGCAAATAAGGGGTTAAAAGAAAACGAAACTGTGGCACTGCAGTGACAGGTTGCCAGCCTCTCGCCTACACCACAATTTAACCCATATCCCATAGTCGCCTTCTACGACACCCACGGGAAGAAAGGGGGTGGTGAAATTCTTAACCACACAGGCAAGGCAGGATTTTATTATAGTTTTGAAATTTTGTGTTAATGATTGCTGCTTTAATAAATCATACACCCTGCCCATTCCTGTATCAAGATACTGGAGAACGGCATAACGATAGAACTGCCAACAGAGTAAAAGCAGAAACCAATTTCACGTATTTATAGATACAACTTTTTGCGTAACTCAAAATGTATGATATTTTAGATAGGCAATATTTTAAATAAATCATAATTAATTACTATGAATGCAGTGCCCGTGTGGTGACGGGTTAAGAATTTCACCACCCCCTTTCTTCCCGTGGGTGTCGTAGAAGGCGACTGTGGGATATGGGTTAAATTGTGGCGTAGGCGAGAGGCTGGCAACCTGTCACTGCAATGTCACAGTTTCGTTTTTTTTCAGCCCCTTATTTACCAAGAGTGGCACTGAAACTTGAGAAGTTTCATGTGCTCTACCTACCCCTTCATGGGATACAGGCGTGATAGTATTTATGTATGTACTTTATAAAATATGACTATTTTTTTGTTTAAAACTTTAACGTCGTTTTTCTCAAAATGACGTTTTCGAAGATACGTGAGCTTGGCTTAACACGGCAGAAATACTCGTGGCTCAGAATAATTTTGGTGTAATAATTTATACATTTCAGTAGCAAAATGCTGAATCGTTCGTAATTATTAAGGGTATTATTATGTTATTAAACAAGGTAAGAAGTTGAGTGAAGAGGCTTCAAATACGATTATTTAAAGTGTATTTATCTAGGTGATTTTAATTAATTAGGTGTTATTTTATTTTAAAGAAACATATTTTATGACTTTAATATGAAATTTTAGAATAAGGGTATTATGTATACAGAGTGGGGCCTGTAACAAAGGTGAAGAATTGAACTCTAGGCTATTCTCCTTATACTGATCAACATTTGTTCGGCGACTTTTAAAAATAACTTGTATTTTGATTTTGATCACCCTTGAAAGTTTTTTCTAAGAGGTAATGTATTGCGAATTCTGTTAAGTATAAAGTGTGACAGACAACGTCAATGACAACAATAATGGCGTACATTGAAGCTAATATTTATTTTGTATGAATAATTAAAAATTTAAAGACTTCATAATTTTTAAAAGTCACTGAACAAATGTTGATCAGTATAAGGAGAATAGCCTACAGTTCAATTCTTCGCCTTTGTTACAGGCCCCACTCTGTATTAAAACCGAAATAAATTACACATATGAAAGAAAAGTGACCAAGGTCTCTCGTGCAATTGCAGAGTACGCTGGTTCGATTCCAGCCTCAGGCACCAGAGGCCTGGTCACTTTTTCTTTAATATGTGTAATTTATTTCGATTTTAATTTATATATATAGTGGTGTGACACTTTGTGCACTAAAGCGGCCAAAACACCATCTGTACTAAAAATTATATAAATGTAAACATAATATATGTTATTAATTTAGATCAAACTACATACTATTCAAACAACCTGAGGCTAAAACTTTGAGACTAGTTCGGGACTGATGACCTTTTAAATAGCCCGTGGGCGGTAAGGGGTGTTTACTGAACTGGTTACTGACTGTCTACTGTATTCAAACGATGCTTATAAGATTTTACTTCTTAAAGTTATTTATTTATTTTAGTAAAACACAGTTGCGAGGATTCCAACCCACATAGGTTAAACGAATTTCGCCATCGACAGTAAAACATCAACTAATTCAAAGCAACAATATTTGTACGAGATTCCTTTGCTCTCTTGTGGATAAAATAAATAAATATTATAGGACATTCTTACACAGATTGACTGAGTCTCACGGTAAAGCTTAAGAAGAAAATAGAACTTTCCTATTCGTTTTTGAAGGATCAAAAGAGCGTTTACCATATGAATTAGTTAAAAATAATACGTTATAGTTTCTAACGAATATAATTTATTTCAATATCATCAGTTAAATTGAACTAAACTCCATTCCTTCACCCTATTATTAAGTTATCATTTATCCATTATCAAAGCTGCGTGGTGGATCGATTTGATAAGATATTAAATTCATGGCACTTAGATATAATAGACGCAGATAATACTAATACATTATTTGAACGGTGAACACTTAGTTATGATTCTTAGGTGTGGTTTTTCGGCGGTTCCGGGGTAACCTGCCGAATCCTATACCTCCGATGGTTATATTTCCGAGCTCATATAACCCGGCAACCTTCAAATCAAGAGTGAACAGGCATCTTCTGAGTGAGCTCACTCCATCGTAGGCCACGTCTTTGCCTTTGGCTAGTCTGTGGCCAAGAGGCCTATTTATAATAATAATAAAAAAAAAAAACCTACACCGGGGCAAACGGCGCAACGGAGTCACACTATTACGTCATCGCCCAAATCAATTGTTTAGTTTGTAAACTTTTATTGTTTTTTTTTTTTCATGTTCTTGTTTACTGTTTTTTTTTATTTAAGTTTCATGACTCATTGGATTTATCTGTAATGTCATTGAAATATGTTTTCAAATAAATATATAAATGATTATTCAGACAATGAATTTCATCGGTCGACTCTCTGATTTGTAATTTAGGTTGTGTTGTTAGCATTTACTGACTTATTTTTAATTTTGGAATATTCATTTTGTGGCCCCATCTCTTTAAAGACGAAGTGACTCACATTTCACTTTAACAATAACTCTCTATCCCTGTTTTTCTTGCATTACGTTAACTTTAACGGAAGGTTCTATAGATCATATACTATTTCTGTAAGAAACAAGCGTCTTAACTTTTACGGTTATCGAGTTATTAAAAAAATCAAGATAATTACTGAACACGTGTGTGACAGCCTTTAAAAATGCTTAATGTTATTTGTTTTGACATGTGCCGTCAATCACTTGACACTAACTTGAATATAATTTTTAAGGGTGTCTCAAACTAATAAATTCATTTATTATGTATGAAAACGACGATTTTTTTGAGAATTTAACTAAAAGTGATATACAGGATGGTTCCTGATAATGAACCTAACGACGTGTCGAATTTAATGGAAAACAAAAAAAAACACGGTGTATATAATCGATCCTCTTTGGTTATTATGAAAACGACATTAAAATATAATCGTCCTCAAACCTGCAATTTATCTTGGTGTCATTCGGGATACTAAAATAGTAGTCAATTATCAAACTATTAACACTTTCGAAACCGGGCTCTACGCGGCGCTACGACATTTTCGCTACATACGGGGAAACCCATGTAATCGGCTACGCTTCTACGAGCGGTGTGCCCGACAGTCGGGTTCTTGGTAGCGAAAGTGTTAATATGGGAGTATACGTATAATGTGGTTTTATCCAAAATTGGAGTGAAATTTAGTATGGCCAGCAAATATGAGCGGAGCCAAAAATGTGCCAAAAATACTTGTATATCATATATACATACAATCACGCCTGTACCCCATGAAGGGGTAGGCAGAGCACATGAAACTGCTCAAGTTTCAGTGCCACTCTTGGCAAATAAGGGGTTGACAGAAAACGAAACTGTGACATTGCAGTGACAGGTTGCCAGCCTCTCGCCTACGCCACCATTTAACCCATATCCCACAGTCGACTTCTACGACACCCACGGGAGGAAAGGGGGTGGTGAAATAATTAACCCGTCACCACACTGGAAATCATAATCTAAAAATATTATATGAAAATGGAATATTTAATTTTCAGCAAATTTTCAGTAAGAATTTTAAAATATTGAAATTGAGTTACAACTTAAGTTATTAAAATATAGGCAATGGCGGATTTTTTTTTACACTACGTCTGTAGCAAACAAGCATACGGTCCGCCTGATGGAAAACGGTCACCGTAATCTATGGACACCTGCAACTCAAGGAGTGTCACCACAGAATATATAATAGTACAAGTACAGAAGGCTCACTCCTTTGATGTTCACAAAATGCCGCCATTTTTAATTCTTACCTACATTAACAATCGGGCCGCACGCGAGCAGCCGGCTTTGAATTGACAACGTTTCATATTTTTGAGTACTACTTTTTATTGTTTGGTTTGAAAGAACTCAATACTAAAAGATACACGTATTTTTTTATTTTTCCAAAAACTGCTATTTTAATGAGAAAATCCCTTCTTATTACTACTTCGAGCAGAAAGAGCGTAAGTTACAAACGTCAAGACAACAGCTTCGTGACGTCACATGTGTTGTTTCATACACCTAAGAAAACGACAAAATCATTTCTAAAAAAAAAGTTTTAACAGTCAGCTCAAACAGTTCGGTATGTCTGACTGTCAAGTGACTCAAGTGTCACTGTCAACCAATAGTGAATGACTACGAACCATAGACTAAGCCATGAAATTTTTAATATCTTTGCTACGAAGAGTGATAAGTGTCACTGTCAAACTCAAGTGACATCCCAACTGGAAGATTTTTTTGTTATAGTGGCAGCTCTAAATCAGCTATTTGACGGCACTTCCCCTTTGAGCTATTTTTAAGATTTTTTATACTAAAAATACGGTGCCCCTATATGCCCCTTCCGGTCATATACGCGTTAGAAACTCCCCCCCCCCACAAACAGACACACATACTTTCCCACTTATAATATTAGTGTGGATAATAACTATAATAAGTAAGTGTCACTACTTAAAATACAAATTAAAATATTTTCTATGAAAATAATTTAATTTGTTCTTAGTGTGCATGAATATAATTAAAAAAAAATACAAAACGAACTTTAAAAATCATAAATTAAATTCTAAAGTCCCCTTGAAAATGTTCCACTTTACAAACGTTTACAAAATTAAACTAACGGTTTGTTAACCAAGGAAATCTCGTATATTTAAAATTCCGCTTGCGTCAAATGACAGACCGTAATTTTGTATGCAGTAAGTACCGTCAGCAAACTCAATTATTATTAGCAACTACCGCTACTAACGACCTCTGGCTTTCCACGGTTCTATAGAAAGTACAAAAAATATAGTAAGTACCTATGTAATTCATTAAATAATTTGATTCTTAATTTTCCAAACGTTATTTGATTCCATTTAAACAGTCGGGACAGTCAGGACAGACAAACATCATACAAAAACCTTTTAGACTTAAAACTAGATGACGCTGTTTCGCAGCCTCGAAGTGGCCAAAATCATATTTTCCCAAAATATTTTTGTGTGTTTTTGTTTTTTCTGAGAACAAATGACATGCTTTTTTATTTTAATATCCTGATAGAAAAATGGAATCATCATCAGTGTAGTTATATTTAATAGATGGCGCTAAAAAATGGAGGTACGATTCTTAGTATGAAGATTGTAAATCCTATATAAATAATCCTTGATTTAAAATAATTAACACAATTTGAACTCATAATTTTAGAATTAAACAGGACTTCATCGCGTACACTAAGCGATATTTTTATACAAAACTGAACTAAAACCTTGTTAGAAACTAAAAACGAAATAGCTACCAATTACAATTCTGCTTGCGCTAAACGGCTGCTAACCGTACCGCCTTTGAATGCAGTACCGTCAGCAAACTCAATTACACGACCAAAGCTTTTCACAATTTCATGTGACACTGTTTGAGTTGCAGGCGTCCATAGGTTACGGTGACCGCTTTACATCAGGCGGGCCGTATGCTTGTTTGCCACCGACGTAGTATAAAAAAAAAAAACAATATCGCTCCTGGTGAAATTAGCTAACCACAGTCCTAATATTTTTTACAAATTACCTAGAGTTAAACGAAAATCATTTTTGAAAGATGTAAAGTTACATTAGTATTTTTTTTTTCGATTTTAGTGGTAGTGGAAGACTGAATGAAGGCTTAAGCAGTAGTAGGGAAAGGAAATTAAAAAAAAAACATACATCCAATTACCCATACATTAAAATCTGTTTGACCCATACTTACAATCACGCCTGTACCCCATAAAGAGGTAAATATACAAATCATTTTATCTTAGTATTTAGGGTTCTCAAAGATCGGTAACGCATAAGTGGGCCATTTTTTTTTCAAAGTTGTCCAGTGTTCACCCCACTTTTTTTGTAACATGGGTATTTTTAACGCGATTCATACTTAGAATCGAGAGCTCTTTCGATCCCGATAGGAGAAAAAAAAATTCCCAAGATTTCCATACATTTTTTAGAACCTTCCATTCCGTTACTGCCATACAAAATGTATGAAAAAGTGGTAACGGAATGGGAAAAAAACCTTGGGACACTTTTTTTCTCCTATTAGGATTGAAAGAGCTCGCGATTCTGAGTGGAAAACACATAAAAATTTACAAATCTAAAAAAAGTGGGGTGGACAACTTTTGGGCCAAGTGGCTCCCCTGATGTTGCTTTATGTCCATAGGCAGCGATGACTGCTTCCCATCAGGCGGCTACCATACCATACCACACCACGCTCAGAGTAGGGTTCCGTAGTTTCCCGTATTTTTTTCAAAAACTGTTCAACTTATCAAGTTCAAAATAATTTTCCTAGAAAGTCTTTATAAAGTTTTACTTTTGTGATTTTTTCATATTTTTTAAACTTATGGTTCTAAAGTTAGAGGGATTTTGTTAATAAATAAAAATTTTACGTATAGGGGGGGTACCCTAATAAAACAATTTTTCCACTTTTTATTTTACCTCTTTGTCGGCGTGATTGATATACATATTGGTACCAAATTTCAGCTTTCTAGTGCTAACGGTTACTGAGATTATCCGCGGACGGACGGACAGACATGGCGAAACTATAAGGGTTCCTAGTTCTAGTGTAGTCTCGCACTAGATGGACCACACCTTTTTTCATCGTTTAAATGCGGTAAAATATGTTCAGCGTCGGGTTCTACTATTTTCTTACTTATTTCTGAAAGCAGAGTATATTAGTAGCAACGGGAATAGGGATATAAAACTCATTATAAGACTTTCCTCCTGTTTGCTTCGTAGAGATTAAAGATTCTCTGAAAACAGGTAATCTTCTAACTACTGCGGGGTATAAAGTATGAATTTTCTAAGATGAACGTTTCGCTTTTGCCGTAATCTATTAAACAAAGGCCTTTGTTTCTATTCACTGCGGCTAGCTCCCGTTTCCACAGCACGTGCTAAAGTCTCAGTGTAGTTAAAAAGCAACTATCATGATAGCAATAAGGTTCAAATTTATTAAACAGTTTGCGTATGCAGGTAACTTTTTTGAAGATGACAAAACGTGTTCTCTCCGAAAGGGCTTTTTATTGATTTGAACCTTATTACTATCATGATAGTTGCTTTTTAACTACACTGAGACTATAGCACGTGCCGTTTAAACGGGAGCTAGCCACGTCATGCTCCACGGCAGCGCCACCTTAGCTTTGATGAACATAAACATATGGGAAAATATCTATATAAAGTCTATAAAATTCTAGACTAGTTAAAAAAATATCTATGTTTCTAGTTTCGTCGTGAGCTCTTATACATTGTGGCGCTGCTGTAGAGCATACTCCACAGCAGCGCCACCATAAAATATCAATTACTGCATATGGTACAGGCACGTATATGGCTTCAAATAATTCTATAACAATTCTATATTGGCCTAGCTTACAAAATCCCTACTTTTATTTTGCATGTAGGAAAATACGATGCCACAAATCTTTGATAACAAATAATTATCGCAGCGCCGTAATAAATAATCAAGGCAAACACACTAACAATTTTGCCGAGATTTTCAATAAGGCGTTGCGATAATTATTTCTTACAAAAGGTTTGTGGCATCGTATTTTCCTAAATGCAAAATAAAAGTAGGGATTTCGTAAGCAAGGTCAATATAGAATTGTTATAGAATTATTTGAAGCCATATACGTGCCTGTACCATATGCAGTAATTGATATTTTATGGTGGCGCTGCTGTGGAGTATGCTCTACAGCAGCGCCACAATGTATAAGAGCTCACGACGAAACTAGAAACATAGATATTTTTTTAACTAGTCTAGAATTTTATAGACTTTATATAGATATTTTTCCATATTATGTTTATGTTCATCAAAGCTAAGGTGGCGCTGCCGTGGAGCATAACGTAGCTAGCCGCCAACAATAGACACAAAGGCCTTTGTTTAACAGATTACGGCAAAAGCGAAAAGTTCATCTCAGAAAATTCATACTATACCACGAGTTTCATATTAAAATATACGCTAACATCTGCTTAATGTATTTCGCTTTGACGACCGGTCTGGCCTAGTCGGTAGTGACTCTGCCTACTAAGTCGCGACCCTGGGTTCGAATCCCGGTCATCATCCTCCTTGCGTTATCCCGGCATTAGCCACGGCTCATGGGAGCCTGGGATCCGCTTTGACAACTAATCTCAACTAGGCACTAGTTTTTACGAAAGCGACTGCCATCTGACCTTCCAACCCGAAGGGTAACTAGAATCCCGGTAAGGGCATTTATTTGTGTGACAAGCACATATATTTGTTCCTGAGTCATGGATGTTTTCTATGTATTTAATTATATCTATATAATATATCGTTGTCTGAGTGCCCACAACACAAGCCTTTTTGAGCTTACCGTGGGGCCAGAGATTATGAATTTGGAACATACGTTCGTTTATTTGCTCAGATTCATAATGAAACCTATTCAATAATCACGACATTAATTAAAATGTGGCGCTCCCACTACTAAGTGGTGCGGGTACAGTTCTGTTGGCTTCAGTCCATGTATATATGGATATTCAATACTGTAATTAATACAGAAATGAAATGAAATTGAAATGAAATTTCTTTCTTTATTGCCACAGAAACGAATTAACAAATTAGCAAGTAGGTACAAAAAAAAACTTAACTAAATACTAAATTAAATCCAAGTACTAAATTTAGACTAAAGTTTAGTCTTGGTTTCTTATATAATTATGTAAATATGTTAAAAAACTAATTTAATGTAGCTATTATTATATCTTATATTGAACAAAAATGTGGCAAATGGTTTTGGCGTCAGCATGATGCTGAGAATGCCAGCCCACATGGGTAACACTTCAGCGCTGTTTTCAGCCAAAACCACATTCCCTTCGCACCTCCACAGTTAAATTTACATACAGAACCGCTTATATAGTAAACAAAGAGTAAATAAAAATAAACAAACATTAAAATATAGCACTTTTAGCACACAGAAAAAAAAAATTTTTGCAACTCCAGTAGCTATTTTAGTTCCTTAGGTTCGCCACTTCAGCTTGTTAATAGACACAGCTTGTTAATAGCTACAGATAATAGCATCAATATCTCTGTACGCATTGTAACCCAGATGGTCTTGTCGTTAATGTAATTGTGTTGAAAGCAGAACGCTACATAGGTACAGCATATTTATTATGTGACTTGTACCAGGTGGGACTCAGTAAATCTGTGTAAAAATTCCCTACATTTATATGACACAATTACCGTTAAATTTTTCACGTTTACCCATTTTTCTGTACTATATTTTTAA
Source organism: Leguminivora glycinivorella (assembly GCF_023078275.1). Lineage (NCBI taxonomy): Eukaryota > Metazoa > Arthropoda > Insecta > Lepidoptera > Tortricidae > Leguminivora > Leguminivora glycinivorella. The sequence continues at coordinate 8,837,232 of NC_062996.1, forward strand.
AGTTTACTAAAACTGCGAGCACAATTTAAATCAGGGACCGGCCCGCTATCCCTTATACGGGGTTTTGTATGGGTATTTCGTTAGGCTTAACTTACCCTACCCTTTTGACGCTATACCCTTTCATTTTGCTTTTAAAGCCCTAACGAAAGCGCTTACCTAAAATAGCCCAATACCCTTTCAAAACCCTTATCATCGGCTCAGCCTAACGCCATAAGGGTGAGCCTTATATTGGGTTTTATTTGCTTTCCCTTATAGAGCATATCGTGCGAGTTTAAATCATGTACCTCGCTCATAAAGCACACATTACTCCGAACGAAATAACATACGATCGTTACCTACGGCGGCACTGTGTGTGATATTTGCGCGTTTCTGTTTGATGGAAACGGCTGTAGATAAAATAAGGTTCAATTTTCAATACCAAATAAATACCAACTAAATACTTATAGTTATGATAGGCAAACGCTATTTTCGTCATCGGACTTGTCTAGATGAGTACTCGAGTGAGCAGTACCCGAATTCCAGCTGATGCTGAACCCTGGCTGCACCTAGGGGAACTCGGGTTTAGTGTAACACAGGCAAACGCTGTTTTCGTCATCGGACTTTTCTTGATGAGTACTCGAGTGAGCAGTACCCAAAGTCCAGCTGATGCTGAACCCTGGCTGCACCTATGGGAACTCAGGTTTAGTGTAACACAGGCAAACGCTGTTTTCGTCATCGGACTTGTCTTGATGAGTACTCGAGTAAGCAGTACCCGAAGTCCAGTTGATGCTGAACCCTGGCTGCACCTAGGGGAACTCGGGTTTAGTGTAACACAGGCAAACGTTGTTTTCGTCATCGGACTTGTCTTGATGAGTACTCGAGTGAGCAGTACCCGAATTCCAGCTGATGCTGAACCCTGGCTGCACCTAGGGGAACTCGGGTTTAGTGTAACCCAGGCAAACGCTGTTTTCGTCATCGGACTTCTCTTGATGAGTACTCGAGTGAGCAGTACCCAAAGTCCAGCTGATGCTGAACCCTGGCTGCACCTATGGGAACTCGGGTTTAGTGTAACCCAGCCAAACGCTGTTTTCGTCATCGGACTTGTCTTGATGAGTAATCGAGTGAGCAGTACCCAAAGTCCAGCTAATGCTGAACCCTGGCTGCACCTAGGGGAACTCGGGTTTAGTGTAACACAGGCAAACGCTGTTTTCGTCATCGGACTTGTCTTGATGAGTACTCGAGTAAGCAGTACCCGAAGTCCAGTTGATGCTGAACCCTGGCTGCACCTAGGGGAACTCGGGTTTAGTGTAACCCAGGCAAACGCTGTTTTCGTCATCGGACTTGTCTTGATGAGTACTCGAGTGAGCAGTACCCAAAGTCCAACTGATGCTGAACCCTGGCTGCACCTAGGGGAACTCGGGTTTAGTGTAACACAGGCAAACGCTGTTTTCGTCATCGGACTTGTCTTGATGAGTACTCGAGTGAGCAGTACCCAAAGTCCAACTGATGCTGAACCCTGGCTGCACCTAGGGGAACTCGGGTTTAGTGTAACCCAGGCAAACGCTGTTTTCGTCATCGGACTTGTCTTGATGAGTACTCGAGTGAGCAGTACCCAAAGTCCAGCTGATGCTGAACCCTGGCTGCACCTAGGGGAACTCGGGTTTAGTGTAACACAGGCAAACGCTGTTTTCGTCATCGGACTTGTCTTGATGAGTACTTGAGTGAGCAGTACCCGAATTCCAGCTGATGCTGAACCCTGGCTGCACCTAGAGGAACTCGGGTTTAGTGTAACCCAGGCAAACGCTGTTTTCGTCATCGGACTTCTCTTGATGAGTACTCGAGTGAGCAGTACCCAAAGTCCAGCTGATGCTGAACCCTGGCTGCACCTAGGGGAACTCGGGTTTAGTATAACACAGGCAAACGCTGTTTTCGTCATCGGACTTGTCTTGATGGTTACTCGAGTGAGCGTATCCGAAGTCCAGTTGATGCTCAACCCTGGCTGCATCTAGGGGAACTCGGGTTTAGTGTAACCCAGGCAAACGCTGTTTCCGTCATCGGACTTGTCTTGACGAGGACTTGGGTGCGCAGTAGCCAAGACAGCGCTGTAGCTGAGCCCTGGTGGTACCTAGGGCAACTCTGGTTTCAGTGTATTATAATATAGAAATATTTCTTTCAATGTCAAGTTAGGCATAAAAACATAATATTAACTAAACAAAAATCCTACCAGAAGTGAAAATTAACATCAAGTAGTTTACAGTACAAATTTATTAATTTGCCATACATGAAACACTTTATTTATGTATAAAAAAAATACGTATGTATATCTATTTGAATATCAAAATTAAGTACAGTCGATTTCACTAATAGTAACACAGGGAATAAAAATAATACTGGAGTTCCTAGCGTCCATAGACTGCGGTAACTACTTACTATCAGACGGGCTGTATGCTTGATTGCCACCAGAAAAGTATTTCTGTTTCAAACGATCTTTATAGAATTCACAACAATCAACAGAAATAGTTTGACAGATTCTATGGTACTACTCAACTCAACCAAGTGCCAGTCATAAAGACAAGTCTAAGATTTATCACACGAAAAATACTATGAACAGAAAACAGCGTTTATTTATATTGCACCGAACCTGAGTTCCCCTAGGTACCACCAGGTCTCAGCTACAGCGCTGGCTTGGGTACTGCGCACCCAAGTCCTCATTAAGGCAGGGCCTATAACGAAAACCGGGTTTGTCTATGTTGCACCAAACCTATGTTCCCCTAGGTACAGCAAGGGTTCAACATCAGCTTTACCAGTACTCATCAAGACAAGTCCGATTACGAAAACAGCGTTTGCCTATGTTGCACGAAACCCGAGTTCCCTTAGGAATAGCCAGGGTTCGGCATCAGCTCTACCTTGGTTACTGCTCACTCAAGTACTCATCAAGACAAGTCCGATGACGAAAATAGCGTTTGCGTATGTTGCACGAAACCCGAGTTCCCCTAGGAATAGTCAGGGTTCAGCATCAGCTCTACCTTGGTTACTGCTCACACAAGTACTCATCAAAACAAGTCCGATTACGAAAACAGCGTTTGCCTATGTTGCACGAAACCCGAGTTCCCTTAGGAATAGCCAGGGTTCGGCATCAGCTCTACCTTGGTTACTGCTCACTCAAGTACTCATCAAGACAAGTCCGATGACGAAAATAGCGTTTGCGTATGTTGCACGAAACCCGAGTTCCCCTATGAATAGCCAGGGTTCAGCATCAGCTCTATCTTGTTTACTGCTCACACAAATACTCATCAAGACAAGTCCGATGACGAAAACAGCGCTTGCCTATGTTACTCCAAACCCGCGTTCCCCTGGGAAAAGCCAGGGTTCAGCATTAGCTCTACCTTGGTTACTGCTCATTCAAGTATTCATCAAGACAAGTCCGATGACGAAAACAGCGTTTGACTATGTTGCACGAAACCCGAGTTCCCTTAGGAATAGCCAGGGTTCAGCATCAGCTCTATATTGGTTACTGCTCACTCAAGTACTCATCAAGACAAGTCCGATGACGAAAACAGCGTTTGCGTATGTTGCACGAAACCCGAGTTCCCCTATGAATAGCCAGGGTTCAGAATCAGCTCTATCTTGGTTACTGCTCACACAAATACTCATCAAGACAAGTCCGATGAGGAAAACAGCGCTTGCCTATGTTACTCCAAACCCGCGTTCCGCTGGAAAAAGCCAGGGTTCAGCATCAGCTCTACCTTGGTTACTGCTCACTCAAGTACTCATCAATACAAGTCCGATGACGAAAACAGCGTTTGCCTATGTTGCACAAAACCCGAGTTCCCCTAGGAGTAGCCAGGGTTCAGCATCAGCTCTACCTTGGTTACTGCTTCAACAAGTACTCATCAATACAAGTCCGATGACGAAAACAGCGTTCCCTATGTTACTCCAAACCCGCGTTCCCCTGGAAAAAGCCAGGGTTCAGCATCAGCTCTACCTTGGCTACTGCTCACACAAGTACTCATCAAGACAAGTACTCATCAAGACAAGTCCGATGACGAAAACGGCTTGTTTTTATGTTGGCAATTAACGTTTTCAACGAGTAATGTAGTAGTAGTAGTAGTAATACACTTTATTGTACAAAGATAAGAACACACACAGTAAAGAAAAAAAGAACACACACATCATTTGTACAAAGGCGAACTTATCCCATTAAGGGATTTCTTCCAGTTAACCTTAGAGCAGTTAAAGGAGAATTGGAGATGGTAGACGTTCCTAAGCTAAACCTATACCTAACCTACAAACTACAGCAATATAGACGTTACTAGTTTTTTAAAGGTGCGCGGGGCCCGAGGGCCCCGCGGTGTTCTTTTTTGTTTTTGTGCTTTTTGTTTTATTGCTTTTGCTTTTGCTTTTTGTTTTTGAGCTATACTTTTTTGTTTTTTTGCTTTGCTTGTTTGATTTATTGCTTTACTTGTTTGCTTTCTTGCTTTAGCCTTTGCGTGCTTGGGAGCACTCTCTGCCCGCAGCTCGGCCTGCGGCCTCGCGTGCTTGGGAGCCTGTCAGACACGCTCCGGGCCTTCGGCCCTCCGCGTAGTTACTGTGGGGGTTGTAGGGAAGTTGGAGGTTACACACGACCCAATAGTAAAAGTGTCTTAGAGAAGCGAAACGACGGGCCGGAGGCCAACTCCAACTTCCCGGACCGCCGGCGAGCCGATCAGGGACGCTCCGGGCCTTCGGCCCTACGCGGAGCTCGGCCTTCGGCCTTCGCTCGGTTTCGAAGCTCCGCGTCGGGCCTTCGGCCCGCCGCTTCGCTTGTTAAGATACTTTTTGTTATTGTTATGCTTGGGAGCACAGTCTGTACGCAGCTCGGCCTGCGCCCTTCGCGTGCTTGGGAGCACTCGGCCCGCAGCTCGGCCTGCGGCCTTCGCGTGCTTGGGAGCACTCTGCCCGCAGCTCGGCCTGCGGCCTTCGCGTGCTTGGGAGTCTCTCAGACACGCTCCGGGCCTTCGGCCCTCCGCGTAGTTACTGTGGGGGTTGTAGGGAAGATGGAGCTTAAACACGACCCAATAGTAAAAGTGTCTTGAGAAGCTCACGACTGGCCTGCGGCCTGCGGCCTCCGGCCCGTCGTTTCGCTTCTCTAAGACACTTTTAGCTTGTGTTTAAGCTCCAAATTCCCGGTCCGCCGGCGAGTCGATCAGGAACGCTCCGGGCCTTCGGCCCTACGCGGAGCTCGGCCTTCGGCCTTAGCTGGGTTTCGAAGCTCCGCGTCGGGCCTTCGGCCCGCCGCTTCGCTTGTTAAGATACTTTTTGTTATTGTTTTGCTTGGGAGCACAGTCTGTACGCAGCTCGGCCTGCGGCCTTCGCGTGCTTGGGAGCACTCTGCCCGCAGCTCGGCCTACGGCCTTCGCGTGCTTGGGAGCCTCTCAGACACGCTCCGGGCCTTCGGCCCTACGCGGAGCTCGGCCTTCGGCCTTCGCTGGGTTTCGAAGCTCCGCGTCGGGCCTTCGGCCCGCCGCTTCGCTTGTTAAGATACTTTTTGTTATTGTTTTGCTTGGGAGCACAGTCTGTACGCAGCTCGGCCTGCGGCCTTCGCGTGCTTGGGAGCACTCTGCCCGCAGCTCGGCCTACGGCCTTCGCGTGCTTGGGAGCCTCTCAGACACGCTCCGGGCCTTCGGCCCTCCGCGTAGTTACTGTGGGGGTTGTAGGGAAGATGGAGCTTAAACACGACCCAATAGTAAAAGTGTCTTGAGAAGCTCACGACTGGCCTGCGGCCTGCGGCCTCCGGCCCGTCGTTTCGCTTCTCTAAGACACTTTTACTATTGGGTCGTGTTTAAGCTCCAACTTCCCGGTCCGCCGGCGAGCCGATCCTTCGGCCTTCGCTGGGTTTCGAAGCTCCGCGTCGGGCCTTTGGCCCGCCGCTTCGCTTATTTAGATACTTTTTGTTATTGTTTTCTTGGGAGCACAGTCTGCACGCAGCTCGGCCTGCGGCCTTCGCGTGCTTGGGAGCACTCTGCCCGCAGCTCGGCCTGCGGCCTTCGCGTACTTGGGAGCCTGTCAGACACGCTCCGGGCCTTCGGCCCTCCGCGTAGTTACTGTGGGGATTGCAGGATTTGTAGGGAAGTTGGACCTCCGGCCTGCGGCCTCCGGCCCGCCGCGTCGCTTTTTAGACACTTTTACTTATATTTTCTTGCTTGGGAGCACTGTCTGTACGCAGCTCGGAACTTGGACCGGAGCAATGACCGTCGGGCTGTAGAACGCTCCCTCAGGCTGGTAGGGAAATTTGACTTTGTCCCCTCTCGCCGCCGTTTTTGACTTTTCCAAAAAATTTTTTTCTCATTTCTATTTTTGGCCCCCGCTCTTACCACGTGCCAAATTTGAACGCGCTCGGACCGAAAATAAAAAAAAAAAATTTCAAAGTCGGCCATTTTGAAATTTTGTAAATGCCATTCGATGGACCTCAGATAACTGTACAAGATTAGTTTAAGCACTATTAACCTTTTTCCTACCGTTACGGAGCTATGGGGATTTTAAAAAAACCTCCATACAAACTGGTAGGGAAATTTGACTTTGTCCCCTCTCGCCACCGTTTTTGATTTTTCCAAATTTTTTTTTCTCATTTCTATTTTTGGCCCCCGTTCTTACCACGTGCCAAATTTGAACGCGCTCGGACCGAAAATAAAAAAAAAATTTCAAAGTCGGCCATTTTGAAATTTTGTAAATGCCATTCGATGGACCTCAGATAACTGTACAACATTAGTTCAAGCACTATTAACCTTTTTCCTACCGTTACGGAGCTATGGGGATTTAAAAAAAGGACCTCCATACAAATTTCAATTGGCCTTCAAAGGGCGCCATTTTGAATTTTTCAAAATTTTCTTTTTGTATACTAATCTTGGGGTGGCTGTCTACCCGTGTGCAAAATTTCAGCGCGCTCGGACCATTTTGAAATTTTTCAAAAAAAAAAAGTCGGCCATTTTGATTTTTTTTTAATGCCATTCGATGGACCTCGGGTGACTGTATAACATTTGTTTGAGCACTTTTCACTTCTTTGTACCGTTACGGAGCTATGGTAATTAAAAGAAAAACCTCCACTCAAATTTCAATTAGCCCTCAAAGGCCGCCATTTTGAATTTTTCAAAATTTTCTTTTTGAATATAAATCTTGGGGCCACCTTCCACCCGTGTGCCAAATCTCAGCGCGCTAGGACCATTTTGAAATTTTTCAAAAAAAAAAAAGTCGGCCATTTTGAATTTTTTTAATGCAACTTTTTTCTACTCGGATACCTGTATGACATTTGGTCGAGCACCCCCGGCTATCTCTTACGGTTTAAAAGTTGCCATACAAAATAAAAGTGTTCAGTTTTCCCACATTTGTAGCATTTTTCAATTTTTTTCTATTTCATTCGAATCAAGGCCGCTTGGAGATTCTATGACCAAAATTTGAGCTCTCTACGACAAACTTGAAAAATCGTCAAAAAAAAAAGTCGGCCATTTTGAAAAAAAAATGGCGGCGTCAAAAACTGCCCAGGGTCCTCTATGACATTTGGTCGAACACTCCCCGGCTAACTCCAGCCGTTTGGCCAGGCCGTCCAACATTTTTTTACCCGGAACCGGTAGACCGACGGTCTGATCCATCCGGGGTCGCAGGACCAAACTCTATACGACCACACCAAACACTGCCACCTTCAAATCCCCCTTCTGCCTATTTTTTGAAAAATGTCAGTCGGGTTGTAGCTTTATATTATATAGATATCATATAAATAAATACGTTATACATAATTATAATACAGTTTTATGACTACCCTACATACATACACAATCTACCTAACCGCAAACATCTTTTAGATTAAGATGCGTCCGAAAGCCATAACTTTTTTAAATTCGATTTTAGCGATGCGACCGATTGACACTGTCGAAGGGGAGGTGGCAATGAATTCCATAATTTGACAGAGTAAACAGTAAAGGACTTGTCATAGGATCTATGTTTGTGAGGTGGGATAGACAGGGTGAGATCTGCACTGGAACGAAGGCGGTGCCCGCTGCCGTCTGCTAAAAATTTAAATCTCTCAGAGAGATAAGGGGGAGAGGAAGGAGAGAAAAGAACATTAAACAGAAGGGAAAGAACATGTATGTCTCTGCGACGTCGAATCGGCAGCCATTTGAGTTGTGAGCGAAAAGAAGAGATGTGGTCAAATTTGCGAAGGCCAAATATGTACCTAATGCAAACATTTTGCAAACGCTCAAGTTTGTCCAATAGCTCCTCAGTGAGGTCCAGAGTTGCAATGTCCGCATAATCGAGGATGGGAATCAACAATCAATAATGTTAATGGTTAATTGTATTGATTTTCGGCCAACACTGTATATTTACATGCATACATACTTATTTACATAATTATATTCATACATACATACCTACATACATTCATACATACCTACATACATTCATACGTACGAACATACATACTGATCTATGGGCGACGATGATCATTTACCATCATCAGGCGATCCATCAGTCCCTTTGTATCCCAGTTCATTAAAAATAATTTCTAGCCGTGTTCTACTTTTATCCAACGAAAACATGTTTCGTTGCAAAATTAAAAATGGGGCGCATAGTGCGGAGTGGCAACAGCGCATTTTCCTTCCTGTTCTTACACTAGCTTAGATTCATAATCCTGTCTCTTTCACGCAAGGCTCGACTACGCTTTAACAAAAGGGAAAGCCTTATAAATAGCGCTTAAAATAAGGGTAACCCTTATTAAAGGCTTGCAAGCCGTATCGGATAGCGGTAAGCCAATGCACAGGGCTAGCTTTATTGTTTTGCTGAGTTTTTTGTAAGGGCTAGTCAAATGAATGGGCTTGCAGTTGGAAAGGGAGAGTCTCTCGTTTGGGTCGTCCTTACGTTAGGGATTCCCAATGAAAGGCTTGTAGCGCGGAAGGGGTTGTCCGGTCCCTGATTTAAATATATAATTTAGTCAGAGACGTTCCTTAGTAAAAAATCATTAGCCTTAAACCGTCTGCATTTGCCGTTAAGATGCAACAGGAGCTAAGATTACTAAACAAAAAATAGTGTTTTTTTTAGATTTGGAAATTACAATAAAATAATATACAGGTTGTTTGGCATTTATGCATTTAACATACTACACAAATGTTATGGGGCTTCGAGTATCACATTTTCGATGATTTGGGAAGAAAAATAAAAAAAATGTATCTCCAGAACCGTAATTCCGAGGACCATGGTTCCAATGACGAAATGGGAGCAAATAGACCCCCCAAAAAATGTTGTCGGTTCATGTAGCAAACATCCTGCATATTAAGAGATAGAAAATATACTGGAATTCCTCAACGCGAAATGTCTGCCATTTTTCCACTTTTAAAATTCTAAGCCTTCTTTAATTTATTTTTTCTACTCCCGAACTGCTATTCGTCATTTACAGGGTCGCATTGTTTGGCTCTGTAACCATGGCAACGCATTGTTATAACGATACTGCGCGCATGCGCGGTACGCTGGCGGGAGATGGCTTTGGACAGCTGCGCTGGCAATGCAAAATACAGGAAATAGTGTTAATTTCACGAAAGTATTCTAGAAAACTATTAAAAACTAAGTGCATGTTCGTAGAAAAAGTATTGTATGCAACGGTGTTTAACTGAGTCAAAAAATACTCGTGGCGTCTTTATTAACAAATTGTTACCCACGCCACTCGTCTTTTTTTACCTCCTTTAAACGCCTGTTGCATAGTATTTTATGCAACTGGTGGTTAAAAGAGGTCAAAAAAGGTGAGTGGCGTGGGTAACAATTTAAGGCGAAGCCGAAAATTGTTCCTAAAGACGCCACGAGCATTTTTGGACTCAGTTAAACACCGTTGCATACAATATTTTTTCTACGGCCATGCACTTAGTTTTTAATAGTTTTTTTTAATAACTTTCATGAAATTCACACTGTTTCCTGTATTTTGACGCAATGGTTTGCATTGTCAGCTCAGCTGCCCAAAGCCTTCCCGCGCACTCGCGCAGTATCGTTATAACAATGCGTTGCCATGGTTACAGAGCCAAACAATGCGTTTTCAGTTTTTATCGATACTGCGCGCATGCGCGGAAAGCCGGCGGACGCTGGCTTTGGGGAATAGACTTTTATGTAGGGTTTTAAAAATCTATGCACGACGCTGTAAATGATAAATAACAGTACGGGAGTAGAAAAAATACTAGATTTGGCTGCCTTTGGCCACGTTTTTGTTAGCGCCTTAAAAACAAACAAATGAAAAAACAACACATTTACTGATAATTTTAATCCGTATAAAAATAAATTATTTTTGCTTTACAAATAAGAGAGGAAGCAGTCTAGGGAATTTTTATGGAGAAATGACCATTCCTGTCGCGTCTTAAGTCGTAGTTCTTTTTTTGCCTACGTTCCATAATTACGGTTCTTTCATCTTTGAAATTAGAGGGTGTTAATTTATAAGGAAGCTTTAAATCAAAGATGGAATAAATCACCTTGTACAGGTACAAAGGAATGTATTTATAAGGTATTAAAAAAATCAGCCCCCGATTTTGTGCCAATTCGAAATTGATCATCAAACTGATATTAAAATGTTACTGAATTCATATTTGTAAAACTGTTTTAGGCTTTTTCTTATAAATAGATATGGGAAGTAATTAGATGATCAGCCGTTTTTAAAAATGATCTGCAAAAAATCTACCGTTTAATCATTTGGGCAGTATACAAATAATATGCCGGCAAGAAATAAAAATCGAGCTACAAAATCAAAAAAATCAAGACAGTCCGACACAGATTAAAATAATAATAATATGTGTTGAAAAAAAATTACGCCAACTTCAAAAACCAGGGAGGAAATAGTCGAGAGCGTTTGTATGGAGAATTGACTCCTCCTGTTGGGTCTTAACCTATCACCACAAGGGGTTAGAAATGCACAGAATCTCGCTCGAATCAAGAGCAGAGCCCAACTGGGGAAGTACCCCCGCCTTCGAGAATACCGCAGCCAAATAGCGCTAGACCCTACTCATAGTGTTGTGTTCCTGCCGGTGAGTAAGGCTGCCAGAGCTCAACGGGTGCGGTGTGCTAGTGACGGAAGGACCTACGGAACAATTTGTTCTGTGTACTGTCCTTTGAGTCATCGGCAACCCGAACCCTCCTTGGAACTTGTACACTCCTTTTTGCTATGTACTTAACACAGCAAAAGGGAGTGCACACGTTTCTAATGGGTTGGCACCGCGCATGTGACACTCCTTGAGTTGCAGGCGCCCATAGGTTATGGTGACCGCTTTCCATAAGGCAGACTGTATGCTTATTTGCCACCGAAGTAGTATAAAAAATCGCGAACACAGAAATTAATTTAGATAGAAGAAACAAATTCATATATTTGTATAGGGGCCGAGCGTGTCAAATTTTGTACTGAAGTTGATTCTTGCCTGTAATTTTAAATATTATGTCTCAGGCTCTTGATTGTTCATAATTTTTGTGTTGTTGCAATTGAATATCACGTAACGAGGCATTTTTTATGTTTTGGTTGACTTCAACTTACAAAAATTGACGCCCGAAAGCTGCAAGCTGCGAGTAAAGACGGACAACTCAGTGGATTTCACTGAGTTCATTTGACACGCTAAGTAGATACGTTTGCTTGATCTATGGTATATATGACATCTGTGATCGCGAATGATCTCATAAAATCCGAGAATTTAAAGCGTTATACATTTATTTTAGTTTGAAGTCGACATTTTCTCTTTCGCCGACAGTCCATAGGTAATTGCGCTAACTCCCGTCGTTACACCAATTTTCGAGTCGAGTTCTCTCTGGCCCCGTAGCCGAATGGCATTTCTCCGACGCCAAACGAAAGCGATACGCCGCTGGCTCTGTCGCGCCAATACGCAAGCGCGATAGAGATAGATATCTACTAGCGCTTCGTTTCGTGAGCGTTTCGTGAGCGATTGTGCCATTCGGCTAGCCACCCTGATTCTTTAATGTTTATGAATGGGAATGTTCCAGGAATTTTGTCTTTGGCTGTACAGCGGGTTAATGAGGTTTTAGTTGTTTTTTAACCCCCGACTCAAAAACGAAGGGGTGTCATAAGTTTGACGTGTCTGTCTGCCTGTCTGTCTGTTTGTCTGTCTGTCTGTGTGTGTGTCTGTCTGTGGCATCGTAGCTCCCGAACGGATGAACCGATTTCGATTTGTTTATTTATTTAAACTTTATTCGGACTTAATGCCAAAAGGCATTCTCTACCAGCCAACCACAGGGCCAAACAGATATTCAATACAAATGGTGCAGAGAGAAAACAAAAAAGTGATGTACTAAGAAGAAAAGCAAACTATATGTATAGACCACATATACTACATATACTAGTATAGTTTTTTTTGTTTGAAAGCTGAGTTAGTCGGGAGTGTTCTTAGCCATGTTTCATAAAAATCGGTCCATTATGTCGCGGTCGGGGTTTTTTTCAAAATTTTAACTTTGTGGTTAGTTTCCCATGTCTTTGCCTGTGAGATATTATTTTTTGTCCTAACTGTAAGTGCGGCAGTGATTATTTAAATAAAATGTAGTTACAAAGGAAAATAATACTAAAAAATATATCTCAGTTTTTCTTAGGTCAATACTTTTGTCTTCCAAAACAGGGTTTATATGGTATCTGATATAGTGGTACGATAATATTTTGTAACCGATACTACTTAAAGGTCAGAATTTTTTTGTTACATAATCCAAAAACTTTTGGAGCTACCCTTTGCGTAGGTTTTTTATTAAATCATAAAATGTAAGCTTACCTCTATATTGTTAAAATATTAGTTTCTGGCTTTATGATAATGTAGATAACATTCTTGACGTGGGTTCATGTTGCTTGGTTAAACAATAATTACTTATTTCTTTGAAGATCCGCCTACACGGGTCGTGTGGCTATAAAGTTAGCGATTTTATTTTGCATAATTTAAGTACGAATTAATTTGTGAATTTCAATCACCTTTTCACCATTATAACATTCATAACTTAAGAGGCTACAGAAGCAGGTGCGTGTGTAGTGTTATTAACTAGATTTATCGAAAAAAAAATTGTCCCTACAGAACAACTCAAAAATCGTTATTTTTATTAAAATCGAGGTTCCGATCTCGACTGTTTCCTCCTTAAAAACTTAATCAATCGTAACTAAATTTCAGAATCTGAACAACAATGAAATAATACAATACAATACAATAAAATACTCTTTATTGCACACCTCACATAGTTTACAAGTAATACACAAGAAACAAAACAAATTAAACAGAGGTAACAACAGGCGGTCTTATCGCTTAAGAGCGATCTCTTCCAGACAACCTTTGGGTACTGTAGCTAATATAATCAGAATATATGGTAGGTGGCTCTAAGAAATATGAGAAGTAGAATAATCTAATAATCTGTGTCGGACCGTTTTTTTTTTTTTTGCAAATTGTTACCAATCTTGAGTATCACACCTTTTTTGCGCTATAATGAAAAATGCCGTTTTTGGAAATTTTTGATTGGCTCTAGCGTCTTAAAAAATATAAAAAAAATCAAAACGGTCTGACACACATAAAAATTATAATAATCAGTGTTGAAAAAATCATTGCTCTATCGTCAAAAACCAGGGAGGAAATAGTCGAGAGTGTTTGTCTGGAGAATTGAACCCTCTTGTATCGTCTTAAGGAAAGCCGAGAAAGAGGTAATGCTCTATAAAATAGTCACCAAAATCATATTTTTTTGGGGTTTCGTTTTTTAGGGTTCCGTAGTCAACTAGGAACCATTATAGTTTCGCCATGTCCGTCCGTCCGTCCGTCCGTCCGCGGATAATCTCAGTAACCGTTAGCACTAGAAAGCTGAAATTTGGTACCAATATGTATATCAATCACGCCAACAAAGTGCAAAAATAAAAAATGAGAAAAAATGTTTTGTTAGGGTACCCCCCCTACATGCAAAGTGGGGGCTGATATTTTTTTTCATTCCAACCCCAACGTGTGATATATTGTTGGATAGGTATTTAAAAATGAATAAGGGTTTACTAAAATCATTTTTTGATAATATTAATAGTTTCGGAAATAATCGCTCTTAAAGGAAAAACAAGTGCGTCCCCCCCTCTAACTTTTGAACCATATGTTTAAAAATATGAAAAAAATCACCAAAGTAGAACTTTGTAAAGACTTTCTAGGAAAATTGTTTTGAACTTGATAGGTTCAGTAGTTTTTGAGAAAAATACGAAAAACTACGGAACCCTACACTGAGCGTGGCCCGACACGCTCTTGGCCGGTTTTTTTTTTCATCTACTATATATAGTCCTCTACATCGATTTCGATGACGGCGACCTGAGCAATCAAAGTTGTTTTCTCATATGAGCTCTTATATGGCTGGCCGCCAAATTTACTTTTAAAGACTCGGTCACAATTATGGCAGTATAATTGACCGGTCGTGTTGTACGTATACACGTAGGAGGGCTTAGGTCTTTCCTTGAGTAATTGGCGTTGTAAGTCTAACGTCGTCATCTACTATTCAGAAACTGGAAGGTATTAAGTTAGGTACCACTCGCTTCTAAGAAAAATTAACTTTATTGACATGATTTTTTTTATATTAAGTACAATGGAAAAGTGTGTGTGTGTCTTTTTAGGGTTCCGTAGTCAACTAGGAACCCTTATAGTTTCGCCATGTCTGTCTGTTTGTCCGTCCGTCCGCGGATAATCTCAGTAACCGTAAGCACTAGAAATCTGAAATTTGGTACCAATATGTATATCAATCACGCCAACAAAGTGCAAAAATAAAAAATGGAAAAAAAATGTTTTATTAGGGTACCCCCCCTATATGTAAATTGGGGGCTGATATTTTTTTTCATTCCAAGCCCAACATGTGATATATTGTTGGATAGGTATTTAAAAATGAGTAAGGGTTTACTAAGATCGTTTTTTGATAATATTAATATTTTCGGAAATAATCGCTCTTAAAGGAAAAAAGTGCGTCCCCCCCTCTAACTTTTGAACCAAATGTTTAAAAAATATGAAAAAAATATCAAAAGTAGAACTTTATAAAGACTTTCTAGGAAAATTGTTTTGAACTTGATAGGTTCAGCAGTTTTTGAGAAAAATACGGAAAACTACGGAACCCTACACTGAGCGTGGCCCGACACGCTCTTGGCCAGTTTTTGTTTGTCCGTCCTCGCCGTGATAGACACGGCTAACGGAGCGACGAATTGACGTGGTTTTTAAATGGAGATATTTGAAGGGATGGAGAGTGACTTGGGCTATTTTTTGTCTCTTTCTAACCCCGCACCTCTCTATACTGGAGGGGGGAGGGTGGACATTGTATGGATTCCGCAATTTAGGAATGTAAAGCTAGCGAAGTCGCGAGCAAAAGCTAGTACCGAGCATAAATTAATATTTTTTTATTAAAAATTCAAAGCTGTAATAATTATATTCGAGGTGCGGTGGTTTCGAGGGTGCGGTGTGCTGATAACGAGAGGACTTACGGAACTGACTTATTCCGTCTATTATCCTTTGAGTCGTTGGCAACCCGAACCCTCCTTGGAACTTGTGCACTCCTTTTTACTGTTTATTTAACACAGCAAAAGGGAGTGTACAAGTTTCTAATGGGGAGGCAACGCGCATGTGACACTCTTTGAGTTGCAGGCGTCCATAGGTTACGGTACCGCTTTCCATCAGGCGGGCCATACGCTTGTTTGCCACCGACATAGTATAAAAAAATCTAAAATCGCTGATTTTGTGGCTTACACAGATTACCCCTCAGTCTTATCTGTTGTTGAAAATCAATGGTAATTTGTTCTTTATGAATTCCTTAAAGATATTATATTTCTGAAGAGAGGTAGATATAAGATAAGTATACATATTAAATGTTACTTTAAAATAATTATATTGCGTAATAGGATTAAATAGGTTCTTTATTTATAATAGTGAAACTCTTTAATGTAGGTATTTATGGAAGAAAAAAATATTTTTAATCATTTGACTTTTTGAATATAAAAAACTTAAGCACTAAAAAGGCGCATAATTTTAAAAAAATCATAAAATTTTGTATGGAGACTAAACTACAGTATAATAAAGAGTATACTATCGTAAAACGTGAACGCGAACAGTCACCCTGTCATATCTCACTCGTACAAGCATAGTACGCGTTCACCTACACGAGCTTAGACTGTGTGCTAGGAACGCGCCTCTTTCATAATACTCGTATATTTGATCGCCAGTGTCCGAGGTGTGACTAAATCTTCTCCTATACTTACAATATTTGTAGATGTGCGCAGCGTGTGTCTGTCTGTCTGTCTGTCTGTTTGTATATCTGTCTGTGTGTGTCTGTCTGTGGCATCGTATTATACCGTACCGATTTGGATTTAGTTTTTTTTTGTCTGAAATCTGAGTAAGTCGGGAGTGTTCTTAGTCATGTTTCATGAAAATCGGTCGACTATGTCGCGGTCGGGGGTTTTTTCAAAATTTTAATTTTGTGGTTAGGTTAGTTAGTGTCCAAATACAATATTACTTCGTTTATTTATCTTTCTTCTTAGTTAGGCTATTTTATAATATGACTAGCTTTTTCCCGCGGCTTCGCTCGCGTTAGAATGAGACAAAAAGTAGCCTATGTCACTCTCCATCCCTTCAACTATCTCCACTTAAAAAATCACGTCAATTTGTAGGTTCGTTTTGCCGTGAAAGACGGACAAACAAACAGACACACACTTTCCTATATATAATATTAGTATGGATTATAAAATTAAAATACAAAACCACTTACAAAACAATACAAAATATATGAATACATTATAAAAAACCTAACCTAAATTCCTTTATTTACATGAACATATTTACATAATTATATAAGAAACTAAGACTAAACTTAAAAGCTAGCTAATGTCTAAAATAGGCCCTTGAGGCATTGTACCAAGGATACTGGCGACATTTCCTCGCTGTATCGCAATGCTGATACGTTGTGCGAGGAAGTCGCCAGCTCTTCGGTCACCAGTTACCTCAACCAGACGCTTCGCGATTTCTGTGAACAACTTGTTCGCGCTGGGGCCCCATGGACCTAGAGTTTCAACACCAAAGGGTACAAAAAGGTATTCTTTGCCAAGACTTTTGTATTTATTACGTTTCAAAATTTCGGGTGCCGACGGTTAGGGCTGCAGAGAGAGGAACCGTTGGACTATACGCGCCGTGTCCAAGACCATTATTACTCTTTATTATACTATGTTTTGCTCGACCGTCTATACAAGGCATTGTAGTAAGTGATTTATGAAACAAAAGCATTCTCATACGAGTCGAAAAAAACAACTCAAATAAGTACTATAATAAATAAGATTCCTTAAAAGCCCTCACGTGACAAGCGAACTCACGAAAACCATTTAAACTGAAAGGGTTCCGTAGTTCTGGGGGCAGTAAAAAGCTTACCGCCACCGCGGGACCCTTATGGAACCCTAAATAAGAAAGTCTCATAATTCTCGTTTGGAGTGACGCATAACGTTGTATGTGACATGAGTATGTGCGTATTTTGTTTCTTAGTGAGTAATTTCACTTTATTTCGCCGAGTTTCTTGCCGGTCTGAGAAAATCTCGAGGCTGAGGCGTAGGGTTAGAGCCGGCGTAGCTTTATTTGACGTTCATATGCATTGACGACCGGTCTGGCGCAGTCGGTAGTGACCCTGCCTGCTACGCCGCGGTCCCGGGTTCGAATCCCGGTAAGGGCATTTATTTGTGTGATGAGCACAGATATTTGTTCCTGAGTCATGGATGTTTTCTATGTATATAAGTATTTATATATTATATATATCGTTGTCTGAGTACCCACAACACAAGCCTTCTTGAGCTTACCGTGGGCCTCAGTCAATCTGTGTAAGAATGTCCTATAATATTTATTTATTATTTATTATATGCGCATTGTAATATGCCTACTTGGAAAATAAATATTTCATTTCATTTCATCCATACTAATATTATAAATGGGAAAGTGTTTGTTTGTCTGTCTTTCACGGCAAAACGGAGCAATTAATTGACGTGATTTTTTAAGTGGAGGTAGTTGAAAGGTTGGAGAGTGGCATAGGCTACTTTTTGTCTCTTTCTAACCCCCCACTTTCCTAAAATGGAGGGTGGAAGTTTGTATAGAGCAGTCCGCAATTTTCGAGCTAACTTTCGAGCGAAGCTAGTATTGTATAAGTGGTGGTCGTGACGGGTTAAGAATTTCACCACCCCCTTTCTTCCCGCGGGTGTCGTAAAAGTCGACTGTGAGATATGTGTTAAATTGTTGCGTAGGCGAGAGGCTGGCAACCTGTCACTGCAATGTTACAGTTTCGTTTTCTTTCAACCCCTTATTTGCCAAGAGTGGCACTCAAACTTGAGTAGCTTCATGTGCTGTGCCTACTACCACTTCATGCGATACAGGCGTGATTGGATGTATACTGAAATCTTCTCGAGGCTGAGGCGTAGGGTTAGAGCCGGCGTAGCTTTATTTGACGTTCATATGCGCATTGTAATATGCCTACTTGAAAAATAAATATTTCATTTTATTTTCATTTTATGTATGTATGATGTTAAATAAAAAAAAACTATTCTATTCTATTCTACCTTAAAATTATTCGATTTCCTCATATTACAACTGTGTATATTATTATTTGAATAAGAAAAAATCTATGAACAAATATAATTAAAAATCCTTATACCAAGTTATAGAAGACAAGCCTTAGACAAAGTACTCCACAGCTTCAAGAGACAAGCCAAGAGACATTAAAAATGGAAAACTTGTACTTTTTAATTTTATAATGAGGCTTTTGAGGCTCTTCTCGTGAGATTCCATTGTTTACTTTAATATTATTAATATTTAATAGAACTTTCTGGATTTAATAGTCCGACTTAAGTTTCGTAAACATACACCGTGTTTCACTTAACACTAAAAACCTGAAAACCGTTTGTTCAGAGTCGAGAGTAGAATCGATTGAGCTATATATTGATGGGGGTAATATTTTTATTTAAATTAGTATTATTAGATAATTTTTATGTGCCTATTCTATTGTATTCATAATACAACATTGTGTATATCGCATTGCTAGAGGTTGTTTACCTTTTTCAGTATTTAGGGGTATTAATACTGGCTGGTTACTTGGACGATTATTTTTTCCGCTACGAGTTTGACGTTGTTTGTCAGTTTAATCTTAATGTTAATCACAAGCCTCCCTAATAACAAAGCTTGTAAAATGCATATACTCATCCTTGACTTCTTTATGAATTAGATAATGTATTGAAAAGGGATGGGTATATGCTAGATATTTCTCTTTTTGGTAGGTGGTCAGTAGGTTCTTGTTTTACTAGGGATGTTACTTTGTCGATTCGATTATCGATAAAATATGCACTTACTTATGTTCTAACCTTAAAAATAATATAAACTTGATACATATAAAAGTAACGAAAACGTATTATATCTATTATAAATATTTAGTTAAGATTATTATGGCTATTTAACTATAAAAGTCACATATTCATACTGTATTCTTGAATCTTGGCTAACCCATCTAACCATACCTACGGGTTGCAAATAAATGGTTTGTTTATGTACTTAAATACCTACATAAACTTTCATTTTTCTTCTCTTACTAAGGCCCATATCACATTATCATATATATTTCATCATAGATTATGCCTCCCTTCTTTAACGCGAAAAAAAGGACGGCATGTTGTCTGTGATCATACGATTTTTATGATAGTACAATATCGGCCTAAATAGTATGTGTAAAAAATACGAGTATATGAGAAATCAATACATTCTTCTCTTCTCTTTACGCAAAGACCTAAGTAAAATACTTTTCTTTCTTAGCATCTATCTCATGTGAAGTCCACCACTGAGAATCTACTTACCTCAATAATATTTTCTCTACCAAATGGAAAATAAAACAAACGGCAGTGTAGGTGACATAATTTATTATTACAATAGTTTCAACTATTTTTAATTTCTTTTAATCATCTATGAGAATATCTGGAAAAACTAAAAAATATTAATGGTTGAGTTCGCTAGAGTACCAGGTCCGTGATGCCTACCAATAAACATTCATGGCCTTTTTATTGCATGAATGTCGATAGGGTTATTATCCCTGACGTCGATAAAAATTACACAATTTACACATCACTATGACATAAACATAACCTAAAAACAGTTTGAAGAAATATCGAAAAAACATGAATAAAACTATGCAGAATTTAATACGGTATTAGTTATATATAAACTATCAATATCGTTTTTTATGTTTCGTTTAGATCCTACAAATAATATTACCAATAATTGAACGAAATTCACTAATGAAATGTTACATCTTCTTGGCAGTTTTCTTTTCACCATGTACGGGAATTACAGGCCTTAATCACACAAGCCACAGTCACATAAGGAACTTGAACACATCACAAATAATAACATAGCAGGTTCATCAACTATCTATTAGGAATAAACACAATATAATTAAAAATCGGCCAGATGACCGCCGAGATATTTGACTTAATATAATACGACTACGTACAGTTGTCAAAGGTGGACACCGACTGTGAAAGATAAACACATATTTAATTTAGCCGTATTATAACTTCTAAAAGGCATCCAAAAGGCACCATTTGACAATCGTTTAGTGACCACCTTCGGGAAAACGAAATAAGTTCGGGATTTTTGTCGCATTCGCTCATAAACAAAAAGTAATAGTGTGTTGTGAGTAAGATTCATGTCACCATGCTCTTATTTTAGTATGGCTTCCATGCTTTAGTTATACTTCCGTGGTTAATCATAAGTCATAATAAATGGAACTCGTACCTAATTGCAGCCATGTCATTTTGAATATTGGGTTTAAATTTGCTTACTGCGATTACCTGTCCAATTTGAAGTTTACTGTGACAAAGCTTTAAAGTGTTTTACAGTGACATGTTAGCTGTCTATTGGTAAACCTTATGTCGTTGCAGTAACGTACACAATTAAACAGTTTGAAGGTTTATGATGGTAGCTAGCAATTATTTTATTGAGTGTAGAGTTAAAAGCCGAGTAGAGCTGCACAGAAAGTTTAAAACTCAATTTAAAAAAATAATAATCATCAGATTAAAAAATGAACATTCTAGATACGTTTAAAAAAATAAAAATCCGTTGGGGTGTCTGAGCTTTTGAGTGATACCGGAAACACCGTGTATAAGAAAATTGCGGAATGTTACATACAAACTTCCATTCCTCATTTTAGGGAAGTGGGGGGGTTAGAAAGAGACAAAAAGTACTGTCACTCTCCATCCCTTTAACTATACGTGAATTCGTCGCTTCAAATGCGAAAAATATTTACTTTTAAGCTGTATAGTAAAATGTTGTAATATATAATACAATACAAAAATATTCTTTTCATCACACTCGCACACTAAATGTGATTTTCAAATGTGAATGTGAGTTATAGAAAAATCGTTCTCCCCAGGGAGTTATGAAATTTCCAGTACCGTATTTTTTTTTTAATCTTCTTACATATTTTTATATTTCAAGTGTGGTGAAAAACATTGTGTGTAACTCGGGGAGTATGAATATTACAAACACGAGTCTTTAAATCACTCCGGCAAGCCGTCGCGATTTAACTTACTCTCGTTAGTAATATTCAAGTTTCTCCCCTTGTTGCACAATGTACTATTATTCCTCTATACAGAGTGGGGCCTGTAACAAAGGCGAAGAATTGAACTGTAGGCTATTCTCCTTATACTGATCAACATTTGTTAAGTGACTTTTAAAAATTATGAAGTCTTTAAATTTTTAATTTTTCATACAAAATAAATATTAGCTTCAATGTACGCCATTATTGTTGTCATTGACGTTGTCTGTCACACTTTAGACTCAACAGAATTCGCAATACATTACCTCTTAGAAAAAACTTTCAAGGGTGATAAAAATCAAAATACAAGTTATTTTCAAAAGTCGCCGAACAAATGTTGATCAGTATAAGGAGAATAGCCTAGAGTTCAATTCTTCGCCTTTGTTACAGGCCCCACTCTGTATATTATGAAATTACCTACATTTACTAAACATATATATACATATAGTAAAACTTATTTGGCTTGTACAAAATACGAAAAACTTCTCGTGCTTGTCGCAATCGAGGCATCATATGTACGAAGTGCATTTAGACATGGCATTCTGCAATGTAAGCTTGAAACAGTTGTCTACTTTAAAAACCGGCCAAGAGCGTGTCGGGCCACGCTCAGTGTAGGGTTCCGTAGTTTTTCGTATTTTTCTCAAAAACTACTGAACCTATCAAGTTCAAAACAATTTTCCTAGAAAGTTTTTATAAAATTCTACTTTTGTGATTTTTTTCATATTTTTTAAACATATGGTTCAAAAGTTAGAGGGGGGGTCGCACATTTTTTTCCTTTAGGAGCGATTATTTCCGAAAATATTAATATTATCAAAAAACGATCTTAGTAAATCCTTATTCATTTTTAAATACCTATCCAACAATATATCACACGTTGGGGTTGGAATGAAAAAAAATATCAGCCCCCACTTTACATGTAGGGGGGGTATCCTAATAAAACATTTTTTTCCATTTTTTATTTTTGCACTTTGTTGGCGTGATTGATATACATATTGGTACCAAGTTTCAGCTTTCTAGTGCTAACGGTTACTGAGATTATCCGCGGACGGACGGACGGACGGACGGACAGACGGACAGACAGACATGGCGAAACTATAAGGGTTCCTAGTTAACTACGGAACCCTAAAAAGAGTTATTTCAAGAATATAGACACCTCTCACGCTTCGTGGCATAGAGGTATAAGGGAAGACTTGTAACACCATACATCAATAAATGCGGGTTATTTGTATAGGCATAGTTAAGTGACATCTAGCGACAATCACGCGTCAAATAGCGTGAATTATCAGTACCACTACTCAATACTAGGTGGCAACTGTGTCTCTTCTGTCAAAAATTTAATATTACAACAGTTTACAACTTATAGAAGGAATTGAAAATGGAATACTGATTAATACTATTGTAATATTAGCTAAAAATGTGGAATTCTGATTAATACAATTGTATTAACTAAAAATTGGTGTACCTTTTACACTTCGTACCTATTAAAATGTATTTTCTTTTTGCAGGTAATCTTCAAACAGTCCTGTCAAAAAAAAAAAAACATTCAGTCGAATTGAGAACCTCCTCCTTTTTTGAAGTCGGTTAAAAATTGAAAAGGAGGGGTTTTCTGTTAAATAATGTTTGTTAGCCGGTAAGTAATTTTATTTAGTGCACATTTTCAAATATAAAAAGTTAAATAAGAATTCGAACGATATATCATTCATCTAAATCGGTTATGGCATTCCGAAGTTATGGTGGAACAAAGAAACTCACATACTTAGATACATACTTACAAACATGAACGCTGAAAACAATACGCTCTGTTTTTAGGCAGTCTTTTAAAAAATGATATTTTTGTCAAAAGTTCACTTATTTTTTTGAGTATGAAGTTATAAATGTTATAATCGTTCAAAATCATATACGGTACAAATTGGATACATTTAAAAAAACATTCAGTCGAATTGAGAACCTCCTCCTTTTTTTGAAGTCGGTTAAAAATAATCCTAAATGTAGTAATATATTGAGCAAATCCTTAATAAATTAAACAAGCTATAGATTAGCTTTTCCCAGTGATATCATTTGTGTGGAATTAGCAATTTGTGTAGCGCCTGATAAAAGTTAAAAGCAATTACTCAATTCAAGCAAAATGTTAAGATCAATTAACAGGCGCTTCCATAATTACTTCGCTTTCTGAGAGAAATTGAGATAATTTTTGATTCTTATGAACTGATTTATGGATAAAAACTTATCTTCCTTCCTCGAGCCTCTAACAGGTTATTTATTAAATATTATTTAAAATATTAATTTATTTGAAAACAATTCTACTACATTATTTGTATCGGCATAGTTACAGTGACATCTAGCGACAATCACGCATCAATCACGCCTAAATTATCAGTACTGCTACTTGTCAATAGATGTCGCGACGCACGAAGAGTCTAATGCTCACCAATTTTTAGATAATATTACAATAGTGTTAATCAGTCTTCTGTTTTCAATTCCTTCTGCTTGTAATATGAGTTGTAAACTGTTCTAATACTAATTTTTTGACAGATGAAATACTGCTGACACCTAGTATCGAGTAGTGGTACTGATAATTCACGCTATTTGACACGTGATTGACGCGTGATTGTCGCTAGATGTCACTATAACTATGCCTATACAAATAACTCGTATTTAATGATGCATGGAGTTACAACTCTTCTCTTACTTATTGTTACTTCCCTTAATTACGAATTGAACGGAATAAACGTAAACAAACTGCTGTCACTGTCAAAGTAACACGTGCAGCTCAAGTCAGGGGTTCTCATAGTAAGGGCCGAGAGAAAATCAAATTACTTTTAACTAAGTTATTAAAATTCACTACCACCTAGTCTCAAAAGTTGCTGAAAAATAATGTTTAGCGGCCCGCTACTTGGTCGCCCAGGTACATTTCCACAGTAATACCAGTGCAATAAACAAACTACCCGACGAAAACGGCTTTTTAATTTCAATAAATATACCAAAACGTTTAGTGTTGAAATTTATTTTCGTTTTAACAGAGTCATTATTTGTGTAATGGAATATGTAAATATTTTTAACAAACCTGTAAAATATCGGCAATTTTGATACCTCGAATGGTGCAATTTTTTTATAGCACTGGCCACACTTTTGTTTACAATAATTCCGGCTAATTAAAAATAGGAGTATATTTCTCTATGGTGATGTTAACACACATATTGTCGCATTTATAATATTAGTATGGATATAACTCACAAAGCGCTTGATATCTGTCATTGTCAGACGCTAACTTGAATTATATAACCATTGCGGGGGCGAATGTAAACGTATTTTAACGTCATGTTTTTTAAATTGATATTTCAAAGTATGAGGATAATTGAGTTCATATTATATGTATATCTCTGTATACTGTGTATGCTGGTAACATACCTAGTAGGTTAAGACAGTCACCGGCAGAAATATCGTATTACATGTAAAAAAACTGGACGCTGTTTCGATTCCAGCCGTGGTGGTAAGGTCACTTTTTTAGTCTATTGTATACAGTGTTTTACAAAATTACCTAATTGCTTTGTTAGCGACCGATTTAAAAATATTACTTAAAAATAGACGAGTGGCGTGGGTAACTTGGGCGTGGGTAAATTTGAGGCGAAGCCGAAAATTGTTTATAAAGGCGCCACGAGTATTTTTTGACTCAGTTAAACACCGTTGCATACAATACTTTATCTACGACCATGCACTTAGTTTTTAATAGTTTTCTTATAACTTTTGTGAAATTCACACTGTTTCTTGTATTTTGACGCAAAGGTTTGCACTGTCAGCGCAGCTGCCCAAAGTCTTCCCGCGCACGAGCGCAGTATTGTTATAACAATGCGTTGTCATGGTTACAGAGCCAAACAATGCGTTTTCCATTTTTTGGTTACTGTGCGCTTGCGCGGAAAGCAGGCGGACGCTGGCTTTGGGGAATAGACTTTTATGTAGGGTCTTAAAGATCTATGCACGACCCTGTAAATGACGAGTAACAATTCGGGAGTAGAAAAAATATTTTTTCTACTCCCGAACTGTTATTCGTCATTTACAGGGTCGTGCACAGATCTTTAAAACCCTACATAAAGGTCTATTCCCCAAAGGCAGCCTCCGCCGGCTTTCCGCGCATGCGCGCAGTATCGAAAAAACTGAAAACGCATTGTTTGGCTCTGTAACCATGGCAACGACTTATAACAACACTGCGCGCGTACGCGGGAAGGCTTTGGGCAGCCGAACTGACAGTGCAAACCTTTGCGTTAAAATACAGGAAACAGTGTGAATTTCACGAAAGTTATTCAAAAAAACTATTAAAACTAAGTGCATGGTCGTAGAAAAAGTATTGTATGCAACGGTGTTTAACTGAGTCAAAAAATACTCGTGGCGTCTCAATAACAATTTTCGGCTTCGCCTCAAATTGTTACCCACGCCACTCGTCTTTTTTGACCTCCTTTAAACGTCTGTTGCATAAAATACTAATGTCAGTTTTTTCAGCGTCTATTCTATTTTTACCAAAACAAAGTTGTCACGCGAATAAATTAGTCGAATATAACCTGCGTGTTACGTTTCAAAATGGAGGTTGCGCGTATAATTTGATCTGACGTAGCACAATATTATTGTTCGCCGAACTTGAATAGCCTGGCTGGGAAATTGGGATTTCGTACTGTGTTAAAATTGACTCTGAAATATTTTGTTGAACTGAATGGAGGAATATTAGCTGCATAAATATATTATGTATAAAATATAACATGTATATTAATATATACTTATGTACCATGAAAATACAAGACGTACAATACAAAATAACATACATACATACATACGATCACGCCTATATCCCATAAAGGGGTAGGCAGAGCACATGAAACTACTGAAGCTTCAGGGTCACTCTTGGCAAATAAGGGGTTAAAAGAAAACGAAACTGTGGCATTGCAGTGACAGGTTGCCAGCCTCTCGCCTACACCACAATTTAACCCATATCCCATAGTCGACTTCTACGACACCCACGGGAAGAAAAGGGGTGGTGAAATTCTTAACCCGTCACCACACAGGCAACAAAATAAATAAGTAAATATCGTTGGCTCTCAGCAGACATTGTGACTTTAATTTCGAAATATATTTTCACATTGGCACCGTCTCACCTCCAACGGACCAACATAAAAGCGGGCGCAGCGGCAGAAAGTGCCGAAATTTTGAAACGTAATAAATACAAAAGTCTTGGCAAAGAATACCTTTTTGTACCCTTTGGTGTAGAAACTCTAGGTCCATGGGGCCCCAGCGCGAACAAGTTGTTCACAGAAATCGCGAAGCGTCTGGTTGAGGTAACTGGTGACCGAAGAGCTGGCGACTTCCTCGCACAACGTATCAGCATTGCGATACAGCGAGGAAATGTCGCCAGTATCCTTGGTACAATGGGCCTATTTTAGACATTAGCTAGCTTTTAAGTTTAGTCTTATAGTTTCTTATATAATTATGTAAATATGTTCATGTAAATAAATAAAGTGATTTTACCTTTATCGAAACGAAACGCTCGTAGATATATATCTCTATCGCTCTTGCGTATTGGCGTGACAGAGCCAGACTACCTTTCGCGGCGTTTCGTTTCCGTTTCGCGTCGTAGAAATGCCATTCGGCTACCAGGCCTGTAGCCCATAAAGGGGTAGGCAAATCACATAAAACTACTCAAGTTTCAATGCCATTTCAGGGCAAAATACGGGGTTGAAAGAAACCGAAATTGTGACATTGCAGTGACAGGTTGCCAGCCTATCGCCTTAAATAAAGCTTTTATCTATCTATCTATCTATACAATACAATACAATACAATACAATACAATACAATACTCTTTATTGCACACCTTGATAAAATACAACAATACAAAACAAGGAAGAAACACGAACAAAGGTAAACAACAGACGGTCTTATCGCTAAAGAGCGATTTCTTCCAGACAACCTTAAGGTAGCGGAAATTGATAAATTTACATAATGTCAGTAGGTGTCAGCAAATTCGAAGAAATAAACTTATCGCACAATATAGGCAAAAAAAATTAACATACATATCTATCTATGCCACAATAGGCTAGTTTCCTCTACTTAAAATAAAATATTGTATGCAGTGTACGAAATAAAGCACCACATAATTAGAAGGAAAATTTAGACAGTAGTTATGTTTAAACATAATTTATATTTAATAAGTCAAAGAGAAAGTTAAAAAGTAAATAAATTGACCGTGACGTCACTCCTCAGTATTTCATAGTAATTCCATATTAGCAAATCGTTTTGACAGTTCATAAAAAGAAGCTGATTAGGAAACTAGCCTAGTTAATCCATATCTCACAGTCGACTTCTACGACACCCACAGGAAGAAAGGGGGTGGTGAAATTCTTAACCCATCACCACAAGGGGTCTCAAAAATGATGAACACGTATATTTCCTATCACAGGTAAGCAAAAATGGATGGATGGTGGCTATGGGGTATGGGTTAAATTGTGGCGTAGGCGAGAGGCTGGCAACCTGTCACTGCAATGTCACAGTTTCGTTTTCTTTCAACCCCTTATTTGCCAAGAGTGGCACTGAAGCTTTAGTAGTTTCATGTGTTCTGCCTACCCCTTTATGGAATACAGGCGTGATTGTATGTATGCATGTAGGTAAGCAAAAATGTCTGTACATAAGTCTGACATGATGGGCCATCATCCACCTCCTTGCATTATCCCGGCATTTTCCACGGCTCATGGGAGCCTGGGGCCCGCTTTGACAACCAATCCCAAGATTTGGCGTAGGCACTAGTTTAACGAAAGCGACTGCCATCTGATCTTCCAACCCGAAGGGTAACTAATACGTAACTAGGCCTTATTGGAATTAGTCCGGTTTCCTCACGATTCCTTCACCGAAAAGCGACTGGCGAATATCAAATGACATTTCGCACATAAGTTCCGAATTATAAAACATATTAGAAGGGAAAATAGAAGGAAAAGGAGGGAGAGGAAGACCAAGGACAGCATGGAGTACAAATATTAGGGATTGGACCGGCATTAAAGACACCGCCATCATGTCTAGAACGGCAAAGAGTAGAGAAAACTTTCGCATGATGATCGCCGACATCCGATAGGATATGGCACTATAAGAAGAAGACTTATTTCTTCTATCTATCTATCGCCGGAAGATCAGCGCTGACCCCTGGGTCAGCATCTATGCTGAGGCGGGACCATTTCGTGGTAAACCCGTCATACATTTTTTAATATCAATTGTAAAATTGTATATAATATTTATGTAGATAATTATGTGTTTACCATAAATAAACTATTGAATCTTGAATCTATCGATACGACCTTCAAAACCAAGGGAAGAGCGTACACCCATCTTAAAGGTGGCAACGCACCTCCTCTCGTGTTTCGGGTGTCCCATAGGCGGCGGTGATCGCTTACCACCAGGTGACCTGCCCGCTCGTTTGCCTCCCATTGCATAAAAAAATCTAAATAGAGTTCTATAGAATCGCCGTATCCTTATTTTTAACATCTTTGAATGGAACAAAGGGACTGGAAGTTTCCAAGCGTTTCATCCCTCTGGGGTTTATTTGCGGTCGCCATTTTGTAACTTTCGTTCGGATTTAAAAGTCACTGTTGGTAAGTTAAGTACTTGAAATGTTTGGGGACAAATTGTTTGCTAGATGAATAATACTACTCGTACATTTCGATACAAGTGCGAAAAAGAGGAGGTTCGAAACGAGAGGCGATAAATTAAAACACGACCAAAGTGTGACGACGGAAGTGTTTTAAATCGACACGAGTAACGAATCTCTTTTTCGCACGTGTATCGAACGACGTTTTTCAGTACAGATGGCCCTCCGAAGTTTCGACATGACATATAATGAACCACTTCTCGCACTAGTGCGTAAAAAAACACCATCTGTACTGAATAACGATAATGTACCTAATGATATCCTTAGGTTTATTATTTGACCCATTTGACACATAATAACCATTTCTCTGATTTATGTGTAAATATGTTATGTATGTTTCCCGTGTGGTGACGGGTTAAGAATTTCACCACCCCCTTTCTTCCCGTGGGTGTCGTAGAAGTCGACTGTGGGATATGGGTTAAATTGTGGCGTAGGCGAGAGGCTGGCAACCTGTCACTGCAATGTCACAATTCAGATTTCTTTCAACCCCTTTTTGCCAAGAGTGGCACTGAATGAAACTTAGTAGTTCATGTGCTCTGCCTCCCCCTTTATGGGATACAGGCGTGATTATATGTATGTATGTATGTTAAATACCAATATATGGCGCCACCTATTCGAGAAGATTTATTCTTAATATTTCGACCGTAAGTTTTTTTCTTGGATTATTTATTTTACATAGTCTACAAACTATTTTTATTGGTTTTTATTTACTTTGAGGACGTTTTAATTTACGTTGGTCAAATACATTATATTACTTATTTATTTATTTAAATTTTATTGCACAAATTTACAAAAAATAGTACGAATTTCGGACTTAACGCGTTGAGGCATTCTCTATCAGTCAACCATTGGGCTCAACAGAGACCTTAGTTTGGTGCAGGATTTTTAAAATTAAATAAGAAAACACAAGTCAATATTCACAATTTCACACTTATCGCAATAAACCTAATTATATACATATTCAGAATAAAATAATATATAAATAAACATAAGTACATATATACAGGGTGCCCGGTAATTAATGGACAACCTTTTAACCACCAAGAGGGCACCTTATACTGGTCCAGAAAATCGACTTTTAGGTTTAGTAAAAGTCGCCTGGTTTTCGAGATTTTCACACTTTTTAAAATTTTAGGTAGTATTAAAATTTTAAAAATTGTGAAAATCTCGAAAACCAGGCGACTTTTACTAAACCATTTTTTGACCAGTATAAGGTGCCCTCTTGGTGGTTAAAAGGCCTGTCGCCTGGTTTTCGAGATTTTCACACTTTATGTCGGTACTAACCTTAATGTCGGTTTTCTGGGCCACTATAAGGTGCCCTCTTGGTGGTTAAAAGGTTGCCCATTAATATCCATTGAAATTTTAGAAAGTGTGAAAATCTCGAAAACCAGGCGACTTTTACTAAACCTTAATGTCGATTTTCTGGACCAGTATAAGGTGCCCTCTTGGTGGATAAAAGGTTGTCCATTAATTACCGGGCACCCTGTATAATAATTTCCTACCTAGTGTGAGGCATAATACAAGTACTTAGTCACGACTCACTGTGGTTATACAATTAATGTACTTATTCATTTATTCCAAAAGGCGGACTTAATGCTTAATAGCCAACCAACAGGCCAAAAATTAAGGTAGGCTACGTCAGGGACACAGCCGCGATGGATAACGTGAAACGTAGGTGTGGACCACCGCTGTTGAGGAGGGGACGTAACTAACTAGCGAAGGCCGCAGGCCGAGCTGCGGACAGACAGTGCTCCCGCACAGAGCAATAAAAAATGTGTGTAAAAAGCGAAGCGGCGGGCCGGAGGCCCAACGCTGAGCTTCGAAACTCAGCGAAGGCCGAAGGCCGAGCTCCGCGTAGGGCCGAAGGCCCGGAGCGTCCCTGAAGCGCTCCCAAGCACGCGAGGCCGCAGGCCTCGCTGCGGACAGATAGCGCTCCCACACAGAGCAATAATAAAAGTGTCTAAAATGCGAAGCGGCGGGCCGGAGGCCCAACGCTGAGCTTCGAAACTCAGCGAAGGCCGAAGGCCGAGCTCCGCGTAGGGCCGAAGGCCCGGAGCGTCCCCGAAGCGCTCCCTAGCACGCGAGGCCGCAGGCCGAGCTGCGGACAGATAGCGCTCCCACACAGAGCAACAATAAAAGTGTCTAAAAAGCGAAGCGGCGGGCCGGAGGCCCAACGCTGAGCTTCGAAACCCAGCGAAGGCCGAAGGCCGAGCTCCGCGTAGGGCCGAAGGCCCGGAGCGTCCTCGAAGCGCTCCCAAGCACGCGAGGCCGCAGGCCTCGCTGCGGACAGATAGCGCTCCCACACAAGGCAATAATAAAAGTGTCTAAGAAGCGAAGCGGCGGGCCGGAGGCCCAACGCTGAGCTTCGAAAATCAGCGAAGGCCGAAGGCCGAGCTCCGCGTAGGGCCGAAGGCCCGGAGCGTCCCCGAAACGCTCCCTAGCACGCGAGGCCGCAGGCCGAGCTGCGGACAGATAGCGCTCCCACACAGAGCAACAATAAAAGTGTCTAAAAAGCGAAGCGGCGGGCCGGAGGCCCAACGCTGAGCTTCGAAACCCAGCGAAGGCCGAAGGCCGAGCTCCGCGTAGGGCCGAAGGCCCGGAGCGTCCCCGAAGAGCTCCCAAGCACGCGAGGCTGCAGGCCGAGCTGCGGACAGATAGTGCTCCCACACAGAGCAATAATAAAAGTGTCTAAAAAGCGAAGCGGCGGGCCGGAGGCCCAACGCTAAGCTTCGAAACCCAGCGAAGGCCGAAGGCCGAGCTCCGCGTAGGGCCGAAGGCCCGGAGCGTCCCCGAAGCGCTCCCTAGCACGCGAGGCCGCAGGCCGAGCTGCGGACAGATAGCGCTCCCACACAGAGCAACAATAAAAGTGTCTAAAAAGCGAAGCGGCGGGCCGGAGGCCCAACGCTGAGCTTTGAAACCCAGCGAAGGCCGAAGGCCGAGCTCCGCGTAGGGCCGAAGGCCCGGAGCGTCCTCGAAGCGCTCCCAAGCACGCGAGGCCGCAGGCCTCGCTGCGGACAGATAGCGCTCCCACACAAGGCAATAATAAAAGTGTCTAAGAAGCGAAGCGGCGGGCCGGAGGCCCAACGCTGAGCTTCGAAAATCAGCGAAGGCCGAAGGCCGAGCTCCGCGTAGGGCCGAAGGCCCGGAGCGTCCCCGAAGCGCTCCCTAGCACGCGAGGCCGCAGGCCGAGCTGCGGACAGATAGCGCTCCCACACAGAGCAACAATAAAAGTGTCTAAAAAGCGAAGCGGCGGGCCGGAGGCCCAACGCTGAGCTTCGAAACCCAGCGAAGGCCGAAGGCCGAGCTCCGCGTAGGGCCGAAGGCCCGGAGCGTCCCCGAAGAGCTCCCAAGCACGCGAGGCTGCAGGCCGAGCTGCGGACAGATAGTGCTCCCACACAGAGCAATAATAAGAGTGTCTAAAAAGCGAAGCGGCGGGCCAGAGGCCCAACGCTGAGCTTCGAAACCCAGCGAAGGCCGAAGGCCGAGCTGCGGACAGATAGTGCCCCCACACAGAGCAATAATAAAAGTATCTAAAAAGCGAAGCGGCGGGCCGGAGACCCAACGCTGAGCTTCGAAACTCAGCGAAGGCCGAAGGCCGAGCTCCGCGTAGGGCCAAAGGTCCGGAGCGTCCCCGAGTCGCTCCCAAGCACGCGAGGCCGCAGGCTGAGCTGCGGATAGATAGCGCTCCCACACAGAGCAATAATAAAAGTGTCTAAAAAGCGAAGCGGCGGTCCAGAGGCCCGACGCTAAGTATCGAAACCCAGCGAAGGCCGAAGGCCGAGCTCCGCGTAGGGCCAAAGGCCCGGAGCGTCCCCGATGCGCTCTCAAGTACGCGAGAGCGCATGCCGAGCTGCGGACAGACAGTGCTCTCAGGCAGAACAATAATAAAAGTGTGTAAAATGTGTTCCGCGTGAGAGCACTATCTATCTACAGCTCGGCCTGCGGCCTCGCGTGAAAACACGAAAGGTAAACAAAAGACAAGACCTAGGTACATATAAATAAATAAATATTGGACGACACCTTACACAGATCAACCTAGCCCCAAACTAAGCAAAGCTGCACTATGGGTGCTAGGCGACGATATACATACTTATTATACAGAAAACATCCATGACTCAGGAACAAATACCTACCTGTGTTCGTTACACAATTAAATGCCCTTACCGGGATTCGAACCCAAGACCGCGCGCCGCGGCTTAGCAGGCAGGGTACTATAAACTACGTCAGACCAGTCGTCTAAGTGTAAGTAGTAGGTACGTATAATGTCGCTGGCACTTATACTACATAGCTAGTCTTACAATTAGTTTGAGGACTTCGACGCTAATAGGTTCGTTTTATGGAAGGTGTCTTCTAATATACATATTTGAGTATCTTTGTATATTTACAACTATAAATTTTCGATACCCATCAAAAAGACCAAATTCTCAAGCAAACACCCGAACATTAAAAATACCAAATTCTCAAGCAAACACCCGAACATTAAAAATACCAAATTCTCAAGCAACCGCTGCCGGTTCCATTTACTGCCGCCGCGCCGCTACAGATTCTGATGCATTATTTGAGAATATTAATATGTTACTTACTGAATTTGAACTACAATGAATCATTAGGTATTGTTTGATCTTAGTAATAAAAGTATTTCGCGGCAGTTTAATGTTTTAAATTTTGCATACGATGGCCTTACACGAATCGAAAGAGACAACATTGCTGCCATACATTCTAATACTTATTTGAGCAGGTGAATATGTTTTACTATAGAAAAAGTATATTTATTGTAATCCTCACTAGTTAGTTTTAGTATTTTAAGTACTTTTTTACGGTTACATGCTTTAATTTTTGCATACGGTGGCCTTAAACGAATCGGAAGGGACAAGATTGCTTCGGTATGTTATATGCGACGGCGGCGCCATACATTCTAATGCATATTTGAGGAGATTAATATGTTTTACTATAGAAAATGTATATTTATTGTGATCTTTATTAGTTAATCTTAGTATTTTTAATAATTTTTGATTGTTGTATGCTTTAATTTTCCCATACGATTGCCTCAAACGAATTGAAAGAGTCACGATTGCCAACAAGTTTCAGTACATTGGCAGCCGTTGCCGCCGCCATAGTTTCTAATGCATTATTTGATAAGATGAATAAGTTTTACTATAGATAATGTACATTTATTTTAATCCTTATTAGTTAATCGTAGTGTTTTGAGTAATTTTTGACAGTTGTATGCTTTAATTTTTGCATACGATGTCCTCAAATATGAACAATCGCCATTTTTTTGTAAAAATTGCCACATTATTGAATTTTTCCAGCTGGTCATAAATAAATATGTTAGTTTTTTATAATATTTAGATAATTAAGCACTAGATCTATCTAACAATACTATTTTATCGTATAGCACAATACAATTTTTGTACGTAATTGCTGAACAAACACTACAAAAAACGTAATTTTTGGCCCGAATTGAACGCTTTTACCCCAAAAGTGGCACCATCTGTATCAGCAAATTATGTATGTCCGAGTAATGGCTACTTTCCCCTTTACGGTCATATTAAAATTGTCTATGTAGGTATTATAGTTACAGAGATATAAGCCACGGCGCCATAACACTTTTCGTTACACCTGGTTTTCGGTCCGGTCACTCTACTACGGGTTTTTAAAGACGTTCACCTAACGTTTCACGTCAAAAGAGAAATTTAAAACCGAAAATTAAATGTAATAAAAAGAAAACACGGTGTATATCATAAGTTGGAACAAAGCGTGTAATGTCGGTTGAACCGTTTATCTATAGTCCGGAGGATCGATGTTATCAAATATTTAATGGGTCATAACCCAATTACTTGCTATAGCGACGCGTTCTTGGTTTCCGTCAATATAGAATAGAATAGATTATTTTATATTTAATATAAATAAATATAAATATTGGGGGACCTCTTACACAGATCAACTTAGCCCCAAACTAAGCAAAGCTTGTACTATTGGGTGCTAAGCGACGATATACATACTTAAATAGATAAATACATACTTATATACATAGAAAACATCCATGACTCAGGAACAAATATCTGTACTCATCACACAAATAAATGCCCTTACCGAACCCAGGACCGCGGCGCAGCAGGCAGGGTCACTACCGACTGAGCCAGACCGGTCGTCTTTTTTTAACATCAGTTTGGACAAATATAACAAAGATAAATACAACACAATCTAGATGTTAAATTGGGAGCCCACAGCGCTTCGGCATGCAGTGGCATATTGCCACGTCATGCCGAAGCGCTGATTTTCATTTTATCAAATACTGAAAGCAACGAGGAAAGAGTATTATGTACTAGCTTTTGACCGCGGCTTCGCTCGCGTTAGAAAGAGACAGAAAGTAGCCTATGTCACTTTCAACTGTCTTCATTTCAAAAATCACGTCAATTCGTCGCTTCGTTTTGCCGTTTTGGGACAAACAAACAGACACACACACTTTCCCATTTATTTATAATATTAATATGGATAGATAACCTAACCACAAAATTAAAATTTTGAAAAAACCTCCGACATAGCGGACCGATTTTAATGAAACATGGCTAAGAACACTCCCGACTAATTCAGCTTTCAAACAAAAAAAAACCGGCCAAGTGCGAGTCGGACTCGCGCACCGAGGGTTCCGTACAAAATTAAAAATTTATGGTTTTCGTAATTTTTCCTTTATCTATGCTATAAGACGTTGCTTCGTACCAAATTTCAAGATTCTGAGTTCACGGGAAGCACCCTGTAGGTTTTGATTCCCTTGCAAGTGTCGAAAATTTGCGGCATAAACGGCTGTATCTTTTGATTGCGTTGGCTTAGAAGTTTGATTTTTTCACAGCTTCAAGGGACAGTAGACCTGATTAATTGATATAAATTTCAGCTTCATACCTCCACGCGTTCCTGAGAAAAAGGGTCTTGACAGACGGACGGACGGACGGACAGACGGACAACAAAGTGATCCTATAAGGGTTCCGTTTTTTCCTTTTGAGGTACGGAACCCTAAAAATAAACTAAAACAAAATGCCACAGACAGACACACACACAGACAGACGGATAGACAAACCGACAGACAGACAGACACGTCAAACTTATAACACCACGTCGTTTTTGAGTCGGGGGTTAAAAACTGTTCTGCGACATTACAAATCCACCATTTTGCTATTTCAAACAATTTTCACCTAAAATCTACCCCAGTTTGGCAAAAAATGGCAGCACTGAGTGCTTGGATTGGGGACCATTAGTGGTCACTATTAGACTTGGGAACGCTCCGTCAAAGACCAGTTAGTCACACAGACTGCATGGGAATGAGTTCTATCCTCGTATATAAGGCCCACCTTAGCACAGTATAATAAAGAGTACTATCGTACAGTATGGCCACTCCCGCTCCCCGCTGAAAGAGCCGCCCACCCCCTCTCGCTTACCTCACAGTTACCGCCTGTCAAAAGCGCGAACAGCTAGCATGTATCCTAGCGCTTTTGAGCTTGTGAAGCATGTATCCGAGTGTATAAATGGCAAAATACCTGTAGTTTCTTTGTTTCTGGATCTAAGTAAAGCCTTTGACTACGTAAACCACGATAAACTCCTCGGGAAACTTGAATGTTATGGAATAAGAGGCGTAGCACTAGAATGGGTTAAAAGTTATTTATCGAATAGGAAACAATGTACAGAAATTGTTAAAATTCAAAAAATGAAAAATCATTATGTCAAAGTCAAATATCGATCAAATTTTCGTGAAATTAAAACTGGAGTGCCTCAAGGGAGCAATTTGGGCCCCCTTTTATTTTTAGTCTATATAAATGACCTTCCTCTTACTATTCCCCACAAATGCATATTATTCGCTGATGACACTACAATATTGATAAAGGGAGATAATATTCATGAATACGAGAATAATATAAATGATACATTAGCTGACATAAATAATTGGACAATCTGTAATAATTTAAATTTAAATATAGAAAAGACATTTTTTATTCAATTTCATTCATATAACAGTAATCCATTGCAATTAAATATTAATTATAATAGCCATTGTATATCAAATTGTGAACATATTAAGTTTTTGGGATTATATATTGACCAGCACCTTAATTGGAAAAAACATATCGATTATGTCTGCAGCAGAATAGATAGATTCGTATTTGCTCTGAGAAAACTTAAAGATACTGTGAATACTGCAGCGGCGCTCACAGCCTATCATGGCTATGTGTCCTCGGTGCTCAATTATGGTTTGCTACTTTGGGGTAATTCTGTTGATGCCGAAAGAGCCCTACTGCAACAAAAAAAATGCATCCGTGCAATACTTGGCGCATGGGTAATAGACAGTTGCCGACCACTTTTTAAGGAATTAAAAATATTGCCATTAGCTAGTATGTATATTTTAAAAGCATGCCTATTTGTAAGAGATCGGCCAGACATATTTAAAATGAGATCAGAGTTCTTCTCAGGAACACAGAGATCTCAATATCAAAACCTGATATATCAGCCAAGATGCAACACGGCTATATACAAAAATAATGCATATAATATGTGTATTCTACTGTATAATAATGCTCCCAATGATATAAGATGTTTAAAAACAACTGATTTTCGGAAGAAAATGAGAAGTTTTCTGTTAGAACAATGCTTTTATAGTGTAAAGGAATATATTGAACATAATAATATTAATAAGTAGGTAATCAATGTCTAATTCAAATTAAATTATATTCAATGTACCGTAATAAATAATAATGATAATTTTCTAATGTAATCCTAATGTTATGTATTAGTAGCTTTTTTTTGTTTCTTTAATATTTGCACATCGTTTAACCACGATAGAATACTGTGACTGAAAATTCTTACAAGAACAACCTGTAACTACAATTAAGTATTCTTGCAAATAAATGATTGATTGATTGATTGATTGATTGAACAGTCGACCTGTCATATCTCACTCATACAAGCATGGTACGCGTTCACCTACACGAGCTTAGACTGTGTGCTAGGAACGCGCCTCTTTCATATATTTGATGCCAGTGTCCGAGATGTGACTATAGTTAGATTTCCCATTTTGAATTTGAACCTTTCTATAAGAAGTAAATTGGTAAGATTTTCGTTTGTTTCAAAAAGCAATGTAACAATGGAAATTCTACTTTATTTCGTTGATTAAAGATTAAAATTCGTGTGCAACAACTATCTACATTGTAATGTACATTGGGCCTTTGGATTGGGACAAACAAATATTACACACTTTCCCATTTACCTCTAAAATATTAGTATGGATATAAACTAGACGTACAGTCTATCTTACAAACATGTCTGTACAAGCACTAAGACTTTATGTATGCGGGTTCATTGACCTGTCTTGAAGAATGTTTACTTTTGCCAGCTGGCAACGTTGCATTGCTTACATTCTGTTTGTAATATTTCGTTTGCAGATGTTAGTTTTTACAATAGTGAGAGAAAGGCAATAGTAGATCTTAATGAAGATATCAAAGGTACGGAGAAGATTTAATAGCTGACTGTGTCACTAGAGATCAAAATAATCTACATATACGAGTATATTATAATTACCTGTACAGGTATTATAATTACCTGTGTGGTAACGGGTTAAGAATTTCACCACCCCCTTTCTTCCCGTGGGTGTCGTAGAAGGCGACTAATATGGGATATGGGTTAAATTGTGGCGTAGGCGAGAGGCTGGCAACCTGTCACTGCAATGTCACAGTTTCGTTTTCTTTCAACCCCTTATTTGCCAAGAGTGGCACTGAAGCTTTAGTAGTTTCATGTGTTCTGCCTACGCCTTTATGGGAAAATACAGCGCTGGTAGCCTAGGGGTAAGTACATGCGACTTTCGTTCCGTAGGTCGAACCCCAGCTCGCACCAATGAGTTTTTTGGAATTTATGTGCGAAATGTCATTTGATATTTGCCAGTCGCTTTTCGGTGAAGGAAAACATCGCGAGGAAACCGGACTAATTCCAATAAGGTCTGGTTACCCTTCGCGTTGGAAGGTCAGACGGCAGTAACTTTCGTAAAAACTAGTGCCAACGCCAAATCTTGGGATTAGTTGTCAAAGCGGACCCCAGGCTCCTATGAGCCGCGGCAAGTGTCGGGATAACGCAAGAAGGATGATGATAAACAAACAGTCATTTACTGAACATGAAAAGGTAAAACGCCAGAGAATCGAATGGGGGATATCGATTCGCTCGATTAGAATATTTACTTAGTCCGATAGGGCAATTCGAAAGTGCACTGATGTTAGAATGACATCTAACTGATACTAATGTCAGTCAGTTACCGTGAATATTTTGCTTACTGTCTGATTCCAACTTTCTTACACAATGAGGAGGCACATACATACATACATATATACAATCACGCCTGTATCCCATGAAGGGGTAGGCAGAGCACATGAAACTACTCAAGTTTCAGTGCCACTCTTGAGGAGGCACACTGACATTTTATCACGCCAGGCGGCGCCTGTGCAAGTGCCTAGGCATGTCACTGTCATTGATACATACATACATACAATACAATACATACAATCACGCCTGTATCCCATAAAGGGGTAGGCAGAACACATGAAACTACTAAAGCTTCAGTGCCACTCTTGTCACTGTCATTGATAATATGTAAATATTGGGGGACACCTTACACAGATCAACTTAGCAACGAAACTAAGCAAAGCTATGGGTGCTAGGCGACAATATGCTTACTTATATAGATAAATACATACTTATATACTCGTACATAGAAAACATCCATGACTCAGGATCAAATATCTGTGTTCATCACACAAATGAATGCCCTTGCCAGGATTCGAACCCGGGACCGTGGCTTAGCAGGCAGGGTCACTACGCGCTAGGCCAGACCGGTCGTCACAGCAGGGATCGGATACCGGTATTTTTTTCGGAACGGTTCCGTACGTTGACCCGAGAACTTTACTTTAGCGTTTCTGGTTCCATTAACCGGTATTCTTTTTCGTTCAGTGAACGAACGTTTATGAGTGAGAACTGTTCCGAAGAACAGAATTAAATGATACGTTCTTTAAAGAACAGTTCGCGGGAACGGAATTAAATGATACGTTCTTTAAAGAACAGTTCGCAGGAACGAAATTATTTCGGTTTTTCTATTTCCAAGAATTTGAACGAACAGTGCAAGCGGTGTCGGCCACGGCCATCACTTTAGTAACTTTAGTTTGATTTGAGACTAGCGGTGAGTAAACGTGGCGTCGAACGAAACAAATACGTCGAAAACATTCTGCACCACAACCACAATGAAGTAAGCTTTTTTCTTTTAACTTAGTGCTTTCAATTTTACCGATTTTAAAATTTAAGTAATGTCACGACGCTTAAGTATTTATTTACAGGCAATCGTACAGTCCAAGGTCAAATAAGGACGGGACGCCGCTATTAGCAAGAGCGAGCGTCCTTATTTGACCTTGGTACGGTCATCTCAGGTGTGTGTGTGTGTGTGTGTGTGTGTGTGTGTGTGTGTGTGTGTGGGTGTGTGTGTGTGTGCGTGCGTGTGCGTGTGCGTGTGCGTGTGCGTGTGCGTGTGTACAATATACACTACTTTCCCATTAATTGTGTCGTTGGTACTGTAGATAATCAATTACCATAGAAATTACATCAGCTACTGAGTCAGATCATGTCAAATTTCTTGGAATAGTGGTTGATGATATGTGTCACTGGAACCATCATATTGAAGGTGTGTGTAAGAAATTAAATAGTTTTGCGTATGCCCTTTGGCGCTTAACTAAGATTTCAAGCCAAAAAACAGCCGTCCAAGCGTATCATGGCTACGTGGCATCTAGTCTGAGGTATGGTATAACGGTATGGGGGAACGGCTCAAATATCCTTGGATTGTTTATAGCTCAAAAACAATGTATACGTGCGATTTGTGGTGTGTCCGTATTAACTTCATGCAGACCATTGTTTAAAAAACTAAATCTGCTTACAGTACCTTGTTTATATATATTTGAAATGTGTGTATTTGTAAAATGCAACCAAACTTTATATACAAAAAATTATGAATTCTGTAACTTTAATACGAGGTACCCTAACAGACTCATATGTCCGAGAACACACACAAGTTTATATAAGAAAAGTTGCTATCCTATGAGTATACTTTTGTATAATAAGCTCCCAGACACTATCAAAGGCCTTACTTTACATTTGTTTAAAAGAAGATTATTTGAATGGCTAAATGAA
The DNA here is from genome assembly GCF_023078275.1 of Leguminivora glycinivorella. Taxonomy (NCBI): domain Eukaryota; kingdom Metazoa; phylum Arthropoda; class Insecta; order Lepidoptera; family Tortricidae; genus Leguminivora; species Leguminivora glycinivorella. The sequence goes on from NC_062996.1 coordinate 8,878,673, forward strand.
CAGACTTTCTACTCTGTAAAGGAATATTTAGACTACTAAACCGCTAAATCTGTGACATCTCAATTAATTAATTTATTTATATTCGATAATTTGTATTGTTTTGTATATTAATATTTCTATGTAGATATAATCTAGCTTTAGATAGGTATTATTTAAGTGCATGCATAGTACTAGACCTAGGTACAATCTGAGATTTGCATGTCACTGTGTGACAAGGTAGATTGGCTCACTTTATTGTAAACAAACACCTATGTATACCCTATCTTTCGCAAATAAATTACTTATGACTTATGACTTATGACTTACTATCAACAATGGACCTTTAGGGTCAGTTGCACCAAACCGTCTGTCACCGTTAAAGCATTCGTTAAATTTTATTGTATGGACAGTTCCATAGGCGTCTGCTGCGTGACGATGATGTGTGTGTCAAATGTGGTTGATGCAACGGGCCCTTAGTCTAAAAACGTCACAATGAAAGATGTGAAATGTGCAATTAGTCACAAAAATAAATGTTTTTAGTATTCAACACTCCCGTGTCCCAGAACTCGAAGAATCCCAATTCATCCAATGTTCTTATACTGCTGCGAGTGAAAGGGGCACTAATGATGATATTTATGACTTGATCGATGCACAGAATGAGCCACTGAGTAAGTACTTACCTATACTAAACCTTCATAAACCTAAATACTGAAACTCTGCCCGGTGGTTCGGTGTTAGGGCTTGCAATTATCCGTCCAATTCGAAATCCGGATGATTCGACTCGATATTTGAAAATCCGGATATTCGGATAAAATGGATATTTCGAATATTTTTTATTTTATTTAATAAATCTCATAATTAGTAACATAATTATGTACTACGATACGAAAAACACGTCGTAGGAAATTGTTATTTTATAATCAGGCTTGAGCTGTTGTTCGTAACCTTAATGTTAAACCTAACACCTACCTAACCTAACCAGGTTACTTAGTTATTTCATTCTTGCCTTTTTTAGGGTTCCGTAGTCAACTAGGAACCCTTATAGCTTCGCCATGTCTGTCGTCCGTCCGTCCGTCCGTCCGTCCGTCCGTCCGTCCGTCCGTCCGTCCGTCCGTCCGCGGATAATCTCAGTAACCGTAAGCACTAGAAAGCTGAAATTTGGTAGCAATATGTATATCAATCACGCCAACAAAGTGCAAAAATAAAAAATGGAAAAAAATGTTTTATTAGGGTACCACCCCTACATGTAAAGTGGGGGCAGATTTTTTTTTCATTCCAACCCCAACGTGTGATACATCGTTGGATAGGTATTTAAAAATGAATAAGGGTTTACTTAGATCGTTTTTTGATAATATTAATATTTTCGGAAATAATCGCTCTTAAAGGAAAAAAAGTGCGTCCCCCCCCCCTCTAACTTTTGAACCATATATTTAAAAAATATGAAAAAAATCACAAAAGTAGAACTTTATAAAGACTTTCTAGGAAAATTGTTTTGAACTTGATAGGTTCAGTAGTTTTTGAGAAAAATACGGAAAACTACGGAACCCTACACTGAGCGTGGCCCGACACGCTCTTGGCCGGTTTTTATGAAATGACTTCAGTTGCCCATAAGATATATGATTTTATTTTTATGTAATTTTGACTAATATTTGATATTAATGAATTTTAATGCTAGAGACATAATCTGATTGCCATATGAGGCAAAACGTCATGTTGTGATCGTTTAGATCGAATATTACCTAAAAAAGGTATTACCTACCTACTCCTTGTTTAAATATCAGATTGCATTTACGAGGTTTTCATTGCCGATTTATTCAAATGCAAAAAGAACTATGACATATTACAAACACCATTTAGCTTTGTTAAATAACAAGGCTGAATGATCTTTCTCTCTAATAATTTTCACCTCTTATCTTTGATGACTTCGTGACTCCATTCCAGTTACACTTGGGACTCTCGGGTAGACGTTCTTAGCCAGAGGGCCTTACGTTACGTATACAGCGAAAAAGTTTTGGTGTTGCAACACTTGCAACCTATTTTGAAAGGATAAAATGTAAAAGCGTATCTGCTTAACTACTTCATCTTGTTCTGCAGTTCAATACTAAACAGGTCTTCCGCCGCGGGATACATAGAAGACTTCTTTTTGTCAGAAAATTTGAACAGTTTTAGTTCTGTTTGCAATTTATTTATTTATTTATAATGTATTCGGATGCTAACAATAATGAAAGTGCAGCGTTTGATACGGTACTCAGTGTCACTTGATTGATTGAGTTAAATTGATATACATTTACATGAGATTATCCACAAATATTCATGAAAAAAACCCTGCCTGCTAAGCCGCGGTCCCGGCGGATTCGAATCCCGGTAAGGGCATTTATTTGTGTGATGAGCATAGATATTTGTTCCTGAGTCTTGGATGTTTTCTGTGTATATAAGTATGTATTTATCTATATAAGTATGTATTCGTATCGTCGCCTAGCACCCATAGTACAAGCTTTGCTTAGTTTGGGGCTAGGTTGATCTATGTAAGATGTCCCCCAATATTTTTGTTTATTATCTATCTATATCTATATAATATAAAGCTACAACCCGACTGACATTTTTCCAAAAATAGGCAGAAGGGGGATTTGAAGGTGGCAGTGTTTGGTGTGGTCGTATAGAGTTTGGTCCTGCGACCCCGGATAGATCAGACCGTCGGTCTACCGGTTCCGGGTAAAAAAATGTTGGACGGCCTGGCCAAACGGCTGGAGTTAGCCGGGGAGTGTTCGACCAAATGTCATAAAGGACCCTGGGCAGTTTTTGACGCCGCCATTTTTTTTTCAAAATGGCCGACTTTTTTTTTGACGATTTTTCAAGTTTGTCGTAGAGATCTCAAATTTTGGTCATAGAATCTCCAAGTGGCCTTGATTCGAATTAAATAGAAAAAAATTTAAAAATGCTACAAATGTGGGAAAACTGGCCACTTTTATTTTGTATGGCAACTTTTAAACCGTAAGAGATAGCCGGGGGTGCTCGACCAAATGTCATACAGGTATCCGAGTAGAAAAAAGTTGCATTAAAAAAAAATCAAAATGGCCGACTTTTTTTTTTTGAAAAATTTCAAAATGGTCCTAGCGCGCTGAGATTTGGCACACGGGTGGAAGGTCGCGCCAAGATTAGTATTCAAAAAGAAAATTTTGAAAAATTCAAAATGGCGGCCTTTGAGGGCCAATTGAAATTTGAATGGAGGTTTTTCTTTTAATTACCATAGCTCCGTAACGGTACAAAGAAGTGAAAAGTGCTCAAACAAATGTTATACAGTCACCAGAGGTCCATCGAATGGCATTAAAAAAAAATCAAAATGGCCGACTTTTTTTTTTGAAAAATTTCAAAATGGTCCGAGCGCGCTGAAATTTTGCACACGGGTAGACAGCCACCCCAAGATTAGTATACAAAAAGAAAATTTTGAAAAATTCAAAATGGCGCCCTTTGAAGGCCAATTGAAATTTGTATGGAGGTCCTTTTTTTAAATCCCCATAGCTCCGTAACGGTAGGGAAAAGGTTAATAGTGCTTGAACTAATGTTGTACAGTTATCTAAGGTCCATCGAATGGCATTTACAAAATTTCAAAATGGCCGACTTTGAAAATTTTTTTTTTTATTTTCGGTCCGAGCGCGTTCAAATTTGGCACGTGGTAAGAACGGGGCCAAAAATAGAAATGAGAAAAAAAAAATTTGGAAAAGTCAAAAACGGTGGCGAGAGGGGACAAAGTCAAATTTCCCTACCAGTTTGTATGGAGGTTTTTTTTTAAATCCCCATAGCTCCGTAACGGTAGGAAAAAGGTTAATAGTGCTTAAACTAATGTTGTACAGTTATCTGAGGTCCATCGAATGGCATTTACAAAATTTCAAAATGGCCGACTTTGAAATTTTTTTTTTTTTATTTTCGGTCCGAGCGCGTTCAAATTTGGCACGTGGTAAGAGCGGGGGCCAAAAATAGAAATGAGAAAAAAAATTTTTGGAAAAGTCAAAAACGGCGGCGAGAGGGGACAAAGTCAAATTTCCCTACCAGCCTGAGGGAGCGTTCTACAGCCCGACGGTCATTGCTCCGGTCCAAGTTCCGAGCTGCGTACAGACAGTGCTCCCAAGCAAGAAAATATAAGTAAAAGTGTCTAAAAAGCGACGCGGCGGGCCGGAGGCCGCAGGCCGGAGGTTCAACTTCCCTACAAATCCTACAATCCCCACAGTAACTACGCGGAGGGCCGAAGGCCGGAGCGTGTCTGACAGGCTCCCAAGTACGCGAAGGCCGCAGGCCGAGCTGCGGGCAGAGTGCTCCCAAGCACGCGAAGGCCGCAGGCCGAGCTGCGTGCAGACTGTGCTCCCAAGAAAACAATAACAAAAAGTATCTAAATAAGCGAAGCGGCGGGCCAAAGGCCCGACGCGGAGCTTCGAAACCCAGCGAAGGCCGAAGGCCGAGCTCCGCGTAGGGCCGAAGGCCCGGAGCGTCCCTGATCGGCTCGCCGGCGGACCGGGAAGTTGGAGTTTAAACACGACCCAATAGTAAAAGTGTCTTAGAGAAGCGAAACGACGGGCCGGAGGCCGCAGGCCGCAGGCCCGTCGTGAGCTTCTCAAGACACTTTTAATATTGGGTCGTGTTTAAGCTCCAACTTACCCACAAATCTCACAGTAACTACGCGGAGGGCGAAGGCCCTGTCTGACAGGCTTCCAAGCACGCGAAGGCCGCAGGCCGAGCTGCGGGCAGAGTGCTCCCAAGCACGCGAAGGCCGCAGGCCGAGCTGCGTACAGACTGTGCTCCCAAGCAGAACGATAATCAAAGTGTCTAAAAAGCGACGCGGCGGGCCGAAGGCCCGACGCGGAGCTTCGAAACGAAACCCAGCGAAGGCCGAAGGCCGAGCTCCGCGTAGGGCCGAAGGCCCGGAGCGTCCCTGATCGGCTCGCCGGCGGACCGGGAAGTTGGAGCTTAAACACGACCCAATAGTAAAAGTGTCTTAGAGAAGCGAAACGACGGGCCGGAAAGGCCCGTCGTGAGCTTCTCAAGTACTATTGGGTCGTGTTTAAGCTCCAACTTCCCTACAACCCCCACAGTAACTACGCGGAGGGCCGAAGGCCGGAGCGTGTCTGACAGGCTCCAAGCACGCGAAGGCCGCAGGCCGAGCTGCGGGCAGAGAGTGCTTCCAAGCAAGACAAAGGCTAAAGCAAAAAGCAAACAAGTAAAGCAAAAAACAAACAAGCTAAGCAAAGAAACAAAAAAAAAAAAGCAAAGCAAAAAAACAAAAAGCAAAAAAAAAAAAAGCAAAACAAAAAAGCAACAAGAACACCGCGGGGCCCTCGGGCCCCGCGCACCTTTAAAAAACTAGTCTATATAATATAAAGCTACAACCCGACTGACATTTTTCAAAAAATAGGCAGAAGGGGGATTTGAAGGTGGCAGTGTTTGGTGTGGTCGTATAGAGTTTGGTCCTGCGACCCCGGATAGATCAGACCGTCGGTCTACCGGTTCTGGGTAAAAAAATGTTGGACGGCCTGGCCAAACGGCTGGAGTTAGCCGGGGAGTGTTCGACCAAATGTCATAGAGGACCCTGGGCAGTTTTTGACGCCGCCATTTTTTTTTCAAAATGGCCGACTTTTTTTTTTTTTGACGATTTTTCAAGTTTGTCGTAGAGAGCTCAAATTTTGGTCATAGAATCTCCAAGTGGCCTTGATTCGAATGAAATAAAAAAAAATTGAAAAGTGCTACAAATGTGGGAAAACTGGCCACTTTTATTTTGTATGGCAACTTTTAAACCGTAAGAGATAGCCGGGGGTGCTCGACCAAATGTCATACAGGTATCCGAGTAGAAAAAGTTGCATTAAAAAAATTCAAAATGGCCGACTTTTTTTTTGAAAAATTTCAAAATGGTCCTAGCGCGCTGAGATTTGGCACACGGGTGGAAGGTCGCCCCAAGATTTGTATTCAAAAAGAAAATTTTGAAAAATTCAAAATGGCGGCCTTTGAGGGCCAATTGAAATTTGAATGGAGGTTTTTCTTTTAATTACCATAGCTCCGTAACGGTACAAAGAAGTGAAAAGTGCTCAAACAAATGTTATACAGTCACCCGAGGTCCATCGAATGGCATTAAAAAAAAATCAAAATGGCCGACTTTTTTTTTGAAAAATTTCAAAATGGTCCGAGCGCGCTGAAATTTTGCACACGGATAGACAGCCACCCCAAGATTGGTATACAAAAAGAAAATTTTGAAAAATTCAAAATGGCGCCCTTTGAAGGCCAATTGAAATTTGTATGGAGGTCCTTTTTTTAAATCCCCCTAGCTCCGTAACGGTAGGGAAAAGGTTAAAAGTGCTTGAACTAATGTTGTACAGTTATCTGAGGTCCATCGAATGGCATTTACAAAATTTCAAAATGGCCGACTTTGAAATTTTTTTTTTTATTTTCGGTCCGAGCGCGTTCAAATTTGGCACGTGGTAAGAACGGGGGCCAAAAATAGAAATGAGAAAAAAAAATTTGGAAAAGTCAAAAACGGTGGCGAGAGGGGACAAAGTCAAATTTCCCTACCAGTTTGTATGGAGGTTTTTTTTTAAATCCCCATAGCTCCGTAACGGTAGGAAAAGGTTAATAGTGCTTAAACTAATGTTGTACAGTTATTTGTGGTCCATCGAATGGCATTTACAAAATTTCAAAATGGCCGACTTTGAAATTTTTTTTTTTATTTTCGGTCCGAGCGCGTTCAAATTTGGGACTTGGTAAGAACGGGGGCCAAAAATAGAAATGAGAAAAAAAATTTTTTGGAAAAGTCAAAAACGGCGGCGAGAGGGGACAAAGTCAAATTTCCCTACCAGCCTGAGGGAGCGTTCCACAGCCCAACGGTCATTGCTCCGGTCCAAGTTCCGAGCTGCGTACAGACAGTGCTCCCAAGCAAGAAAATATAAGTAAAAGTGTCTAAAAAGCGACGGGCGGCGGGCCGGAGGTCCAACTTCCCTACAAATCCTACAATCCCCACAGTAACTACGCGGAGGGCCGAAGGCCCGGAGCGTGTCTGACAGGCTCCCAAGTACGCGAAGGCCGCAGGCCGAGCTGCGGGCAGAGTGCTCCCAAGCACGCGAAGGCCGCAGGCCGAGCTGCGTGCAGACTGTGCTCCCAAGAAAACAATAACAAAAAGTATCTAAATAAGCGAAGCGGCGGGCCAAAGGCCCGACGCGGAGCTTCGAAACCCAGCGAAGGCCGAAGGCCGAGCTCCGCGTAGGGCCGAAGGCCCGGAGCGTCCCTGATCGGCTCGCCGGCGGACCGGGAAGTTGGAGCTTAAACACGACCCAATAGTAAAAGTGTCTTAGAGAAGCGAAACGACGGGCCGGAGGCCGCAGGCCGTAGGCCCGTCGTGAGCTTCTCAAGACACTTTTACTATTGGGTCGTGTTTAAGCTCCAACTTCCCTACAACTCCCACAGTAACTACGCGGAGGGCCGAAGGCCCGGAGCGTGTCTGAGAGGCTCCCAAGCACGCGAAGGCCGCAGGCCGAGCTGCGGGCAGAGTGCTCCCAAGCACGCGAAGGCCGCAGGCCGAGCTGCGTACAGACTGTGCTCCCAAGCAAAACAATAACAAAAAGTATCTTAACAAGCGAAGCGGCGGGCCGAAGGCCCGACGCGGAGCTTCGATACCCAGCGAAGGCCGAAGGCCGAGCTCCGCGTAGGGCCGAAGGCCCGGAGCGTCCCTGATCGGCTCGCCGGCGGACCGGGAAGTTGGAGCTTAAACACGACCCAATAGTAAAAGGGTCTTAGAGAAGCGAAACGACGGGCCGGAGGCCGCAGGCCGCAGGCCCGTCGTGAGCTTCTCAAGACACTTTTACTATTGGGTCGTGTTTAAGCTCCAACTTCCCTACAACCCCCACAGTAACTACGCGGAGGGCCGAAGGCCCGGAGCGTGTCTGAGAGGCTCCCAAGCACGCGAAGGCCGCAGGCCGAGCTGCGGGCAGAGTGCTCCCAAGCACGCGAAGGCCGCAGGCCGAGCTGCGTACAGACTGTGCTCCCAAGCAAAACAATAACAAAAAGTATCTTAACAAGCGAAGCGGCGGGCCGAAGGCCCGACGCGGAGCTTCGAAACATAGCGAAGGCCGAAGGCCGAGCTCCGCGTAGGGCCGAAGGCCCGGAGCGTCCCTGATCGACTCGCCGGCGGACCGGGAAGTTGGAGCTTAAACACGACCCAATAGTAAAAGTGTCTTAGAGAAGCGAAACGACGGGCCGGAGGCCGCAGGCCGCAGGCCCGTCGTGAGCTTCTCAAGACACTTTTACTATTGGGTCGTGTTTAAGCTCCAACTTCCCTACAACCCCCACAGTAACTACGCGGAGGGCCGAAGGCCCGGAGCGTGTCTTACAGGCTCCCAAGCACGCGAGGCCGCAGGCCGAGCTGCGGGCAGAGAGTGCTCCCAAGCACGCAAAGGCTAAAGCAAAAAAGCATAGCTCAAAAACAAAAAGCATAAGCATAGCTCAAAAACAAAAAGCAAAAGCAAAAGCAAAAAACAAATAAGCAAAGCACAAAAGCCCAAAAAGAACACCGCGGGGCCCTCGGGCCCCGCGCACCTTTAAAAAACTAGTTTATTTACTTATAGTCATACTTGTTATGGAGAATTTTTGGCCAAAAGCTGCACTTTTGGATGGAAGCAAGCCGCTTTGCATGGTGATAGTAGACATTATAGTAAATTTTTTCCGAGGATTTTTTCCGAGGATATCGAAATTTCATCTCTTAGGAAGCCGAGCGTAAATGAAAGGTAATTTTTATGAAAATGAAAAAAATTCTATCTTTTTATTGTATCGTCCGATTTTGACAAAACGTATCTCAAATGAAAGGTATTAATTTGTGTAATTTAAAAAAAATATCAAAATGAAAAAAAAATTTAAAAGAAAAGTAAAAAAATATAAAAAAAGTAAATTTCCGTCTCGCACTGAATAACTTCAAAGAATGACAGACAAAATGTACAATGTCGATATACAAGTTTTTTTTAATCGAAGACAGATAAATTTTTAGTTGAAAACTGAAGACCGCATCGAAATCAGATCAGCATTTTTTAAGATACAAGTTGCCAAAGTTGGGAAAGATCGCTTTATATGGCCACTTTGAAATTCCTTTGCCAGAAAGTCGAAATAACATGTTTTTCTGACACAGAAAAATACATAGTAACAGTACACATCAAACTAAAATTAAAAATTCCGAGGATATTATAATTTCATCCCTTAGAACGACGAGCGTAGCGAGGTCGGTTACGAAAACCGAAAAAAAAATCTCATTTTTTTGTACGTCGTCCGATTTTGACAAAACATGTTTCATTTGAAAGGTATTACTTTATGTAACTTAAAAAAAATATTGAAAAAAATTGGAAAAAAATGTAAGATTTAAAAAAAAAAAACCTTAATTTTCGTATCACACTGAATAACCGCAAAAAACGGTAGACACGGTGTATAATTTCGATATATGATTTTTTTAAATTAAAGACAAATAAATGCATGATTATAAACTAAAAACCGAATCGAAATCGAATCAGTAGTTTTTAAGATGCAAGTTGTCAAAGTTGGCTTAGTTTGTTTATATGGTCGCTTATAATAGTTATAATATAAATTCCTTAGCCAGAAAGTCAGAAACATTATATTTTTCTTACAGTTAAAAGTATGCATAGGTAATAGACATCATTATAAACATTTTTTTACAAGGATATAAAAATTTCATTCCTTAGAAACCCTTACAAAGACGATCCAATAAAAAAAACTGCCTTTTTTTTGTTTTTCGTAACAGACATCGCTACGCTCGGCTTTCCAAGGGATGAATTTTTTATATCCTCGTAAAAAATTGTTTATTATGATGTCTATTACCTATGCATACTTTTAACTGTGAGAAAAATATAATGTTTCTGACTTTCTGGCTAAGGAATTTATAAGCGACCATATAAACAAACTAAGCCAACTTTGACAAATTGCATCTTAAAAACTACTGATTCGATTTCGATTCGGTTTTTAGTTTATAATCATACATTTATTTGTCTTTAATTTAAAAAAATCATATATCGAAATTATACACCGTGTCTACCGTTTTTTGCGGTTATTCAGTGTGATACGAAAATTAAGGTTTTTTTTTTAAATCTTACATTTTTTTCCAATTTTTTTCAATATTTTTTTTAAGTTACATAAAGTAATACCTTTCAAATGAAACATGTTTTGTCAAAATCGGACGACGTACAAAAAAATGAGATTTTTTTTCGGTTTTCGTAACCGACCTCGCTACGCTCGTCGTTCTAAGGGATGAAATTATAATATCCTCGGAATTTTTAATTTTATTTTGATGTGTACTGTTACTATGTATTTTTCTGTGTCCGAAAAACATATTATTTCTGACTTTCTGGCAAAGGAATTTCAAAGTGGCCATATAAAGCGATCTTTCCCAACTTTGGCAACTTGTATCTTAAAAAATGCTGATCTGATTTCGATGCGGTCTTCAGTTTTCAACTAAAAATTTATCTGTCTTCGATTAAAAAAAAACTTGTATATCGACATTGTACATTTTGTCTGTCATTCTTTGAAGTTATTCAGTGCGAGACGGAAATTTACTTTTTTTATTTTTTTCTTACTTTTATTTTAAATTTTTTTTCTTGTTTTTTTTTTAATTACACAAATTAATACCTTTCATTTGAGATACGTTTTGTCAAAATCGGACGATACAATAAAAAGATAGAATTTTTTTCATTTTCATAAAACACCTCGCTACGCTCGGCTTCTTAAGGGATGAAATTTCGATATCCTCGGAAAAAATCGTTTACTATGATGTCTACTATCACCATGCAAAGCGACTTGCTTCCATCCAAAAGTGCAGCTTTCTTTTCATAACTAGTATGACTATTATTAAATAAGGTAGTAGTGCCACTCAAGGAGTAATTTTTGATATAAATCGCTTTAATATCGTAAATGTGTTAATTTTACTTTAAAATTTGTTTTCCAAATGAGCTTCTTAAAAATTGCAATGGTATTTCTGTCATTCACAATATTCGAATTATTCGTTTTATCCGGATTTTAACGTGCAAATTATCCGAATTTCAAAATCAGCGGATATATCCGGATTACAATACAAGCCCTATTCGGTGTCACTCCTAAAGTAGGTACTTACAGGCGACCGTACCGACATATGTCAATTAGGGACGCAGTTATTTGTAAAAAAATGAGAAAGCCTTATACGGTCAACCGGGGTGGCTTTAAAACGCAGGGGTGACTTTGAAAATTTAGTTTTAAAGTCATACTGTAAGTAAATTCGCGATTTTCTATGGTAGATTTACAAGAATATTTATTGATCTATTATCTATCTACTAATTACATGAACAGTTTCAGTAAATAATGAATGATGTTAATTTTAAAGCCGTTCAAATACCATCAAAGTAACCCCAAATTTTCCTAAAGCCACCCCGGTTGACGTAGCTCTCCCGCTCTTACAATCCCGTACTTGTTGGACCTTGGTCGGTTTGGTCGTCTGTAGACAGTGTAGACACTAATACACTCGCCAACTACAGTTGTGTATTCCATGTAGATACACCAAGGGCCCAATTCTCAAAAGCTTGTAACTTATTGTAATAATTTTCTAGAAATGTAAGTACATTATGCAAAATAAATAAGATATTTTTATTGCAGATAAAAGCTTTGACATAGATGATGAAGATCTAGCCTTCAAAAAAATATATATAGAGAAAAAACTACCCCATATCCAAGCGATTCTGATGACCTTGAGTTGGATGTAAGTGCTTATAGTGTGAGAAAGCTGTATAAAATATAATCTGCACTAATTTGTATAAATATGTGTGTTACTTAATCTGTGTGAATTTGTAATAGTGATATGTTTTTAAATGTTTTTAAGGACCAAGATGCAGTCCTTGAGAGAGCACAACCCATGCAATCCATTTATAGTGAACCGGAACCGGACGCGATGTGCCCTTGTTCATGCAAGCGTAATATAGTTGCAGTCGTTATAAGAAAAAAGTTAGAACAAGTTCCCGAAGAGAATTTACGGGCTTGTTTAGAAGATCTCGAAAATAAAATAGAAAAATATTATTAAATGTGTATCAAGATTATGTGTACTCTATCATAATTATAGCTTCAGTGTAAAAGTCAATCATATTTTGGTACATTCGTTCGTTAGTGAAATATCGTTATAAAATAAGGGTTATTCCACTAGTCAGAGTTACCACTAAGTTGTTACCAGTGGTAACTACAATGTTATTTTCCCATAGGCAATTACTGGAAAGATTATATCATAAGATTCATAAGTTTTGTTTTATTTTATACACATGTAAAGCATGACCAGAAATATATGACTACGCGCCATGTAGCGGAATTTCATTAAAACTATTTTCTTCATAGTCATCATACTATACTGAACTGTCACTCCATACATCAGAATAACAGCGCACTCCTGCCTGACAATAGTTATTTATATTTCTGGTCAGGCTTTAGTTTCTTAACCATACTTACCATATCCAACGCGATCAATGTTATTTTCACCAAATCTAATGGCAACAGCTGAGACTGTTTCCTCACCTTTAATTGATTGGCCTCAATGGCCACTGCGTAAGAGTCGTTAGAGGTGCACATTGACTTGCCTAATATCAAGGACGATAGATACCGGGACTGACAAAGCCCATACAAAAGTTTACCTCTGAAATGTCCCATACATTTCCGAGCGATTATTTCCGAAAAATTAACAATATCAAAAAATGTTAGTAGTAAACCCCTATTCATTTTTTAATACCTATCCAACAATAGGTATATCACACGTCAGGGTTGAAATGAAAAAAAAATCTCTCCCCACTTTACGTGTAGGGGGCGGGCACCCTAATAATGTTCTCATGCAATGATTAGTTGGTTTCGATTTAGCTTAATATATTTTTTGTTCTTATTTATGGTGTCTGTATTTAGCTCTGCCGTGAAAAATATTTAAAGAAATAAGGAGGCCGTTTCATCATCGCCACCAGTACAAAACAAGGTCCCACGTAAGAAGAAAATAAACATCGACGACTTCGATACAGGCACAAGCTTCATGAATTTTAGGCTGTGTGGAAGTAGCAAGTCTTCAAACCTAGCTTATTAAATTGTCATTCTCTAAAACCATGCTTTAATTTTCTACAAATATTAACGCGAAACGAAACCCAGTACTCGCTGTCCCGATTATACATGACGTCGGCACATTATTGCCATATGAAAACGATTTGTAGCGACACTCTTCCAGGGTCAAATAAAAACTTGTCAGGCTTTAGTTACTAAAAAAATCCGGATTTAATCCGGAGTTCGGATTTTGCCCTAAAAATAATCCGAAAATCCGGATTTTATATTATTGCAATCCCTAGGTATAACCCAATCCTTTCAGAAAATATTTACTTTATCACAAAATTATTTTAAACTTTCTTTTTGACATCGAAAAGGCTTTAGTTTTTTACATACCGAATAACTTTATTTCGGTATCATGATTCCTTTTAAGATAATTACATTATGTATAAGGTAAGGAATAATATTTAGAATACCTAAAATATGACAAATTTGCATTCTATTCAAATCAGTACGAGTATACTTCACGGAGTCCAAAACTATACGCAAATCAGAAGTCCAAAACTAGAAAAATATAGATAGAGACTATAGAGAGCGATTGCGGGCGCCGGTCGGCTCGAGCGCGAGTACTTGCGCCGCCGGCGTACGCGTCTGTGTGCGTGCGCCACGCGCACACACAACTTTACTATACAGGGCCTCTCTGTGGGTTCCGCCCCCGTCAACGCGACGGCGATAAAGACCTAAAATCTGAATTCGTGCTTGCCTCCTGTATCGTCTTAATCCTTTAATGATTCCGTTAACGTGAAACTTTAAGTAGACAGGTTTTATGAAGACAATTGGCCGGTGAGCCCTACAATTTTAAAATTTGCCGCCCTTTATACATGGTGTATATTCTATGCTGTTTCTTCCTATCCTAATAGTTTCAATATCAAGCATACACTATCACTGCACGTTCGCTGTTTATACGCCGAAAGTTGCAACTCAAGTAAATGAAGTAAACAAAACAAACAACCTACCTTCACCTTCATTGCCGGCCGCGGCCGGCCGGCTAACCGAAACAGAAATATACATGAACTTCGTGTGAAAAAGAGACAGCGAAAGGCGGCTCGTGCGTCGGCGAAAACGTTCGGCTCTGGCGCTCGCTACAGTCGCTATACCTACTCCCGCGCGGCTCGGAACGAAATAATATTGGTTTTAGGAACGCTAAAATTCTGTTCGTTCATTTAAACGTTACTGTAAGGAACTGTTCTTTGAGGGAACGAAATAAGAACCGAAACCGAAATTATTTTGTTCCCACTGAACAAAATTTATAATGAACCGTTCGTTTAGGGAACGATATAAGAACCGTAACCGAAATTATTTTGTTCCCATTGAACAAAATTTATAGGTAACGGTTTAAGAACGATATCAAATGGTATTTGGGAACGGGTTCCGATCCCTGGGGTTGGAATGAAAAAAAATATCCACCCCCACTTTACATGTAGGGGGGGTACCCTAATAAAACATTTTTTTCCATTTTTTATTTTTGCACTTTGTTGGCGTGATTGATATACATATTGGTACCAAATTTCAGCTTTCTAGTGCTTACAGTTACTGAGATTATCCGCGGACGGACGGACGGACGGACGGACGGACGGACGGACGGACGGACGGACGGACGGACGGACGGACGGACGGACAGACAGACAGACATGGCGAAACTATAAGGGTTCCTAGTTGACTACGGAACCCTAAAAACTCATTGGTACGAGCTGGGGTTCGAACCCGCGACCTCCGGATTAAAAGTCGCACGCTCTTACCACTAGGCCACCAGCGCTTCATTCTAATATGTGTGTGTGTCCAAATCGTCCTGCTAGTCTGTCTCTTGGGAGAGGTGTGTTAGTAATACGGTGACTAAGCACTTTAGATATTACGTAAACGCGAGCAAAGTAAATTAAGTCACACAAATTACTATGTAGGTACCTGAAACATGGAATCATAAAATAAATATTAGACGCGCTCAATCTCCTACTTCTTTTAAGATACTTCTCAAGCTTCACTTTTTATCTGATCATTGATCAATGATACCTTGATAGACTTATGTCCCCTATAGCTGGCATGTAATTTGTTATATATTTATGTATTTGTATGTTTATGTATTGTATTTTATTTTTATGTGTGTAGTATATTGTTTTGCGTAGTATAGTTTGTGCTAGATTTCCTCTAAGTCTACATTTAGTACACCTACTTACAAGGTTAAATTTATTATTCTCCACTACCTAGGTTGTCTGGAAGAGATCGCTCTTTAGCGATAAGACCGCCTCTTGTTTTACCTCTTAAGTTGTTGTTTATACTTGCTATGTTGTTTCGTGTATTGAGGTGTGCAATAAAGAGTATTTGTATTGTATTGTATTGTATTGTATTGTATTGTATCATTTTCGTAAAATACATACAAACATGAACTCATGCTTGTATTCCCGAAAGGGGTACACTAAGGGTAAGGGATCGCCCACACGATAATTGAACCCATA
This sequence comes from Leguminivora glycinivorella, assembly GCF_023078275.1. Classification (NCBI taxonomy): domain Eukaryota; kingdom Metazoa; phylum Arthropoda; class Insecta; order Lepidoptera; family Tortricidae; genus Leguminivora; species Leguminivora glycinivorella. The sequence goes on from NC_062996.1 coordinate 8,894,221, forward strand.
TCCCACAGACAACATACGATACCCACGACAGGAAAGGGCAATATAGTACACCACGATACAAGTGCGGAAAAAAGAAAGTTCGGAAGGGAGTGTTTTAAGTCGACACCAGTTACGAATTTCCTTTTCGCACGTGTATCGTACGACGTTTTTCAGTACAGACGACCTTCTGAAGTTTAGACCTGACAAAGGGATATCTTATCTGTACCACTTTATGCACTTGTGTGGGCAAAAATCAGCGTCTTTACTGAAATAGTACATTACGATACAAGTGCGTAAAAAAGGAAGTTCGAAACGAGTGGCGATAAATTAAAACACGACCGAAGGGAGTGCTTTAAATCGACACGAGTTACGAATTTCCTTTTTGCACGTGTATCGTACGACGTTTTTCAGTACAGATGAGCCTCCAAAATTTCAACCTAGCATATAATGAACCACTTCTCGCACTAGTGCGTAAAAAAAACACCATCTGTACTGAAAAACATGTTTCAAATCACGAATTAAATTTCATCCTGCTTTATGGGGAGACCGAGGTGAGTTGTGACAAGATCGACAGACAGACAGACAGACAAACAGACAGACACGTCAAACTTATAACACCCCGTCGTTTTTGTTATAGTTGATAGTTGTTGATATTGATATTGATATCCATACTAATATTATATAAATGGGAAAGTGTGTGTGTCTATTTGTCCGTCTTTCATGGCAAACGGAGCAACTAATTGACGTGATTTTGTATATAAGTGGAGATAGTTGAAGGGATGGAGAGTGACATAAGCTACTTTTTGTCTCTTTTTAACCCGTGCGAAGCCGCGGGCTAGTAGTTGATACGTTCCCAAAAATCGACGTTGTCACAACTCTTCTCTGTAACAACTAACCTCGGTCTCCCTAATGCTACTTGGAGATGCATACAGATTAGCTCTTTCATCTTAGAGATAAACCTAGAGTGAGCTTTTAAGAGAAATAGACAAATCCTTAGGGAATCCAATCCTTATAGAATCCTTTGCAAAAAGAAACTAATAAATGAAGTTAACGCTAGAGGAAAAATCGCTTCTCCACACAAAAGTTGTCCTCATTTTTTTCTTAAATATTGTTTTGTTTTTTTTTTTTTTATACCACGTCGGTGGCAAACAGGTATACGGCTCGCCTGATGGAAAGCGGTCACCGTAACCTATGGACGCCCGCAACTCAAGGGGTGTCACGTGCGCGTTGCCGACCCATTAGAAACTTGTACACTCCTATTTTGGAGAACCCCATACTGTAGTTCATCGGGAATACCTCTACAGGGAGCTCATTCCACACATTCATATTTAAAAAAAAACCGGCCAAGTGCGAGTCGGACTCGCGCACCGAGGGTTCCGTACAAACCTGCAAGGTTTACAAAGTTCGTTCATTACGACAATCGAGTCATAATATATATTTTGTAATGTAACTAAAAATTTAAGGTTTTCGGAATTTTTCCTTTATGTGTGCTATAAAACGTTGCTTCATGCCAAATTTCAAGATTCTAGGTCGACTGGAAGTACCCATTAGGTTTTGATTCCCTTGCGAGTACTTGCGAGTTTCAAAATATGCAGCTTAAATTGCTGATTCTTTTGATTGCGTTGACATAGAAGTTTGATTTTGTTACAGCTTAAAGGTATTATAGACCTGAGTATTTGGTATGAATTTCAATTTAATACCTCTACGCGTTTATGAGGAAATGGGTAGTAAGGTTAAAATTATTAAAAAAAAATATATTATGTGATGTAACTAAAAATTTATGGTTTTCGTAATTTTTCCTTTATCTATGCTATAAGACGTTGCTTCGTACCAAATTTCAAGATTCTGAGTTCACGGGAAGCACCCTGTAGGTTTTGATTCCCTTGCAAGTGTCGAAAATTTGCGGCATAAACGGCTCTATCTTTTGATTGCGTTGGCTTAGAAGTTTGATTTTTTCACAGCTTCAAGGGACAGTAGACCTGAGTAATTGATATAAATTTCAGCTTCATACCTCCACGCGTTCCTGAGAAAAAGGGTCTTGACAGACGGACGGACAGACGGACAACAAAGTGATCCTATAAGGGTTCCGTTTTTTCCTTTTGAGGTACGGAACCCTAAAAACAGATAGTGATGTCAAGAATTCGCGAGATACTGAGTCAAAAAAATCTCTTAACGCCTAACCAGAAATATATGACTACTAGCTTTTGCTCGCGGCTTTGCTCGCGTTAGAAAGAGACAAAAAGTAGGCTTTGTCACTCTCCATCCCTTCAACTATCTCCACTTAAAAAATCGCGTCAATAGTTCGCTCCGTTTTTCCGTGAAAGACGGACAAACAAACAGACACACACACTTTCCCATTTATAATATTAGTATGGATTGTCAAGAAGGCGCTGTTATTCTGATGTGTGCGGTGACAGTTCAGTGTTCGTTGCCGAATGCACAAACGCTCACGACAATATCTCATTCGTAGCCGAGCATTTCTTTTTTTTTTGCCATTTTTTTTTTTAGGGAATCTTAGGTCAATTGTACTAAGAATCACGAGTACTTTCAATCACACTGGGAGACAAAAAGTGTCCCAGAATTTCCATACATTTTTGTTACTTTCCTCTTATGTTACCCCATACAACATGTACGGAAAATGGTAACAAAATAAGAAAAAATCGTATGGGGCAATTTTTTTAACTACTAGGATTGAAAAAGCTAGTGATTCTGAGTAGAAATAGCATAATTTTTTTCAAAAATATTACATTTCATAAAAAAATGCTCAGCCTTCTATCTCTATCGCTCTTGCTTATTGGCGCGACAGAGCCAGACTACATTTCTGCGGCGTTTTGGTGACTTTTCGCGTCGCAGAAATGCCATTCGGCTACGGGGCCTGTATTAACCCTTAAATGCATAGTGATGTATATAATATGCATCATGCATTTTTGACTCTATTGACATCATGTCAAAGTTCTAATTTGAATAAATCTTTGTCAAGGTCATGCATTTAAGGGTTAAGAAAATAGTTTGCGTATAGTCATAAATTATTAGGTATGTACCGACTAGTCAGCAAAGCCGACTATTCGGCCACTTTTGTAGTCGGCGATTAGTCGGCGACTAGTCGACAAAAAAGGCCGATTAGTCGGCCTTTCATAATTGATATAAAAAACAATACAAAAATAAATCAACAGCTGATGTGGTTGTATTATGTAACTATTTGATTTGCCTTTCTTAGTCAAAACAAAAAATATTAGTTATCACAGAAATAAATGTCCTACTTAGGAGTCTTAGGACTATCAACTTCACAGGCAAGATCACTAATTCACTACCTACTATGACAAACCGGTTGTTATAAAAATGGAAAATGTATATAAATTATGATGATGAAAAAATATCATCATCATCATCATCATCATCAAAAAGAACAAAAACGACCTTCAAAATGTGAATTTAGTCGAAAAAACTGGTTTGGCCGACTCACCCCAGCGCCAACTAGTCGGTAGTCGGCCTAGTCGGCCAAATCAATAGGCGGTATATCTCTAATAATTATATTGCTGGTTAGGCTTTATTCGTTAAACTTTCGTGAGACATATTCAAATTAGTAATTGAAATAGGGTTGTACGCAAACCTGCGGAGTTTAGCCATCGCGTGAAATCCTATATGCCTGAAGAGGCGCCTCCGAATTGGCCCGAAACATGTCGCAGCAATAGCGATTTAACAACGTGAGTACAACCGTATTTCAATTAATTATTATACTTTATTCGTTTGAGAAAGCGAAGTTGTTCTTCGTAATTTAAATTATAATATTAATATTATTTTTATTTATTGTATTTGTGCCATTTAAATTAAACCTAAGAGCGCATGCTTGTACATATACTTAATGTATAAAAGCTAAGTTAGTTATAAGAATTAAATATTTGAACGCCAAACTGTGGTAAAATAAGGATTGAAATGAAAATGTATTGCCCATCTATTATGTACCCTTATTTATACAAATAAATATTTTTGATTGATTGATTGATTGATATCGTAGTGTCTATTTCGTTTCATATTTTATTCCATTCTTAAAATATTTTAAGAATTGTAGAAAAACGTTTACAGTGCAGTGTTTATAATGTGTCCCACAGTGGGACTCCCACTGCTGGGCAAAGGCCTCCCCTGTTTTCCGCCACTCGTCACGGCTCTGTGCATGCTCTCGCCAGCCGCCACAAAATGAGTCCAGGTCTTTCCGCCATCTCATCTTTGGTCTAACTCGGCCTCTGGTATTTTGTGGCGCCCATTCGGTCGCTACCTTGGCTCATCTCTCCAGATGCATCCGACAGACGTGTCCCGCCCAATCCCACTTGAGCTTGGCTGCCTTCACACCAACATCTGCGATATTTTTTTTTATTTTTATTTTTATTTTATAGAGTCGTTTGTTATTGACAACTGTTGTTTTTTTAGTTTGGTAAAATATGTTTGTATTATTTGTGTCAATTATTGCTAATTAGGACGTTTTATTGTATGTATATAAGTGTAATAATTTCAAATGCGATTTATATTGCTTCTGAATTAAATAAATGAAATGAAATGATACCAGTTTTGGAGCGCAGCTCCGTGTTCCTTATCCGATCGATTTTACGGACTCCAAGTATGCTGTGCTCCATTGCTTGCTGACAAATCTTGAGTCGGGACTTTTTTTACAAAAAATAATTATAAACGAAAAAATCAAAGCTGCCGTTGATATCTATGCAATCTTGCTAAAGTTTTTCAGTTGATTAATGTATATCTAAGAGTAAAACGGACCAAAAGGTCGTATGGAAAGGCGTCATTGTCACATTCTGATTCTTAAATACTTGGAGAGGAAAATGGGCACAACGTTTGTATAGTAAAGCGGTTTCGGAACAGTCCACTTTCCCTTAAGGACGCTGGACACGTACTTAATGGAAACTCGTTAAAACATCATTTAAATCTTTTCATTATAATTTAAATTCTGAAAAGGGTACTTTCCTAGTAAAATTGTTGTTTTTGACTCGGTTTGCCCGAGGGACTATACTTACTCCCTGAGTTGTCGGATGCAAATTTTTGTACATAATCCAAAATCTATATACTTACCAAGGCTTGGAACCGGTTTATTTTTTACCGGTTAAAACTGGTTTATTTCGATTTTACTCGGAACTTTTTAAAGAACGCGAACGTTATGAGAACTTTATTTTAACCGAAATAAACCGGTTTATTCGACGAGCGGCGAGACGCACTTAAATACCTACGTTCACGCAGCGAGTGTTTTGTTTGGTTAGAACAGTATTACCTATCATACTGCGGAATTAACCGGTATATTTTGTTCTAAACTGGTTAATCGAACAAAACCTTTAAGAAACCTTTAACAAATATGTCTCTGTTTAACCCAATGGTTGACTGGTAGAGAATGCCTTTTGGCATTAAGTCCGCCATTTGTACATGTTTCTTTAGTTGTTTAATAAAGTTTAAATAAATAAATAAATAAATAAGAGTTCTCCTAAAAACCGGTTTAAAAATAGCGGTTTTTCGAGCGAAAACGAAATTTAAAGGTTTGTCCGCAAGTACATGATAACGGTTTGAAAATTTAACCGGTATCCGAGCCCTGATTTATACACGATGTAACATGAGAGAACCAAATAATTTTATCAGCGCATTCCTGTCAGGCAATTATGGTCGCACGATAAATAAATAATATATGTATAAACATTAAATAAATGTCATATACAAAGAAAAAGTGACCAAGGCCTCCAGTGTTCCGAGCTGGAATCGAACCAGCGTACTCCGCTTACCGGGCGAATGCCTAAAACCACTCGGCCATCGGTGCACGAAGGCAAGGGTCGAAATTTCCAAGTATATGACATTCCCGAAGGCTCGTGGCGCCCTCTGCCATCCCTGAGGTAGAACAGTGTGGTTCGACCTCCTAGCTGAATCAACTCATTTAATTTAATTCTCAAATAATTTAATTTGTTCTTAGAGTAATAATATATGTATAATATTTTTATTTATGTATTTTATCACTATTTTGTATTGTACTTCAGCTTTTAACTATAAAACTCCCGTGAGACTCATACATATTTAAAAATTTATTTTTAACACGCTTTTATTAGGTCGTCGTGTATGTAACTAACTATGTAATGGAATCTGCGGAGGCTAATTTAACCATCTTCCAAGGATCGTAGCGTAATGAAAATTGGCAGCTGTATGTAGTTCTGATGACAATACAATAATATGATACTGTTGAACTGATCTGATGATGGAGCCGGAAGATATGAACTGGAACTACATGATGGAACATCGTATCATAGCTGTTTTTGGGTTTCTTAGAAAAGTCTTGTAATGAACTTTGACTATGATTAGGTTTCAAGGTCTGATGATGGAGCCGGAAGATATGAACTGGAACTACATGATGGAACATCGTATCATAGCTGTTTTTGGGTTTCTTAGAAAAGTCTTGTAATGAACTTTGACTATGATTAGGTTTCAAGGTCTGATGATGGAGCCGGAAGATATGAACTGGAACTACATGATGGAACATCGTATCATAGCAGTTTTTGGGTTTCTTAGAAAAGTCTCGTAATGAACTTTGACTACGATTAGGTTTCAAGGTCTGATGATGATGAAGCTGGAAGATATGAACTGGAACTACATGATGGAACATCGTATCATAGCTGTTTTTGGGTTTCTTAGAAAAGTCTTGTAATAAACTTTGACTACGATTAGGTTTCAAGGTCTGATGATGAAGCTGGAAGATATGACCTGGAACTACATGATGGAACATCGTATCATAGCTGTTTTTGGGTTTCTTAGAAAAGTATTGTAATGAACTTTGACTACGATTAGGTTTCAAGGTCTGATGATGGAGCCCGAAGATATGAACTGGAACTACATGATGGAACTTCGTATCATAGCTGTCTTCTGGTTTCTTAGAAAAGTCTTATAATGAACTTTGACCACGACTAGGTTTCAAGGTCTGATAATGAAGCCCGAAGATTGGCATTCCATGATGGCATATCGTATCATAGTTGTGTTTGCGCTTGTGAGAAAGGCCACGTAATGAACTTTGAACGTTACGTTTTCAACGTTATAACAAACCTATTATTGACCGAAGCGAAGCGAGGCCTAAGTTAGGTTAGGGTTTTCTTGCGACCCTTATGAGCGGAAAAAGGAAAGACCGAATAAGTATCTAAACTAAGTCAGGTAAGGGTCTTTTTTGTGACCCTTAAATATGTAGCCCAGGTCGCGGGCTAGCGTCCACATGCTTACAAAAGAAAAATTGATAACAAAAGCAAAATTGGGGGCGGAAAAAAAAGGATCAACAAAGTATGTAAAATAAGTTGGGTTAGGGTTTTCTTGTGACTCTGAAGAACAAAACTAAGGGGGGGTTCGGGGGGCGAAGCCCCCGCAAAAAAAATATCAACGTGGTATTCAAAATAAGTTGGTTTAGGGTTTTCTTGTGACCCTCAAGAGTATATAAACAAAAGGGGGGCGAAGCCCCCCGCATAAAAGAAAGATCAACGTAGTATTTAAAATAAGTTGGGTTAGGGTTTTCTTGTGACCCTTAAGAGCAAAATTAAGGGGGGCTCGGGGGGCAAAGCCCCCCGCATAAAGAAAGATCAACGTAATATTTAAAATAAGTTGGGTTAGAGTTTTCTTGTGACCCTTAAGAGCAAAGAACGGGGGGGCTCGGGGGACGAAGCCTCCCGCAAAAAAAAGGATCATCGTAGTATGTAAAATAAGTTGGGTTAGGGTTTTCTTGTGACCCTTAAGAACAAAACTAAGGGGGTTCGGGGGCGAAGCCCCCGCAAAAAAAAAAAAAATATCAACGTAGTATTCAAAATAAGTTGGTTTAGGGTTTTCTTGTGACCCTCAAGAGTATATAAACAAAAGGGGGGCTTGGGGGGCGAAGCCCCCCGCATAAAAGAAAGATCAACGTAGTATTTAAAATAAGTTGGGTTAGGGTTTTCTTGTGACCCTTAAGAGCAAAAGTAAGGGGGGCTCGGGGGGCGAAGCCCCCCGCATAAAAGAAGATCAACGTAATATTTAAAATAAGTTGGGTTAGGGTTTTCTTGTGACCTTTAAGAGCAAAGAAAGGGGGGCTCGGGCGGCGAAGCCCCCCGCATAAAAGAAAGATCAATGTAATATTTAAAATAAGTTGGGTTAGGGCTTGTGACCCTTAAGAGCAAAAGCAAGGGGGGCTCGGGGGGCGAAGCCCCCCCGCATAAAAGAAAGATCAACGTAATATTTAAAATAAGTTGGGTTAGGGTTTTCTTGTGACCCTTAAGAGCAAAGAAAGGGAGGCTCGAGGGGCGAAACCCCCCGCAAAAAAAAGGATCATCGTAATATGTAAAATAAGTTGGGTTAGGGTTTTCTCGTGACCCTTAAGAACAAAACTAAGGGGGGTTCGGGGGGCGAAGCCCCCGCAAAAAAAAAAATATCAACGTGGTATTCAAAATAAGTTGGTTTAGGGTTTTCTTGTGACCCTCAAGAGTATATAAACAAAAGGGGGGCTCGGGGGCGAAGCCCCCCGCATAAAAGAAAGATCAACGTAGTATTTAAAATAAGTTGGGTTAGGGTTTTCTTGTGACCCTTAAGAGCAAAAGTAAGGGGGGCTCGGGGGGCAAAGCCCCCCGCATAAAAGAAAGATCAACGTAATATTTAAAATAAGTTGGGTTAGAGTTTTTTTGTGACCCTTAAGAGCAAAGAACGGGGGGCTCGGGGGGCGAAGCCCCCCGCAAAAAAAAGGATCATCGTAGTATGTAAAATAAGTTGGGTTAGGGTTTTCTTGTGACCCTTAAGAACAAAACTAAGGGGGGTTCGGGGGGCGAAGCCCCCGCAAAAAAAAAAAATCAACGTAGTATTCAAAATAAGTTGGTTTAGGGTTTTCTTGTGACCCTCAAGAGTATATAAACAAAAGGGGGGCTCGGGGGGCGAAGCCCCCCGCATAAAAGAAAGATCAACGTAGTACATATTTAAAATAAGTTGGGTTAGGGTTTTCTTGTGACCCTTAAGAGCAAAAGTAAGGGGGGCTCGGGGGGCGAAGCCCCCCGCATAAAAGAAGATCAACGTAATATTTAAAATAAGTTGGGTTAGGGTTTTCTTGTGACCTTTAAGAGCAAAGAAAGGGGGGCTCGGGCGGCGAAGCCCCCTGCATAAAAGAAAGATCAATGTAATATTTAAAATAAGTTGGGTTAGGGCTTGTGACCCTTAAGAGCAAAAGTAAGGGGGGCTCGGGGGGCGAAGCCCCCCGCATAAAAGAAATACCAACGTAATATTTAAAATAAGTTGGGTTAGGGTTTTCTTGTGACCCTTAAGAGCAAAGAAAGGGAGGCTCGAGGGGCGAAACCCCCCGCAAAAAAAAGGATCATCGTAATATGTAAAATAAGTTGGGTTAGGGTTTTCTCGTGACCCTTAAGAACAAAACTAAGGGAGGTTCGGGGGGCGAAGCCCCCCGCAAAGAAAAATATCAACGTGGTATTCAAAATAAGTTGGTTTAGGGTTTTCTTGTGACCCTCAAGAGTATATAAACAAAAGGAGGGCTCGGGGGGCGAAGCCCCCCGCACATCGATCTAAACTACCTAGATGCACCATCATGGCTTAGAATGTGTCCGCAGCAAATTGTGCTTGAAAATGTTCTAAGCACAATTGGGCGGTCAGTAGCGCTTCATCCGCCGTGTCGGCAACATGCCTAAGTGCTCCGTAAAAAAGTGCAAAAATAACACCTTATATACGTTAAAAAAGGATGACGTATCGTATTTCCGGTAAGTAATTGTTAATAATTTTATAATGTTATGCATTTGTGGCCAAAATGGCTTCCTAACTTACTAAAAACATTTATTTTCTAGAATAATTAAAGTAAATTCCTTGATTTGGTCTTACGCAGTTTGTCTCTTTCTCTCGCGCTATACTAGTAATGAGCGGACGGCGACAAAAGATGGATGAAGTGGAACATAGTTAAAAATGGAATGATGGAGTCGCTAATTTATATTTTTTGTAAAAGAAGCCTATTTCATATTATTAGTGTATGTATTTATTTATTATTATGGACCAGTAAGTCTGAAATAAATGATTTCAATTCAATAATATTAATACATATCTTATAAATTACTTTAATTATAAAAAGAAACAACCCAACAGGTTTTTATTCCAGATTCCCAAAACAAGACGTTGAAAGGGAAAAATGGCGCAAGATTATAGCTGAGGAGCGGAGAGAAGATTTACCCACACAAAGCTTTGAAAGAAATTACGTAGAATAATAAATTAATGTCATCATTCAATTCTTCTTTGTTTTAATAGCTACTTAATTCATACTCTCCAAGTGCACCATCCCTCACACACATCACATACAATCCCTCAACTGTTTACCTTCACATAATCGCTACACATACACTCACTACACGCACACACACACATATGTTATATATATTAGACGACCGGTCTGGCTCAGTCGGTAGTGACCCTGCCTGCTAAGCCGCGGTCCTGGGTTCGAATCCCGGTAAGGGCATTTATTTGTGTGATGAGCACAGATATTTGTTCCTGAGTCATGGATGTATCCTATGTACATAAGTATGTATTTATCTATTTAAGTATGTATATCGTCGTTTAGTACCCATAGTACAAGCTTTGCTTAGTTTGGGGCTAAGTTGATCTGTGTAAGGTGTCCCCAATATCTATTTATTTATTTATAAACATAGATACACACACACACACACACACACACACACACACACACACACACACACACACACACACACACACACACACACATATATATATATATATATATATATATATTTAAACAGTTTTTCGCAAAAATACCGCAAATTTCCTCATGCTCGCCTTTCATCTCATAGCGCGACTCCCATGATGCCTCTGTCCATCCTCGTTCCCAATTTAAAAATGGCGTTTAGATTGTTGCAGCGCGAACGAAATTAAACTTATGTTGGTTGCAATAAGATGTAGATTTGTTTAAAAATATGCACACCTGCGATCTGCGGTCATAAAATTTTATGGCTTTCGCGATGATCACATTCATTAATGTCATAACCGCCAATTGCTTGCATTTGAAATTGAACTCTAAGTACTAAGAAATAACGTTGTTTTTGTAAAAAAATTAAAGTAGTTTTTACTACATTGCGAAGTTTTCGTTTGTCAACTAGACGCACACATTTGCAACTAAGCGATCGGACACTTTTGAGTGTCGAATTTGTAGGCGATAGTGTATCTAGGGAAGTTTAAATCGATGGCTCGGGGGCGAAGCCCCCGCATAAAAGAAGATCAACGTAATATTTAAAATAAGTTGGGTTAGGGTTTTCTTGTGACCTTTAAGAGCAAAGAAAGGGGCTCGGGCGGCGAAGCCCCCCGCATAAAAGAAAGATCAATGTAATATTTAAAATAAGTTGGGTTAGGCCTTGTGACCCTTAAGAGCAAAAGTAAGGGGGGCTCGGGGGGCGAAGCCCCCCGCATAAAAGAAAGATCAACGTAATATTTAAAATAAGTTGGGTTAGGGTTTTCTTGTGACCCTTAAGAGCACAGAAAGGGAAGCTCGAGGGGCGAAACCCCCCGCAAAAAAAAGGATCATCGTAATATGTAAAATAAGTTGGGTTAGGGTTTTCTCGTGACCCTTAAGAACAAAAATAAGGGGGGTTCGGGGGGCGAAGCCCCCCGCAAAAAAAAAATATCAACGTAGTATTCAAAATAAGTTGGTTTAGGGTTTTCTTGTGACCCTCAAGAGTATATAAACAAAAGGGGGCTCGGGGCGAAGCCCCCCGCATAAAAGTAAGATCAACGTAGTATTTAAAATAAGTTGGGTTAGGGTTTTCTTGTGACCCTTAAGAGCAAAAGTAAGGGGGGCTCGGGGGGCGAAGCCCCCCGCATAAAAGAAGATCAACATAATATTTAAAATAAGTTGGGTTAGGGTTTTCTTGTGATCTTTAAGAGCAAAGAACAGGGGGGGGCTCGGGGGCGAAGCCCCCGCAAAAAAAAAAAAGGATCATCGTAGTATGTAAAATAAGTTGGGTTTGGGTTTTCTTGTGACCCTTAAGAACAAAACTAAGGGGGGTTCGGGGGGCGAAGCCCCCCGCAAAAAAAAATATCAACGTTGTATTCAAAATAAGTTGGTTTAGGGTTTTCTTGTGACCCTCAAGAGTATATAAACAAAAGGGGGGCTCGGGGGGCGAAGCCCCCCGCATAAAAGTAAGATCAACGTAGTATTTAAAATAAGTTGGCTTAGGGTTTTCTTGTGACCCTTAAGAGCAAAAGTAAAGGGGGCTCGGGGGGCGAAGCCCCCCGCATAAAAGAAGATCAACGTAATATTTAAAATAAGTTGGGTTAGGGCTTTCTTGTGACCCTTAAGAGCAAAAGTAAGGGGGGCAAAAGTAAGGGCTTTATCAACGAAAAATTTCACGCCACGCCACTGCTAAGCACGTCGCGAAGGTCTACAGATCCCAGAGCCACTATCAGTCTTTTAGTTGCTTAGCAAACTGTCGCGTCCACGTTCCATAACCAGGTTCAACCCCACGCAAATATACTAGAGAGCGACTGAGAAAATTCAACCTTTTGTCTCTTTCCTACTCTGTAAGATGAAATCCTTAAGTTCTGTATTGCATTAATCTTCAAATTAGCGCAGCACTATAAAAAAAAATTTTAATAATTGACTTTATTGCGATAAACTTGGTACCTATACATCAGGTGGTATTAATTCTTATTAAGCAATAGCAATACGTGTTAAGCCACAAATGGCTTGCGAAATTCGCCTACATGAAATAATATTTTTGTTTAAATTTTAAATATATTTCATTATTAACGACTAAAAAGTATAAAATAAATTTATAGTTTAAAAAACTCTAGAAAAACACGCTTTTATAAATGCACGTAAAAGCCAAAAATAAATTATGGATCGTTCAAGTTGTCTCTATTGCTGGGATGAAGAGTAAACTATGTGCTTTTAATTATAATATTTGATTGTAAAAGCGTGGGGCGCTGTAACAGGAAAAACTTTTTGTATAACTTGCTGAGAAATCAAGTTAAGCTATATTACGAGAAGCAGTTTACACAGATTGGCGCGCTAACTGGACTTGCAGCACGACTGCAGCGCCCCACGCTTTTACAATCAAATATTATAATTAAAAGCACATAGTTTACTCTTCATCCCAGCAATAGAGACAACTTGAACGATCCATAATTTATTTTTGGCTTTTACGTGCATTTATAAAAGCGTGTTTTTCTAGAGTTTTTTAAACTATAAATTTATTAAATTTGTACTTCAGCTGTTTTCGATTAATTCTAATCTGCTATTTTTCATTCTCTTTGCACCATTTTTACTTGTCTCTGTTTAGCCCGATGGTTGACTGGTAGAGAATACCATTAGGCATTAAGTCCGCCATTTGTACATTTTTTTATGTATGTGCAATGAAGTTTAAATAAATAAATAAATGATAAAACATCAGGCCGTCCCTATCGCACTATTTGTAAGTGCGATAAGGACAGCCCGGTGTTTTATCATTTACCGCGCGACCATTATTGCCCTGCAGATGACATTGGAAGACTAAAATGTCATAAAAATGTCTTTTCTGTATTTCGTCTACTATCAGAGTCATATAAAATTGTCCAAAAATGACATAAGTCATTTACCTAGACAGGTTTACAGGTTCGAATCCCGGTGAGGGCATTTATTTGTGTGATGAGCACAGATATTTTTTTTCTATATAAGTATTTGTATATTATATGTATTGTTATATGCGTACCCGCAACACAAGCCTTTTTGGGCTTACCGTGGGACTCATTCAATCTGTGTAATAATGATTGTATTTTTTCTTCTTTCTACATCAAAATCTCTTCCGATTATTCAGGCCCACGGTGTACAATGCCGGTATACTCTGTTTATAAAATATGTCCCAAATCCGAGTATTCGACGGAGTCCGCATTTTCCTACACGTCTCCCGGACTATAACACCCCAGGGGCATTGTCCCCTTCCATTAGAGACACGGAAAGAAAACAGACACTGAGATGGAACCGTGCTATTTAGGTCCCCAGACTACTTCTAAGTACTTCTTAAAATGTGTTTTTTACGTTAAGAAACCTCAAATAACGACCAACATCAGTAAAAACAAAGAGGATCGAGTATTATAGAGAGTTACTGTCAAAGTAGAATGTGTAATCACAGTGCATAGACTGCCATCTCTCGACAGCAGCTTAAAAAATTGAACCTCAGTTTTGACAATGTGGCCCATATTGTTAGGTCCCCACTTTACCTGTAGGGGGGTACCCTAACAAAAAATTTTTTTTCCACTTTTTATTTTTGCACTTTGTTGGCGTGATTGATATACATATTGGTACCCAGCTTTCTAGTGCTAACGCCGTGGCTTGCGTGGGCGACGGTCGCGCGATGGTCGCGCGACGGCGATGCGACGCATACGAAATCAAACCTTTTCGATATGGAAGTATGAGACGCGACGGCGACGGTCGCGCGATTGTCGGGAGTGTTCTTAGCCATGTTTCATGAACATCGGTCCACTATGTCGCGGTCGGGGGTTTTTCAAAATTTTAATTTTGTGTTTAGGTTACGTTATGCTGGGATCATTTTGAATTGTCTCGTTCACATGTAAAGCTCCCAGTTTACAGATAATTCAACTATAGGTGCAGGATGAAACTGCTCCCAGTTTATGAGGATATATTAAAATTTTGAAAAAACCCCCGACCGCGACCTAGTGGACCGATTTTCATGAAACATGGCTAAGAACACTCCCGACTAACACAGCTTTCAAATGAAAAAAACTAAATCGAAATCGGTTCATCCGTTCGGGAGCTACGATGCCACAGACAGACACACACACAGACAAACAGACAGACAGACAGACAGACAGACAGACAGACAGACAGACAGACAGACAGACACGTCAAACTTATAACACCCCGTCGTTTTTGCGTCGGGGGTTAAAAATAAGCGTATAAACACAGAACTATATTTAGATAGAAGAAACAAGTTCATCTATTTGTATAGGGGCCGAGCGTGTCAAATTTTGTACTGAAGTTGTTTCTTGCCTGTAATTTTAAATATGTCTCAGGCTCTTGATTGTTCATAATTTTTGTGTTGTTGCAATTGAATATCACGTAACGAGGCATTTTTTATGTTTTGATTGACTTCAACTTACAAAAATTGACGCCCGAAAGCTGCAAGCTGCGAGTAAAGACGGACAACTCAGTGGATTTCACTGAGTTCATTTGACACGCTAAGTAGATACGTTTGCTTGATCTATGGTATATATGACATTTGTGCGTATAAAGCTATTGGGGCCAAAGATGATATATTGGATATTAGAGATAGGCCGAATATGGACTTTGCCGAATACGAATATTCGGCCGAACATTCGGTTCAGCTCTTACCGAACCGAACATTCGGCCGAATATTCGGTTACGCCATATTTTTAAAGGGGATGTTCATTAAAACAATTAAATGATTGATAATGGTTACATATGTTAATATGTACAACTATGTTCTTATGATTTAATGGATAACTAAAACTTAGTTAAAACATCTCTGAACTCTTCTAAACTCTTAAACTACGGTTTTTTAACTTTTTTACAAAACAATTGTACCTACCTAATATTTTCTAGTTCCTTAGAAAGCTATTAAAATAGGAGCTTATTATTCAATGGAATACGTAAGATCTTCATTAGTTATTTACTTTGTTTATTCGGTAAATATTCGGCAATGCAACCGAATTATTCGACCGAATACGAAAATTGAAAAACTTGCCGAATATGCCGAATACCGAATATTTACCGAATATTAGGCCCATCTCTATTGGATATCCATTTAAATACTTATATATTTTGTTATAACCAAGAGCAATTCAATACGGGACTGACTAAGCCCATACAAACAAGCGTACCCCTGAAACGTATGGGCCTTTTAGGCTTAAAACTAGATGGCGCTGTTTGCAGCCTAGAAGTAGCCAAAATCATATTTTCCCCAAATATTTTGCGTGTTTTTATTTTTTATCAGAACAAATGACATATTTCTTTATTTTAAAATCATGATATCACGTCAATACACATTTTGAAAAAAAAAAAATAGGCATCATCAGTGTAGTTATGATAGTATTTAATAGGTGGCGCTAAAAAATCGAGGTACGATTCTTAGTATGAAGTACGTAAATCATCACTACATAGTATAAAACAAAGTCGCTTTCTCTGTCCCTATGTCCCTATACTCCCTATGTATGCTTAAATCTTTAAAACTACGCAACAGATTTTGATGCGGTTTTTTTTAATAGATAGAGTGATTG
Source organism: Leguminivora glycinivorella (assembly GCF_023078275.1). Classification (NCBI taxonomy): domain Eukaryota; kingdom Metazoa; phylum Arthropoda; class Insecta; order Lepidoptera; family Tortricidae; genus Leguminivora; species Leguminivora glycinivorella. The sequence goes on from NC_062996.1 coordinate 8,910,469, forward strand.
TAGAGGAAGGTTTACATGTAGGTATAATACCCGTGCGAAGCCGGGGCGGGTCGCTAGTCCTATATAAAATTATACATAATCCTTTATTATTAACCTAACCACAAAATTAAAATTTTGAAAAAACCCCCGACATAGTGGAACGATTTTTACGAAACAGAGCTAAGAACACTCCCGACTAATTCAGCTTTCAAACAAAAAAAACGAAATCTAAATCGGTTCATCCGTTCGGGAGCTATACGATGCTACAGACAGACACACACACAGACCGACAAACACGTCAAACTTATAACACCCCCTCGTTTTTGCGTCTGGGGTAAAAAATACACACATACATACAATCACACCAGTATCCCATAAGAAGTAGGCAGAGCACATGTAACTACTCAAGTTTCAGTCCCACTCTAGGCAATAGTGGGGTTGAAAGAAACCAAATTGTGACATTGCAGTGACAGGTTGCCAGCCTCTCGCCCACGCCACAATTTATTAACATATATCCCACAGTCGACTTCTACGACACCCACGGGAAGAAAGGGGGTGGTGAAATTTCGAAACGCTTCAACACACGGGGATATTGTAAAAAAAAAGATAAACGTACTAATACTCGACACCTACTGGATACGTAACGACAGTTTAATTTGTCAGTCATTACAACTAGGGAACAAATTAAATAATTTTATTGTTTTGTCTGTCTGTCTGTGTGTGTGTGTGTCTGTGGCATCGTAGCTCTCGAACGGATGAATCGATTTTGATTTAGTTTTTTTGTCTGAAAGCTTGCTTGTTTTTTTGTTTGTTATTATTGTCAATGTTTTATTTATAACTTTTGTATGCTGTATGTTTCGTTATTTTTGTATTTTGTTCTTTATGCCTTGTGTTTCTTTAGTTTTGTCTGTTGCCTTCCGTGATTTTGCTCACTTAATGGTCTCACCGGAAGACCAGCGCTGGAAGTCGCCAGCAATATGCTGAGGTGAGGCCGTTTCGTGGCACTTTATTCTCCTATGTCATTCATAAATATTGTTTATTGTCTGTGTGTGTTTACGAATAAAACTTTTCTATTCTATTTCTATTCTATTCTATTCTATTGAAAGCTGAGTTAGTCGGGAGTGTTCTTAGCCATGTTTCATGACAATGGGTCCACTAGGTCGCGGTCGGGGGTTTTTTCAAAATTTTAATTTTGTGGTTAGGTTATAATAATATTTAGTTAATACAATAATTAAAAAAAAATATTTTTGTTTCAGATTAAAGCCGGATTATGTTATAAGTGGTATGTACAAAAATTATTTATTTTATCTGTAATTATAAATATGCTTTTTTTAGATGCACCATAATAGCGACATCTACTGTAAGAATATAACAATTCTTAGTAGCTATTACCATAGAGGACAAGTAAGAGAAGAGTTGTAACTCCATACATCAGTAAATGCGGGTTATTTGTATAGGCATAGTTAAGAGACATCTAGCGACAATCACGCGTCAAATAGCGTGAATTATCAGTACCACTACCCGATACTAGGTGGCAACTGTGTCTCTTCTGCCAAAAAAATAATATTAGAACAGTTTACAACTTATATTACAATCAGAAGGAATTGAAAACAGAATACTGATTAATACTATTGTAATATTAGATAAAAATTGGTGAGCATTAGACTTTTCGTTCGTCGCGACATCTATTGACAAGTAGCAGTACTGATAATTTACGCTAGTTGACGCGTGATTGTCGCTAGATGTCACTTAACTATGCCTATACAAATAACCCGCATTTACTGATGTATTGAGTTACAATTCTTCCCGTACTTATTCCTCTATGCTATTACTACCGTAGTTGTGGAAACCATATTGGAAATTCCCCATTATTTTATTAACTATTTGCAAACTTCCCTTAAAACCGATTACTATTGTCAATTAACACTACCTTTAGTCGCGTTTTAACTTATCGCTTCTCATTTCGAATTTTTCTCACTTGTATCGTACGACGTTTTTTAGTACAGATGGCCCTCCAAAGTTTCGACCTGACATATAATGACCCACTTTTCGCACTAGTGCGTAAAAAACACCATCTGTACTTAAATAGTACATTTCGATATAAGTGCGTAAAAAAGGAAGTTCGAAAAGAGTGGCGATAAATTAAAACACGACCGAAGGGAGTACTGAAAACTAATTTATTCAGTAGTAGTTTAAAAAATAAATAAATAAACCTACTTTGAATGAAATGAGCTGGTATAAACAAAGACAATCAAAAGAACAATGGCATTTGTTGCCGAGTGCTTTAATAGTGCTCGATATCGACTGTGAAAGGAACAATCCCGGTGCTTTATTATAGGGAAGTACTTTAAATAATAGTTATGTGACCGTTGCATAATAAGAGGCAAGGCTCGGAACCGGTTTATTTTTTACCGGTTAAAACCGGTTTATTTCGATTTTACTCCGAACTTTTGAAAGAACGCGAACGTTATTAGAACTTTGTTTTAACCGAAATAAACCGGTTTATTCGACGAGCGGCGAGACGCAGCTAAATACCTACGTTCACGCAGCGAGTTTTTTTTTGAACAGTATTACCTATCATGCTGCGGAATAAACCGGTTTATTTTGTTCTAAACCAATTAATCGAACGAAAACATTATGAAAGAGTTTTTCTAAAAACTGGTTTAAAAATAGCGGTTTTTCAAGCGAAAACGAAATTTAAAGGTTTGTCCGTGTACATGATAACGGTTTGAAAATTCAACCGGTATCCGAGCCTTGATAAGAGGCTTTAAAGCTCGAGTGCTGATTCATGAAATGAGCCGAAGGAAGATAAGTCTCGTGAAATAAAGCACCTTCCAGATACAACTGACTGTAAATCGCCGAATGGGCCCTACGGAAGACCAGCGCTGGCTTTCAGCTAGCAATATGCTGAGTTGGGTCCATTTCGTAATGCACACTTAATGTTATGTTCTGTTTCTTGTTTTCTTGTTAACAACCTAACCACAAAATTAAAATGTTGAAAAAAACCCCGACCGCGACCTAGTGGACCGCTTTTCATGAAACATGGCTAAGAACACTCCCGACTAACACAGCTTTCAAATAAAAAGAACTAAATCGAAATCGGTTCATCCGTTCGGGAGCTACGATGCCACAGACAGACACACACACAGACAGACAAACAGACAGACAGACAGACAGACAGACAGACAGACAGACAGACAGACAGATGGACAGACAGACAGACAGACACGTCAAACTTATAACACCCCGTCGTTTTTGCGTCGGGGGTTAAAAATAAAATAAAATAAAAATAAAAATAATTTATTGCCAAAAAAAATCTACAATCTAAACTTACAGTTTAAGCATTACTTAGGTACAACATTCTTTTAGGTAACTACAAACATCAATCATCAAGTAGGTACAACACAACAGTATAAATTTTATCTTATAGTAGGTACATTACAAAGGCAATGGGTACCAGTCTCGGGCTTTGCTAGATTGATGGTATTATCCAGCCCTGATTTTCAGCCTGGTCCCTCGGGTCGGTGAAGGCGTTTGGCGTTTGGGTTTTGTTGCTTGTACATGTACGTACGTGTTGTGAATGTCACGAATAATAGTTATTTGTTATACAAGGGGGCAAAGTTGTATTTTAACGCCGAGTGTGGAATTGAAAAACGAGCACATGAAAGGATTCTATAGTTGAACCACGAGCGAAGCGAGTGGTTCGAAAATAGAATCCTGAACTTGCGAGTTTTTAACACACGAGAAGTAAAATACATTTGCACCCGAGTGTAACACAAAACTTTTCCCCTCACTATAGCGAGGAAACTACAACGCAAAAAATGCGTTTATCACTGCTTCCAGTAGTTCCACAGGTGGTAAATCATCTTTATTACTAGATTCACCTACTTTTATCAATTTTCAAGCGGTAAATTTGACTTTATTCAAGGTCTAATTACTTTACCCACTAGTGGATAAATGCGTTTTTGCCCGCAGGTATTAAAGGACAAAACACGTGTTTCCGAGCTCGTGAGGGGAAAATGTCTGTTATCTTTATCTTTTATCTAAATCTGGAGAAATGTGATCACCAGTGAGTAGGGGGGTAAGAACGGTAAGAATGAATGTGACATTATCTGGGTGAAGGGATCTTATTGTCAATGGCGCTTACGGCGTTATGAGCAATGTTCGTGTACAAATACGACGCCGAGGGACGTAAGCGCCATCGACAATAAGGTCCATTACTCAGATAACGTCACTAACAAATAATTATTGTCACTACTTTGAAAAAATCTCGTATCTCAGGCTGCTCCTCAAAGTTAAAACGCAGTAAGTCTATATGTATTCCGTACATACATACAATCACGCCTGTTTCCCATAATAAAATCAAGTCTTTAGTGTTCTTCACATATCCCGCACCTTTTTTTGGTCTTCTCTGTTTGGCCTAAAGGTTGACTGGTAGAGAATGCCATGTAGTATTAAGTTCGCCTTTTGTAACTGTATATTTTTACTGTGCAATAAAGTTTAAATAAATAAATAAAAGGGTAGGCAGAGCACATCAACTCAATTTTAAATATTTTTTTAAATACCTATGTACATGTGACGTGTAAAAGTGCCCCTGTGGCCTATTTGCTGAATAAATTATTTTGATTTATTTTGATTTTGATTTTTTGATTTTGACATGAAACTGCTAAAGTTACAGTGCCACTCTTGGCAAATAAGGTGTTGAAAGAAAACGAAACTGTGACATTGCAGTGACAGGTTGCCAGCCTCTCGCCTACGCCACAATCTGACCCATATCCCACAGTCGCCTTCTACGACACCCACTGGAAGAAAGGGGGTGGTGAAATTCTTAACCCGTCACCACACGGCAACATACATACATACTTACTACAATTTTCTTTTCATTGACAGAAGAAGATACAAGTTTTTTTAAAAGTAGTGACGAATTATTGGGGACACCTTACACATATCAACTTAGCCCCAAACTAGGTAAAGCTTGCTATGGGTGCTAAGCGACGAAATACGAGTATATACTTAAGTAGATACGAAATTTGTTTTGAACTTGATAGGTTCAGTAGTTTTTGAGAAAAATACCAAAAACTACGGAACCCTGCAATGAGCGTGGCCCGACACGCTTTTGGCCGGTTTTATTTTTTAAGTTGAGACAGTTGAAGGGATGGAGAGTGACATAGGCTACTTTTTGTCTCTTTCTAACACGAGCGAAGACGTTAGCAAAAGCTACTTTTCTATATTTCTTTAATTTGGCAGCTGAGCATGTCTTTTTTTTTGCCAATAAAAAAATGTTGATTGTTTTAGGGAATTTTATTAGGTCAATTGTACTCAGAATCACGAGTACTTTCAATCTCACTGGGAGACAAAAAGTGTCCCAGAATTTCCATACATTTTTGTTACTTTCCTCTTTTGTTACCCCATACAACATGTACGGGAAATGGTAACAAAATAAGAAAAAATCGTATGGGACAATTTTTTTAACTACTAGGATTGAAAAAGCTAGTAATTCTGAGCATATTTTTTTTTTCATAAAATGGCGAAAAAAAAAGAAATGCTCAGCTAATTAAGATATATCAAGAGCTCTCTTGTAATAAGAGCTGAAACAGTAGCAATCAAGAGCACAATGGGCATTAATCTCATGATAGAGCTGCTCTGTGATAGAGGCTTTCAATAACGAACGGAAATGAGAAAAGGTTATACGTCTCTATCGGCCCGATTCAAAGGTAAAAAACCGACCAAGAGCGTGTCGGGCCACGCTCAGTGTATGGTTCCGTAGTTTTCCGTATTTTTCTCAAAAACTACTGAACCTATTAAGTTGAAAACTATTTTCTTAGGAAGTGTTTATAAAGTTCTATTTTTGTGATTTTTTTCATATTTTTTCTCAAAAGTTTTTTTGGTTCAAAAGTTAGAGGGGGAGGGACACACTTTTTTTCCTTTAGGAGCAATACAATACAATACAAATATTCTTTATTGTTCACCAATATAACAAGATTACATCACATAATTTTAATTAACTATGGTAGACAACAGGCGGTCTTATCGCTAAAGAGCGATCTCTTCCAGACAACCTTTGGGTAGTGGAGACAAGACACAAAAAACAACTGATTTGAGTAGGTGATGCAGTGTGTTGAAGGGATGGAGAGTGACATAGGCTACTTTGTGTATCTTTCTAACCCCCCCCCCTTCCCTAACATGTAGGGTGGAAGTTTGTATGGAGCCTTTCGTAATTTTCGAATTCAACGCGAGCGAAGCCGCGGGCAAAAGCTAGTCAAATATAAAATAACCTCAAACTCTTAAGGGTGCTTTAAAAAAAACGTCAAAATAATGTAAAATTGATAGTTTTAGTCGGTGAAATACAACACTTTCCGTCATCCAATAGATTTACTTAATTAAAGTTTCAGTTAAAGCATCTTATTATCTTGACTTTTATAAGACTCGATTTTTGAAAACTAACTCAATAAATTAATTATGAATTTTTCTCTAATGCACGTTTAGAATAACTCACGTATAGAGCTGAATTAGTCGATCTTATTTGTAAAATTTGGACAATTTTGAATACTAAAACAGGTAAATTTATAATTCGTATATCCTGTACTATAATCTTCTCAGACTACATTTTTATTATAAGGTTTTGATAAAGAGTAAACGAGGCTAAGACGAATTCAATTTTTTTCAGAAATTACCTAAAATTAAGTGACAATTTCTTGTAAAATCTACATCACATCGAAGTAATTTTTGTACTTAATTAATCTGCAACATTTACTTAAATTGCTGTTATGCCTTAGTGATGATAAATTGCCATTATTTATTTTTGGCAATTTTTTGAAAACGAGCCTTCACCGGTACAATTATTACCACTTTTGGACATTTTCTCATATTTTATTAGACCAAGTAAAAAAGTCCTATAATGTGATATATATTTCTAAACTACTCGCAAAGCCCTTTAATTTGATACCACACACGGTATGATCAAGCGCTCGGTTGCGATTTCACTGTTTTTCACATGAAAGCCCTCTTAAAGTTATAACACCAACGATTCGTCAAAATCGTCAGCCGTCCAAACATCTTTATGAAATCGCTAATAAAAACCAGATTAATGACCCCTGCCTACATCGGGGCCCGGGCTTCCGCCGGAAATGGCTAACGACTGCTCAACACTGCACATGTGTTGTAAAGCAGTAGCTTAACTCACCGGTAAAATACTGCCGGGTGGAGAATTAATAATTTGATTTATTGAAGTTGATTCTTAAAAGTTCATACAAATCTATCGGTTTCAAAAATTTTAATGACGTTTATATTTATTAAAACTAAACAATGTTTTCACCAAAGCAATATAAAAATAAAAAGCAATATAGTAACCACAAAATTAAAATTTTGAAAATACCCCCGACCACGTCATAGTGGACCGATTTTCGTGAAACATGGCTAAGAACACTCCCGACTAACTCTGCTTTCAGACAGAAAAAACTGAATCTAAATCGGTTCATCAGTTCGGGAGTTACGTTGCCACAGACAGGCACATACAGACAGATAAACAGACAGACAGGCAGACAGACAGACGGACAGACAGACACGTCAAACTTATGACACCCCGTCGTTTTTGCATCGGGGGTTAAAAATAGGCTAATATAAAAAATTCCTATTTAAAAAAAATATATAATATTATAATTTTTTTTTAAATATGTATTAGTCTCACGAGAGTTTTATAGTTAAAAAATACCTACTGAAAAAATCTCAGTCAAGTTTTTTTTTTTTTTTTTTTTAATTTATTTAAGGTCGCTTTTTAACAACAAGGTCATTAGCGACCACAAGAGAATTACATTTTTTTATATACATCAATTAATTTTATAAATCTAAGTACATTCAGATTCTTATCATTCAAACAGTCCTTTAAGGTTGTAGGCAATTTACATTTTTCTCTTTCTTCCTTAAATGCTCCTGTGTGGTGACGGGTTAAGAATTTCACCACCCCCTTTCTTCCCGTGGGTGTCGTAGAAGGCGACTATGGGATATGGGTTAAATTGTGGCGTAGGCGAGAGGCTGGCAACCTGTCACTGCAATGCCACAGTTTGGTTTTCTTTTAACCCCTTATTTGCCAAGAGTGGCCCTGAAACTTAAGTAGTTTCATGTGCTCTGCCTACCCCTTTATGGGATACAGGCGTGATTGTATGTATGTATGTATGTATGCTAAACACTCGATTAAAATATGCTTAATAGTTAACTCCAAACCGCATTTATCACATTTACTCTTTTCATTCTTAGTAATAAGGTAGCAATGGGTTAAGTTTGTGTGTCCTATTCTTAGTCTAGTGATAGCTATCTGATCTCTTCTACACGTAAAGGGTATTGGTGGAGTTTCAAAAATAGAATCTCTAATATTTGACAAATCATTGAAATTACCATTTTTCCAAGAATTATTCCAAGATATTTTGACAATTGATTTGATTTGTTTTTTAAATTCCGGGTAGCTGGATTTAATGGAGCAATCTATCTGAAGATTTTCAGTAGCTTCTTTAGCCTCTGTATCCGCTTTTTCGTTACCGATAATCCCTTGATGTCCTGGAATCCAGACTAATTCAAAATTAAAATGTTTTTCTAATATATTAATAATTTTTTGTTTAATATGCATGACAAGCGGATGGGAGTTCTTGGGGTTCCGCAAGCCCATCAAGCATGATTTAGCATCAGTGTAAATCACATGTTTCTTTTCGTTAGAATCCCTTTCAATTAACTCTAATGCTTTAAAGATTGCTATAGCTTCACATGTAAAAACTGAGCTGGAATCATCAAGTCTATAATTGTAGTGTTTGTTACCAGATACAACTGCACATCCAGATTTGCCATTGCATACCGAGCCATCTGTGTAATACGTTTTACAATCTTCAAAACTATCATTGAGTTCATTAAATAGACTTTTATATATGTAATTCGTCGTTTCACTCCTTTTATTTTCCGCTAAATCTAGGTTAATCGGTATTTGTAATTGATCCCAAGGCGGAACAGTCAGTAATATTACTGGGTATAGTGCTGGAATAGTAAGATGGAATTCTTTCAAATATCTTGCTACTCTAATTTTGAAAGGTTGATGTAAACCTGGGTTAAATTTAAATTCATCATCAGTAACGGATTGTTTGACGTAATGCTCATATGTAGGACAATCAGGCCGCGATAAAATTTTCGTTGCATAAAACAAGGAGAGTGCTTTCCTCCTATATGAAAGTGGCATTTCGCCAGCCTCTGCCAATATGCTTTTAACAGGACTTGTACGAAAGGCACCAATACTAAGTCTCAGGGCCGTGTTTTGTACACTCTCAAGTGAATTCAATATTCCAATATTAGCCGAATCATATAAAACTGAACCGTAGTCTATTTTTTGTCTTATTATACTACGATAAGTTTTTAAAAGGCAATTGCTATCAGAACCCCAAGATAAAGACGACAAAGTTTTAATTATGCTCATTCGCTTTAGACAATCAGATTTTAAGTTATTTATATGAGTTTTCCATGTCATTTTTTTATCGAATGTTAATCCCAGTATTTTAACATTATTAACTTCTCTAATCAAATGTTCATTTAATGATAACTCCATCGTTTTGTTTGGATTCTTCTTTTTTGTAAATACAATGAATTCAGTCTTAGTCTTAGAAAATTTAAATCCTGTTTTAGCAGACCACTTTTGGAGGCCATTCAAACTATTTTGAATTAATTTTGCTGTAAGTTCAAGGTTTCTACCACTACAAGTTATAGTTAAATCATCCGCAAATAGATAGCCTTTCACAGGTTTGTCAACAACAGTGAGTATGTCATTTATAGCTATGAGGAACAAAATAACACTCAAAACTGAACCCTGAGGCAAACCATTCTCTACATAGACAGTGTCTGAAAGATAATTTTTTATTCTGTCAGTCAAGTTTTGTTTTAGCCCCCAACGCTCAAACCACGAGGTGTTAAAAGTTTTACGTGTCTGTCTATTTGTCTGTGGCATGGTGGCTTTCGAACGTATGCACCGATTTAGATTTGTTTTTTTTTTTCTTAAAAGCTGAATTAGTCGGAAGTGTTCCTAACCATGTTTGATGAAAATCGGTCCACTATGGCGAAGTTTTTTTAAAATTTAGACTTTGTACCATGGTTATTGCCAACAGGCCATTTTGTACGTGTGATTTAAACTCATTACCATGGTAACCTTCATAAAATAAATAAATATTGGGGAACACCTTACACAGATCAACCTAGCCCCGAACTAAGCAAAGCTTGTACTACGGGGGCTAGGCGACGATATACATACTTATATAGATAAACACATAATTGATAGATAAATATCCACAACACAACATATAGAGGCTTAAAATAAACAGGAGTTGGATAAGTTGGATTACTGCTTAACTGTTTAATGTGCCAGCAAATGACTGGTAGCTAATTGTTATTTTATACGACTGCTTTTTTTAAATAATCGCTCGAAAAACTTTTCTAATATCGTGCCCGTTTAATAATAAGCGTTATTATACTTTTTGTGGACCTCGGGTCGTGGCAAATATTTTTTAAGTTTCGAAGTTTCTGTATAAATTGCTGTTATGAGTGTTTGTATTGTTTTTATGGTACGGTTAAGAAAATATTTCATCTTTTTTAATAAAAGATCTCGTTTGTAGAAGGTATAATGGTTAATGGATGATAATATGGATTTGCTAGCGATATGAAAAATTGCTTGACTTAATACCGTTTGACTTATATTGACCGGGATATAGACCGTGATTACCTTTTTGATTTTTGTCGAGCTCCCGATAGAGCACCATCAAGCAGACCATCGAGTGTGAACGCGACCAGTGGTAACGCTGAAAGTGAACGCAGCCGACGCGCGCGAAGGAGGGTAGATCGCGCGCTGTCTATACAACTTTAACATCCACCCGCCTTCGTCAGTTTTCCGTGATCATGATGCATGCAACTGCGTCGAAATATCGGAAGCTCGACAAAAATCAAAAAGGTAATCACGGTCTATATCCCGGTCAATATAAGTCTAATGAAAATAACCGTGAATCATTCAAAAACTCTTAATACCGTTTTATATCATAGCTTACATGTTTCTAATATTAGAGTCATATAACCCAGCAACCTTCAAATCTGGGGTGAACAGGCATCTTCTGGGCGAGCTCACTCCATCTTAGGCCACGTCTTTGCCTTTTGGTGAATCTGTGGCCAAGAGTTGGCCCATTTATAATTTAAAAAAAAAACTATAAAAAGCGCAATAACATTTTTTCATTCAAAGCTCAATATCAGATTCTTAAACGTTTATGTTATAACTTTAAATAACCACAAAATTAAAATTTTGAAAAAACCCCCGACCGCGACATAGTAGACCGATTTTCATGAAACATGGATAAGAACACTCCCGACTTACTCAGATTTCAGACCAAATCAAAACTAAATCCAACTCGGTTCATCCGTTCGGGAGCTACGATGCCACAGACAAACACACACACAGACAGACAGACACACAGACAGATAGACAGACAGACAGACACACGCACAGACAGACAAGTCAAACTTATAACACCCCGTTTTTTTGCGTCGGGGGTAAAAAATAGGTTGAGTCTTATATGTGTCTCCTGAACCCATGTGTCATGAGTGACCAGTGTACACTTTATTTAATAATATCTGGGCAACCGAGCTTCGCTCGGTTCTGTTTCGTATCCTTGACATGTGTCGCCATCTAGTTCAAAAATGAATAGTACCTACATCGAGCGAAAGAATTATCAGCCTTAACAACACAACTACTCCACACGAGATGGCGCGCATTTCGCCACAAAAACTCAAATAGTGTATTTTTCTATTCGTTTTAGCCTTGACCTGTGTCGCCATCTAGTGTTTGCAATAAATAGTACTTACATCAACCGAAAGAATTCTGTCTTAACAGTACAACTACTGCACACGAGATGGCGCGCGAAGAAAACGCATGAAAACTCGAAAATTCGCGTTTTCCGGGACCTAAGGATAAGTTAGACCGATTTTTCACCCCCAAAAACCCCCACATAACAAATTTCTGCGAAGTCGTTAGAGCGGTTTCCGAGATCGTCAGTGTAAATAAATATATATATAAATAAATAAATAAATAAATATACAAGAATTGCTCGTTTAAAAGTATAAGATAATATGAAAAATTGTAATACATTAAAAAAAATCAGTTGAATTGCTTTACCTAATAACTTCTTGTTACAAAATGGTGTAATCTCCCAAACCACTTGTAAATGGCAAAAGAAGGAAATTACGGAAACGATCAGGGCGGAGCGTGAAGCCATGTCACTCTAATAATCATTTGCTACGCGAAAGAAAACTTGGCTATTCTAAGCCCATAGCCAAATGTACTAGGGCATTTTCAGAATTTGGGACCCCCCAATTAGCGAAAGTTGTTCACAAAAATTAACTCACTGTCAGTTTTGTGACGATAATTTTATTAAGAATGAAATTTCAATGTTTGAAAACATTGTTTTCATTACAGATGGTGTTTTTTTTTACGCAATAGTGCGAAAAGTGGTTCATTATATGTCAGGTCAAAACTTCCGAGGGCCATCTGTACTGAAAAACGTCGTTCGATACACGTGCGAAAAGGAAATTCGTAACTCGTGTCGATTTAAAATTTTAATTTATCGCCACTCGTTTCAAACTTCCTCTTTTAAATGTACTATTTTCTGTTAAGTACATAAACTTTAAGAGATAAGCTACATTCATAATGTGAAAAAAAGTATTTAAGACAGATTTCATGACTAAATGTCGTCACAAAACTGACAGCAAGTAAATTTTTGACAACTTTTGCTAATTGCGGGACCCAAATTCTGAAAATGCCTCCTATCGCTTAAAAAAAATATTTTTTTTTAAATTTAATATGCTAAACAAAGACGTTTAATATGTTATGAGGAACAACATTACGGTTGTTGAATAGGATGGCAAATAGAATTATGGCAAACTAGCTTTCACCCGCGGCTGCGTTCGCATTAGAAAGAGACAAAAAGTAGCCTATGTCACTCTCCATCCCTTCAAATATTCCCACTTAAAAAATCACAACAATTCGTCGCTCCGTTTTGCCATGAAAGACGGACAAACAAACAGACACACACGCTTTTCCACTTATAATATTAGTATGGATGAAATTCTAGCAAATGGGGTATCCCATTATAGTACGTTACGACACAAGTGCGGAAAAAAGGAAGTTCAAAATGAGTGGCGATAAAAAAATATATATATATATATAATTATATATATATATATTATAGGACATTCTTACACAGATTGACTGAGGCCCACGGTAAGCTCAAGAAGGCTTGTGTTGTGGGTACTCAGACAACGATATATATAATATATAAATACTTATATACATAGAAAACATCCATGACTCAGGAACAGTTATATGTGCTCATCAAGTCATCACACTAATAAATGCCCTTACCGGGATTCGAACCCGGGACCGCGGCGCAGCAGGCTGGGTCACTACCGACTGCGCCAGACCGGTCGTCAAATAATCGATAATCGTGTTGTAATACCGTAAGGAGTGTTTTAAATCGACACGAGTTACGAATTTCTTTTTCGCACATGTATCGTACGACGTTTTTCATTACCGATGGCCCTCCGAAATTTCCACCTGACAAGAAAATGAACCACTTCTCACACTAGTGCGTAAAAAAGCACTATCTGTATTCAAGTCGTTTTCACCACACCCGCAAACCAAATGTGCTATTGCACGCAGGCGGAGCGTGAGTTATAGAAAAATCGTTCTCCCGAGGGAATAATGAAATTTCTAGTACCGTAATTAATTTTTTTACATCTATTTACATATTTTTTATATTGTAAGTGTGATGAAAAACATTGTGTGTAACTCGGGGAGTATGAATATTACTAACTCGAGTCTTTAAATCGCTCCGGCAAGCCGTCGCGATTTAACTTACTCTCGTTAGTAATATTCAACTTCCTCCCCTTGTTGCACAATGTACTATTATTGGTCAAATATGGTATTTAAGCAAAAATGTTTGGCCTCAAGAAATAGTTATTTGTTTTACAAGGGGCAAAGTTGTTATTTAACCGCACGTGCCAATATTGATACCCGAGCAAGCGAAAGATACCAATATTGAACCGCGAGCGTAGCGAGTGGTTCAAAAAGTAGAATCTTGAGCGTTGCGAGGGTTTCAAGGCACGAAGGTTAAACAAACTTTGCCCCCGAGTGAAACACAACATTTTTCACCACACCAACACGAACAAAATACAGACTATAAAACATCAAACTAAATCAAATCCATCAATTTATTCAATATTTAGAATTCTAAATCATTATTTTTAAGTAAATTCTAACAGCCAGCGCAAGACATCAAGTTAAAATTTGTATGAAATTACTTTGCACTCTTGTGGATAAAATGCAATTTTGCTATCTGTTTTCGAATAGCAAAGAGAGCCTTTACCAGTTGGTGTGGTGAAAATTTCTTTTTTCTCCTTTTTCTAACCAAATCACAATACTGAATACATAAAAGCTCAGATTCACTTATTCTTTCCTTATTTGTATAACAAAGTATCACAGAGTAATTTATCGATTATTTTAATCTGGAGCAGATATCTGGGTTATTCTTTATTAGTTTCAAACTGGGCTGATTAAAATAGACCTTTTATTGTTTTAACAAGTTTTCTACTAGTGATATTTTTAATTTAGTTTGAATAGCTTAGTGATTTGATATTAGTTCTTTATAAATGAATGCAGTTTTAGAATAGCATGATATCCAGAGGCCGTGAGTTCAAGTCTCACCCAAGGCAGACATTTTTCACTTTTAAATTTATTCTAAGCCTAGTGGCATCGATTGCAGACGTTTCTGCTAATCAGAAGTTAAAATTTAGCTTGATATCTTTAACTATTCACAGATCAATTCAAACTTTAAGCACGTCAAATATTAGCTCTCAATACTATATGAATAAGATAATTATGTCAATAGTTTTAGTATGATAGTGTGCAAAAACGTCACCTTTTCACTTTGACCTTGACATCAGTTTGAATGCTTATAACATTAAGAGGATACGGTAGCGAAAATGCTATAATGGAAAGGAGCCCCCCTTTCAACTTGGGAATTTTAGTTAAATATACAAGTGTTATTAACTAGATTTATCGAAAAAAAATTGTCCATTAAGAACAACTCAGTCAAAAGATATTTCAAAAAAATCTTTAAAATCGAGGTTCCGCTCTCGACTCTTTCCTCCTTCAAAACTTAATCAATCGGAACGAAATTAGAGAATCTGAATAACAATGAAATAATCTATGTCGGACCGTTTAGCTTTTTTGGTTAATTGTTACCAATCTTGAATATCACACCTTTTTTTGCGCCACAATGAAAAAGGCCGTTTTTGGAAATTTTTATTGGCTCTAGAGTCTTTAAAAAGCAGAATATCAAAAAAATCAAAACGGTCCGACACCGATAAAAATAATAACAATCTGTGTTAAAAAAATCATTGCTCTATCTTCAAAAACCAGGGAGGAAATAGTCGAGAGCGTTTGTATGGAGAATTGACCCCTACCGTATCGTCTTAAGGGCCAGTTGCATCAACCACATTTGACAGACACATCATCGTCACGCAGCAGACGTGTATGGAACTTCCCATACAATAAAATTTAACGACCGCTTTAACGGTGCCAGACGGTTTGTTGCAACCGGCCCTAGGGTCGGTTGCAACAAACCATCTGTCATTGTCAAAGCGTTCGTTAAATTTTATTATATGGGAAGTTCCATAGCTGTCTTCTGCGTGACGATGATGTATGTCAAATGTGATTGATAAAGTTTTTTTGGAAATATTTGAGATTGTGGTTTTTTTAACCCCCGACACAAAAACGAAGGGGTGTTATAAGTTTGACGTGTCTGTCTGTCTGTCTGTTTGTCTGTCTGTCTGTGTATCTGTCTGTGGCATCGTAGCTCCCGAACGGATGAACCGATTTCGATTTAGTTTTTTTCTTTTTTTGAAAGCTGAGTTAGTCGGGAGTGTTCTTAGCCATGTTTCATGAAAATCGGTCTACTATGTCGCGGTCGGGGGTTTTTTCAATATTTTAATTTTGTGGTTATTAAATAATAAAAAGTTGGAAAATATTTACTAACGCTTCGAGCAGAGTCGATTGAGGGGGTGTGTTATTGTGAAGGTTGAATATACAATCGACTCATGCTTGACTACGTTTTTTTGGAAGCTCAAATTCTCTATGTGTAGAATCTGAGATTTCATAACAATCACTTTTTTGACTGCGAATGATTTGTAAACAGGTATTGTGGATATTGAGTATAAATAAATAACAATTAAGTTAAAATAACAACAATTACAAATAATTAACAATTAGGTTAAAATTGTGGCGTATATAGGCCAGAGGCTGGCAACCTGTCACTGCAATGTCACAATTTTAGTTTTCTTTCAACCTCTGCCAAGAGTGGCACTGAAACTTGAGTAGTTCATGTGCTCTGCCTACCCCTTTATGGGATACAGGCGTGATTGTATGTATTGTATGTAACAATTAAGTAATTCAAAATGCCTTCCTATTGTGCCACAGACCTCTTATAGAAGATAAAAGGGCCCACAAGTGGCCCTAAATGTAAACTGTTGAAATCTTGCGATTTTCTCGTGTTATAATATCGTATAGATGAAAAATAAATATAGTCGTAGGCAATAGTTATTTGTTTTACAAGGGGGCAAAGTAGTTGTTTAACCGCACGTGCCAATATTGATATCCGAGCAAGCGAAAGATTCCAATATTGAACCGCGAACGTAGCGAGTGGTTCAAAAAGTGGATTCTTGAGCGTTACGATGGTATCAAGGCACGAAGGTTAAACAAACTTTGCCACTGAGTGAAACACAAAATTTTTCACCACACCAACACGAACAAAATACTGACTATAAAACATCAAAATAAATGAAAACCATCAATTTATTCAATATTTATGATTAAAAATCATCATTTATAGGTAAAATCTAGCAGCCAGATTAAGACATCGAGTTAAAATTCGTATGAAATTACTTTGCCCCTTGTGGATAAAATGCAATTTTGCTATCTGTATTCGAATAGCAAAGAAAGCCTTTACCAGTTGGTGTGGTGAAAAAGCTTTTTTACTACACTTTTTTTCATACCACACGGTTTCCAACATACATACGGATACCCCGATAGCCTCATCATTAGCATTTAAGCCTGCAACATACCTGAACATACATACCAGTAGCTTGCACAACTGGTATGCCAACTGCGTACAAAATACTTGCATGCCAGTTCATTTGCCAGTAATTGTGCATACGGCTGGCATGCTAGTTAACACTTTCGCTACCAAGAACCCGACTGTCGGGCACACCGCTCGTAGAAGCGTAGCCGATTACATGGGTTTCCCCGTATGTAGCGAAAATGTCGTAGCGCCGCGTAGAGCCCGGTTTCGAAAGTGTTAAGCAAACTACAAGGATGTGTAATTGTGCTTGAAACGCTTGCTACACCGGAGGTTTAACATACGCGTTGCCAACCCTGTTAATATTTGGCTCATACTGAAAAAAAAAATTAAATTAAATTAAAATTAGAATTTCACCACCCCCCTTTCTTCCCGTGGGTGTCGTAGAAGGCGACTGTGGGATATGGGTTAAATTGTGGCGTAGGCGAGAGGCTGGCAACCTGTCACTGCAATGTCACAGTTTCGTTTTCTTTCAACCCCTTCTTTGCCAAGAGTGGCACTGAAGCTTTAGTAGTTTCATGTGCTCTGCCTACCCCTTTATGGGACACAGGCGTGATTGTATGTATGTAAAATTAAAATAGCCTTTCTTACTGAGTTTTAAGTTAAGTTTGAATTATCATTGTTAGCATTAAAGTTAGTTTCAAATTTTGGTTTTTGATTTTATATCTGTTCTTTAGTTTTTAAATGAAGTCTCGTAGCTCAGTTTGCCTCCCTGGCAAAGGCCTCCTCTAAATCCCTCCAGTGTGTCCTGCCTGGCATGGTTGCTCTTTTCCAGAAAAATGTATAGCTCATTTTTAGTCGGTAAAAAACTTGTGTTTATAATTACGTAAACAAAGTTATTCAAATATGGAAATGAGAAAGGGTTGTTTACTTCTCCCCAAACTGGCGGAATAAAGGAAAACTTTGTAGGGGGCGTGAGATCAAAAACGGAAAAGTTCCTTAATTGTGGCGTTCGTAGGCTTTCTTAGATAAGTGGGTGAAATGGAAAATTTGTGTATTTTTAAGACGATACAAGAGGGGTCAATTCTCCATACAAACGCTCTCGACTATTTCCTTCCTGGTTTTTGCAGATAGAGCAATGATTTTTTCAATACAGATTATTATTATTTTTGTCTGTCTGTGTAAACGGTTCCGTTTTGATTTTTTGATATTTTTATTTTTAAAGACGCTAGAGCCCATCAAAGTTTTCCAAAAACGACCATATTGATTGTGGCGCAAAAAAAGGTGTGGTTTTAACTATAAAACTCCCGTGAGACTCATACATATTTAAAAATATTTTAAGCGGGTTACTCACGTATTAAGTCGATATAGCGTTCGACATGTTTCGGTTCAATTTCGAGAAACATGTCGAACGCTATATCGACTTAATACGTGAGTAACCCGCTTAAAATATTTTTAAAAAGGTGTGGTATTCAAAATTGATAACAATTAGACAAAAAATTTAAACGGACCCACACAGATTATTACATTGTTGTTCACAGATTCTCAAATTTCGTTACGATTGATTAAGTTTAGAAGGAGGAAACAGTCGAGAGCGGAACCTCGATTTTAAAGATTGTTTCTCAATATCTTTTAACTGAGTTGTTCTGAATGGACAATTTTTTTTCGATGAATCTAGTCGATAAATCACTAACTGAAATTCCCAAATTGAGAGGCTCTTTCAGTTTAGCATTTTCGCTGCTTTTACGTAATAGTATTTTATGCAACAGGCGTTTAAAGGAGGTCAAAAAAGACGAGTGGCGTGAGTAACAATTTGAGGCGAAGCCGAAAATTGTTATTGAGACGCCACGAGTATTTTTTGACTCAGTTAAACACCGTTGCATACAATACTTTTTCTACGACCATGCACTTAGTTTTTAATAGTTTTCTTGAATAAATTTCGTGAAATTCACACTGTTTCCTGTATTTTGACTCAAAGGTTTGTACTGTCAGCTCGGCTGCGCAAAGCCTTTCCGCGCACGCCCGCAGTGTCGTTATAAGGCGTTGCCATGGTTACAGAGCCAAACAATGCGTTTTCAGTTTTTTCGATACTGCGCGCATGCGCGGAAAGCCGGCGGACGCTGGCTTTGGGGAATAGACCTTTATGTAGGGTTTTAAAGATCTGTGCACGACCCTGTAAATGACGAATAACAGTTCGGGAGTAGAAAAAATATTTTAACGTTAAGGTATTGTAAAGATTATCTTCACGACCGGTCTAACCTAGAGGGTAGTACTTAGGTTGGCTTGTGGGTAGTAAGTAGCTTACGGTGGGTGGGTGGATTTTTTTTTTTCAGCCCCTCCTCCTCCTTTTGGTCCGAGGGTGCTTTTATAAGCAAGCCGGGGGAGCATCGTGGTAGAATATTTTTGAACTCATGGTGTTCCCCTATAACGGCAGTGAGGGTAACGCCGCAGGGGAAGTTAGTGGGTATTCTCCTCCCCTCTCTCTGACTAGCAGAGAGAGCTAAGGGAGGGGCGAGTCCCACATACCACCCCGTCCCCGACGGGCTTCTAAAGCCTGGGGGTGAGATGCGTAAATGCATTTACCCCTGCGAGAAAAAAAAAAAAAAAAAAAAAAAAAAAGTGTGGGTGGATTTTGCCTACAAAGGCGATATTTATGGGCGTACCTCGGACACTGGCGATCAGATATATGAAAGAGGCTCGTTCCTAGCACACAGTCTAAGCTCGTGTAGTCTAACGCGTACTATGCTTGTATGAGTGACATATGACAGGTCGACTGGCGTTTTCGACAGGCGGTAACTGTGAGGTAACCGAGAGGGGGTGGGCAGCACTTTCAGCGGGGAGCGTGAGTAGCCATACTGTACGATAGTACTCTTTATTCCACTGTAGTTATGGGTTTGAATTCCAGAAAGGGCATTAATTTGTTTGCAGAGCACATATTATTCTTAAGTTATGGGTATTTTCTATGTATATAATAAGTAATTGTCAGACTGGGACCCGCGAAACACCATAGACGGGGCAGGCCGGGGTGCAGGCAGACCAAAAAGGAGATGGCGGGACGACCTGGAGGCATTCTACCCAAAATACTGGGAAAACGCCGTCAGCAGGGTCGAGTGGAGAAAACGAGTGGAGGCCTTGCCCAGCAGTGGGACACAAAAGAGGCTAATTAAAAAAAAGTTATTGTTTTAAACTTTCACGATTATTACACATAATTATTTTTAAAATCGGGACTTAATCGCGTATAACTACATATTAAACTGACCTCCAACGTTTCAAGGACGACGTTGTCCCCGTGGTCTCGGAGGAGCCAGTCTTCTCCGAGACCACGTTGGAGGTCAGTTTAATATATAGTTATACGCGATTAAGTCCCGATTTTAAAAATAATTAAAAGTTCCCGGTAAGGGCATTTATTAGTGTGATGAGCACAGATATTTGTTCCTGAGTCATGGATGTTTTCTATGTATATAAGTATTTATATATTATATATATCGTTGTCTGAGTACCCACAGCACAAGCCTTCTTGAGCTTACCGTGGGCCTCAGTCAATCTGTGTAAGAATGTCCTATATTTTTTTTTTTATTGTATTGGCCACTTTTTGTTAGTTATCAAAGTGGACCCAAGGTTCAGATGAGCCGTGAAGAATGCCAGGATAACGCATGGGGGATGATGCTACCCACATTTTTTCTGAATATCAACTTGATGAAAAACGACTTTTATTGACCGGAATAACGTATGCGGAATGAAATCTGGACAAAATTCAATGTCTTATAAAATTAATATAACATAGTTTATTTTTGATATATTTCGTGATTTTAATTATGTATTGAATATCGATAAATAAAAGAGTTAGTTTTCGCCAATGTGAAGCTTCTAACAGAACTTGTGATACTTTATGTCCATCGGTGTCGACAAAACCAATGTTAGCATTTTTTAAGGTCCGAATTTATCTTCCATGTGATAACTTTTTAAAGAAGCTTCGTATGCTCGACATTTTTCACATTCTTGTCCGTAGGATCATTAGTGTTCTCAAAATAATAGTTTTCTAGTCATGAAATTCCATTTACTCGACATATTATTAGTCATTCATAAACCCAGAAATGCAAAAACAGCTGTTTTTTAAATTTTTTGACTTAACGGCGTAGCAGCATTTTCAAAGTTTTATATTTTATTTTTGAAGACTATAGGTCTAACTTTTTTTGAATGTGTATCGATACTCATGTCTTCAAGATAATTTTTATCACTTTCGCTGCCCCATTCGAATGCTGTCTCGAGCTCTCTGTAAGATTTTGTGCCTTAGGGGGCCGACATTTCTTTTAATCAAATCTCTTCCAGAAAACTTGCCAATGCTGTAATGTTTTCTTGAACCACGCTTTGTTGCGGTAGTTTTTGTAAAGAAAAAGGACGCAAAAATATTATAGATTGACTGTTAGCTTCTAACCCTTCCTACAAAACTTTCCTCGGGCTTTTGCATTCGGTCACAGAAAATTGGTATGTAGAAATTACAAACAGTTTCGCTAGGTCGTCCTTCTCGATTGACCATCATTTCGAGAAAAGGAATCCAATACTCATGAAACTTACTAGTTTAAATGACAGATATGTATACTTTAATCTGGCATTTATACATTATTTTAGTTTATTTATTTACTTACTCTGTACGATATCAAAACTTTGTCCAGATTTCATTCCGCATACGTTATGGACCGTGATTACCTTTTTGATTTTTGTTGAGCTCCCGATACTTCGATGCAGTTACATGCATCATGAATATCATGATCACGGAAAACTCACCACACAACTGTAACTGCATCGCATGCGCGGCCCAGGTTGGCCATACAAATATACCTCGACAATCAATCAATCAATCAGTCGGTCAATTTTCCGTGTGGTGACGGGTTAAGAATTTCACCACCCCCTTTCTTCCCGTGTGTGTCGTAGAAGGCGACTATGGGATATGGGTTAATTGTGGCGTAAGCGAGAGGCTGGCAACCTGTCACTGCAATGTCACAGTTTCGTTTTCTTTCAACCCCTTATTTGCCAAGAGTGGCACTGTAACTTTAGCAGTTTCATGTGCTCTGCCTACCCCTTTATGGGAAACAGGCGTGATTTTATGTTTTATGTATGTATGTATTACCAATACCACCAACCACCCAACCAACCTAATACCAACCACCAATTCAACTACCACCAACCACCAACCAATTTACCGCCAATGGTACCAATTTAGATAGGTTTAGGACAAGAAGCTTGCTAAAGTCAAACATTGTGAAGTGGCGAATGATAATGATAATGATTAAACTTTGAATCAAATGGTTCTACCAAGAACGATATAAGATAACTGACAAAGCCCATCCAAAAAAGCGTACCCCTGAAATGAGCTTTTTAAGCTTAAAACTAGATGGCGTGGCGCTGTTTCGCAGCCTGGAACTGGCCAAAATCATACTTTCCCCAAATATTTTTGCGATTTTATAACAACTGACATATTTCTTTATTTTACATACATACATACAATCACGCCTGTAGGGGTAGGCAGAGCATATGAAACTACTCAAGTTTCAGTGCCACTCTTGGCAAATAAGGGGTTGAAAGAAAACGAAACTGTGACATTGCAGTGACAGGTTGCCAGCCTCTCGCCTACGCCACAATTTAACCCATATCCCATAGTCGCCTTCTACGACACCCACGGGAAGAAAGGGGGTGGTGAAATTCTTAACCCGTCACCACACAGACCAAGATTGTAAATTTTTTATAAATTATAATCTTTGGCTACTATAAACCGTAAAATTTGAAACTCTGTGGCTAAAAATCGGGCAGAAAAAAAAATACCGGCCACATGTGTGTTTGAATAAAACCGCCAGTTTTGCTAATGGATGAAAAATACAGACTACGAGTATTCGTATTTCCAATATGTAGTTTTTGTTACGAACGGCCGCGGTCCGATACACATAGCTTTTATATTGACTAGGATTATTCCATGACTATGGGTATTTGTTTTAAAAGTTTATCAACATAAAGTAAAATAAAACCTTTATCTGAAAATAATATTCAAAGATCATACCCCATACATTACAATGCGACCGCCGAAGAACGCACATACACTACACCACACATAAATGGCGCCACAGAAAATGCCTTGTTGCCATCGATTATTTGTAGATTGGCGTTTTTAAGTGTCACTTTAGAGCCATACATCTATCTCAAAAGTGACACTCAACGCCATCTACAAGTGTAATCGAAAGTTACAAGGCATTTTTTGTCGCGCTATCTATGTGTGGTGTAGTGTATGCGCGTTCTTAAGCGGTCGCATTTTAGTGTATGGGATGGTATGATCTTATATGTATTTAATCTATGATTACATAAATAACAACCGTTTAAAACCATTAATAAAGTCTATTTAAACCAACTCCCAGCATTATCACTTTGAATGCATTCAATTTAATTCACAGTCTGTGTATCATAAAGTTAGCTGCAGAATCTGGGACAAATGGAACTGCAATGGAACTGGAAGGAACATTGTTCGGATGAACTATGAAATAAACTTTTAGTGCTTTTCTATATTAAAGTTTGTAATGAATGAGCAGTTGAACACAAGTTATTAAAAACATGTGTGAATTTAAGGTGGCAATAAAGATTTTTTTTTAGAGTAGTCAGTTGAAATCATTTAACTTCGAGTCACGTACCAATATCATCATCCTCCTTGAATTATCCCGGCACTTTCCACGGCTAATGGGAGCCTGGGGGTCCGCTTTGACAACTAATCTCAAGATTTGGCGTAGACACTAGTTTACGAAAGCGACTGCCATTTGACCTTCCAACC
The DNA here is from genome assembly GCF_023078275.1 of Leguminivora glycinivorella. Lineage (NCBI taxonomy): Eukaryota > Metazoa > Arthropoda > Insecta > Lepidoptera > Tortricidae > Leguminivora > Leguminivora glycinivorella. The sequence continues at coordinate 8,934,397 of NC_062996.1, forward strand.
CTAGTTACCCAGGCCTTATTGGAATCAGTCCGGTTTCCTCACGATGTTTTCCTTCACCGAAAAGCGACTGGCAAATATCAAATGACATTTCGCACATTAATTCCGAAAAATTGATAGAATAATATTTGTATTGTAATATTTGCTTAGGCCAAATCTTGTTACGGTTATGTTTGCTCATCAAATTGACATGAACTTTGGCTAGAGGTCGAGAATATTAGGGGGTAGGTAAATAAACAAATATTATAGGACGTTCTTACACTAAGTCCCACAGTAAGCTCAAGAAGGCTTGTGTTGTGGGTACTTAGACAACGATATATATAATATACAAAATTATTTATTTATTTATTTATTTAAACTTTATTGCACAGTAAAAAAATGTACAAAAGGCGAACTTAATGCCAGAAGGCATTCTCTACCAGCTAACCAAACAGAGATCTATAAGAGCTTAATAGGTGCAGGAAATGTCACAATGACGAGAAATGGAATACCTACATACTAAATAACCATAAATGTTTATGTATATCATAATTACAGCTTACTATTATATATAAAAAAATATATATATACTTACATAGAAAACATCCATGACTCAGCAAAAAATATCTATAATATATTTTTGTCTGAAAGCTGAGTTAGTCGGGAGTGTTCTTAGCCATGTTTCATAAAAATAGGTTTACTATATTGCAGTCAGGGTTTTTTTCAAAATTTTAATTTTGCTGTTATAATCTTCTTCCAAAACTCCTTGCGGTGCAGTGCAGCCCTTCATAAAGTGTTAGTGTCCAGGCTTCTCAGCAAACATACCAAGCTACGGATATATAAAACCGTCATACGGCCTATCCTTATGTATGACTGTGAGGCCTGGTCACTAACACTGAAAGAAGAAAGTCAGCTCCTGGTAGCGGAGAGAAAGATTTTTCGCAAGATCCTGGGACCTATTCAGAGAGACGATGGCACCTGGAGGGTCCGGAAAAATGCTGAGATCGAGGAGTTAGTGGCCGAGCCCAATATCATCGGCGAAACGAAAGCCCACAGACTTCGCTGGTTCGGTCACTTACTCAGAATGGGAGACGATCGGGCTGTCAAGAGAGCGTTCTTGGGTCGACCGGCTGGTGGCCGCCCGGCGGGTCGACCCAGGTACCGCTGGGAGGACAGTGTGGTGGAGGATCTGCGTCGGCTTCAAGTCAGTGACTGGCAAGAGGCTGCGCAGGATCGGGACAGGTGGCGATCTCTCGTTTCGGAGGCCAAGATTCACTTTGGATCACTGAGCCACAATAGTTAGTTAGTTAATCTTCTTCCTTAGCCTTCCAAAAGAACCAAATATTAGCTGAAAGGGAACTAAGAACGTTCAAGGTTAATTTGATTACTTTAATTAAGCGTGACGTTTATATTTACTGTTGAAGTTAGATTAGATTAGATTAGATTAGATTAGATTAGATTAGATTTCTTTATTTCTTTGTTTAAGGCGTAATTAAAGGAACGGATTATTAAGAGTTACTTTAATTTAGGGATTTTCAGGAAAAGTCCAGGTTTAATAGTTATTTGTTATACAAGGGGGCAAAGTTGTATTTTAACGCCGAGTGTGGAATTGAAAAACGAGCAAGTTAAAGGATTCTATAGTTGAACCACGAGCGAAGCGAGTGGTTCGATAATAGAATCCTGAACTTGCGTATTTTTTAACACACGAGAAGTAAAATACATTTGCACCCGAGTGTAACACAAAATTTTCCCCTCACTATAGCGAGGAAACTACAACGCAAAAACTGCGTTTATCACTGCTTCCAGTAGTTTCACAGGTGGTAAATCAGCTTTATTACTAGATTCAACTACTTTTATCAATTTTAAAGCAGTTAATTTGACTTTGTTCAAGGTCAAAATACTTCACTCACTAGTGGATAAAATGCGTTTTTACTCACTGGTATTAAAGGACAATACATGTGTTTCCGAGCTAGTGAGGGGAAAAAGTACATTATGATGCTAGTGCGAAAAAGAGGATGTTCGAAATGAGTGGGAATAAATAAATAAAAATAAATAAATATTATAGGACACTCTTACACAGATCGACTGAGTCCTACGCTAGAAGGAAAGATGCCTATTGGAATACTTCTTCAATTAGAAAGATACGATGCCATAGACAAACACATACGCATTGTAAGTGGTGAAACATAATTATTATACCCTCTTTTTTTAAATTCAAGGTTAAAATCTCAGCATTTCAATTTAATTTTCCAGAATAAAACAAAGTCCGTAACACTAATAAAAACCTCGTTACGCCAGATTGAGTGAAAAGCTGAAAATTTGTCTCAAACTATCCGTTTTGTACACAAACTTGCGAAGGTCAAGCTTTACAGTAAAAGCTTTCAGAGACCAGTTAAAGTAAGGACTATTGTTATAAGCTATTTTATTTAGGCTTAAGCAGAGTGCGAAGTCTAATAGGTACACCGTGTTTTTTTTCCCGTTAAATTCGACACGTAGTTAGGTTCATTATCAGGAACCATCCTATGTAAAAAAAATCATAATTTTCACATGTTAAAACAAATAACATTAGGAATTGGTGAAAGCTGTCACACTCGTGTTCAGTAATTTTTTTTATTTTTTTATTAACTCGATAGCCGTAAGAGTGAAGACGCTAGTTTCTTAGAGAAATTAATTGTATTTGATCTAAAAAGAAACTTTTTTTTTTATTATAAATGGGCTTACTCTTGGCTACTTGGCTACAGACTAGCCAAAGGCAAAAAAACGTGGCCTACGATGGAGTGAGCTCGCCCAGAAGATGCCTGTTCACTCTTGATTCCCTTCCCTTATAGTTAACGGAATTCAATAAAAACAGGGTGTATATGGTCTGAGAAAATTATTAACTTATTATTATGATGCTTTGATTTTTATTAGAGAGCGTATCTGGGAAGACCAACTGGTAACCGCCCGGCGGGTCGGCCCGTGTGATGGCGGATCTGTGTCAGCTACAAGCCAATGATTGGCAAGAAGCTGCGCAGGATCGGGATAGATTTTTTTTATACTACTTCGTGGCAACCAAGCATACGGCCCGCCTGATGTAAAGCGGTCACCGTAACCTATGGACGCCTGCAACTCAAACGGTGTCACATGCGCGTTGCCACCCCATTAGAAACTTGTACATTCCCTTTCGATGTATTAAGTACACACACTGAGAGAAAATACAACCAGTTTTCATGTTCGTTCAACAAGTTTTTTGGTTAAAATAGCGCCTACGTGCTCTTTGGTTCAAACAACAAGCTACTTGTCATTTGAATCAGCAATATATTTGAATCAACAAGTCGATTTTATAAAAACAACCTGACACATATTGTTTTAAACATACGTTTGGCTGATTCAAACGGATAAATAAACGGATAAACGCTGATGTATGTTGCACCAACATTACACAAGCCTCGCTGTCCAAGCTTGATCGTCTCCTAAATAACTGTATAAGATTCGTTTTTAATCTTCGCAAATATGACCATGTCTCCGCTTTTCGCCGTAAACTTAATTGGCTCCCAATTCGTGAACGTAGGTCATTGCGAATCTTGTGTGCTCTTTATTCGATCCTATTTGACCCAGCTGCGCCCAATTATCTCAGGACCAACTTTCAGTTCGTAGCGGCTCGGCCGGGTTGTGAGCTGCGTCCTTCTCGTGCGCTGAAACTGGCTGTCCTCCCTCATCGCACTGGATTCTTGTCCAACTCGTTCAGCTGTCAGGCAATTCGTCTATGGAATGCCCTCCTCTGCCTATCAGGCAAGCTCAGAGTAAACTCTCTTTTAAAAGCAAGTTGCGTAAGCACTTATTTGCAAACATTCGAAATTAAAGTCTACTTGATGTCTCGCACTAGGTACATTTATTTATTTATGTATGTGTATTTTATTTATATATTTGTATTATACTAATATATATGTAGGTTTATTTATTGTATTTGTGTATGTTTATTTTATAATAGTAGGTATCGACTTGTATTTAATCATTACAATCTCATACAGGCTCTATAATATTGTGCACCAAACTAACTATCTCTGTTTTGCCCAATGGTTGACTGGTAGAGAATGCCTTAAGGCGTTAAGTCCGCCATTTGTACTTTTTATTGATAATTTGTGCAATAAAGTTTAAATAAATAAATAAATAAATAAATAAACCGCAACAAGTCGAACTTGTTAAATTCACAATGCCTCTCAGTGTACTATTATATGCTCTGAGAAAATTATGATGCTTTGATTTGTATTAAGGCAGCCAGTCTCTGTTTTTACGCGTCAGCTGTTATTAAACAGTGCTTTGTTAGTCTTGAAAGATGTTTTAAGTTTGACCCAGTTCTTGTTTAGGTGCGCAAGAAACTGACTGTAACCTTTAACTATTTAAATAAAACAGAAACTAAATTGATTAGGTAAAAGACGCAGGCTCCTGTTGACTTAAATTTTAGGTTTTAAAAATTACATACATACATACAATCATGCCTGTATCCCGTAAAGGGGTAGGCAGAGCACATGAAACTACTAAAGCTTCAGTGCCACTCTTGGCAAAATAAGGGGTAAATTAAAATTTTGAAAAACCTCCGACCGCGACACAGTGGAACGATTTTCATGAAACATGGCTAAGAACACTCCCGACTAAATCTAAATCGGTACGATGCCACAGACAGACACACACATAGACAGACAAACAGACAGACAGACAGACGTCAACAGATATTAATAAAGTTGAAACAGAAGCTTGAAGTTAAAGTCTCTTCTATTAAGAGAGTTATATATTTAAGTACTTACTTCTAAATTTATTTTAAATTAGGTAACTACGAGTGAACAGAAATAGAGTACGTTTGTACTATGGAGGAATTACCACTTCTGTTACTTCGGTAAGTAAAATATGTAAAAGTTTAACCCTTTCAAACAGTATCGAAAACAAAAAGAACAGTATCGATTCGCCCCATTTTACATTCGCCGAGTGAACGAAAACAAAGAACGAACGAATTGATTAAATGAACGAACTGACTGGAAACATGCAGAGACTATCCATCACCAAATGTTACATGAAGCGTTAGTACAATATCGAAATAGTATTTTATGCAACAGGCGTTTAAAGGACATAAAAGACGAGTGGCGTGGGTAACAATTTGAGGCGAAGCCGAAATAGTATTTTATGCAACAGGCGTTTAAAGGAGGTCAAAAAAGACGAGTGGCGTGGGTAACCATTTGAGGCGAAGCCGAAAATTGTTATTGAGACGCCATCGCCACGAGTATTTTTTGACTCAGTTAAACACCGTTGCATACAATACTTTTTCTACGACCATGCACTTAGTTTTTAATAGTTTTCTTGAATAACTTTCGTGAAATTCACACTGTTTCCTGTATTTTGACTCAAAGGTTTGCACTGTCAGCTCAGCTGCCCAAAGCCTTCCCGCGCACGCGCGCAGTATCGTTGTAACAATGCGTTGCCATGGTTACAGAGCCAAACAATGCGTTTTCAGTTTTTTCGATACTGCGCGCATGCGCGGAAAGACGGCGGTTGCTGACTTTGGGGAATAGACTTTTATTTAGGGTTTTAAAGATTTATGCACGACCCTGTAAATGACGAATAACAGGTCGAGAGTAGAAAAAATAAAATAAAGAGAGTCTATACCGGCTGGTGTGGTGAAGAAGATTGTGTACAAAGGAGCAAAATGAGATATTTGAACTTTTTTTTTTCGACACTTTTATGAAATGTGATATTTTTGTAAAATTTATGCTATTTCTACTCATAATCACTAGCTTTTTCAATCCAAGCTGTTAAAAAAATTGTCCCATACGATTTTTTCTTATTTTTTTTACCATTTTCCGTACATGTTGTGTGGGGTAACAAAAGAGGAAAGTAACAGAAATGTATAAAAAGTCCAGTGATATACAGATTGAAAGTACTAACGTAGTAATTCCCTAAAAAAATTAAAAAAATGGCAAAAAAAAATAAGAAAATGTGCATTTCTTATTTTTTGCCATTTTTTTATTTTTATATACGGATATTTATCTGAATATATAAAAGAAGAACCTGACTGACTGACTGACTGACATATCAACGCCCAGCCGAAACCGCTGGTCCTAGAGATTTCAAATTTGGCAAGTAGATTCCTTAAAAGGTATAGAGAAGCACTAAGAAAGTAATTTTCAAAATTCATCTCCTAAGGGGGTGAAAGATTACTACGCGTCGAAGCCGAGGGAAAAGGCTAGTTGTGTGTAAAAATGTAAAAAAATGTCCTGGAACGGAAAAGTAGGACTTTGCTCCCTCATAGCAGGGAGGAAAAGTGCCAATTTTCTCCCTCCAAGCAGGAAAAAAAGAACCCTTTCCGAAATGGTGATGTGAAATAGTACATTACATCAGAGGCCGGGAAAATGAGGATTTCCGGCCAAGTGGGTATATACGGCCGAGCGAGCGTGCGAGCGAGGCCGGATAGGGATACGAGGCCGGGAATCCGTTTTCACGCCGAGGCATGTATAGTGCTTTTCTCAAACATACAATGAAATAAAAAAAAATGCTCTAAAGGACAATATTTTATAAAAAAAAGTTACTTTGCAGGCCTAGGCCTGAAAAATAATATGAAATCCCTTTACAGTCCTCTCGAGTTGTTGCGCCCAAAAAGCGATACTTCCCAGCCCATTTTAAGGAACGTAAAGACAATATTTCATTGCATGTTTGAGAAATAGTATTTTTCAGTACACATGGTGCTATTTTTAACACCCGACGCAAAAACGACGGGGTGTTATAAGTTTGACGTGTCTGTCTGTCTGACTGTTTGCCTGTCTGTTTGTCTGTTTAGCGTAGCTTCCGAACGGATGAACCGATTTAGATTTTTTTTTTTGTTTGAAAGATGAGTTAGTCGGGAGTGTTCATAGCTTCACGCTAGCTATGTTTCGTGAAAATCGGTCCATTATGTAGGGGTTTTTTTTTTAATTTTAATTTTGTGATTAGGTCATATTATCGCACTAGTGCGAGAAGTGGTTCATTAAGTGCCTGTGTCGAAACTTCAAAGGGCTACTGAAAAACGTCGTTCGATTCACGTCATCCTCCTTGCGTTATCCCGGCATTTGCCACGGCTCATGGGAGCCGCTATGACAACTAATCCCAAGATTTGGCGTAGGCACTAGTTTTACGAAAGCGACCGCCATCTGACCTTCCAACCCGAAGGGTAGCTAGGCCTTATTGGAATTACTCCGTTTTCCTTCACCGAAAAGCTGGCAAATATCAAATGACATTTCGCACATAAGTTCCGAAAAACTCATTGGTACGAGCCGGGGTTCGAACCCGCGACCTCCGGAACGAAAGTCGCACGCTCTTACCGCTAGGCCACCAGCGCTTCCGTACACGATACACGTATGAAAAGGAAATTCGTTCTTCACTCTTGGAAATGAAGGGAACGAAAGAGAACGAAATTGTGACATTGCAGTGGCAGGTTGCCAGCCTCTCGCCTACGCCACAATTTAACCGGGTGCGTATCGATCGTTATAACTTTTTTTTATATATTTTTAGTCGTTATAACGATCATTTGATATAATTATTGAATCATATAACAACAAATAATATACTAACAAATTGTATAATACTTATTTAATATAATGATCATTTTTTCGAATAACATTTATTATAACATACTTTGAGTATAATGCATATTTCCGATAATAAATAAATTGTATAACACAAATTCTGTCTAAAGCACAGTTAGAATAAAAACAAATTATACAATAAATTAGATCCATCATGTACCAAAAAAGTAGATTAGGTTAGAACTGTGACCCCTACACACAACGCGCTGTCAATAAATTAGATCCATCATGCACGAGAAAAATAGGTAAGGTTAGGTTAGAACTGTGACCCTTAAACATATGTACTGCTATCAGAAAAGTAGGTTAGGTTAGGTTAGAACTGTGATCCCTTCAAAAAAGAATTAAAATAATTCATGAAATGTTTTATACTGTTCGCTAGTTATATGATACTAGTCGTATATCAATAGATAGTTATACCATATAAGTTATTATAAATAAGTGTTATACGAAATAATGATTATACAAAATAAAAGTAGATATTTTGTGGTTATACCAAATATTAATTATGTCAAATGAGTGATTATATCCTTTAAATTTATACCAAATGTTGTTATATCAAATGTTACTATACCAAAAAAAGTTATACCAATCATTACACACCCAATTTAACCTTCCACAGTCGACTTCTACGACACCCATGGAAAGAAAGGGGGTGGTGAAATTTTAACCCGTCACCACACGGAATTTAAATTATCATCATTTAATGCTTTGATCCATCGGTAGTGACCTTGCCTGCTTAGCCGCGGTCCTGGGTTCGAATACCGGTAAGGGCATTTATTTGAGTAATGAGCACAGATATTTGTTCCTGAGTCATGGATGTTTTCTATGTATATAAGTATGTATTTATCTATTTAAGTATGTATATCGTCGCTTAGCACATAGTACAAACTTTGCTTAGTTTGGGGCTAAGTTGATCTGTGTAAGGTGTCCCCAATATTTATTTATTTATTATGTCGATAAAATTAAATCTTATCTTCACTTTTTGAACAATCAATGAAGCTTTTACCATACCTACTCAAAATGTGAGTGTGTTTAGTAAAACGTCCCACTTTGTCGGTTACTATTAAGGCGAGATTTACTTGTATTTTTGTGTGAATAAACTGACAAAGCGGCTTTATAGCAATCGACAAAGTAGGACGTATTGCCGTGCACACTCACAAATATTAACTATTCAATAAAGGCTGTTTGTCAAACAGGAAGTGAGACTGATCTAGGGCACCGGAAGTGCCGAGATCATGGCCGACTTCCGGTCGGGAATTTGTGTGCTCTTGGGAACATATTACAATAACATACATACATACAATCATGCCTGTATCCCATAAAGGGGTAGGCAGAGCACATGAACTACTCAAGTTTCAGTGCCACTCTTGGCAAAAAGAGGTTGAAAGAAAACTAAAATTGTGACATTGCAGTTTGCAGTGACAGGTTGCCAGCCTCTCGCCTACGCCACAATTTAACCCATATCCCACAGTCGCCTTCTACGACACCCACGGGAAGAACGGTGGTGAAATTCTTAACCCGTCACCACACACCACAGGCAACTTATTCTGTTCAGAGAACTTATTTATTTGGTTGCCCTGAAAACCAGCGCCATGGCTAACTTAGTCAACGGCATATGCTGAGTGGCAACCATTTTGGTGCATAAAGTGTTATTAGACTTAGATGTAACAGGTTAAGTTTTCATTTTTCTTACATACATACAATCACGCCTGTATCCCATAAAGGGGTAGGCAGAGCACATGAAACTACTAAAGCTTCAGTGCCACTCTTGGCAAATAAGGGATTGAAAGAAAACGAAACTGTGACATTGCAGTGACAGGTTGCCAGCCTCTCGCCTACGCCACAATTTAACCCATATCCCACAGTCGCCTTCTACGACACCCACGGGAAGAAAGGGGGTGGTGAAATTCTTAACCCGTCACCACACAGGTGCTCATTTTGGTGGTCATTTTTTTATACACCAAATAAACGTTTCTTTCTTTCTAGATATTATAGTGAGCGTTTTATGACCGTTTTGTTCATTCGGCTCATAGATTTAGAATTATTAAACTAGATTGTTTGGTTAGGTCAAAAAGTGTGTCCACATGAGAGGTAATTGTTTGGGCTGGTGTCCTTCTCGCACTTGCTGACAATGTCAACATTATTCAGTGACGTCATCACTGTCATAAATTGGGGATACCAGTCAATTTTCAAAGTTACTACTAAATCTACTAACACCCAATTGAAAGTTTTTTTTAATTATACAAATCTTTGATTTACTGGCATCAAAATAATTACATTATAATTATTTTCAAATTTTTTGAAATATATCGAAACCCTAGTTTGAATATTTTTTTTTTATACTACGTCGGTGGCAAACAAGTATACGGCCCGCCTGATGTAAAGCGGCCTGATATAACATTAAAATAAAATAAGAAGTTATAAAGTCAGGTAATATACAGATAAAAATACTACTAATATGGGAACCTCATTAACACTGGCAACACGTGCGAGAGGGACACCAGCCCAAACAATGTCCTCTCATGTGAACCGTTTTCGCTAGTCTGATACGATCGACTTTCTGTTTCAGTAATAAGGTTTAATTTCGTATGGCAAAAAATGTTATTGAGCTGTCCCCTGTAAAGGTCTTTGATTCGGCTACGCACACAGGTACTGATGAACCCAGATTTATTTATTTAATGAGCCCGGGACATGTTGGGACATGTGTGCTGGCACATGTCACAGCCTGTTTTATTATTTAAGGTTTACGGTCTGCAATTTGTGATCAAGGGCGTTGTGACCTCTGTAAAAATAGATGGATATTGTCTGGGGATTTAAATGTGTATTATCAGTGAGATTAATTAATCCTGAATATTGATGATTACTATAAATGGAAGATAGAATAACGCTGGTAGCGTAGCGGTAAGTACGTGCGGCTTTCGTTCCAGAGGTCGCGGGCTCGAACCCCGGCTCGCACCAATGAGTTTTTCGGAATTTATGTGCGAAATGCCATTTGATATTTGCCAGTCGCTTTTCGGTGATGGAAAACATCGTGAGGAAACCGGACTAATTCCAATAAGCTCTAGTTTACCCTTCGGGTTGGAAGGTCAAATGGCAGTCACTTTCGTAATAACCTAACCACAAAATTAAAATTTAAAAAAAAACCCTGACCGCGACATAGTAGATCGATTTTCATGAAACATGGCTAAGAACACTCCCGACTTACTCGGCTTTCAGACATAAAAACTAAATCCAAATCGGTTTATCCGTTCGGGAGCTACGATGCCACAGACAGATACACACACAGACAGACAGACAAACAGACAGACAGACTCACACACAGACAGACACGTGAAACTTATAACACCCCGTCGTTTTTGCGTCGGAGGTTAAAAACTAGTTTGGCCAAATCTTGGGATTAGTTATCAAAGCGGACCCCAGGCTCCCATGAGCCGCGGCAAATGCCGGGATAACGCAAGGAGGATGATGATTGACAGAAGATAGAATACTCTTTATTGGGAAACCTGCCTGTGTGGTGACGGGTTAAGAATTTCACCACCCCCTTTCTTCCCGTGGGTGTCGTAGAAGGCGACTGTGGGATATGGGGTAAATTGTGGCGTAGGCGAGAGGCTGGCAACCTGTCATTGCAATGTCACAGTTCCATGTTCTTTCAACCCCTTACTTGCCAAGAGTGGCACTGAAGCTTTAGTAGTTTCATGTGCTCTGCCTACCCCTTTATGGGATACAGGCGTGATTGTATGTTGTTGTTATTGGGAAACCTCAGCAAAACATATAGAATAACCTAAGAACCTAACCACAAAATTAGAATTTTGCAAAACCCCAAACATGGTGGACCTATTTTCATCAAACATGTCTAAGAACTGTTAACCGATAAATGAAGACTTGGTGCAACCCTAGCCCAATGTGTCCAGCCCTAGCGGTTGACAGCGTGGGAAAAGGAGATCGCTTGCGCACGTAATGGCGTCGGGAGCGGGTTTACGCCGATTCTTGTGTTAAAATACGGTTAGTGATCAAACTATCTTAATAAATTCTCAGAAGTGAGATCTTGGACTTTATAAATCTGGATTGAGTAAAGTTTAACGTAAGATTAATGCACGGTGTGAAAAACTAACTGTGGTTGAGTGTTACCTGCGAAAGGACGCTATCTAAGTTAACATTCTGCTGACAAAAAAGACAACAGAATGGAGCTGGGGTGCCGAGCAGGAACAGGCAATGGACATCCTGAAAGGAATTCTAACTTCAGACCCGGTCTTGGGTATCTATAGCCCAGGAAAAGAAACACAAGTACACACAGATGCATCTCAAATTGGACTTGGAGGGGTGCTATTTCAAAGACAGGATTCTGGGGAGTTAAGACCAGTGGCTTATGCAAGCAGACAGACAACCACAGCCGAAGGTAAATATCATAGCTTTGAACTTGAAGCCTTAGCAGTGGTGTTTAGTATAAAAAAGTTCTCTGTGTATGTAACAGGAATCAAATTTCTTGTGGTGACGGACTGTTCAGCTTTGAGATTGGCCTGGACTAAGAGAGACCTATCCCCACGCATTGCACGCTGGTGGCTTGACCTTCAGGAATATGACTTTGACGTTGAACATAGGCCAGGCACGTCCATGACGCATGTTGACGCTTTAAGCCGAAACCCTTTAACAATTAATCATATTGAAGAAAAGGAATTGATAGACGCTCTCCAAGAAGCTGATGAAGGTATTCAGTCTCTTATCCTAAGCTTGGACTTGGAACAGAAAGCAGGGAAAAGAAAGAAAAGTGGGTTGACAAATGACTACAAATTAGTCAATGGACGCCTATGTCGAGTTGTTGATGGGGAATGTAAAGCCGTTTTGCCTAAAAGTGCAAGGTGGCATATTGCCAAGATTCACCATGATGAAAATGGCCACTTGGGACTTGACAAGTGTCTATCGGCCATTCGTGCTAAGTATTGGTTCCCGAAGATGAGGCAGTTTATCGGAAAGTATGTGAATAGCTGTATTGGATGCCAATTCACTAAAAAGCCTCCGGGAAAACAACCAGGACTATTACATCCAATACCAAAGGTCGAGATTCCTTTTCATACGGTCCATGTTGATCATTTGGGACCTTTTGTGAAGAGCAATGGCAAGACATATATATTTGCTATCATTGATGGTTTTACCAAGTATGCATGGTTGGAAGCAGTGACATCCGCTAATACGCGAGGAGCTATTATGGGACTGAATAGACTCATTCAAGCTTTTGGTCACCCGGCGAGAGTCATAAGCGACCGTGGAACAGCATTTACAAGCCGAGAGTTTGAAGAATATTGTGATAAGCGCAATATAAAGCATGTGTTAAATGCTGTCGCATCTCCGCGCGCTAATGGGCAAGTGGAGCGTCTGAATCGGACCATTTTGGCTTCTCTGACAGCTCACATGGGGGAAAATCAAAAAGGGTGGGATACTTACCTACCCGCTGTACAGTTAGGAATAAACTCGACGATGTGCCAAGGTACAGGTAAATCGCCGCTGGAACTGTTATGTGCTTTGGTACCTCGGTTACCGGGAGACCTGCAGGGCCCGATGACCTCCACTAGTAACGTCATGACTTTAAGAGAAGAGGCGGCCGACGTTATAATAGAAAATGCCGCGAAAATGGAATCCCGTTTTAACAAGCGACGACGGACGGCTAAACCCTTTGTTGTGGGAGATCTGGTAATGGTGGAGCGTAAAATATTGCGACCGGGCTTAACAAGTGGCAAACTGGTGCCCCGGTACGGAGGGCCCTACAAGGTGACCGCTGTCCTACCGAACGATAGATACGAAGTGTGTTCTGGCTCCAAAGGAAAACGTGCCTATAGAAACATAATAGCCCGAGATAAGATGAAAGCATGGCACCGTCGTGACTTTAGCGAGTCCGAGGACGACGCAGAATACAACTCCTAATATAATAATAATTTAATAATAACAATAAAAAAAAAAAAAAAAAAAAAGTATATAAAGTATATAATTAAAATGTAACTAAAATTAAAAAAAAAAAAAGGGGCTTAGCGAGCCTGTAAGACGTATCAGCTTAGCGAGCTATGACACCAATGCTTAGCGAGCCTGTAAAATGTATCAGCTTAGCGAGCCATGATACGAATGATTAACAAATCTGTGAGGAGTGTCAGCTTAGCGAGCTATGACACAAATGCTTAGCGAGCCTGTAAAATGTATCAGCTTAGCGAGCCATGATACGAATGATTAACAAACCTGTGAGAAGTGCCAGCTTAGCGAGCTATGACACAAATGCTTAGCGAGCCTGTAAAATGTATCAGCTTAGCGAGCCATGATACGAATGATTAACAAACCTTTGAGAAGTGCCAGCTTGGCGAGCGATGACACGAATGCGAGCATGCGAACAATGGCATCCTGTGATGCAAATCTTTGGCGAGTTAAGACCCTCGGGGCGACGGTCTGGTCAGGAAGAGCCGAACTGTTAACCGATAAATGAAGACTTGGTGCAACCCTAGCCCAATGTGTCCAGCCCTAGCGGTTGACAGCGTGGGAAAAGGAGATCGCTTGCGCACGTAATGGCGTCGGGAGCGGGTTTACGCCGATTCTTGTGTTAAAATACGGTTAGTGATCAAACTATCTTAATAGAACATACCCGAATAATTCAGCTTTCAAACAAAAAAAAAACAAATTTTAATCGGTTCATCCGTTCGGGAGCTATGATGCCATAGACAGACACACAAACAGACATACACGTCAAATTTATAACACCCTGTCGTTTTTGCGTCGGGGGTTAATAAAGAGACAGTAAACATAATACAAATGATTATAAATATATTATAGACTCCACGCACTATTGAAGTGATACTTCTAATGTGGAAATGGGCCGAATATGGACATTGCCGAATACGAATATTCGGCCGAACATTCGGTTCAGCTCTTACCGAACCGAACATTCGACCGAATATTCTATGTTGAGATTAAAACTATTAAATGATTGATAATGTTCTTATGATTTAATGGATAACTAAAACTTAGTTAAAACAACTCTGAACTCTTCTCAACTCTTAAACTACGGTTTTTGAACTTTTTAAAAAAACAATTGTATTTATATTTTGACTCATAATTATCTCCTCAGTAGTTCTTTAGAAAGCTACTAAAATAGGAGCTTATTATCAAATGGAATACGTAAGATCTTCATTTGTTATATACTTTGTTTATTCGGTAAATATTCGGCAATGCAACCGAATTATTCGGCCCAATACGAACATTGAAAAACTTGCCGAATATACTTTTTTTATACTACGTCGGTGGTAAACAAGCATACGGCCCGCCTGATGTAAAGCGGTCACCGTAACCTATGGACGCCTGCAACTCAAACAGTGTCACATGCGCGTTGCCACCCCATTAGAAACTTGTACATTCCCTTTTGCCGTGTTAAATACACAGCAAAATTGAAGTTAAAATTAAAGTTAAATTGAAGCAAAATTAAATATACCGAATACCGAATATTTACCGAATATTCGGCCCATCTCTATTCTAATGTGACTTCCAACTGACAGCGTTTAACATTTAACGATATACAATGTGTTGTCAACTCGAATTTTGAAATACCAATTCCTATTTTCATTTCCACATTACGAAGTTTCACTTCTTCCGCGAGGAGGGAGTCCACGCACTATTGAAGTGAAACTTCGTATGTGACGTCCAACTGACAGAAGTAAACGATCAGTGTTGCCAACTCGAATTTTGAAAAAATGCTAGACTAATGCCAGGAGCATGCTGCATGCCATAAATGTGCTAATATTTTGAAGTGAAACTCTTAAACTAATCCGTGTTTCATGAGTTTTTTTACTTTTTCAATAATTTGAGCATTTAGCAAAGAAAATATTTAAAACAGTAAAAAGATGGAAGTATCTAAACGCAAAAATGTGACAATGAAAGAAGTGTTCAAGTTTCTAATGGGTTGGCAACGCGCACGTGACACTCCTTGAGTTTCAAACATCCATAGGTTGCGGTGACCGCTTTCCAGGCAGACCGTACGCTTGTTTGCCACCGACGTAGTATAAAACAGTCACTGGGCAGAATGTTTTGTAGGTTATGTCACGAAGTTTCACTTCTTTCTCGCCGAGGGACTCATCGCACAAATTTTTTTTCTTATGTTATTTTAATCATGTCGTCTACGATATTTTATTCCAAAATTCTTTTACCCCGTGTCCCTAAATTTCTCAAATAAGCTTACAGTTACGTTCCCGGCGTAGCTTTTAAGCGGGATTATATGGCCCGATTCGAACTTCAAATATTAGCTCCGGATACGATATGGATAGGATATATTATGTCACAGACAGGTTCGAATGTGACTTTTTTTTTAAAGATATTTTTTAAAGGCCAATCCGATATGTCACATTTGATTATTGGTTCTTACGGTTCATAATTGACGACCGGTCTGGCCTAGCGCGTAGTAACCCTGCCTGCTATGCCGCGGTCCTGGGTTCGAATCCCGGTAAGGGCATTTATTTGTGTGATGAGCACAGATATTTGTTCCTGAGTCATGGATGTTTTCTATGTATGTAAGTATTTGTATATTATATATATCGTTGTCCGAGTACCCACAACACAAGCCTTCTTGAGCTTACCGTGGGGCTCAGTCAATTTGTGTAAAAATGTCCTATAATATTAAAAAAAGGCTAAGCACGCAAAGTACTCCGCGTTGGAATCGGCTTACGACTTTGTGCCGGTGGCGATTGAGACGGCGGGGCCTTGGGGCTCGGAGGCTCGCTCCTTTTTCAAAGAGTTAGGGCGTCGGTTGCGGGAGAGGGGCTGCGATCCTCGTTCTGGGTCGTATCTGGTCCAACAGGTCTCCATTGCCGTCCAGCGGGGTAATGCAGCGGGAATAATGGGGACTTTTGAGCCAGGTACGGTCCAGGGAGGAATATTTTAGTTATAATAACGTTTATGACCTACTTGATTTGTATTGATGACCCTTTTGACATAAATTACATAATATAGCATACTTTGACGAAGCCTGCGCTGTGGATGCATTTTGTAAAGTGATGTGTAACATGTTTTTTATTTTTAATGATAATAAATGATTATGGAGGATATTAAAAATGTCCTATAATATTAAAAATGTTCTATAATATTATTAATAATGGCTATTCGCTACGAGCACGACTGATGTTGCTCTCTTTGTTGACTTTTCTATATTAAATTGTAGGTATAGTGTCAAATTAGTTCCAACGGCTCATTGCGGATAA
This sequence comes from Leguminivora glycinivorella, assembly GCF_023078275.1. Taxonomy (NCBI): domain Eukaryota; kingdom Metazoa; phylum Arthropoda; class Insecta; order Lepidoptera; family Tortricidae; genus Leguminivora; species Leguminivora glycinivorella. The sequence goes on from NC_062996.1 coordinate 8,951,183, forward strand.
GATTGACATTATGTCACACACGTTGCCAATATGTCTAAAAGTCTGGCTATGGAGAAAGTCTCGGTGGTTCCGTGGACAGAACACTATTGTCCCAGAGCTGCAAGAACCTCTTTTTGACACATGACAGCGTCCACAAAACGTAAACTCGCGCAACCTAATGAAATTTTAAATAAAATCCTGTAATAATATTTAAAAAAATCAAGTACTTAAAAACAATGTTTCGCTTACTTTAAACGTAATCTAACACATGTTACATTTTTGCGGATCTTCGTTAGTGACTATTTTACGATATTAATTTATCACGCAGGATTTACTTATTATGTCATTTATCATTCATTTTTATTTTTAAATTAGTGCTCTAGCAGAGACTGTCATTTCGATTCAAATGACATTTTAGTAAGTTGATAGAAATTGTATATTTGTTTAAGCGCCTCCTTGTACATAGGGCTTAATCGATTCAACCAATTCGAAATTAATCGTTAGATTTGGCAAACAAAGTTGACGTATTTTGAAGGTCGAATCGAACCGATAGCCTAATCGGGTTATTGATACGCTCGAGTGTTTATTATAGCGTTTATTTTCACCGGAAGCCGGGGGTCCCTGGTAGCCGAGTTGTGTAAGTAAATTAGGTTTATGTGCAGGCATAGTTAAAATGAACTAGTGAAATATATGGCTTTGCGAAAAACTCTTATATACTTATTGATAAATTGAATTATTGATACGAGTTTTTTTTTTTCGCCGAGAGCGGATAGTCTTCTGTTGTCTAGTTGTCATCATTTTCCTTGCGTTATCCCGGCATTTGACACGGCTCATGGGAGCCTGGGGTCCGCTTTGACAACTTATCCCAAGATTTGGCGTAGGCACTAGTTTCACGAAAGCGATTGTCATCTGACCTTCCAACCCGAAGGGTAACTAGACCTTATTGGAATTAGTCTGGTTTCCTCACGATGTTTTCCTTCACCGAAAAGCGACTGGCAAATATCAAATGACATTTCGTACATAAGGTGCGAGCCGGGGTGACCTCCGGAATGAAAGTCGCACGCACTTACCGCTATATAATGTGAATATTAAAAGAAAGAAAATGTGTATTTTATACCCAACCTAACCGCAGATTAAGTTAGATTTATTGATGATATAAATATAAATGAAAATGTGTTTTATTTTTTCAGGTAAGCATCTGGTCTATAATTTTATAAGGAGTTTGTAAGTTAAGTACCCACATTTTATGTCTCTAGTGCGAAATTTCTACAAATATTTTTAATGATTACGAATGGTACGCCTTCAAAAATACACAGGCCGTTATAATGTAGTAGGTACCTAGCTAAAATATTTGTCATTCTTAGAACAAATTAATTTATCCTCATAGAAAATAATTTAATTTGTATTTTTTTAGTAGACACACTACTATTTTAACTATAAACTGGAATAAATATATTTTCTATGAGAATAAATTAATTTGTTCTAAGAATTAGCACGGCAGCGCCATCTCTCTTCGCTAACTCGTAATCACATATTGAGTTGATTCAGTTAGGAGGTCGAACTAGTTACGGTTCTACCTCAGAGATGGCGGGGGGCGCCATAAGCCTTCGGTAATTTTGCCATATACTTGAAAATTTCGACTCTTGCCACCGTGTCCGAATGGCCGAGTGGTTTAGGCATCCGTCGTGATAACGGAGGACGCTGGTTCGAATCCAGCTTTGAACACTTGGAGGCTGTTCAAAATTCTACCTATAATTCTACCTACCTAACCACATATATTTAAAAGATATGTTTCCCCTCCCCTCGCGCCTCGCTCCGCCCGCGCGGCCCTCTAATTAGTGGTTGACACCTATGACAGACTGTTATAAGACATGTGCGAAAACGGTTGTGCTTCCGTGATGAATTGTGGACCCCAGCCAATCCTGCCTGCAGTTCCTGACTCCCGGAGAGAAGGTTAGTGCATGTCTTTGACCACCTTGACAGATTTTTGTATTTCTATTTTGCTCCCTCTTGTCCGTTCATAAACAGAGGCCTTGGTCACTTTTTCTTTGTCTGTGACATTTATTTCAGTTTAAAATATTGTTCAGTACAGATTATGGTGCTTTTTGCCCGCACTAGTGTGCAAAGTGGTTAATTTCTTATCCTTAGCCATCTGTAATGAAAATCGTAGAAGGATACTAGGATCGTAGGGTAAGGTGGATTAAATTGTGGCGTAAGCGAGAGGCTGACGAAATGAAGAAGATTTGAAGGCCTAAATATAGTGAAGGAAAATAGGACCTTATTGAATATTATTAAAAATAGGAGAGGAAAGATGAACGACACCTGATACGGCACGACCATTTCATCACAAACATAGTAGAAGGGAAATTAAATGGAAGGAGAGGAAGGGGAAGGCCAAGAAAGAGTTATATGAGCCAAGTAAAGGAACATCTGCAAAAGGGCCGTGTCGTACCAGGACACTAAAAGCACAGTATAATAAAGAGTACTATCGTACAGTATGGCCACTCCTGCTCCCCGCTGAAAGTGCCGCCCACCCCCTCTCGGTTACCTCACAGTTACCGCCTGTCAAAAACACGAACAGTCGACCTGTCATATCTCACTCATACAAGCATGGTACGCGTTCACCTACACGAGCTTAGAATGTGTGCTTAGGAATGCGCCTCTTTCATATATTTGATCGCCAGTGTCCAAGATGTGCTAAAAGGCTGGCTTCGGATCGACCAAAGTGCAGACAACTTCATCAAGCTGCACCGACAAGAGCCCCGCTCTTAAATTAAATTGAAATTGCGAGAGGCTGGCAACCTGTCACTGCAATGTCACAATTTGGATTTCTTGCGATTCCTTTTTAACCCCCGACGCAAAAACGACAGGGTGTTATAAGTTTGACGTGTCTGTTTGTCTGTGTGCGTGTCTGTCTGTGGAATCGTAGCTCCCGAACGGATGAACCGATTTAGAGTTTTATTTGTTTAAACGCTGAGTTAGTCGGGAGTGTTCTTAGCCATGTTTCATGAAAATTGGTCCATTAAGACGCGGTCGGAGGCTTTTTCAAAATTTTAATTTTGTGGCTATGTTATTGCCAAGAGTGGCACTGAAACTTAGTAGTTCATGTGCTCTGCCTACCACTTTATGGGATACAGGCGTGATTATATGTATGTATGTATGTATGATACACATGCGGAAAGGAAATTTGTAATGTGGATTTATTTTATCGCAACTCGTTTCGGACTTGTCTCGTAATGTACTATTTACCAAGAATGTAAAGTGGATTTATCGAAGTTACAAAAACAGCTATATACTTACAAGAAGGATGTAAACATTGTTAAAGATAAAGATAAAATTTATTTCATAGAAAAATGTCTAAAATTAAAACAATTACAATACCCTTAAATAATCTCCGACCTCTCTCTTGAATCTCTCTCTTGTTATTTCCGACCTACATTATACAGGTTGAGAACGATACCCTTTTAAATGAATAAATGAAGAACGATGTCCATCCTGACAGGCAGGCCAGCGGTTCCCAAAGCTCACCTTAAGGGGTCAGCTTGATAAGGGTTAATATATTACGTAATTTTGTGGACGTTTCCGGTTGATTTTAAAATAGAGATTCATGTCACCTGTCGAATTCCATATAAAATGGTGCATGCTCGTACTTTACATCAAGAATCGTATATCGATTTTTTAGCGCCACCTATTAAATACTATCATAACTACACTGATGATGCCTTCAATTTTTTTTCAAAATATGTATTGACGTGATATCATGCTCTTAAAATAAAGAAATATGTAAGTAATTTGTCATATTGACGTCCGAAATATGTAAGTAATGACGATCGGTCTGGCTCAGTCGGTAGTGACCCTGCCTGCTGAGCCGCGGTCCTGGGTTCGAATCCCGGTAAGGGCATTTATTTGTGTGATGAGCACAAATATTTGTTCCTGAGTCATGGATGTTTTCTATGTATATAAGTATGTATTTATCTATTTAAGTATAAGTATGTATATCGTCGCTTAGCACCCATAGTACAAGCTTTGCTTAGTTTGGGGCTAAGTTGATCTGTGTAAGGTGTCCCCCAATATTTATTTATTATAATTTGTTCTTACAAAATATAAAAACACGCGAAATTATTTGGGGAAAATATGATTTTGCACTGAGAAAAATTTGCATTGTGAATTTAACAAGTTCGACTTGTTGCGGTTTTTCCGTTTGAATCAGCCAAACGTATGTTTAAAACAATATGTGTCAGGTTGTTTTTATAAAATCGACTTGTTGATTCAAATATATTGCCGATTCAAATGACAAGTAGCTTGTTGTTTGAACCAAAGAGCACGTAGGCGCTAATTTAACCAAAAAACTTGTTGAACGAACATGAAAACTGGTTGTATTTTCTCTCAGTGTGGCCACTTCCAGGCTGCGAACAGCGCCATCTAGTTTTAAGCCTAAAAGGCCCATATTTCAGGGGACCGCTTTTTCGTATGGGCTTTGTCAGTCCTGTATTAAATCGTTCTTTATGTATGTTATATTAAATTTATGTTATATTTAATTTATGCCCAAACATAAAATTACTTTGATTTACAACACCGCAAACATTAGGCCCAAACTTCCATCCAGGATTTGTATTATTATATCCGACAACTAGGTAACGGCCTAGAACCAGTTTTAGAAATATTCCTGTTACTTAAATAGCACGAGGGATACAATTATGTATGAGACCACTACAGTGATCTCATGCTCAGGTTAGGAGATGTGGCGTCAAATCACACAGCAGACTCGATTAAACACAATTTATTAACAATACACTTGTTTTAACACTGTCAAACAACTATTACACAACTGTCACTTGCGACTGTTGAAGGACGAATGCCCGGTTCAAACTTGTAACGGAATAAATTAATAGTTTAAAAAACACTATAAAACACGCTTTTATAAATGCACGTAAAAGCCAAAAATAAATTATGGATCGTTCAAGTTGTCTCTATTTGTGAGCTGAAGTTTAAAAACTATGTGCTTTTAATTATAATATTTGATTGTAAAAGCGTGGGGCGCTGGAACAGGAAAGACTTTTTGTATAACTTGCTGATAAATCAAATTATGCTATGTTACGGGAAGGAGGTTACACAGATTGACGCGCTAACTGGAGTTGCAGCATGACTAGTAGGTTTTACATTAAACAGTCAAATCAATTAAAAGTCAGTGTTCAAAGTAGGTACCAGTTTGTCGAACTCAGACAAAATATGCGCTAGTAGCGAGGAGAGTCGACAGTCACTGACACTTAGAACGCCGCTTTTTTCCGGTAATCAAAGTACAAAAGGGGAAAGTGTCTACAGTGACAGGATGCAGAGTTCTTGTTCGTGGACGAGTTATCTTCGGTTCTCTTTGGTAACCCTTAGGCGGCATATGTAAACGTTATGTTCTTATGCAACTTCATTCGCCAGGAAGTTCGGATTAGTATTTGTTTACAAGAAAGACTTTCCTGTTCCAGCGCCCCACGCTTTTACAATCAAATATTATAATTAAAAGCACATAGTTTTTAAACTTCAGCTCACAAATAGAGACAACTTGAACGATCCATAATTTATTTTTGGCTTTTACGTGCATTTATAAAAGCGTGTTTTATAGTGTTTTTTAAACTATTAATTTATTTTATACTTTTTAGTCATTAATAATGAAATACTTTTAACATTTATACATAAATTTATTTCAAGTAGGCGGATTTTACATGCCATTTGTGGCTTAACGTGTACTTATTGCTAATTGCTACTTAATAATAACTAGCGGCTACCTTCTTATTACGGTATTATCATAAAAATGTTTATACCTAGTAAGTTATCCGTAAGTAAGTAAGTAAGTAATCATTTATTGTCAGATTGTGCAAATCAGACAAAAAAAGGGGTAAAAGATAGACAATATAGACATGTGCCATCGCGGACTTTTTGAAGACATTAGAGAGACATACTTTCGCCATACATTGTTTTGAAGCTCTCAGCTAGTGGGATTTTGTTTGACTCGATTAGAAAATATTGTCACATTTCAACTAATTCAAACAAAATTTAAGTATTTCTTTTTTGCCGAGCCCCCCTTTATTTGCTCTTAAGGGTCACAGGAAAACCATTACCCAACTTATTTTAAATACAACGTTGATCTTTCTTTTATGCGGAGGCTTCGCCCCCCGAGCCCCCCTTTGTTTGCTCTTAAAGATCACAAGAAAACGCTAACCCAACTTATTCTAAATACTACGTTGATCTTTCTTTCATGCGGGGGCTTCGCCCCCCGAGCCCCCCTTTTCTTTACCCTTAAGGATCACAAGAAAACCTTAACCCAACTTATTCTAAATACTACGTTGTTCTTTCTTTCATGCGGGGGCTTCGCCCCGAGCCCCTTTGTTTGCTCTGAAAGGTCACAAGAAAACGCTAGCCCAACTTATTTTAAATACTACGTTAATCTTTCTTTTATGCGGGGGGCTTCGCCCACCGAGCCCCCCTTTTCGTTACTCTTAAGGGCAACAAGAAAACCCTAACCCAACTTATTATAAATACAACGTTTATCTTTCTTTTATGCGGGGGGCTTCGCCCCCCGAGCCCCCTTTGTTTGCTCTTAAAGGTCACAAGAAAACGCTAACCCAACTTATTCTAAATACTACGTTGTTCTTTCTTTCATGCAGGGGGCTTCGCCCCCCGAGCCCCCCTTTGTTTGCTCTGAAAGGTCACAAGAAAACGCTAACCCAACTTATTCTAAATACTACGTTGATCTTTCTTTCATGCGGGGGCTTCGCCCCCCGAGCCCCCCTTTTCTTTACCCTTAAGGATCACAAGAAAACCTTAACCCAACTTATTCTAAATACTACGTTGTTCTTTCTTTCATGCGGGGGCTTCGCCCCCGAGCCCCCCTTTGTTTGCTCTGAAAGGTCACAAGAAAACGCTAGCCCAACTTATTTTAAATACTACGTTAATCTTTCTTTTATGCGGGGGCTTCGCCCCCCGAGCCCCCCTTTTCGTTACTCTTAAGGGTAACAAGAAAACCCTAACCCAACTTATTATAAATACAACGTTTATCTTTCTTTTATGCGGGGGGCTTCGCCCCCCGAGCCCCCTTTGTTTGCTCTTAAAGATCACAAGAAAACGCTAACCCAAATTATTCTAAATACTACGTTGATCTTTCTTTCATGCGGGGGCTTCGCCCCCCGAGCCCCCCTTTTCTTTACCCTTAAGGATCACAAGAAAACCTTAACCCAACTTATTCTAAATACTACGTTGTTCTTTCTTTCATGTGGGGGCTTCGCCCCGAGCCCCCTTTGTTTGCTCTGAAAGGTCACAAGAAAACGCTAGCCCAACTTATTTTAAATACTACGTTAATCTTTCTTTTATGCGGGGGCTTCGCCCCGAGCCCCCTTTTTCGTTACTCTTAAGGGTAACAAGAAAACCCTAACCCAACTTATTATAAATACAACGTTTATCTTTCTTTTATGCGGGGGGCTTCGCCCCCCGAGCCCCCTTTGTTTGCTCTTAAAGGTCACAAGAAAACGCTAACCCAACTTATCTTAAATACTACGTTGTTCTTTCTTTCATGCAGGGGGCTTCGCCCCCCGAGCCCCCCTTTGTTTGCTCTGAAAGGTCACAAGAAAACGCTAACCCAACTTATTCTAAATACTACGTTGATCTTTCTTTCATGCGGGGGCTTCGCCCCCCGAGCCCCCCTTTCCTTTACTCTTAATGATCACACGGAAACCTTAACTCAACTTATTCTAAATACTACGTTGTTCTTTCTTTCATGCGGGGGGCTTCGCCCCCCGAGCCCCCCTTTGTTTGCTCTGAAAGTTCACAAGAAAACGCTAACCCAACTTATTTTAAATACTACGTTAATCTTTCTTTTATGCGGGGGCTTCGCCCCCGAGCCCCCTTTCTTTACCCTTAAGGATCAGAAGAAAACCTTAACCCAACTTATTCTAAATACTACGTTGTTCTTTCTTTCGTGCGGGGGCTTCGCCCCCGAGCCCCCTTTGTTTGCTCTCAAAGGTCACAAGAAAACGCTAACCCAACTTATTTTAAATACTACGTTAATCTTTCTTTTATGCGGGGGGCTTCGCCCCCCTTTTCGTTACTCTTAAGGGTAACAAGAAAACCCTAACCCAACTTATTTTAAATACAACGTTTATCTTTCTTTTATGCCGGGGGCTTCGCCCCCCGAGCCCCCCTATATTTGCTCTTAAAGGTCACAAGAAAACGCTAACCCAACTTATCTTAAATACTACGTTGATCTTTCTTTCATGCGGGGGGCTTCGCCCCCCGAGCCCCCCTTTGTTTGCTCTTAAAGGTCACAAGAAAACGCTAACCCAACTTATCTTAAATACTACGTTGAACTTTCTTTCATGCGGGGGACTTCGCCCCCCGAGCCCTCCTTTGTTTGGTCTTAAAGGTCACAAGAAAACGCTAACCCAACTTATTCTAAATACTACGTTGATCTTTCTTTCATGCGGGGGCTTCGCCCCCGAGCCCCTTTTCATTACTCTTAAGGATCACAAGAAAACCTTAACTCAACTTATTCGAAATACTACGTTGTTCTTTCTTTCATGCGGGGGCTTCGCCCCCGAGCCCCTTTGTTTGCTCTGAAAGGTCACAAGAAAACGCTAACCCAACTTATTTTAAATACTACGTTAATCTTTCTTTTTTGCGGGGGCTTCGCCCCCGAGCCCCTTTCTTTACTCTTAAGGATCACAAGAAAACCTTAACCCAACTTATTCTAAATACTACGTTGTTCTTTCTTTCATGCGGGGGGCTTCGCCCCCCGAGCCCCCCTTTGTTTGCTCTGAAAGGTCACAAGAAAACGCTAACCCAATTTATTTCAAATACTACGTTAATCTTTCTTTTATGCGGGGGGCTTCGCCCCCCGAGCACCCTTTTTCGTTACTCTTAAGGGTAACAAGAAAACCCTAACCCAACTTATTTTAAATACAACGTTTATCTTTCTTTTATGCGGGGCGCTTCGCCCCCCTTTGTTTTCTCTTAAAGGTCACAAGAAAACGCTAACCCAACTTATCTTAAATACTACGTTGATCTTTCTTTCATGCTTGGGGCTTCGCCCCCCGAGCCCTCCTTTGTTTGCTCTTAAAGGTCACAAGAAAACGCTAACCCAACTTATTCTAAATACTACGTCGATCTTTCTTTCATGCGGGGGGCTTCGCCCCCTAGCCCCCTTTTCTTTACTCTTAAGGATCACAAGAAAACCTTAACCCAACTTATTTTAAATACAACGTTGATCTTTCTTTTATGCGGGGGGCTTCGCCCCGAGCCCCTTTGTTTGCTCTGAAAGGTCACAAGAAAACGCTAACCCAACTTATTTTAAACACTACGTTGATCTTTCTTTCATGCTTCCCCCTCGAGCTCCCCCCCCTTTTTTTTCTGTTCTTATCTTCCGGCACCATCATCAGGCCTTGAAACCTAATTGTAGTCATAGTTCATTACAAGACTTTTCTAGGAAGCCCAAAAACAGCTATGATACGATGTTCCATTATGTAGTTCCAGTTCATACCTTCCGGCTCCATCATCAGACCTTGAAACCTAATCGTAGTCAAAGTTCATTACAAGACTTTTCTAAGAAGCCCAAAAACAGCTATGATACGATGTTCCATCATGTAGTTCCAGTTCATATCTTCCGGCTCCATCATCAGACCTTGAAACCTAATCGTAGTTAAAGTTCATTACAAGACTTTTCTAAGAAGCCCAAAAACAGCTATGATACGATGTTCCATCATGTAGTTCCAGTTAATATCTTCCGACTCCATCATCAGACCCTGAAACCTAATTGTTGTCAAAGTTCATTACAAGACTTTCCTAAGAAGCCCAAAAACAGCTATGATACGATGTTCCATCATGTAGTTCCAGTTCATATCTTCCGGCTCCATCATCAGACCTTGAAACCTAATCGTAGTCAAAGTTCATTACAAGACTTTTCTAAGAAACCCAAAAACGGCTATGATACGATGTTCCATCATGTAGTTCCAGTTCATATCTTCCGACTCCATCATCAGATCAGCTCAACAGTACCATATTATTGTATTGTCATCGGAACTACATATAGCTGCCAATTTTCATTACGCTACGACTCCTGGAAGATGGTTAAATTAGCCTCCGCAGATTCCATTACATAGTTAGTTACATACACGACGACCTAATAAAAGCGTGTTAATAAAAAGCAGCTTCATCGCCAAACTTGCCCGAGTTGTCTGTGATTGTCCGCCATGACAACTATTAGTACCGGGCAATCACGGACAGTCAATACAACGACTTTTAGAAATATTTAAAGTAAAATAATGATAATTGAAGATTATTACTCATAAAACTGTAACATATGGTTAATTGAAATCGACTGCATTGTTCTAATAGACAAGTCAAAAACCGGCCAAGTGCGAGTTGTTGTACTCTCGTTGTAAGGGTTCCGTACACTACAAGAAGGGCTTAAGCGCCTCCTTTTTAGTAGGAATTAACTTAAGTAATTTTTGCGAATAATCGATATTTTGAACAAAACGAAACAGAAATGAGTTTGTATGTAATTTCAAACGCGCTCACACAATTTCAAGAGATTTGGTAACTCCTTACAGCGGCAGTGGGTGAAATTCGTAATTTGAGTTTTTTTTTTAAGTCCGACTTACGCTTTACTGTAGATTTCTAATAGGTTATAACTATCTCGTGTATTTTTTTGATAAATTACTTGAAAATTACTTTACTAAAAATTCTTAAAAAAATATTTTTGAAAAACTTATGAAAAGTTCTTTCATTTGATATGTAACACAATATAGTTCTAGAAACTTTGATTTTTAATTTTCACTTTTACCGTCCAAAAGTGGCCCCTATAGTTGAATTTTCTTAATTTAAATTACATGTCCGTCTTTGGGTCACAGGTTTACATAATTATGTGTGCCAAATTTCAAGTTAATCGGTTCGGTATTTTCGGAGAAAATTGGCTGTGACAGACAGACACACGACACACGAGTGATCCTATAAGGGTTCCGTTTTTCCTTTTTGAGGTACGGAAACGATTATTACATACATAATTATGCATTTTCTATTAATGGCAACATATTGGTATAATTTTAGGAATAGTGGTTTCTAGTAATGGCCGTCGCAATAGCACAGTTCAAAAGTTTAGGGTCAAACTATGAATATTTAACAAATTAAACACATGTAAACTCGTGGACCCACGAGAGTTTGTAGGTTTGGACAAATAGATTAGAGTTTAGAGTTATAATATTTGGAACTATTTTTGATCTGTTTGATCAGGATTTAAATAATAATGTAGAAGATTATAGTACTTTGACGAAAATCTACACATTATGTCTTATTTTTATTTCGTGCATGGTATAAAATATTTTTCCCCTCACTAGCTCGGAAACACGTGTTTTGTCCTTTAATACCAGCGGGTAAAAACGCATTTTATCCACTAATGGGTAAAGTAATTTGACCTTGAATAAAGTCAAATTAACTGCTTTAAAATTGATAAAAGTAGGTGAATCTAGCAATAAAGATGATTTACCACCTGTGGAACTACTGGAAGCAGTTTTAAACGCATTTTTTGCGTTGTAGTTTCCTCGCTATAGTAAGGGGAAAAGTTTTGTGTTACACTCGGGTGCAAATGTATTTTACTTCTCGTGTGTTAAAAAACTCGCAAGTTCAGGATTCTATTCTGGAACCACTCGCTTCGCTCGTGGTTCAACTATAGAATCCTTTCACTTGCTCGTTTTTCAATTCCACACTCGGCGTTAAAATACAACTTTGCCCCCTTGTATAACAAATAACTATTATTTTAAGGACTGGCAAGTTCCCTATTCAATCAACGACCGTTAACTTTTTTTTAATACCACGTCGGTGGCAAACAGGTATACGGTCCGCCTGATGGAAAGCGGTCACCGTAACCTATGCACGCCTGCAACTCAAGGGGTGTCACATGCGCGTGGCCGACCCGTTAGAAACTTGTACACTCCAGTTTTTAAGAACCCCATACTGTAGTTCATCAGAAAAACCTGGGCAGGGAGCTCATTCCACAGCCGGAGCTAAACTTAAAAATAGAGACATGAAAAAATCCCTATATTCTAGAAAAATAATCTAAGCAAATAACAGAACAGATATTTTTTTTCTAAACAACCTACATCACTTTTTACCAAAGATATCCGTAAAAGAGAAATAATACCAAAATCCATCGAAACGAAAAAGCAGCTTATATATCCCGAAAAACTCCAGAAAACTCACCATTTGTAATCCGATACGGGAAAATGAGACTTGCCTTTAAAAGGTGCTTTTTGGAGCATAAAAGCCTTCTCTATTGATTTTTCACACCTTTTTTATGACGCGTCGGTGGCAAATATATCTGCTCCAATTTTGGGGTTTTCTGTACTCAGGCACATATGACTAGATTCGTTAGGTAGTCACTATTTTAGGAATAGGGACATAGTGTCCTAAAAATAGAACGTTGAGTTCATATTTTCCAGTTTCTTAAAAATAATGTATAATTTAATTATTTATTATCAAGGATTATTTATACAGGATTTACATGTTCGTACTTTATACTAAGAATCATACCTAGCGCCACCTATTAAATACTATCACAACTACACTGATGATGCCTATTTTTTTTTTCAAAATGTGTATTGACGTGATGATTTTAAAATAAAGAAATATGTAATCTTACCCATACTAATATTATAAATAGGAAAGTGTGTGTCTGTTTGTTTGTCCGTCTTTCACGGCAAAACGGAGCGACGAATTGACATGATTTTTTAAGTGGAGATAGTTGAAGGGATGGATATTGGAGAGTAGGCTTGTGCCGTTTCGTTCGTTGATCGGAGCGCTCCGATCTCGTTCAATCGCTCTCACGAACTAGTTCGCTCTTTTAGGTCTTTTGCTCATTTAGTTCAGCCAGACCAGCGACCACTGCGGCCGGAAAGATCAGAACGAATGGGACCGAATAGTGTCAAAATGATACGAATAGTCCACAGATAGTTACATTCCGGGGCGAAAGGTTGTAAGTAAACGAAATTCAATATGAAAAGTTGACGTTTTTTGTTGCTCTGCTAAGTAGCTCTCGCTCTCGGTCGGCGCAGTCACACACTCGTTCTCGATCCAAACCGCTCGCGCTCGCCGATCCTATACTGAACTTAATGAGCAAAGACCGATTCTCAGAGCACAGAAAGATTCAGTTCATTTTGGTCATTGATGGGATTTTATTCCTAACAGTTCATAGTTCGTGAACGACACAAGCCTATTGGAGAGTGATATAAGCTACTTTTTGTCTCTTTCTAACGCGAGCAAAGCCGCGGGAAAAAGCTAGTAAAAAATAAAAACACGCAAAAATATTTGGGGAAATATGATTTTGGCCACTTCCAGGCTGCGAAACAGCGCCATCTAGTTTTAAGCCTAAAAAGGCCCATACATTTCAGAGGTATATTTTTTTATGGGCTTTGTCAGTCCAATATAATCGTTTTTGCTTGTCAGTTTAATTTATTTATTTATTTATAAATAAATAAAAAATCCATACAATAAATATCACAGACTAGGCAATTAAAAAGATAAATAAAAATCTAAGTCTTAATAGGGCCCCTGAGGCACATTGCTCAAGATTCTGGCAGCATTTCCTCGCTGAATTACAATACTTGTCAGTTATGCATTCATCAGCGAAAGCTATTATTTCATTTCATTTCATTTATTTATTTGAATCAAGCAACATGGCTCATACAATGGGTGACAAAATAACTAAGTACCTATACAATTTAGAAATTAAAATAAACATCAAATAACGCACATTAACAATAAAGCATAATTAAGCAATTAAGCATTATGACTAAAATCTATAATGAAAAGTCTTACAGAATAAACAGAATATTTAGATAGGAATAAATATATTTAAAGGATCATACAAAAATAATCTCAAATATATAAACAGTAAGGAAACGTAAACAAAATAAATTGGAAATAACCTCGCAAAGATAAACAAATTTAATTTGCGGTATCTCCGCCACAGATAAATCAAAATTTGAGATATTTATTTACTGAAATCGGTCGAGGTGGTGCAGCGGTTTATCACGTCAGCCGCGTTAAGGCTGCTTTCAAAAAAAACGTCAAAAGAATGTAAAATTGATAGTTTTAGTCGGTGAAATACTACACTTTCCGTTGTCCAATAGATTTATTTAATTCAAGTTCCAGTTAGAGCATCTTATTATCTTGATTTTTATAAGACTGGATTTTTGAAAACTAACTCACTAAATTAATTATGAATTTTTCTCTAATGCACGTTTAGAAAAACGCACGTATAGAGCTGAATCAGTCGATCTTATTTGTAAAATTTGGACAATTTTGAATATTATAACGGGTAAATTTATAATTCGTATATCCTGTACCACAATCATTTCAGACTAGATTTTTATTTTAAGTTTTTGAAAAAGAGTAAACTAGCCTAAGGCGAATTCAATTTTTTTCAGAAATTACCTAAAATTAAGTGACAATTTCTTTGAAAATCTACATCACATCGAAGTAAGTTTTGTACTAAATTAATCTACAACGTTTACTTAAATTGCTGTTATGCCTTAGTGATTATAAACTGCTATTATTGATTTTTGCCAATTTTTTGAAAACGAGCCTTCACCGGTACAATTATTACCACTTTTGGACATTTTCTCATATTTTGTTAGATCAAGTAGAAAAAGTCCTATAATGTGATATATATTTATAAACTACTCGCAAAGCCCTTTAATTTGATACCACACACGGTATGATCAAGCGCTCGGTTGCGATTTCACTATTTTTAACACGAAAGCCCTCTTAACTGGAGACCCGGGTTCGATTCCCGGCTTCGATAGCAGTGGGCTTGATCGCTTTTCTTTACTGAATGGTATCTATTTCAGTTTATAATTTACATACTAATAATAAGTGTTACTACGTAAAAAAAAAAAACAAATCAAAAACTCCTTTTTGCTGTGTACTTAACACAGCGAAAGGGAATGTACAAGTTTCTAATGGGGTGGCAACGCGCATGTTACACTGTTTGAGTTGCAGGCGTCCATAGGTTACGGTCACCGCTTTACATCAGGCGGGCCGTATACTTGTTTGCCACCGACGTAGTATAAAAAAAAAAAAATATTTAATAAAATAATTTGATTTGTTCCCTACATTGAGATATTTTCTGCACAGTATAAAATTAATTCAAAATTTGGCTAAAATAACTCCATTCAATTGTATGCCCTATGCAGTGACGAGCTAAAAATTTCACCATATTTCCTCCCATGGGTGTCGTAGAAGTCGACTGTACGATATGGGTTCAATTACCTATGGCTAGGTTAGCAACCTGTTACTGCAATAATTATCCTCCTTGCGTTATCCCGGCATTCACCACGGCTCATAGGAGCCTGGGGTCCGCTTTGACAACTAATCCCAACATTTGGCGTAGGCACTAGTTTTTCGAAAGCGACTTCTGACCTTTTAACCTGAAGGGTAATTAGGCCTTATTAGAATTAGTCCAGTTTCCTCACAATGTTTTACTTCACCGAAAAGTGGCTGGCAAATAATATCATATCAAATAACATTTCGCATATAAGATCCGAAAAACTGGGCCATTTTTTTTCAGTTGTCCCCCCCAATTTTTTGGATTTGGCGCTCAGAATTGCGAGCTCTTTCAATCCTAATAGGAGAAAAAAAAGTGTCCCAAGGTTTTTTTCCCATTCCGTTACCATTTTTTCATACACTTTGTATGGCGGTAACGGAATGGAAGATCTGAAAAATGTATGGAAAACTTGGGATTTTTTTTCTCCTATCAGAATCGAAAGACCTCACGATTCTGAGTATGAATCGCGTAAAAAATACTCATGTTACAAAAAAGTGGGGTGGGCATCTTTGAAAAAAAAAAATACCATTTTGACAAACCGCTGAATAAAATATTGGTGACTTTATAAAAAAACTTCCTGTAACAAGCCTCACCCCGTATACATTTCCAAACTGAATTTCAATATTATTTGACACCTGTCAACTTACCACCCATTTTCAATAAAACCTCAACTACAGCATCCATCAAGTTGTCAACTAGCTAATTTGAATTTAAAATGAACCGCGAGCGGGGAGAGATTTTGTTTGACAAATGGCGGCGGCCGGATATCCGATCCATCAACGCACTTTCCGATTTTCAGGGTTCCGTACTAAAATATCGATTAAACTGTCAGTCCTATAACTTTTTAACACTATTAACTCTTTATTGCACACCTTAAATATTTTACAATGAATGCACAAGAAACACATAATAAATAAAAACTAAAAAAAAAGGACTTCATAAAAGGTAAAATATTTTTTTAAGTGTATGTGCTTACCTATGGATAATAAATACATATTGGGGGATACCTTACACAGATCAATCTAGCTCAAAACTAAGCAACGATATGTTTGAAGTCGGTGCCAAGCCAAACAGTATTAATTTGGTTTTATGCATACATACATACAATCACGCCTGTGTCCCATAAAGGGGTAGGCAGACGAGCACATGAACTACTCCAGTTTCAGTGCCACTCTTGGCAAAAAGGGGTTGAAAGAAAACGAAATTGTGACATTGTGGTTTGGTTTTATGCTTATATGATTATTATTGATTACCTATTGATATGGCATAAAACCAAATTAATACTGTCAATTAATTACCTATTGATTAACATTAAATGGCAAATAAATCTATTCGTAATTTTCGAAACCTCTTCGGTGCCAAATTGGCTAATAATATAAAATAAGTAATAAATTTAAATAGATATCATACACGAAAGAAAAAACGGCAAGGCCCACTGGTGGCCGAGCCGGGAATCGAACCCGGGTCTTCAGGTTACGCGGCTAACATCTTTACCACTAGACCACACGCCCGCCCGGGCGCCAGTGGGCCTTGCCGTTTTTT
Organism: Leguminivora glycinivorella; assembly: GCF_023078275.1. NCBI lineage: Eukaryota > Metazoa > Arthropoda > Insecta > Lepidoptera > Tortricidae > Leguminivora > Leguminivora glycinivorella. The sequence goes on from NC_062996.1 coordinate 8,968,062, forward strand.
CTTTCGTGTATGATATCTATTTCAATTTATAATTTATATATAGTAGTGTGACTACTTGGAAAAAGAACAAATCAAAAAATATTCAATAAAATAATTTTTCTCAAACATGCAATGAAATATTGTCTTTACGTTCCTTAAAATGGGCTGGGAAGTATCGCTTTTTGAGCGCAACAACTCGAGAGGACTGTAAAGGGATTTCATATTATTTATTGCCTGCAAAGTAACTTTTTTTTAAAAAATATTGTCCTTTAGAGCATTTTTTTTTATTTCATTGTATGTTTGAGAAAAGCACTATACATGCCTCGGCGTGAAAACGGATTCCCGGCCTCGTATCCCTATCCGGCCTCGCTCGCACGCTCGCTCGGCCGTATATACCCACTTGGCCGGAAATCCTCATTTTCCCGGCCTCTGATGTAATGTACTATGATTTGTTCCCTAGTTGTAAAATAAGTAAATTAAGATTAGGCTAAGTATGCACTGAATAATTATTTCAAGACATAAACAGTGCAAATTTTAAATTATAAAAATCTTTTAGTTTCAAGTATATTACCAAATGAGGAAGCACACGCAAAAGAAGACAGATGGCGCCACCCTATTAGGCCATTGCACAGAGCGAGAAGATCATATGTTTTTCTCTCTCACACACATAATGTGAATGACAGTGACCTGCCTAGGCACTTGCACAGGCGCCGCCTGGCGGAATAAAATGTCAGTGTGCCTCCTCATTCTTTGAACAACCCCATAGTTATTGAGCATTTCTTTTTTTTGCCATTTTTTTTATGTTGATCTTTTTAGGGAATTTTAGGTCAATTGTACTCAATCACGAGTACTTTCAATCTCACTGGGAGAAAAAAAGTGTCCCAGAATTTCCATACATTTTTGTTACTTTCCTCTTTTGTTACCCCACACAACATGTACGGAAAATGGTAACACAATAAGAAAAAATTGTATGGGACAATTTTTTTAATCACTAGGATTGAAAAAGCTGGTGATTCTGAGTAGAAATAGCATAATTTTTTTCAAAAATATCACATTTCATAAAAGTGGCAAAAAAAAGAAATGCTCTATTAACCTAGCTCTTCCAGTAAACCTTAGTACGTTTTATTTAGGCTACGGAACCCTAAAAATAAAGGAAGCATCGACCCCCGCTACACTTGACAGGTATTCTGTCAATCCTAATTGGATCTGCGCTCGTGTACATTTCATACATAGACCACTTTACAATAGACACCGGAATTTCAGGGGATCAATTTGGCTAAAGAAATTAAGTTCTAGCTTATCGTAGTATTGGTGCGTTTTAAATCCGCGTTATTTCTACTTTTCAAGAATGAAATGAGACTACTAAGAAGGAACATCTAGATTCAACGTAGGGAACAAATCAAATTATTTATATTTTTTGATTTATAAATTGGATCAAGCCCACTGGGTGGCGAAGCCGGGAATCGAATCCGGGTCTCCAGCTATCGCGGCTGACGTGCTAAACCATCGCGATCGCCGCTATACCCGTCGAAATTTCTCTAGTGTATGTCATCTCCGAAAGCTAGGCGCCTTTGACCAACTCTGAGGGCGAGCAATTTGTGCTTGCACCTCCTATATAAATCTACGCAAGGGCTTTGCGCCGTAAACATCTAATGAATATCAAAACATCAGCTGTGTCGAAACCAACCTGAGTTTGGTTCACACGGGGGGCAAGAACCATACCGTTCTGCCCTAGGGATGGACAGAGGGCGCTACGAGTCCTTGTATAGATTACTCATATGAGAGATCATTTCGACCACGACAGCTGTGACCTGGGTGGCCGAGCGGATAAAGAGGCATCTCCCGCGATTGGAGAGTACGCTGGTTCGATTCCAGCCTCAGGCACCAGAGGACTTGGTCACTTTTTCTTTCATATGTGTAATTTATTTCGGTTTTAATTTACATACATAGTAGTGTGACTACTTTAAGGCAGCACAAGTTGAAATATTTTCAATAGATTATAATTTAACTTGTGTTCATTAGAATATCAAAACATATTGACATTTCACCAGGGGAACGATTTTTGAATTCTCCGTTCGAAAGTCTGTGGAAAACGACGTAATGCTATTTTTGAAAAAGGACGGCTAGTAATTTTAAAACTAGTGGTAATGACCACTCGTTTTAGATTCTGTTAGTAGAATTTAAATCGCTAGTAGTGGAGATATTATTGAACGAATTTCACGAAATATAATGGTTGAGATTCAAAAATCGGCCCCCAGGTATATTAAATGTTTAAACGTTTTTTTTCCTCTTTTTTTTAAATATTGTCGTGTTTGTTGTGTTTCTATTATGTTTATTTTAAGTTATTCAATAAAATTTCTTATATTTGTTCACGTGTAAAATATAACTTGAACGTGAAAACGAGTTGATATTTGTAACTTACATGTGTCAAGGTCGTTACGAACGTGCACGCAATTCGAATAAGCTGTTGAACTCTTCTACTCAACGACTATTCGGGTCAAATACGTTTTAGAAATAGCTCACATTTACAGGTAAATCAATAAAAGTTCTGGGTTGATATAGAACATGTGTATTGTGTATAATTGGTAGAGATCGGATTTCAGGTAGCGATTGAAATATTAATATGGATATGACTAGTGCAAACTTCGCTAAATATTTAGTTTAAATTTATGTTACTTTTGCAACAAACTACATTCAAAGAAAATTATTTTATATTTTATTCTAAATAAAGGAGTTTGTATCTACAGGAAGCGAATCATTTTCATTTTTCTATTCTTTGAGTCGTAATAGAAGGTTTTATTGTGCAATGCGCAGAAGAAGTATTAAAGAGGAAGAACTTAAATAAACAAACTATTTAAAAAAATAACAAACATTTTATTATTTTATTTTTCATCATAATTTTTGCCCAATAATCACAAATGAAAAAAAGGGTTTTATTTTTTTTATTTTCCGATACATTTATTTCGTATGTAGAAAACATAATAAATAATGCGTCGTATCCATATTAATATTTAAATCGCTACCTGAAATCCGCTGTCTAATAATTGGATTCTGCCCCTGTAATAGGCTAGTTTCCTACTAGTCAAATCAGCTTCTTTTTAAGAACTGTCAAAACGATTTGCTAATATGGAATTACTATGAAATACTGAGGAGTGACGTCACGGTAAATTTTTACTTTATATCTTTCTCTTTGACTTATTAAATAGAAATTATGTTTAAACATAATTACTGTCCATATTTTTCTTCTTATTACGTGGTGCTTTATTTCGTGCACTGCATATAATATTTTATTTTAAGTATAGGAAACTATCCTATTGTATGGTACAGGACAGGGACGTATTTAAGGGTTGAGGAGGGTTGGTAAAAAAATATATTTTATGCAAAGATACCATTCGAACGAAAGTGTTTCTGCGGAACATTTTATGCGAAGTATTTCTGTCTAAAATTATTCTGCCAGATGAGGATAACTCAATGTCTTAAAGTATTACGTACAAAATTATGCCTTCTGACAAAGGATTTTTGTTAACGAAAAGTGACATAATTTTGAAACGTAATAAATACATAAGTCATGACAAAGAATACCTCTTTGTACCTTTTGCCGTAGAAACTCTAGGTCCATGGGGTCCCAGTGCGAACCAGTTGTTCACAGAAATCGCGAAGCGTCCGGTTGAGGTAACTGGCGACCTCACACAACGTATCAGCATTGCGATACAGCGAGGAAATGTCGCCAGTATCCTTGGTACAATTCCTCAATGGCCAATTTTAGACAGTAATTAGCTTTGAAGTTTAGTCTTAGTTTCTTATATATCTCTCTCTCTTCCAAGCTATGAATCCCATTATCCCACATGGTGGTGGCGTCAGCTTTCCGTGTCATCCGCTTCCACTTCGCCCTATCCTTGACGTCGTCTTCGGACACTCTGCACTCAGCCATATCCTTTAGCACTACGTCCCTCCATCTTGTCTTCGGTTTTCCAGTCCTCTGCCTCTCTTACCGGGGATAGAGAATAAATAATAAATATTATAGGACATTCTTACACAGATTGACTGACGCTCCGTCTTGCGTGAGCGACGGGCGACGCGACGCGACGCGACGCGATTCGACGCGATGCGACGGCGATGGCTCAAGGTCATCGCGTATCCATCGCGCGAAACTTCGGCACTAGCATTTTGGTGATTAGAATCACAAGATTCGCCGTCTTTCACAATGTGCAAATGGTCTAGCGGGTTTGACTTCTAGGTGGAATCGTTTGCGCCATGAGTGTCGTGAGTTCGAATCTCGGCTCACGCAATCTTTTTGCATTTTTATTTACTTTTTTTCTTTTATGTTCTACTAGCTTTTGCCCGCGGCATGGGTCTCATCCGGAACAGTGCAAAATTATTTCCAAATAGAAATCATAAATGGCGCTAAGTGTCATGATTGACGATTATTATTTTTTTATCAAATAGATTTAAAGGTATTTGAAGCGTCATAAATTAAGTACATTATAAATTAAATACAAACATCGATGACAACACAAATTTAATGCATTATTTTAGAAATTTTCAAAGAAATAATATCACGTAATATATTGCTACTGACTATGACGCAACAACGTGAACAACCTGCGCGCGACAGTATCGAGCTACCTAAATTTTATTGCATATTGTCACTAGATGGAGCTGTCACTATCTACAGTATACTGCCAACGAAACTGTTATATTTTACTAACCGTGGTGTAATTAATTAATACGACCAGTTATTCGGTAAGCAACGCGTTTATTTCGAGGAAACAGGAAAGACAGATGACATACGACACTCTCCCTCCACTTACCAAAAAATAATTTTAAATGCCTTACCTCTAAATCTTACACCTATAAGTTTTGAGAACATGCCAGTAGTTGATTTACATGCCTCTTCCATTGAAGGCCATCAACTTCTACCCTATAAGTCACCCCAGGCACTATAATTTCAACTACTTTACCTAGAGACCAGTTCTTTTGATTTTTTCTTAAGTCCCGTACCATCACCTTATCACCCAGTGCAAAATGTTTTATAACATCTTTACTGCTCAGAGTTTGTTTTACTTGATCTAAATCTATTTTATCACTAACAGGGCTAGGCCTAATCAAGGAGAAACGACTTCTCAACTCTCTTCCATACATTAATTTGGCTGGACTTTGGCCTGTGCTTTTATGTACTGTTGATCTGTAATCAAATAGGAACAAATTACAAGCATACTCTGCACTATGTCCACTTTCTACAATTTTTACAATGTGAGATTTAAAAGACTCTACAAAACGCTCAGCTAATCCATTTGTGGCTGGGTGATATGGTGGGGTGAGTACTTGTTTTATTCCTACTAAGTTACAATATTTTTTAAACTCCCCACTAGTCCAGGTGGGACCATTATCAGTCACGAGCGTTAAGGGATATCCATAACGCACAAAAATATTTTTTAGCACTTCAATTGTCTTTTCTGCAGTTATTTTAGTCATTGCCACAGCCTCTGGCCATTTGGAATGTGCATCTATTACGACTAAAAACATTTTTCCGAATAAGGGACCCAAAAAGTCTGCATGTAATCTATGCCAAACTGCCGGTGGCTGTGGCCACACTGTTAATTTAGCTTTTTCCGGATTTTTATGATTTTGTAAACATATCAAGCAACTTTTGGTTATGTTCTCTACCTCTTTGTCGATGTCTGGCCACCAAAAATATGATCTAGATATCTCTTTCATCCTAGTTGTCCCTAAATGGCTTGCATGCAAGTCCTCTAATAAACAATGTCTAATAGACTGTGGTATAATTACACGGTAACCCCACAATAAACAATCCTTTTCCATTGAAATTTCATCTTTTCTTTTAAAATATGGTTCATAATCTTCTCCTAGATCATCTTTTTGCGGCCAGCCATCCCTACAATATCTCAACACATCACACAAAATTTTATCCCTTTTTGTTTCACTTTGGATATTTTTCCAATTTAATGTATCCATATTTGCACTATTTATGTAATTAATAGTGTTACATTGGTAATCCTTATCAATGAGATCATTATTTTTAAAACTATCGTTTTCAATTTTTGTAACCCGAGATAAATAATCTGCAGGATTATTTTGTGACTTGACATGCTGAATTTCATACTCGAATGCACTCAAAAAAATGGACCAGTATTGTAAACGCCGTGCTGCCATTCTTGGTATGCCACACTTTGGACCCAATATTTTAGTTAACGCCTCATTATCAGTTTGCAGTATGAATTTTTTCCCAAATAGGTAGTCATAAAATTTGTTCACACCAAAAATCACAGCATACGCTTCTTTCTCCAGGATGGGGTATTTAATTTGGGTATCAGTTAATTTTTTACTGGCGAATGCTACTGGTTTTATTACATTATTTTGGTCTTTTATGGATAACACAGCACCCACACCATAATCTGAGGAATCACATGTCAGTATTATTGTTGCATTTGGATCAAAATGTGAGAGGGAGGATGTGTTTGCAAGAGCCTTTTTTATGTTCTCAAATGCACTGTCACATTCCTCCGTCCACACAAATTTATCTTTTCTCAAACAGTCATACAATGGTTTCAGTACAATAGCCATGTTTTGCAAAAATCTATTAAAATAATTTACTTTCCCCAGAAAAGATTTTAACATTTTGACAGAATCAGGCCGTGGTAGGGATAACAAAGGTTCAATGTTGCTTTTAATTATTTTTACCCCTTTTTTGTTTACTTCAAACCCAAAAATATTTAGTGATTCTTCAAAAAATTTGCATTTATTAACTTTCAATTTTAACCCGGAGTCCATTAACCTTTGTAACACCTGCTCCAGCTTTTGTTTAGTTTCTGATAATGTTTTTCCATACACATATATGTTATCAATATAAACTATGACATCTAACCCATTTAATTTTTGTGTAATTAGCCTTTGGAATGACCCTGGACCAGTGGAGACCCCGAATGGTAGATATAGGTACTTATAGATTCCCTCCTCTGTGACTATAGTAACTAAGTTTTGCGATTCTTTATCTAATGGGGCCTGTAGATAGGCTTCCTGCAAATCTAGTTCACAAAAGTAATTGTTTCCCTGCATTTTCATTAAAATATTATCAATAGTAGGCAATGGGTAATGGTCAATTTGCAAATATTTATTTATTGTTATCCGATAGTCCCCACATAGACGGACTGATCCGTCAGGTTTTAAAACTGGGACCACTGGGGTACCCCACTCAGAATATTCCACTGGCTCAATACGCTTTTGATCAATCAATCTTTTAATTTCATCTTTAACTTTATCTTTTAAGGCATATGGGACAGATCTTACTGGCATAAAAACTGGCTTAGCATCAGGTTTCATTGACAAATGGATTGGCTCACCCTTATATACACCCATTCCAGGCTCAAAGATGGCAGCAAACTCTTTCTTTATGCTTGAGATAAATTTATCTTTAGAGGTATCATCACATACCTTTTGTTTTGTTGCCATACAAGTTTTTTGTTCAAACTTTGGGGGCCATAGTTGTAACAAAGATAGCCAATCCTTTCCAATGATCTGAGACATTTCATCTTTCACAACAAATAGTCTTTGATTATTTGCCTTGACAGACCCATATTCTACACATAGATTTTCAATAACACCTAAAGGCATTGAAGTTGAACGATCAAAGTTAGTAAATATAACCTTCTTTTGGGTGATTTCTAAATCTGGAAAATATTTTTCTTTTTCTGCTAAAGTTATAGTACTTACGTCCGCCCCGGTATCAACTTCAAATTCCAAAGTGTTTTTATTTACAGAAACATTTAACATAGCTGGTGGAATTTTTCTGTTATTGGTGAAATAAAACACATCAAAATATTCAGTATCTTCTGAGAGATTTTCTTTCATATCACTACAATGATCATCTTGCAAATCAGATTCACCGAGACTGACATTTTTTACTTTTATTTGCCTACTACTACACATTTTAAAAATATGTCCTTTTACACCACACTCACTACAAAATTTCTGCCGCAATGAACACTGAGCCTTAACATGTCCACTCTTTCCGCAGCAATAACATGTTATTCCAGAATTTTGCTTATTTGCTGACACTGCTCTATGACCACCGCTCTTCTTTCTTGATGATTCTTGAAGTTTAAACATTTGAGGCTCCTTTTCTTTAGTAAATGCTAACTTGTACGCTGTTTCTGCAGTCTTACCGATGCTAGTTAACATCTCCAATGACTGATCGGCTTGCTTTAATAGTTCAAATCTTACAGTATCCCGATATGTTCCATTCAGCAACCTTTCTTTGATCTCGTCATCTAATTTCGTGAAGTTACAATTTTTAGAAAGTTTTTTCAGCTCTATTATGTATTGGTCTATAGTTTCATCTGCTTTTTGACATCTGTTTCTAAATTCTGCTTGATGTAAGGCATGGTTCTTCACAGGATTGTAGTGTTTTTTAGCTTATCACATATGTTATTATAAGTCTCATCAACAGGAGAGGTCGGTGTGCATAACGTTATTAACAAATCATATACACTGGTGCTCAGTTTGGTTATCAGCAACGGGACCTTTTTTGTTTCCGGTATATCATTCATAAGCACAAAACATTCAAACTGTTGCTGATAGGCAATCCAGTTGTCTCCATTGAAAGCATCCAATGTAGTGATGGAATTCATACTGAGCTGTTTACTAGTCTCGCCTTTATTCTTGTCTATGTAGTCACGCAAGTACTGTCGAACTTCATCAATTTTCGAGTCTTCGACCGAGAATATAGTTGTTTTAGCCAAATTGTTAGCTATTTCCACTAATTCGTGCTTTGTTTTTTCTTGAATCCACGATTTCTTTCCAGATTGAATCAATTTTTCAATCGATTTCAACATTAGAGTTGTTTGGAGGTTATGTCAACATGTAAATTTGATCGAAATGTTATTCAGTTATAACTTTCACTGAGTTATATTTCTGCAACGTGGGTCGTTTCTTGTTCGTCGCCAATGTTATATTTTACTAACCGTGGTGTAATTAATTAATACGACCAGTTATTCGGTAAGCAACGCGTTTATTTCGAGGAAACAGGAAAGACAGATGACATACGACACAAACATCATGGCGGTGGGAGTGCATGTTGCCAGCTATGAATATATACAACAGAAACGGTGCGATTGTGTGCGTTCCGTTCATTGAGATATATGTACTACGTACTATAGCCACTATAGGCGACGTTGCCAGACGGAAACTCTGCACAAGCTGACAAATGCGCGGAGTGCGCGAAGCGGTAATTTACGCGTAGAGTAGTAAGTCCACCATCAGATGTGACACATTATTATATTCCGCCTGTCAAAATTATTTATTTATTTATTTACAACTTAAAAAATACAAAGTAAGCGATCACTGCCGCCCATGGACACCCGAAACACCAGGGGTGTTGGAGGTGCGTTGCCGGCCTTTAAGATGGATGTACGCTCTTTTCTTGAAGATTTATCTTCTTCTTTAAAATACAAATATATACTTATATATAATAATATATATATATAGTGCGGTCAGTTTTTTTGGACAAAGCGTAGGTATCCATTGTTCTCTTTTTTCATGACCAGGCCAAAGAAAACAGCAAAAAGTGAGCGTGCTAAAAATACAATTTTACTCAATAACTGTTAACAATCAATAAACAAATTAACTTTTTTTTTTTTTATATTATAGTAACATAATTCATAAAGTAGTAAGTAGTTACCTAATAATTTTCCAAATTGAAATAAATATATTTCGCAAATCTATTAGAGGTGAAACACATTAGTAGGAACAATGAAAATGGCACATCTGCGCGGTTAACTTTTTAGTCTATGATTGCGTCACCAAAATCGCGCAGCCTCGCTCCCGCTCGCGTGTTCGTAGAATATTCAGCTGTCAGCCGATAATATTTGTTTGTTAAATAATGTAGGTATACGTTTGTAGTAGTGTGCGTGACAAAAATGTCGTCTATTTCTATTAAACAGCTGCCAATGATCGAAATTCAAATTAGTTGAACAATTTCCATTGAAAAAAAAAAAGTTTGTAATGCATCGGTCCGAATTGTGGATACTAGTTTTATCATCTTTTAGTAGATACAATTGAATGTAAAATTATTTATTTTGCCTGACACTCTTGAGTATTTTTTATGCCGTTATTTTAATTTTACAATATAATATTTGGAATATAGTGCTTATAATTATTAAATATAAAACATTTTTTAAATACTTTTTGATACAAAATCATACTTCATTGATTTGGAACAATGCTTTTTATCGGACCTACAGTCAACCAATTGGAACCCTAGGCCACTGTAGAACTATGTCATAGTAACGTTATAAATCAGATTGTAAGAAACCTGTTACTGCTTGTCATTTTGACATGGTTGTAGAGTGGCCTAGGGTTCCAATTGGTTGACTGTACATCCGACACTATCGGAAGCGTTTATCGGATGTAGGATGTCGATCTGACACCCGATATCGGATCGGATAATGTGAAAACGGCCTAAGCATTAACCGTTAGTGCGTTTTCACATTATCCGATCCGATATCGGATGTAGGACCGATATCCCATACATTGAAGCCGCCATCTTTGATTTTTGCCTTTGAAATCCTTCCGACATTTGCTATATGCACGACCGATGCGATGCATCCGAAATCAAACCTTATCGATATGGAAGTATGAGACGCGACGATTGCCGACTGGCTAGGATTTCCGAACGCACACGAATGCGCGCTCGGTCGCCGATTTGCGGCGGAGTGGGCCTAGACCTCGACGCGACGCCGCACTTGCGTCGCGCGAAGCGCAACAGCATTTTAAAATCGGTGCGACTCTGTCCGTCTGTCTGTCCGTCTGTCACATTCCTAAATATCTCGAGAACTACTAATGCTATCAACTTGAAATTTGGAATAGTTGTGAACATTGTAAACCTCTACAAATAGAAAGTATAATTTTTTTAAATATATTAATTTTAATTGTAAAAAATGGTCAAAATGAAAGGGGGCAAACTGTAAATTTCAAGTTACTAGGTCAAGTGGGGTATCGTTGGAAAGAGCTCAAATTGAACGTAAATAAACTATTTTTATAATTTTTTTGTTGTGGAAAAAAAAGAATTTTGAAGGAAAATGTAAAAAAAATACCGTTCCCCCCCTTATCTCCGAAGTTTACCAACGAAAAATTATGAAAATTTTAGTAAACATTGGTTTTATGCTATATATTACAGGAAAAATATAATCGTGTTTGTATTTTGAATACTTTTTTTAATTCACAAAAAACTTTTCAAATTTTTACTTTCAATTTACCCACCCTTGCGGATGTATATCGTACTTCAAATTAATACGAGATGTTACGTAAACCATCTTCTGTCCAATAAAGTAAAAACTGTTTAAATCGTTTAACATTATAAAGAATTATCCCTGAAAAACCAGGTCGCGCAAATTAGTTATCAAATTGACCGGGAGATGGCGCTATACACTATAATCAAGGGCGGCTCACTCCGCGATTCTATCGCCGCGCTACAAGTACATGCCGGCGGCCGCGAGTTCGCGGCCTAATCAGGGGTGGCGCGCGTTCTCACGGAACGCACGTTCGCACTTTCTAATGTTACTTTACGTCGCAAGTTTTTTTTAAGGTTCATATGCGATGTCCGCGTGTGGAATGGCTAATAATGCTTAGTTAAATAGATATCATGAATAAAATAAATACCATGGGACATGTTTACACAGATCTACTATTGATTAAGGCCCCGAAAAGATTCAATAAGGCTTGTGATATTGGAACTTAAACAAAAATTTATAAATACTATATATTTATACCTAGAAAGTACCCACGACTTGAATATAATAGTATAACATTTTATCTGAGTATTAAATCGTTTTAATCCGTAGGGAACCCTATCGCCGGGCGTCGCGCACGTGCGGCTCGTTTCTTTGTTAGAATTTTGTAGGCATTTAAAAAGGCGGCATGTCGTGAACATCAAAGCAGTGGGCCTTCTGTACTTGTACTATTATATATTCTGTGCTATAATACTCATTAGTGCCTATACTTTTGTCTTCTAGTCAAGTCATTAGAGTTATATGAAAATATGAGATTATTTTTACTAGGTAGTTTGAAAGAAAGTTTGTACGGAACCCTCGGTGGGCGAGTCCGACTCGCACTTGGCCGGTTTTTTTATGTAAAAACGATAATGTAAAAACGGCCTAAGGGTTACCAAGGCTCGATCGGCGCGCCTAGTGGACGCCAGGCTTAAATTGTCTGGTCTTGGTGTTTTAATAATTTTATGTGTTTATAGTCGTAATTTATTTGCGAAGTATTAATTTTATATCTGTATTTTTAAATTACACTATGTTGTGGTACCGGGAAGCATATTTTAACTTAAAAGGACGTAATGACAACATTTCATACCATGTTTCAGAAAATAAATAGTTTCGGAGTTTAAATTAAGTTTGCAGTGTTTGCACAATTTTATGAATAAAAATATTACTCTCGAAAATGTTTTATCAAATACGTACTTTACATTTTGTTCATTATGTTTACTACATGTACATTCTTAGCTATTATACTTATGTATTTCTTACATAATAATATTCATTTCCATATTTCTAATTAACTACGCGCCTGCTTTAGAGTGCTTTAAATTTTAACAAATCAATGCATCCTTTGGTCGGGGGCTGGGGCCTTTCAACTCAAGGTCGCCGGCGCCGTGGTCGCGGGGCGCGGGGCGTGGGGCGCGGGGTGGGGCGCCGCGGATCTCGTTCATTCAATTCCGCTTGCATGTGTTGGTGTTGCGGACAGAGCGAGTATATTATACGTACGCGGCGAGCACACATACAAGCCGCACGGCAACGCCATCTAGTAATGTTCGACTTTAAACGTCCATGTGACGTTATAGGTTTAGTGGGTGAAAGCTAAAACAGATGTCGCAAGATGTTGCAGTTTGATGACTATTTCGACGTAGGATACTGATAAGAGTTTTGTTGGCCACGCGTGGCTACTGGCGCCATCTAGCTCTTTGAGTGTGGATTAAATTTAGCCTACAGGTCTAGAATACTTAGGACGGCGCCCATTTTTAGTATGGGATTAGGTATCTGTACTAGTATTATTTGATCTGTGGCCGGACTATCGAACGTAGGTCCACTGTCTATGAGCGCTGGGCGCAGCGCAGACTGAACTGAGCAGTGAGCGGGCCCGTGTCAGCAGTGTATTTTATTCGAATTTTATGTGCTTTAAAATAGTACATTACGATACAAGTGCGTAAAAAAGGAAGTTCGAAACGAGTGGCGATAAATTAAAACACGACCGAAGGGAGTGTTTTAAATCGACACGAGTTACGAATTTCCTTTTCGCACGTGTATCGTACGACGTTTTCAGTACAGATGAGCCTCCAAAGTTTCGTCCTGGCATATAATGAACCACTTCTCGCACTAGTGCGTAAAAAAAACACCATCTGTACTGAAAAATATCTATAGACACAAATGTATGTCTTATATGTATTTTTTTTTTAATATGGCAACAAGAAGTTCTGGTTTAGGATTATATCTCAATAAATGCAGGAATCGCAGGAATTACAATGAACGCCCCTTAAAGAGTAGTCTAATTATATTTTTTTTGTATGGGTACCTTTCCTTGTTAGTATAAAAGCCGGAGTTATTAAAAATAAAATAAAAATAAGAATGAAGATTCTTACAGAAAGAAAAAAGTAAACAATCAATTAATAAAAAATAAAAGAAACAAAAATAAAACTGCAAAAGCACGCCTCAGCCGAGGTTCGAACTCACACCGCTGGCGCGGCGTCCAGACGTCGAAACCGCTAGGCTACGAGCCCGTTGTAATAACTAGTTAATTTTGTGATCCTATTCACCAAAGTCAAGTGCTAGTACATATATCGTAAGGTCATCGCACTAGTGTTTCATATTTTTAGTTCACACTTAAATTTTAATATTTTACACAGACAATCTCGTATCACCGTGCACATAATCAAAGGCTGTCAATACAAGTTACAAAAGTTGTAATTTCCTTACTTTTTAGGCACATTACTCCTTTGGTCAACTTATGTTAATTTGAATATTTTGAATTTTTATTATAAGAAAATATAAAGAATGAAATGTGAGACTAGTAATCAATCGTTATTTCTCTAGTCCGACCTCTCTACGTATTGAATTTGCTTCTAAAAATCAAATAGCTTGATCGCGCGCCCATCGCCATCGCATCGCGTCGCATCGCCGTCGCGGGCCGTCGCGGGCCGTCGCTTACGCAAGACGCTCCCATATGAACACAGCGGTTTGATCGCATCGCGTCGCATCGCGTCGCTTAACATTCGCATGTTCATCGCTAGTTCGTCGCGTCGCATCGCCGTCGCGTTCCGTCGCCCACCTAAGACAAGTCCATAGAGATAGAAGGTTTGATTTCGTCGCATCGCATCGCATCGCGTCGCCGTCGCGGGTTCGTCGCTCACGCAAGACGCGGCGTGAGCCCCACGGTAAGCTCAAGAAGGCTTGTGTTGTGGGTACTCAGACAACGATACATATAATATATAAATACTTATATACATAGAAAACATCCATGACTCAGGAACAAATATCTGTGCTCATCACACAAATAAATGCCCTTACCGGGATTCGAACCCGGGACCGCGGCGTAGCAGGCAGGGTCACTACCGACTGCGCCAGACCGGTCGTCAAACGCCAGAGAATCGTAGTGCTAAATTTCCAACGTAGTCTGGTGGTCTTCTCCCTACGTGCTCATATCATCGCAGCCTACTTTCCTGCATTTTGTCCGCGATGTCGCCCAGTCTTAGTTTCTTATATAATTATACATACATACATACATACATACAATCACGCCTGTATCCCATAAAGGGGTAGGCAGAGCACATGAAACTACTAAAGCTTCAGGGCCACTCTTGGCAAATAAGGGGTTAAAAGAAAACGAAACTGTGACATTGCAGTGACAGGTTGCCAGCCTCTCGCCTACGCCACAATTTAACCCATATCCCATAGTCGCCTTCTACGACACCCATGGGAAGAAAGGGGATGGTGAAATTCTTAACCCGTCACCACACAGGCAATATATAATTATGTAAATTAATTATGTTCATGTAAATAAAGATTATTTCATCTTTTATTAAAAATCGAATGTTTTGAACACTTAGTAAAAACCGAAACAACAGTCTTATCTACGAGTTAGCTTATGAAAACTAAACAATTTGTAGACTAGTGTAGACATACGAATTATTTTTAGCCCAACATAAAAGAGAGATCTTTGCCTCCGTCAAATGTAATCGAGAGTATTTTGGGTTGTGTTTCACCTATTTAGTAAATGATCTATAATTTCTTAAGAGTGATCGTTCTGACTCTCGCAAAATTAAGAAGTCAATGAATTCGTGTTGTTCAAGATTTTGATTTCAAGGTTCTTATAAAGGATGCATTGATTTTTTTGAATCATCATCATTATCAACCCTTTATCGGCTCCTCCAGTTATGTCACACCTCGGACACTGGCGATCAAATATATTGAAAGAGGCGCGTTCCTAGCACACAGTCTTAGCTCGTGTAGGTGAACGCGTACGCTTGTATGAGTGAAATATGACAGGTCGACTGTTCGTGTTTTTGACAGGCGGTAACTGTGAGGTAACCGAGAGGGGGTGGGCGGCATTTTCAGCGGGGAGCTGGAGTGGCCATACTGTACGATAGTACTCTTTATTATACTGTGGTTATGTCGACCACTGAACAAGAATGAATATAAAAAAAAAATATTTTTGACTGACAGATCACTGCCCGTGTGGTGACGGGTTAAGAATTTCACCACCCCCTTTCTTCCCGTGGGTGTCGTAGAAAGCGACTGTGGGATATGGGTTATATTGTGACGTAGGCGAGAGGCTGGCAACCTGTCACTGCAATGTCACAGTTTCGTTTTCTGTCAACCCCTTATTTGCCAAGAGTGGCACTGAAACCTGAGTAGTTTCATGTGCTCTGCCTACCCCTTCATGGGACACAGGCGTGATTGTATGTATGTAGATCACTGTCATATCGATGTGACATTTTATGCAGTACTTATATCATGCCATTCGACAGCGGAAAAAAATCTTTTGTGAATTATTAGAAATCAGACGATTAAGTTCCGTAGCCGAATGGCATTTTTCCGACGCGAAACGAAAACGAAACGCCGCGAAAGGTAGTCTGGCTCTTGCGCCAATACGCAAGCACGATAGAGATAGATCAAAAATACAAAAATACAAAAATTCTTTATTTCATACATACATACATACATACAATCACGCCTGTATCCCATAAAGGGGTAGGCAGAGCACATGAAACTACTAAAGCTTCACTGCCACTCTTGGCAAATAAGGGGTTGAAAGAAAACGAAACTGTGACATTGCAGTGACAGGTTGCCAGCCTATCGCCTACGCCACAATTTAACCCATATCCCACAGTCGCCTTCTACGACACCCTCGGGAAGAAAGGGGGTGGTGAAATTCTTAACCCGTCACCACACAGGACTTTATTTCAGTAAATACATAATGATATTAGGGATGGAGTCGCCCATTAAGCATAAAAATGCTTGTGTCGGGAGACACCGCTCAGTGTTACAGAAATACTAACTAATACTACTGATAGATATCTACGAGCGTATTCTTTCGTGAGCGTTTCGTGAGCGTTTGTGCCATTCGGCTACGAAGTTACTTACCGGAGCGTAGCATCCTATCCTACTGACTGCACTATGCAAGGAGATATTGATTTTGTCACAATGGAGCAAAGTGACGATAATTATTTAAGGCGAGGTTAGCAATGGCCTATTTTTTTTTTAAAGTTGTCCACCCCACTTTTTTTTTGGATTTGGAAATTTTTATGTGTTTTCCACTCTGAATCGCGAGCTCTTTCAATCCTAATAGGAGAAAAAAAGTCTCCCAAGGTTTTTTCCCATTCCGTTACCATTTTTTCATACATTTTGTATGGCGGTAACGGAATGGAAGGTTCGAAAAAATGTATGGAAATCTTGGGACATTTTTTTCCCCTATCATGATCGAAAGAGCTCTCGATTCTGAGTGAGAATCGCGTAAAAAATACCCATGTTACAAAAAAGTGGGGTAAAACTTTGAAAAAAATGGCCCAAATACGTGTCTAAAGTTCTTTGATAATCTAACTGAAGGACTAATTGGTTTTTTTAGCCGTCTCGGCTATTCTTCGTCTTCAGTCGTTCCAACGTTCTCTCAATGCTGAGGATCGTGGCATCATGTCATTCTGTTGAAGACTAGGTCCCTCCATAGGCGTCTGTTCCTCGCCAAGCGCATGGCCTCGTGTAGTTTTAATTGCATGGAGGGCAGTAGGGGGAGGAGCTTGAGGTCTGTTGCTTTCAACTTTGCCCGTCATAATTATTCTCTCCTGGTGCCGCCGAATGGCATTTCTGGAACGCGAAACGAAAACGGAACGCCGCGAAAGACAGTCCGGCTCTGTCGCGTCAATACGCACGAGCGATAGAGATAGATATTGGCGACAAGAAGCTAACGGCCAAGCTACAGTCTTTGGCCCATCGGCGGAAAGTCGCTAGTCTGTCGGTGTTTTACAGGTTGCACTTCGGGGAGTGTGCTCAAGAGCTACACGAGCTTATTCCACCGTCCCCATTCTACCATCGGACTCTTAGACGCACGGCCGGTCTCCATCCTTACTTGGTGGATATTCCACGAATCCGCACGAAGCGCTTTGCTTCTTCTTTTCTTATGCGCACTGCCAAGGAGTGGAATTCCTTGTCGGCGGCTATATTTCCGAGCTCATATAACCCGGCAACCTTCAAATAAAGAGTGAACAGGCATCTTCTGGGCGAGCTCACTCCATCGTAGGCCACGTCTTTGCCTTTGGCTAGTCTGTGGTCAAGAGTAAGCCCATTTATAATAATAATAATAAAAAATTCTATCTACCAGCGTTTCGTTTCGTGAGCGTTTGTACCATTCGGCTACGTACTCAGGCTATCTGGTGGGCGACGGGAGATATGATAATAAGGATTTGGTCCTGGCAAATTGATGACAGCCGGCGCTTTATGCATTACTAGTAGGTACTAGGTAAATGAAATGAAATGAAATGAAATGAAATGAAATGAAATGAAATGAAATGAAATGAAATGAAATATTTATTTTTCCAAGTAGGCATATTACAATGCGCTTATGAACGTCAAATAAAGCTACGCCGGCTCTAACCCTACGCCTCAGCCTCGAGAAGATTTCAGTCCCCCCTCAGTCGGAGGGGGGTATCCACTATGGGACCGGCAAGAAACTCGGCGGGCCACTTCTTTTCAAAACATTACATCTTATAATTAACATGAATTAAAAAACGAGATACAATTTAATCAGCAAAAGTACTTTAGTTTCGTGTGGTGACGGGTTAAGAATTTCACCACCCCCTTTCTTCCCGTGGGTGTCGTAGAAGTCGACTGTGGGATATGGGTTAAATTGTGGCGTAGGCGAGAGACTGGCAACCTGTCACTGCAATGTCATAGTTTGGATTTCGTTCAACCCCTTTTTGCCAAGAGTGGCACTGAAACTTGAGTAGTTCATGTGCTCTGCCTACCCCTTTATGGGATACAGGCGTGATTGTATGTATGTATGTATTTAGTAGTCCGTATAATTAGTAGGTATTTATTACGTAAGGCAAATAATTCTATCTAAATAACTTACTATTATTTCAGCCGCTCTGTCAAAAGGCCCTAACCCAGAAATTTGCAATTTGTAAAGTAGGATGGATAGATTTAATTATCAAGACTGTTGCTACGGTAATTGTATTAAAACATCAATTTCAAGTTCAATTTAGCTTTTGAAGTTTAATTTAAATATTTATTAAGTTTGACAACAACACTGATGATTTCAGAAAGTACCTAGGTCAAAAGTTGTCTTGTGTTTTGGCTCCAAAAATGTAACGCGTGTAGGGTTTTATGAAGTGAAAATATATTTTTTTTTTTGTGTAAATTATAATATTTATAATCCGTAACTGCAATCACCGGCATAAATAAGTGATGCTTGTGTCTGTTTCTAACAAAAGCTAGTAATAAAATATTTCCAAATATTTAAAATAAGGCCCAACACAAAATCGTAAACTCAAAAACTCCAAACAGCACTAAAACAGTAATACAACCTCTTCTACACTATCCCTAGCATATTACACTTTACTTCTACCGAATAAAGCCCTTTTCACACCGCCTCATACAATGACGACACAATTCAAAACTGTCAAGCTGCATTCTAAGCTTTAAAAGAACATGTTAAGGCAGATTTTAGAGTGGTGAAGGAGGAGTATACTTATCGTTCAAGGTTGGGTTGACCCTCAGAAAGTGGGACACGGCTTGCACTTATTCGGGATGCTGAGTTTAGTGAGACGTAGTTTTAGTGTAAGCACGTTCACCGTAGCTTTTACATGCGCTGACTGACTACACTATGCAAGGAGATATTGATTTTGTCACAATGGAGCAAAGTGACGATAATTATTTAAGGCGAGGTTAGCAATGGCCTATTTATTCAAAGTTGTCCACAATGTCCACCCCACTTTTTTTTGGATTTGGAAATTTTTATGTGTTTTCCACCTAGAATCGCGAGCTCTTTCAATCCTAATAGGAGAAAAAAAGTGTCCCGAGGTTTTTTTCCCAATCCGTTACCATTTTTTCATACATTTTGTATGGCGGTAACGGAATGGAAGGTTCGAAAAGATGTATGGAAATCTTGGGACATTTTTTTCCCCTATCAGGATCGAAAGAGCTCTCGATTCTGAGTGTCAATCGCGTAAAAAATACCCATGTTACAAAAAAGTGGGGTAAACAACTTTGAAAAAAATTTTAGAGTGGTGAAGGATGAGTATACTTATCGTTCAAGGTTGGGTTGACCCTCAGAAAGTGGGACACGGCTTGCACTTATTCGGGATGCTGAGTTTAGTGAGACGTAGTTTTAGTGTAAGCACGTTCACCGTAGCTTTTACATGCGCTTGTATTATTAAATGGGTAGGCAGAGCACTTGTATCTGCTCAAGTTTAAGTACGACTCTTGATTGGTGACATTTGATCCCGCCAGGCGGCGCCTGTGCAAGTGTCTAGGCATGTTTATTCTTATTTCCTGCTACATTGTTTAAGTTTTTATCCATTTTGTTTCTAATTTTTTCTCATGTATTTGTGTTGGTAGTTATGGCAATAAATTTTTTTTTTAATGTCACTGTCATTCATAGGACCGGTTTTGACCACCGGTCTGGCGCAGTCGGTAGTGACCCTGCCTCCTACGCCGCGGTCCCGGGTTCGAATCCCATAAAACACATAAAAATTTCCAAATCCAAAAAAGTGGGGTGGACAACTTTGAAAAAAATGGCCCATTTTTTATTTTTTCTCCTAAAAGAAAAATGACGACGGTGCAGTGCGTTGAAGTTTCGCGTGACGTCACGCCTAGGTACAATTTTTACTTAGAAGTGACGTCACAAGCCCCCACTCCGGAACTTTGACGCTCGATATCTTTGTATTTTTTCATTATTTGAAAAAGCGAAAAATATTAATGTTCAGTATTATTGGATGATCTGATTGACGGACTAAACAGAATGCCATTTTTTTTATGTAGGTAGTCGTCATCCCTATTATATGGAGATAGTTGAAATCGCAGTAAGTATTCTTTTACCATTTTTTGAGTAGAAGCTATAAGGTAAAACAAGTTTTTTTTTATACTACGACTTTGGCAGCATACGGTCCGCCTGATGGAAAGCGGTCACTGCGACCTATGGACGCCAGCAACTTAATTAGTGTCACATGCGCGTTTCAAACCCATTAAAAACACGTACACTCTCTTTTGCTGTTCTCATAAGCCTGTGCAATGTGTGTAAATTTGTAACATTTTTTTACGTTTTATTATTTACTTTACCTACAATCGGATTATCGGTTAAAATGTAACGCTGCCGGTTGGGTTGCACGTAAAATCTATTTCTACCGCTCAGTATCAACTTTTATAATTATTGAACAATACCTATTTATAAATTGAAATAGATATCATACACGAAAGAAAAAACGGCAAGGCCCACTGGTGGCCGAGCCGGGAATCGAACCCGGGTCTTCAGCTTACGCGGCTAACGTCTTTACCACTAGACCACACGCCCGCCGTGGTACCCGACGAAATTTCTCTAGTGTATGTTATCTCTGATAAGGCTAGGCGCCTTTTGACCAACTCTAAGGGCGAACAATTAGTGCTCGCACCTCCTATATGAATCCTTTTCAGGATTACGATATAGTAGTGTGACTACTTGGAAAAATAACAAATCAAAAAAATATTCAATAAAATAATTTGATTTGTTCCCTAGTTGCAATACCTATTTGTTAAATTTTCGGCACTGTTTGTCTTTTATGTATTCCATCTATTGTATCTTTTGATGTAATGACTGTTTGTTGCCATAATAAAAAAAAATTTAATATATGGGAAATCTTATCTTATTATCGTGAGCAATTGTGCATTTGGCTACTTATCCTGAAATGTACTTAAATACTGTCCAAATAATCATTTTTCGCACTAGCGTGTAAATTTCAGTCTATTTATAGTATCAAAAGTCAGCTGTCAGATCCGTGTCTGTCAATTTGACCGCCTGTCAGAACATGACTGAGTGGCTTTAGTAATGACCTTTAGTACGCTTACACTGCCTCACATTTACAAATAAACATTTGGAAATGTAATAAAAAGGACCGTTTGAAATAATGATGTCTAGTAAATATTAATTCGTTTTTTCTCATTACAGGTAAGCAATCCGGTCTACAATTTTAATACGAGTTTGTAAGTAGTTAATTTTAAATCATATTTGAGTTAGTTTTTATTGAAAAGTATTATTTTTCTGTTAAAAGAAATGTTGATATAATCAAATTAAAAAAAATAAAATATTTAAGGAGAAACATTATTGTCTTATATATATAAGAAATGCGCAAGTAACTTAACAAATTGAAACCAAATGAACCGTTGCGAATCGAAACATCATCGCATCGCCGTATGTTTTGCATCTAATATTAAAATTACATAAATGCACCCTCGGCCCCACGTTGGGCGCCAACGGACGATTTTTACATTCAATTATTTCGTTTTACTGATTCTGACATTGATAGTGGTCAAAGTTTCAAGGAAAATATATACAATACTAGCTATTGCTCGCAGCTTCGCCGCGCGTTAGAAAGAGACAAAAAATACCTAGCCTATGTCACTGTCCATCAATTCACTATCTTCACTTAAAAAATCACGTCAATTCGTCGCTCCGTTTTGCTGTGAAAGACGGACAAACAAACAAACACACTTTCCCATTTATAATATTAGTATGGATTTTATCTCAAGATATAAATAAAATATTTAGGTACTCAACAGCCATGGAGTCACCTTACACACACACACACAGATAAACCTAGCCCCAAACTAAGCAAAGCTTGTATGCAATGGATGCTAGGCGACGATATACATACTTTTATAGATAAATACATACATATACATAGAAAACATCCATGACTTAGGAACAAACGTGTTCTCATCAAACTTAATGGGATTCGAACCCAAAGACCATCTTAGCAGGCAGGGTCACTATCGACTACGCCAGATCGGACGTCAATTCATTGAGATTCGTTTTGACAGCTCTTAAAAAGAAGCTGATTTGACTCGAAGGAAATTACCCTATAACAGCTTTGTATAACTACATAATATGTATGAAATAAAACTATGGAAACACTGGAAACTACAGTTCATCCCGACGTTCGAAATATGGGGATGTAATGTAAATTTATTATACGCGATATAATCGATAAAATTTCGGAATTGCCGTTAACCCAACTAAATGCCAAGCGATTGTTTTGGGAAGCCCCCGCTTGCTTGCGTCAACAGATCTGGCTCATATTTCACCGATCCTCTTCGAGAACACGTTGATCCTTCTGTCAACACAGGTTAAAAATCTTGGTCTCATTATTGACAGTGGTTTGACATGGGAGCCTCTCGTAACAGACATTAGTAAGAAGGTGACAAACATATTACGGGCGCTTTCATTTCATTTCATTTCATTTATTTATTTTGCGACCAACATAGGATCATAATTATATTATTAAAATTAAAATACATTAAATTAATTAAATTAAAATACACTAATACTTTACCGACACAAAATTTTTTTACCGGTCAGCACTAAAACGCTTCTCGTACAGTCGCTGATACTGCCAATTATTGACTACGCTGATGTATGTTGCACCAACATTACACAAGCCTCGCTGTCCAAGCTTGATCGTCTCCTAAATAACTGTATAAGATTCGTTTTTAATCTTCGCAAATATGACCATGTCTGCGCTTTTCGCCGTAAACTTAATTGGCTCCCAATTCGTGAACGTAGGTCATTGCGAATCTTGTGTGCTCTTTATTCGATCCTATTTGACCCAGCTGCGCCCAATTATCTCAGGACCAACTTTCAGTTCGTAGCGGCTCGGCCGGGTTGTGAGCTGCGTCCTTCTCGTGCGCTGAAACTGGCTGTCCTCCCTCATCGCACTGGATTCTTGTCCAACTCGTTCAGCTGTCAGGCAATTCGTCTATGGAATGCCCTCCCTCTGCCTATCAGGCAAGCTCAGAGTAAACTCTCTTTTAAAAGCAAGTTGCGTAAGCACTTATTTGCAAACATTCGAAATTAAAGTCTACTTGATGTCTCGCACTAGGTACATTTATTTATTTATGTATGTGTATTTTATTTATATATTTGTATTATACTAATATATATGTAGGTTTATTTATTGTATTTGTGTATGTTTATTTTATAATAGTAGGTATCGACTTGTATTTAATCATTACAATCTCATACAGGCTCTATAATATTGTGCACCAAACTAACTATCTCTGTTTTGCCCAATGGTTGACTGGTAGAGAATGCCTTAAGGCGTTAAGTCCGCCATTTATACTTTTTATTGATAATTTGTGCAATAAAGTTTAAATTAATAAATAAATAATCCGTTTCCATAGTTTTATTTCATGAGTAACTATCGCGGTAACCGAAGACAATATTATACATAATATGTACTTTATTGTTTTCTATATTGATAAAGAGTATTTGTATTTTGTTGTATTAATTATATTTCCAATATCAGCAAATTGTCCTGTTGGTGTGAACGGCCCCAGTTACTAATTGCCATGTCCCAAACCTAGTCAAATTAACGCCATCCTGTACACAAATCAATAGCCGACCCTTGTGTTAATCAAATTGACGCACACTGTATAGTATACAGCGTGTAAAAGTAATACTGGCGATAAATTAAACTAGACATATAATTCATTAGTGTTATCATTATTGAGAGGTGTTTTTGAGTTACTATTAATTTTCACCCGGCTCGTAGCAATGGGCCATTTTGTTCAAAGTTGTCTACCCCACTTTTTTTTTAGATTTGGAAATTTGTATGTGTTTTCCACTCAGAATCGCGAGCTCTTTCAATCCTAATAGGAGAAAAAATGTCCCAAGGCTTTTTCCCATTCCGTTACCACTTCTTCATACATTTTGTATGGCGGTAACGGAATGGAAGGTTCGAAAAAATTTATGGAAATCTTGGGACATTTTTTTCTGCTATCGGTATCGAAAGATCTCTCGATTCTGAGTATGAATCGCGTAAAAAATACCCATGATACCAAAAAAGTGGGGTGGACATCTTTAAAAAAATGGCTCAATGAGTTTTTCGGAACTTATGTGCGAAATGTTATTTGATATTTGCCAATCGTTTTTCGGTGAAGGAAAACATCGTGAGGAAACCGGACTAATTCCAATAAGGTATAGTTTACCCTTCGGGTTGGAAGGTCAGACGGCAGTTGCTTTCGTAAAATTAATGCCGGTGCCAAATCCTGGGATTAGTTGTCAAAGCGGACCCCAGGCTCCCATGAGCCGTGGCAAATGCCGGGATAACGCAAGGAGGATGATGATGATAATGTAAATCTCAAAGTTTACCTCAAAATGGTTACCTATGAACATTTACGGTTAAGCATAAGAAAAGGTAATAGGACCAGTTTAGGCTGTTTAACCAGAGTCTGATAAATGACGGTAACCCTTCGGTGCCTGAGTTATGTCAGGATTAAGTCACAGATTACTTGGTGAAAAGAGATATGGCATTATGGTAGATTAAAAAAGTGAATGTATCTTTCGAGCATGTCATGATTTTTTTTTAAATTATAAATGTGCTTAATCTTAGCCACAGACTAGCCAAAGGAAAAGACGTGGATACGATGGAGTGAGATCGCCCAGAGGATGTGTTCACCCTTGATTTGAAGGTTGCCGGGTTATATGAGCTCGGCATTGGCATTGCCATGCAGCGAGAGATGTGACCAGTCTTATGGGCACATTAAGAAATGGCAGTGACTTAGGAGACCTCTGTAGATACAGTGTAGTCCTTTTAGGTTATGTTATGTTAGGTTTTTTTTCGTAAAATAAATTATATTTTACAATCACACTTTATTTTTTATTAGTTTTCAATAGGCAAATCGTATTAAAGTCTATAATATCTGAGACGAAGACACAAACACTGCCTTATTTTTTTTTATTAAAATCTGCAATCGGCTATTCGAGCCATAATTACATGGTATATTATATATTTTTTTTATTATACAAATTTTTTTTGTAAACACAGTCATTATAGGTACCACAATTATACTCATCGCACGAACTTTGAGTAACCATTGACCTCACTACAAAAGACTTCGGTAGCAATCTTTTGAACAATGACACATCTGCTTTATTATGTAATCTATGTTGAAGGTACTTTATAGGCAAATCGTAAGTTGAATGTTCTATTTAGCTCGGAAAAAAAAGGAGGCTATTTTTGGAAACGGGCACGCCAGCTGTGAAAATGTTTTTCTTCAAAATGCCAATCATCATTCTCCTTGCGCTATCCCGGCATTTGCCACGGCTCATGGGAGCCTGGGGTCCGCTCTGACAACTAAATTCCAACATTTGGCGTAGGCACTGGTTACGAAAGCGACTGCCATCTGACCTTCCAACCCGAAGGGTAAGCTAGACCTTATTGGAATTAGTCCGGTTTCCTCACTATGTTTTCCTTCACCAAAAAGCGACTGGCAAATATCAAACGACATTTCGCACATAAATTCCGAAAAACTCATTGGTGCGAGCCGGGGTTCGAACCCGCGACCTTCGGAATGAAATTCGCAGGTACTTACCGCTTCAAAATGCCAATAAGTTACATAAATTCTAGGGGATACTGTGGGATATGGCCTCAGTGCGTTTTCACATTATCCGATCCTATATCGGATGTCTGAAGGATTTCAATGGAAAAAATCCTAAATGGCGCCTGTAATGTATGGAATATCGGTCCGATATAGGATCGGATAATGTGAAAACGCACTAAGGCTGGTAACCTGTCACTGCACACTCTAAAAAATGAAGACCAACTAAGAGCAGCTTTCTCTTAGTTGACGTTAAGTTGATCACTACAATTACGATCTTATATAATTCAAATAAAGCTGATTACTAAAAACAATAAGGGAATGTATGACTGAACTAATAACTTAGGTGTTTTGTTATTCCTAACCATTGTAAACCTTAAATCAATTATTAACTTGTTAGGCATAACTATGTAACATAGGTTGATTCAATCCTTAGTTGAACTTACTAAGGTAATTTAGTTAACATAATTATTTTTCTTGGAATTATTGAACAAGATCTTAATCGATTCAGTTACGTTGCAAAAGTAAGAGCAATCAAAATTACCTTATTTGATGTGTCTAAGATCTTATCAGGCTCGTATGGAATCAAGATGCTTGACTACGACTATCAAAATATTGATAGGAGCAACCAAAAATTTTTTAGAGTGCAATGTTACAATTTCGTTTTCTTCCAAGCCCTTAATGGTAAGAAGAACAGTTTCATGGTTAATGTACCTGAGTGCACGCGCATATTGAACGTGCAGCGGGGTGGGGCGTGGCGTGCATATCAAACAGTTGAAGCTGATACAAGTGTCCTGAGTCACAGTATAATAAAGAGAGAGAGGAGGTAGGGCATAGCGAATGAGAGGAGGTAGGGCATAGCGAATGATATTCCGCTTTGTGTGGTAGGGCACAGCACAGCGGATATCGTCTCGCTCGAATCTAGAGCAGAGCCCAACTGGGGTAGTACCTCCGCCTTACAGAAGACCGCAGCCAAATAGCACTAGACCCTACTCATAGTGTTGTGTTCCTGCCGGTGAGTAAGGCTGCCAGAGCTCAACGAGGGTGCGGTGTGCTGATGACGGGAGGACTTACGGAACTAACTTGTTCCGTCTATTGTCCTTTGAGTCGTCGGCAACCCGAACCCTCCTTAGAGCTTGTACATTCCTTTTTTCTGTGTACTTAACACAGCAAAAGGGAGTGTACAAGTTTCTAATAGGGTGGCAACGCGCTTGTGACACTGTTTGAGTTGCAGGCGTCCATAGGTTACGGTGACCGCTTTACATCAGGCGGGCCGTATGCTTGTTTGCCACCGACGTAAAAAAAAAAAAACTATCGTACAGTATGGGTACTCCCGCTCCCCGCTGAAAGTGCCGCCCACCCCCTCTTACCTCACAGTTACCGCCTGTCAAACGCGAACAGTCGACCTGTCATATCTCACTCATACGGGATACCCCCATTTGCCAGAATTTCATTTGCCATAATTTTATTTGCCATCCTATTCAACAATCATAATATTGTTTCTCATAACATCTTATGCCATAATCATTGTTTACTATATTAATCTAGTGCCAGAAACTTTGTTTCCCATAAAGTCAGTTTCCATAATGTCATTTGTCAGAATCATCGAAATCCGTAATTACCACATTCCATACCATCATTTGTCATACAAATTAGCGTCCAGAAAAGTCAATTTCCATAATGTGCTTTGGCAGAATCGAAAACTACTATAATAGGTACTAGAAGGACTAGAGAATGAAACTGCTATCAGAAAGTAGGTTAGGTTAGATTAGAACTGTGACCCCCTGGAAAATGAAACTGCTATCAGAAAGTAGGTTAGGTTAGAATTGTGAACCTCTGGAAAAGGAAACTGCTTAAAAAGTAGGTTAGGTTAGAACTGTGACCCCCCGGAAAATGAAAATACTATCAGACAATAGGTTAGGTTAGGTTAGAACTGCGACCCCCTGGAAAATGAAACTGCTATCAGAAAGTAGGTTAGGTTAGGTTAGAACTGTGACCCCCTGGAGAATGAAACTGCTGGAAAAGTAGGTTAGGTTAGAACTGTGACCCCTGGAAAATGAAACTGCTATCAGAAAGTAGGTTAGGCTAGGTAATAATATGGGCAACAATTAATATGGCAATAATTGCTTATGGCGTTTGAATATTCTATGAAACCATATTATTGCACTTAATAATATGGCTAACAAATAGTATGGCATTGTATGATTATGGAAGGTAATATTCGGATAAACAACGAGTATGTCATATGATTTTTATGGTAAACAAATCATTCGGGCAAATGAAATTTAGGCAAGTTAGATTCGGGCAAATGAATATTATGTTAAATGACTGTCGGGCAAACAATAGACAACCCACTCATACAAGCATAGTACGCGTTCACGAGCTTAGAATGTTTGCTAGGAACGCGCCTCTTTCATATATTTGCTCGCCAGTGTCCGAGGTGTGACCATAGACACTAATTCTTTTTTTAGCACGCCACGTGTAGAGTTAAAATTAATTAAGTACCGGATTTTACTTAACCCAAGAGGAAACATTATAAAATTAAATGGTTGTCTATTGTTTGCCCGACAGTCATTTAACATAATATTCATTTGCCCGAATCTAACTTGCCTGAATTTCATTTGCCCGAATGATTTGTTTACCATAAAAATCATATGACATACTCGTTGTTTATCCGAATATTACCTTCCATAATCATACAATGCCATACTATTTGTTAGCCATATTATTAAGTGCAATAATATGGTTTCATAGAATATTCAAACGCCATAAGCAATTATTGCCATATTAATTGTTGCCCATATTATTACCTAACCTAACCTACTTTCTGATAGCAGTTTCATTTTCCAGGGGTCACAGTTCTAACCTAACCTAACCTACTTTTCCAGCAGTTTCATTCTCCAGGGGGTCACAGTTCTAACCTAACCTAACCTACTTTCTGATAGCAGTTTCATTTTCCAGGGGGACACAGTTCTAACCTAACCTAACCTACTTTCTGATAGCAATTTCATTCTCTAGTCCTTCTAGTACCTATTATAGTAGTTTTCGATTCTGCCAAAGCACATTATGGAAATTGACTTTTCTGGACGCTAATTTGTATGACAAATGATGGTATGGAATGTGGTAATTACGGATTTCGATTATTCTGACAAATGACATTATGGAAACTGACTTTATGGGAAACAAAGTTTCTGGCACTAGATTAATATAGTAAACAATGATTATGGCATAAGTTGTTATGAGAAACAATATTATGATTGTTGAATAGGATGGCAAATAAAATTATGGCAAATGAAATTCTGGCAAATGGGGGTATCCCAAATTAAATATCTCACAAGACGGAAGGAAAAAATTTCCTGTAATTTACATTATTCCTCATTATTTTGAGACATGGGTGTATTCAGTAAATATTAAAATACAACGTCCTTAAGTCAAAGTAAGTAAAATTTGAAGTCATTATCTCAATATTTCATGAATATTTTATGAAATCAAAAATATTAATATAAAATCATTTTCTTAAAACGTAGTCGTCACGTTTACTTTTCTTTTTAATTATATCATATAACTAGCCCTTGCCCGCGGCTTCCCTCGCGTTAGAAAGAGACAAAAAGTAGCCTATGTCACTCTCCATCCCTTCCACTATCTCCACGTAAAAAATCACGACAATTCGTCGCTCCGTTTTGCCGTGAAAGACGGACAAACAAACAGACACACACACTTTCCCATTTATAATATTAAGTATGGAACGATATGGATAAATGAATATTATGTGAATTTCATCCCACGGTAAGCTCAAGAAGGCTTGTATTGTGGGTACTCAGACAACGATATAGATAATATACAAATACTTACATAGAAAACGTCCATGACGCAGGAACAAGTATTCATAGAGTTATATTGAATAGATTGGTATAGAGTTATCAATCAAGATTTCCGAATGCAGCGCCATCTATTATTAAGTTACGACAACTTTTCATGTGACTTTCCATGCCGAAAGGTGCCTTACAGAACATAAAGCATGTGGACCCTTTAATCTAAATAGGTCATTCATCAACGTTTTTCAATCCCTCTTTCATCATCAATGTTTTTCACGCCCTCTATCGTTAATTTTCCTAAACATATCCTAAGTACATCGGATTTACTATTTCCTTTGACTGAAAACACCGTGCAAGTATCTGTGTTCTTCACACAAATATTTACCCTTACCGGGATCGAACCGAGGACTGGGACTTCGCAGGCAGAGTCACTACGCGCTAGGCCAGCCAGACTGGTCATCAGAATAAATCTTCATTTTTAATCGGTTTATTACCTTTAAGGCCATCTTAAAGGCCGGCAACGCACCTCCAACACCTCTGGTGTTTCGGGTGTCCATGGGCGGCGGTGATCGCTTACCATCAGGCGACCTGTCTGCTCGTTTGCCTCCTATCCCATAAAAAAAAAAACTTAGTCTTCTAGAGAATTTCCTCGCAATAAATACGTCAAAATCTAACTGTAGCCAATTCGCCATGATCGAATCCAATTGATTTAATTTCAGGGCCTTTTTGCCAAAAAGAAATCACGGTATCGGAGTAATCTTATTCGTTTTACCGAGAACACTCGACGAAGGAAATTAGCAATTTGGACGTCCATTTGTAAGGATTTTCCGATAAATTGTGCTGTTATCGCTATATAAAAGATCACGGTGAGAGATTTTAAGAAAAATAGTATGGTTTAAGACTGCTTCGATTTAGTTTATAAAAAGCTTCCTAGATGGCGCTGTACGGTGGAGACGAAATCCTGCATCGCGCTTTTAAGTTTTTTCGGGGAAACACGACCCCAGGTTCATATATTTTTGCTTTGTGTACAAATTGCTCGCTAGATGACGCTGTATAAGAGAGACAAAATCCTACATCGCGCTATTAAGATTTTCCTGGGAAACACGACCCCAGGTTTATATATTTTTACTTTTTGTACAGATTGCTCGCTAGATAACGCTGTATAAGAGAGACAAAATCCTACATCGCGCTATTAAGAATTTTCTAGAAATGAAGACCTTTTTCTACAATAGACGAACTACGATATAAGTTCATTAAATAATAAATTCATAATTAAAACATTAGCGTAGAGTTTTTGCCAAAAATAAATCACAGTAACGGAGTAATCTTATTCGTTTTACCGAGAACATTCGACGAAGGAAGTTATTAGCAATTTGGACGTCCATTTGTAAGGATTTTCCGATAAATTGTGCTGTTATCGCCATATAAAAGATCACGGTGAGAGATTTTAAGAAAAATAGTATGGTTTAAGACTGCTTCAATTTAGTTTATAAAAAGCTCCATAGATGGCGCTGTACGGTGGAGACGAAATCCTGCATCGCGCTTTTAAGATTTTTCTGGGAAACACGACCCCAGGTTCATATATTTTTGCTTTTTGTACAGATTGCTCGCTAGATGACGCTGTATAAGAGAGACAAAATCCTACATCGCGCTATTAAGAATTTTCTACAAATGAAGACATTTTTCTACAATAGACGTTACGATATAAGTTCAATAAATAATAAATTCTAAAATAAAACACTAACGTTTTACCCAGAAGACTCGACGAAGGAAGTTACCTATTAGCAATTTGGACGTCCATTTGTAAGGATTTTCCGATAAAATGTGCTGTTATTTCCATATTGGCAGGGTGCAAAGCGGGTGGAGGGGGTAGCTAAAACGATCACAGCGCTCACTACGGCCAAAATTGACATCTTAGTCGCTGACTTGCGCTGTCAAATCCATATTGCAGTAAACATTTTCATGTCGTTTTTGAGATAAATTTAATACGGGCCCAGTAAAATTTGTTATGGCGAATTGTAATAACTCCAAGAAAATTAGCGACTAAATTCTAGCTATTTCCAAGACCGTGGTGGAAACGAAACCACCGTTTAAGTGAATAGTTGCCGTAAGAAGAAAAGTGTCGTCCAATCTCTGAAGTTTTACTTAAAGTGCGTAATCATTTGATACAAGTATTGAATTGAATTTACGGTGAATTTATAGTGCAAATTTTATTAGAGGTAGAAAAGCCGACGTGGAAGCCAATCCCAGTTATGTTCGGAAATAATTTTATTTGTTTCCTCATCTGTGCTCCTGTTTACAAATCGAAACGGATTGACGAAAATGCGTAAATATCGAGGTTTCAATGGGAAGAAGGAGCACGAGAACAATAGAAGCAGAAGCAGTCCATCCACTGAAGGCTTATCACATTTTAAATAAAATTCCTGAGAACTTATTTCATCGCATTCATGATTGTATTTGATGTGATATCTGGTAAACCTCCAATATTTTCAAGTAAATGAAACAAGTTTATGTAATGTATATTATAATTAAACGTTATTATAGCTAGTTTGTTTTTATTTTACAATAAACCCTGTACCCTGCAATGATACTTATAATACCTATAGTTAGCCTATGAAAATGACAGGATAGCAGTGAACTGATCAACTATTTCAAAAGCCAATGATTTATTTATACTTTATT
The DNA here is from genome assembly GCF_023078275.1 of Leguminivora glycinivorella. Taxonomy (NCBI): domain Eukaryota; kingdom Metazoa; phylum Arthropoda; class Insecta; order Lepidoptera; family Tortricidae; genus Leguminivora; species Leguminivora glycinivorella. The sequence continues at coordinate 9,000,676 of NC_062996.1, forward strand.
GCACATAGGTACAAATGGTGTAAAAAAGTCTTCAATCTCTAGAAAATGCCCAGCTAGCACCAATTTCTTGTCTTTATTCATCGTCTTAGGTTGGAAAATGATTTCGTGAGCGATGGCACGAAACCCCGTTTTAGTCACCAGTTTGTTAATTTCTCACTGAAAACAACAATTTTAATGTTATTGGCGATAATGTTGTAAACACCGTCGTCCAAAATTGTCTAATATAGTAAAATAACACAAGATTTCATTAATTTTTTCACAATTTTTACTTACTTCTCGCTTAACAGCGGCGACAATATTGTCCATAATGGTCACCTGTCACGTGGCGTGTCGTCGCGCACGGTCCCAATATAAGAGATCACGGTGACAGATCTTGAGAAAAATAGTATATTTAGTGTCTAAAAGGGCTCCTAGGTGGCGCTGTATACCACCACCAAGCCATTTTCGTAACTTCTCTTCGGTGCAATCCTTCGACTAACTGCTACGCAGATTTTATTTAGCCATTTTCATTGATCCCGGGTGTACATGCATAAAACCCTTTGCTAATTTATGTACCCATACTACACCTACGCTATGTATGAGTTTAAGGTTAACGCCCACATACCAGGCTAATGTCTACTGCAAACGTGATTCAAAAAAACACGTGATCAAAAGAGTTTTTCTCCACACCAATTGGTAAAGGCTCTCTAAGAACAAATTAAATTATTTTCAAAGAAAATATTTTAATTAGTATTTTAAGTAGTCACACTACTATTATACTTTATAAGTATAAACATGAAATAAATGTCATATACAAAGGAAAAGTGGCGGTGGCCGAGTGGTTTAGGTATCCATCCGGTAAATGAAATATCAAATATCAAATCAAATATCTTTATTTTGCATAAAATATGGTACACAAGGTGGACTTAATATAATTTAGGACATGCATATTTCACCAGCAGCTGGCATGCAAAAACACAAACATAATATATACAACTCTAGTTTTCTAAGCGAGGCTAAAATTTGTAGGTACATGTCAATTCTTATAATTCCCAAGCTAATAAATATTCAATATGTCATACTGTTCCAAATCTTTCACTTTCATATATCCCTTCAGGTGGCGGAGCTACAAGTTGCATAGGGGATAAGTGGCACGGTCGTTTTATAAAACATTCCGTTAAGTGGCAGGCGCCGGGAGCCGGACTCTGGGAAAAACAAGCTGATAAGTGGCAGGGACCGGCTCCCGGACCCCGTGCGACGATATACCTAAATATATAAATAAAACCGTCTAAAACTGTATCTGGCTTCCTCACACTTGCACGAACCATTCGTCACTAAACAAGGACGGCATTCAGTAAAGGTTCAACACCCTCAACTTCAAAACAGCTTGAAATATGACCCAATTTGATTGGACCAACCGCCTGCCATATTTGAGACACGTGTTTAAAAACCGTCTTTTTTGCAAAAATTGTACTGTAATATCATGAAATAAAACTATGGAAACGGATTAAATCGCGTATAATGAATTTAAAATACATCCCGACGTTTCGAACTCTTTACAGCGTTCGTGGTCAACGGGTGACGGGTGAGCGCCGGCCTGCAATTCTCCCTTTTGTTTCAAGATGTGGCTGATCCTATCTGTGACCCCTCTCACAGATAGGATCAGCCACATCTTGAAACGGGCTTCTATTAAAACTTATTTCAAGCCTATGAAGAAGATGTCCCAATTCCTGAGGCCTGTGAAATGTCAAACTCCTCTACAAAGCGCGGGAGTGTACAGGCTAGACTGTGAGTGCGGCCTGTCATATGTGGGACAGACGAAACGAAGCATTTCCACACGGGTGAAGGAACACATAGCGGATGTCAAGCACCGTCGGCAAAGGTCTGCAGTCTCTGAACATGTCATGGATAAAGTCAATCATGCTATAAAGTTTGACAAGCCTCTGGTTCTCGCTAAGGAGAAGCGATATATATACCCAGAATGTTGCGAGAGGCCATTGAGATCAAGAAATATCCAAACTTTAATAGAGAGGATGGCTTTACTTTACCACCGGCTTGGGATCCAGTAGTACATCTGATAATGGAACAAGCACGACGAAGGCTGTGAGGCATTTGTGTTGTATGGTGTTGGACATTTGCAATTTGTTTCTTTGTCAATTTTGTGTAGATTAATTGGTTAATTATTTTTTAACAGAGTAATGGTAAAATTTTTTTGAATATTGTATAACTAGCTTTATTAATAGTGTGTGAACCTGCCTTAGAAATCTAGATTATTTGTGGTCATGGTTTGTTAATATTTCTTGTAAGTGGGTAGCTTTTGCACATTTTAATTTTTCCTCAGTCACCCGTTGACCACCAACGCTGTAAAGAGTTCGAAACGTCGGGATGTATTTTAAATTCATTATACGCGATTTAATCCGTTTCCATAGTTTTATTTCATGAGTAACTATCGCGGTAACCGAAGACAATATTATGTACTGTAATATGTTAAAAAAAGGGATATAAGTGTAAATAAATGTATATTTAAGTCCCTGAATTACTTTTTTATACAATTTACTGTTTGTTTTCCTAAATAAAGTTACTTTAATACATGGAAGTGGAAAACGTAGCCACCTGATATTTGATCGAGTCTAGCAAAATTCACATAAATGGAATGTATTTTTTTGCTATGGAATGATTTTAGCCGTTTCATAATGAATCCAGTGATATATGGTTTATGCACAACATCCCTACACTTTTAGAGAAATTATAATTTTTGTAACACAAGTGACATTCGCGATGACCACCCGTGAGGGCCCCGCCACTCAAGGGTAAACTTTTTCTGTCATTTTATCGGTATCCTTGCCACTCAACAGCTTTTTAAATTTCAAGTCCGGCTCCCGGTTACCTGCCACTTTACGTGCGGTCGGCTCCCGGATTTCGCCACCTGAAGGGATATGCGCCAACCTTTACACACAACATACATATTTCAAAACTCCGCCCGTCAGCACTCGTCTATAATTCAAACCGGAGGGTTCAGGACTAAAGCGGGACTCTTTCTGATTGTTATGGTAGGTTAAAAATTTGATCTGGATTTCGATGTAGGGAACAAATCAAATTATTTTTTTTATTAAATATTTTATGATTTATTTTTTAAGTAGTAACACTACCATATATAAATTATAAATTGAAATAGATACCATACACTAAAGAAAAAGCGATCCAGCCCACTGGTGGCGAAGCCGGGAATCGAACCCGGGTCTCCAGCTATCGCGGCTGACGTGTTCGACCGCTACACCACCCCGACCGCCTGCAGTGGCAGTGGGCTTGATCGCTTTTTCTTTAGTGTATGGTATCTATTTCAATTTATAATTTGGTCTGGATTTGTTAGAGACTTTTTTTTTTAACTATAAATGGGCTTATTCTTGAACACAGACTAAGCCAAACGCAAAGACGTGGCCCACGATGGAGTGAGCTCGCCCAGAAGATGCCTGTTCACTCTTGATTTGATGAGCTCGGAAATATAGCCGCCGGCAAGGAATTCCATTTCTTGGCAGTGCGCATAAGAAAAGAGGAAGCAAAGCGCTTTGTGCGAATTCGCGGTGTTTTTAATACTACGCCAGTGGCAAAGAAGCATACGGTCCGCCTGATGGAAAGCGGTCACCGTCAACTAAATATAAAGATGAATTGAATTGAATTATAAGTCCACATTCAGGGTCCCCAGCCACGAGATTGCGCCAGGTGTTAATTTAAACAGGTCTTCCGGAGGGCCTGGGAAAGCATGCAGAGGGCAGCTGTATAAGGTGCTCAATGGTTTGAGCCTCGTCACCACAGCATGCAGAGGGCAGCGCTGTATAGTGTATAATGTGCTCAATGGTTTGAGCCTCGTCACCACATTCGCAGAGCGCAGAGTCCCGCCAACTCAAGGAGTTTCACGTGCGTATTGCCAGCCCATTAGAAACTTGTACACAGCTTGAAGAGTGTACAAGTTCTAAGGAGGGTTTTGCCGACGACTCAAAGGACAATAGACGGAACAAATTAGTTTTTAAAATAAAAAAAATAAAATAAAAAGTCATTTATCGTCGCAAATAATTTTAAGGTACAATTACTTAAGTATTTATTTCTATCATGCAACTAAGAGTAAGCTACGCTATGATACAGTACAATCATGTCCATATTCTATATTAGCTATGATCACAACTTTGAGGACTAAAATAACTAAGTAACTACCAACAGTTAAATACTAGGTGCGACAATAGCCTCGAGACTCAGCTTGTGCCGCGAGTCTAGTGACTGCACAGCGCTGTTTTTCAGCCCGTACCTATTTCTTTGAGTGTATGAAAAAAGAATTGCTAGCTATTAGGGGTAATGACTTCTAACCCGCGTTAACATTTGAATAGCTGCTCACAGGAGTTAAAATAACAATAGTTCCGTAAGTCCTTCCGTCACCAGCATACCGCACCCTCGTTGAGCTCTGGCAGCCTTACTCACCGGCAGGAACACAACACTATCAGTAGGGTCAAGTGCTATTTGGCTGTGGTCTTCTGTATAGAAATGGTAAATCGGAATTGGTCTCTTCAGCTTAAAACAGATTGGTTTATTTTTGAGGGCTCAGCCATAATCATTTGTTTGTTTTAAGCCGGGTTTATTTCGAATTAACTTACTGTTGCGATATTTCATTTTTAAGAGTTTGACCTTGGGCCGAAGGTCATTTCAAGTGTTAGCGAATTTTTTTTTCTGTTTAAGCAAAATCAAGGGTGAACAGGCATCTTCTGGGCGAGCTCACTCCATCGTGGGCCACGTCTTTGCCTTTGGCTAGTCCGTGGCCAAGAGTAGGTAAGCTCATTTATATAAAAAAAATACTTCAGAAGGTATATCGTCGGTATAAGTACATACATATGTACATATTATCCATACTAATATTATTAAGTGGGAAAGTGTGTGTGTCTGTTTGTTTGTCCGTCTTTCACGGCAAAACGGAGCGACAAATTGTCGTGATTTTTTAAGTGGAGATAGTTGAAGGGATGGAGAGTGACATAGGCTACTTTTTGTCTCTTTCTAACGCGAGCGATGCCGCGGGAAAAAGCTAGTACCTAACAGTGGCGGAGCGTCGATACAACTCGATTCCCAACGGGTTCCCTAAACTTCTCTAGTATCTGCAGAAGTCCATACAAAACAGATTCCAAAAACCCCTCCGGCTTTACCAACGAAAATTTTCACGCCCCGCCACTGGTACCTAATAATTAAATCACGCCTGTGTCCCTAAAGGGGTAGCGCTCATGAAACTACTCGTTTCAGTGCCACTCTTGGCAATTAAGGGGTTGAAAGAAAACGAAATTGTGACATTGCAGTGACAGGTTGCAGTGGCAAGGTACCCAGAAGGCTGGCAGCATTTCCACGATGTATACTTATTCGTTGTGCGAAATCTTAATTTACAAATCGCGACCTCATTCCATCAGGCATTTTCTACCAGACCTTTGAGCATCATCCTCCTTGCGTTATCCCGGCATTCACCGCGGCTCATAAGAGCCCGGGGTCCGCTTTGACAACTAATCCCAAAATTTGGCGTAGACTCTTGAGCAAAGATTGTATAGTACATTACAGTACCCAAGAAAATCAATTTCCTTTCTAAACTTTACACAAAACATTCTTCAAAGAATTCATATTAAAATACAACAAACAACTAAAGAACTTCAAAGGCGATTTTCCGCAGGTATTTCTTAAGAAATTTAAACAGGAATTTTTATGTATCCTTGTAGATTGAAGCAGTGAATTATTTACAATGAAAAATATTTGGATACACAATTTTTTGACAGTATTTTACGCCTTTTTGATGACTTCTGACGAGGGCCCATTTCTCGAAGCTACAAGTTACAATTTACAAGTGGTAGTCACTGTCTAATATGACAAGTTGGAAAAAGAGTTCCGCTTGCAACTTGTAAAATTTTAACTTCTGATTAGCAGAAACGTCTGCAATCGATGCCACTAGGCTTAGAATAAATTTAAAAGTGGAAAATGTCTGCCTTGGGTGAGACTTGAACTCACGGCCTCTGGATCGATACTCCAGCGCTCTGCCAACTGAGCCACCAAGACTTCAACCAAGCCAGCGAAATTTCCACTACTAAGGTCAATGGGACCCGTAGCGACATCTACCGTAAGAGTGTTAAGAAGAAGAGTTTAAGAAGTTTAACACAAGGCAGACATTTTCCACTTTTAAATTTATTCTAAGCCTTGCAACTTGTAACTTTCAAATTTGAGAAATGGGCCCCTGTCTGTTCTGGACCGTGCCTGTTAAGCCGCGGTCCTGGGATCGAATCCTGGTAGTCTTTTTGTGTGATGAGCACAGATATTTGTTCCTGAGTCAAGGATGTTTTCTATGTACAATATATAAGTATTTGTGTATTATGTATATCGTTGTCTGGGTACCCACAACACAAAGCCTGTTTGAGCTTACCGTGGGACTCGGTCAATTTGTGTAAATGTCGTAAGAATGTCGTAAAAATGTCGTAAGAATGTCGTAAGAATGTCGTAAGTCTGTCGTAAGTCTGTGTAAGAAGCTCGAGGCGTAAGACTCGTAAGAGTATTGCAAACTCGAGTCTTTACTTACTTTCGTTATTTCCGCCCACGTTGCACAATCCATACTAATATTATTAAATGGGATAGTGTGTGTCTGTTTGTTTGTCCGTCTTTCACGGCAGAACGGAGCGACAAATCGATGGGATTTTTTAAGTAGAGATAGTTGAAGGGATGGAGTGACAAAGGCTACTTTTTGTCCCTTTCCAACGCGATTGAATCCGCGGCCAAAAGCTAGTATAGAATATTATTACTATTTATAAAAGGTACTATGGAATTACGGACTCAAACAGGTAGAACTGGGGTAAAATAAATCAAAATAAATCAGAAACAAAACAAAATGTCCAACTCTCATCATTCAAAATTGAATCGTTTCGAAAAGTTTTCCAACAAAATAAACCCAAAACTGCGATAAAAACGCAATAATATCAACTCTTTCACTCCACTGTTCCAATTTAACTTTTGCGGTCGCTAGTGATGTTCCTTTAGTTACCGATTCCGGAATTTTCCCGGAATATTGCCCGTATCAGTTAAGAAAAGAATAGAATAGAAAATTTGCTTGGAGTGGCGTTGGAACTTGAGCATGAGCAGATACTTGTGTTCTGCCTACCCATTTTGGGAATATAGGGGTAAGAAATTTAAACTTTTTTGACTTTTCGATTCCTCGAAATTATTTCACGGAATTCAATAAAGCAAAAAACACGACGGTACATTGTTAAAGATACTTATAGTTTTTATATAAACGCAGGTTAGCCAAATCTTCGCACTAAAAGCTTGGCCACACATGCGCGTTTTGATAGCGTAGGCGGAGCGATAGCGGAGCGTCAGCGGTGCGCAACGATAGCGATGCGCCGGACGAATGCTGGCGTTGCGCCCAGCGGACGCCGGCGGGCACTAACGAGCGCGGATTGCGAGCGGAATGCGCGCGGATTGCGAGCGGAACGCCAGCCTTCCGCCGGCGCACCGCTATCATTGCGCTCCGCTGACGCTCCGCTAACGCTACGCTATCAAAACGCTTTATGTGTGGCAGAGACTTAAGCTAGCTACTTGGCAATAAGGACGCGAAATACCAATTTTCTATGATAATTTAATCTAAGTGTTATAACTCGTCGATCATTTTGCCATCAAGGTTTAGAAAGGCTCACGTTTTAAAGAGAATATTGACCGGTGATCCATACATTTTTCAGTCCATTCAGTCCTGGGTTCGAATCCCGGTAAGGCCATTTATTTGTGTGATGAGCACAAATATTTGTTTCTGAGTCATGGATGTTTTCTATGTATAAGTATGTATTTATCTATTTAAGTATGTATATCGTCGCTTAGCACCCATAGTACAAGTGCTTTGTTTGTGCACTGAGAGAATATTGCATTGTGAATTTAACAAGTTCGACTTGTTGCGGTTTATCCGTTTGAATCAGCCAAACGTATGTTTAAAACAATATGTGTCAGGTTGTTTTTATAAAATCGACTTGTTGATTCAAATATATTGCCGATTCAAATGACAAGTAGCTTGTTGTTTGAACCAAAGAGCACGTAGGCGCTATTTTTAACCGACTTCAAAAAAGGAGGAGGTTCTCAATTCGACTGAATGTTTTTTTTTTTTTTTTTTTTTTTGTATGTATGTTACTCGATATCTCCGAGAATCGTGGACCGATTTTCAAAATTTTTTTTTGATCGAACCGGTATAACCCCGAGATGGTCCCATTGGCACCAAGTCAGGGTCTGATGATGGGATCCTGGAGAAATCGAGGGAACTCTTCAAATGTTATAGGCACATGTAATGTTTTTAGTCTATTTTTCAAAGGTACACCAGTATTTACGTCTGATGGTAATAATTTTATGTGGCTGAGCTGATGATGGAAGGTCAACTCCTCAATGGTTAGGAGTTAAAGGATAATTCTTTCACTACTGTACATGTATTCGGACTGATACATATAATATCACTAGGAACCACTAAAAATCAACAAATAAATAAACTTTTTAACAAAAAATAAAACCGCCTTCAAAAATAAGCGCGTTACAAAACACGGAGAAACTAAAAAGCCAAAAATAATAAACCTTTCAATTCAGATTTCTTATCGTATTGCAATAAGCTAAACATCCAAATTATAAACAAATCAATTATTTTTGGAGTCGGTACCAGCCTGTGTATGGTTGGGTGGGGCAAACAGGCAATAGCAAGGCGACGAATAGGTCTGGTACCGACTACAAAAATAATTGATTTGTTTATAATTTTAACCAAAAAACTTGTTGAACGAACATGAAAACTGGTTGTATTTTCTCTCAGGGCTAAGTTGATCTGTGTAAGGTGTCCCCAATATTTATTTATTTATTTTCCTCCTTAATTTAGTGTCAAGATTTGATTAGCCGTCTATTAATTATGCTTACTTTGATAAGTTTCCGATATTCGAATAACTCAACATTCCCCAATATTCCCGGGGCTGTCCACCACTAAATACTCGACGTCAGTTCCCTGACAACCTAATTTATCACTCGGACTGTATCGCTTCACTACGAAAAGTCTTGAAAATATCGACTTTCTTTGGACATAAGATCTTATGGAAGTCGGAAAGTCGCTTTAAAAGCTACGGTTAGATTTCTTAGCGATTTTGAAATCGATGGAGATTTTTAGGTATCAAAAGAAATTCTTACCAACCCCAGCTTGCCCCAGGATACAGGCTCAGCCTAGTTTGGGATCAATTCATCAATTATGTATAATGTGCATTTTTCAAATAGACAATTATTTTTTTGTAAAATATATATCGAATTGCGCTGCCCTAGATCGTTCCATTATTTCAAAATTACCTAAATTAATTATTATTACATAAGTTAATTTCGAAAGTCGTCTAAATTGGAAAGTCACATAAAAATAGTCATTATTTTCATCATATCAAGATTCCCCTTTCGAAATTACACGAGCATTTCTGTGATTCGAAATTATCCCAAAGCACCTTATTACAAGTACTCGTCTTTATTACAAGACTACGAGTTTGCGGCGCTTGCAGCTTGGAGACGATGGGCCCTTGGTCGGCAGACATGAAATCTTTCATGGGTGCCCTGTCGACCCGGCTGATAGACGCATCCGGCGACCCAAGGGCTGGCGCTTACCTCTCCCAGCGTATATCGCTAGCAATCCAGAGAGGTAATGCGGCCAGCGTCCTGGGGTCGATGCCGCACGAGGACTCGCTGGACGGGGTTTTCTTTCTATGACTTTTTTTTTAGTACCTCCTTATTTAACTGTTAGTATCATTTTTATTTATTATAAGTTTTTTTTTAAGTATTTAGTTCAATTAGTTTTGTATAGTTATTATTAAGTTTTATATTGTATATAATTAAGTTTTTTATTGTAAATATAGTTACTTATTAGTCATCCAATGTATACTCACTAGGATTTGAAGCATGATCGCATGATTGGGAGAAAAGATAATAGAATTTCAATTTCCTTAGTCTACCTATATGATTGGGGGAATTCCCTATTTTGACAGCAAGCATAACTTCATTCGTTTGTATTTAAGTGATTTTAATAATATATGCACCTTATTAAGTTTTTAAGGTCCTGCTGACGATCAGTGCTGCGGCTTCCGTAGCATGTATACTGAGTCAGCGCCTATTCTATTTTATACCACAACGCACATTCCACAAACATCTTTGTATTTCGTCTTTCTTTATGTGGATTTGTGTTGCAAAGCACGTAATTTTGTGGTCGAATAAAGAATTTATCTATCTATCTATCTATTTCTGTAAGCCCCATGTTATATGGGATAGAAGGGTAGTTGGACCATTTTTTTCAAAGTTGTCCACCCCACTTTTTTTTATTTGGAATTTTTTATGTGGCTTCCACTCAGAATCGCGAGCTCTTTCAATCCTAATAAGAGAAAAAAAGTGTCCCAAGGTTTTTCCCATTCCGTTACCATTTTTTCATATATTTTGTATGGTGGTAACGGAATGGAAGGTTTAAAAAATGTATGGAAATCTTGTGAAATTTTTTTCTCCTATCAGGATCGAAAGACCTCGCGATTCTGAGTATGAATCGCTTAAAAAATACCCATGTTACAAAAAAGTGGGGTGGACAACCTTGAAAAAAAAAATGGCCCAACTACCCCTCTTTCCCGGGGCTTACAGAAATAGATAGATAGATAGATAAATTCTTTATTCAACCACAAAATTACATGCTTGCATGTTTGTAAACAAATTCAATTGAAATCGAAGCGTAACGTTTTCAAATGAAAATTCGTCCAAAATGTCCACACAATTCGCTTCGAATTGACTCAATTGAAATTGAAATTCCAAAGCATATATCGAAATTGAATTACGTGACATATAATATGATGTATAGATTGAATTTCGATAAGGAAGAGCTGAAATCAGAGAGACGTACAGAAAATCTATTGAACGAACCCAAAGTTGATATATTGAGGTGTACTTTTACCGTACGCATTAGGTAGGGATGGGACCATATCGATACATTTATCGATATGTCGATACTCACTGATTTAAACATTTAAACTTTCACGATTATAACACATATTTGTTTTTATACTACGTCGGTGGTAAACAAGCGTACGGCCCGCCTGATGGAAAGCGGTCACCGTAACCTATGGACGCCTGCAACTCAAAGAGTGTCACATGCGCGTTGCCACCCCATTAGAAACTTGTACATTCCCTTTTGCTGTGTTAAATACACAGCAAAAAAGAGTGCCCAAGTTCCAAGGAGGGTTCGGGTTGCCGACGACTCAAAGGACAATAGACGGAATAAGTCAGTTCCGTAAGTCCTCCCGTCATCAGCACACCGCACCCTCGTTGAGCTCTGATTATTGTTTGATTATTTTTAGTAGTTCGAAAAACTCGCGCGGCTGTCATAAGGTGTTGATGTCTTTTCAAGCCAGTCTTCTCCGAGACCACGGGGACAACGCCGTCCCTGAAACGTTGGAAGTCAGTTTAATAATTATGTAATCATACGCGATTAAGTCCCGAATTTAAAAATAATTATGTGATATGTCGATAGTTTGCTTTTTTATACGTGGGATTTTTTATTAGTCTTTATACTTGTTTAAATATGGCCTGATGGTAACCAGTAACCATAAGCCATGGCACAGTATAGTAAAGAGTTCTACCGTACAGTATGGCCACTCTGTCTCCCCCCTCAGAAAGTGCCGCCTACCCCCTCTCGGTTACCTCACAGTTACCGCCTGGCAAAAACGCGAACAGTCGACCTGTCATATCTCACTCATACAAGCATAGTACGCGTTCACCTACACGAGCTTAGACTGTGTGCTAGGAACGCGCCTCTTTCATATAATTATTTGATCTCCAGTGTCCGAGGTGTGCCCATAGACATTAACAAATCTAAAAGTCTCTCAAACTGTTTTTACTGTGTTTAAACACAGCACACAGTTGTATTTTTTTTTAAGCTTACTGAACTTTTATGTATATATTTTTTTTATTTGAACTTTGTTCCAGTCGGTGTTAATCTCATCTCACAAATTAATGCCCTTACCGAGACTTGCACCCGGAACCGCAGCTTAGCAGGCACGTTAGGCCAAAATAAGAACAAACTTTCGCCATTTTACTAGGCATGAGTCAGGGTAACTTATTAATGAAATAACTCAAATATCAGTACCCGGATCCCAGGTGTGGTATCCTGAGTAATTAGTGAAAATCGGCTTTACGATATAAATCGGAACAACTTCGTGCCAACTATAACTAACTTTAAAACTTGAATCGTTTGTGTAATGATATTTGAGTCCTTAGTGTCAGTAAGAATAAATGTATAGGAAATCAGTTAAAAGTTAGTGGCCACTTCATTTATCGTCATAATTTTTTACTTAAATAATAAGTCACTTAAATGTTATAAAGAAAAGGTTTCAAATTTATCTCGATGATACTAATAGGTATATAATATTTTAACAACTAAGATTATGGAAAGGTTCTGAAATGATTTGGGTTTTTTTTCTGATCTAACCTGGATATTTTTCTTGTTAAAGATTTGGACCCATTTCAGTATTTGACTGTTTTTAAGTGCTACGAATGCATATATAGAGAAAAAATACTTGAAAATATGCATACATTAATTGCATGAGGTCCTACAACACAGGCCTTTTTGAGCATACCGTGGGGCTCAGTCAATCTGTGTAAGAATGTCCTATAAAGTTATTCTTTTAACGGTGATATTATATTACCAATTCGTCATAGATTGTAACTATTGACTGAGTTCATTGATAAATTTACAATGTCATTACGAAAATAGTACATTGTGCAACAAGGGGATGAAGTTGAAATTCTAATAACGAGAGTAAGTTAAATCGCGACGGCTTGCCGGAGCGATTTAAAGACTCGAGTGAGTAATATTCATACTCCCCGAGTTACACACAATGTTTTTCATCACACTCGCAATGTAAAAATATGTAAATAGATGTATTTAAAAAAGTTAAGTACGGTACAAGAAATTTCATTATTCCCTTGGGAGAACGATTTTTCTATAACTCACGCTCCGCCTGCGTGCCATAGCACATTTAAAGTGCGGGTGTGATGAAAAAGTAGTTACCTATAAAAAATTAAATAATGAAAGAAGAACTGAAATATGTAACTACACTGTATTGCGCAACCTGATAGAAAAGAAGAAAGTTATATCAAAGAAGAAAATGTAAATTCTTTTGCAGATCTCTCTGATTATTATAAAACTATAGTAGTTCTATAGTTGATTTTGATGAGCTATGTTTGTTTGCATCGTAAAAATGAATACTTAACTATTTTGCGCACTAGTGCGACAAAAAAGCACCATAATGTACTGTAAAAACTATTTGCAGTGTAATCACCTAAGACACAGAACTCGCCCCGTGGGTCGATTTATGTATATTTCATAGATTCTTGTTTTCAGATTTTAGTTCCAGGTAAAACTTTTATTAAAATATCGATAATTTTATCGACACACTCCCACCCCTATAACCAAAACGGCTTCGCTCTTGATTTACAGGATTCAACCCTTTACGCGTTATATAACATGATATATGTCTGTATGTATGTATGTGTGTTAAGCAAATCGAGTGAATGCGGGTCTCGCTTTGATCACGGGCAAAATAGTGGTATTATGGATGTAGGGTGCACGGTGTCAAAGGAAATACTAAATCCGATGTACTTATGATATGTTTAGTAAAATTAACGAAAGAGGGCGTGAAAAACAATTATAATACCGTAGTGCAAGTTGTTCGCTAGATGTCACTGTTACCCCCGCAAACTGGGTAATGACTTGTTGTCGTAAAATGTATAAGTATTTTTTTGTCTAAAATTTTCGCTAGATGTCGCTGTACCACCTGCAAACTAGCGAACGGCATTATATGGTTAATTACATGTACTTAAATTGTAAATTTTATTATTGTATTTTTTTTGGCAAATAAGTTAGTGTTGAAATTTAATATTTATTAATGTGACTGGTTGATAAATGACCTATTTAGAAATCTCGCCTCAAATATGTGGCGTTCCAGGTTTAAAGGGTCCACATGCTTTATGTTCTATAAGAAACCTTTGTACTGAAACCAAATGTACTGAGGAGACGTTTTTTAAATTACATTCAGGCGGCGTGGCGCGGACGTCCGTTCCGCGCCTCAGGACATGCTTCTCTTGAGTGGGGACGGTCCCTTACCGAGGCAACTGCTAGCGGGTACAGTCAAGTGCAAAAATACGTATCGATTTTATCCGCTCAAAAATATGTACCGAGACCTTATTCCGCCGACATAAAGTGCTATGGGACATATTTTTGATAAGTTGTACGCACCCATATTTTTACACTTGACTGTACGTTGCTATCTTCGCGGATTACCTAGCAAAGGAATCTTCTAGATTTTGATTAAAATGAAAAGTAGCGTCTGATTGTGATTAGATTGATTGCCATACAATGAATATCATTCTCCGCACGTAATATTTTGAAACGTCAAAAACTCATGATATAAAATTATAGACTCTATAGAGGCTAAGACAGCTCACAGATGGAGCAACTACTGCAACTAGCTAGTCGGTAGGTAAATGGCATAATCAGTTCGATCCCACTTACTCTTCCAAAACGACCACAGATGTCATATATACCATAGATCAAGCAAACGTATCTACTTAGCGTGTCAAATGAACTCAGTGAAATCCACTGAGTTGTCCGTCTTTACTCGCAGCTTGCAGCTTTCGGGCGTCAATTTTTGTAAGTTGAAGTCAATCAAAACATAAAAAATGCCTCGTTACGTGATATTCAATTGCAACAACACAAAAATTATGAACAATCAAGAGCCTGAGACATATTTAAAATTACAGGCAAGAAACAACTTCAGTACAAAATTTGACACGCTCGGCCCCTATACAAATATATGAACTTGTTTCTTCTATCTAAATATAGTTCTGTGAAAACGACTTTCCTAAACTAACCACTCGAAGTTCCGGAAAGGCGGCAAAAAGGAAAGCTATCATTACTCGGCATATGTCAGTGAGGTCAGAGATCTGTTAACAGTACAGACAATCATGTTATTTTGTCAAATATGTTTAACTTTAGGTACTACTCATTACATTTCTTAAAGTGTTAAGAAATGTAATGATTTAGGTCTCTCCTGTAATGTTACATTTTATATTTTATTATTTAATAAAAAAGTTAATTTTAGGTGCGATCTACACACAGGCGACGCACGTCGTAAGACGCGGAACGGACGCCAGCGCCGCGCCGCCCGAGTGTAATTTAAAACGTCTCCTCAGTACATTTTGTACAGGAAAGACGTAAGACGTGTCCCAAACGACGCGGCGCCACGCCGCCGCCACCACCAATAAATTTAAATAAATTTAAATTGTAATTGAATTGAATTGAATCAATTAATATCATTCAATGGAATGGTAACTCGCTCTCTAAGGCGTAAAATACACACGGGCGGCGGGGGACGTGGGGCGTGGAGCGGACGCCTGCGCCGCTTCGCTTGAGTGCAATTTAAAAAACGTCTCCTTAATACATTTTGTAAAGAGTGGTGGCGGCGGCGTGGCGCCGCGTCGCTTGGGACACGTACGTCTTTCCTGTACAAAATGTACTGAGGAGACGTTTTAAATTACACTCGGGCGGCGCGGCGCTGGCGTCCGTTCTGCGTCTTACGACGTGCGTCGCCTGTGTGTAGATCGCACCTAAAGTTAACGTTTTCATTCTAAAGTTTATTTAATTTAGACCATGTGGTGACGGGTTAAGAATTTCACCACCCCCTTCTTTCCTGTGGGTGTCGTAGAAGTCGACTGTGGGATATGAGTTAAATTGTGGGGTAGACGAAAGGCTGGTAACTTGTCACTGCAATGTCACAATTTCGTTTTCTTCAACCCCTGAATTCCCAAGAGTGGCATCGAAACTTGAGTAGTTTCATGTGCTCTGCCTACCCCTTTATGGGATACCGGCATAATTGTATGTATTTATTCATTCATTCATCCATGTCAGCCCTTTATCGCCCACTGCTGGGCATAGGCCTCTCTTCTAGTACGCCACTTCTCCCGGTCCTGAGCTAGTTTCATCCAGTTGTGACCCGCAATTTTCCGGATGTCGTCGTTAAGTGTGGCAAGGCCATAATTCCGTAAAAATATAACGGATATCAGAAATATAATATTTCAAATATTCCATTTGATATCGAAAGTGCGTTACCCAATGAGTAAAATTACATTAAAAACTTTTTGTTTAATAGAAAAAGTAATAAAAGAAAAAACTATTACACCAAGCCTCCTCAGTCGTCGTCGTCTACAAATTTTTGTACATCAGTTCAAAAATCTATTTTGCATTCTATTTTATTGCGTTACAAAGGGTTTGAAGGTTCTAAATTTAATGAAGCGAAACAATTGCTCCCGGGACTTTGGGTTTTGACCGGTCTGTTAGTTGTCTGTTTAGAAACATTACAGGAAACTTTGTCTAATATTTCACATCGGTCCTTTGCTACTAAGTCAAAGGGAAAATAGTTATTTGTTATACAAGGGGGCAAAGTTGTATTTTAACGCCGAGTGTGGAATTGAAAAACGAGCAAGTGAAAGGACTCTATAGTTGAACCACGAGCGAAGCGAGTGGTTCGAGAATAGAATCCTGAACTTGCGAGTTTTTAACACACGAGAAGTAAAATACATTTGCACCCGAGTTTAACACGAAACTTTTCCCCTCACTACAGCGAGGAAACTACAACGCAAAAAAAATGCGTTTATCACTGCTTCCAGTAGTTCCACAGGTGGTAAATCATCTTAATTACTAGATTCACCTACTTTTGTCAATTTTAAAGCAGTTAATTTGACTTTATTCAAGGTCAAATTACTTTACCCACTAGTGGATAAAATGCGTTTTTACCCGCTGGTATTAAAGGACAAAACACGTGTTTCCGAGCTAGTGAGGGGAAAATAAATAAACCACTTACTTGCCTCACAAACGGCATCCTCTTATCTGCCAACATTTTGTTTATTAATTTTCTAATATCTGGGCAACCGAGCTTCGCTCGGTTCTGTTTCGTATCCTTGACATGTGTCGCCATCTAGTTCAAAAATGAATAGTACCTACATCGAGCGAAAGAATTCTCAGCCTTAACAACACAACTACTCCACACGAGATGGCGCGCATTTCGCCACAAAAACTCAAATAGTGTATTTTCTATTCGTTTTAGCCTTGACCTGTGTCGCCATCTAGTGTTTGCAATAAATATTACTTACATCGACCGAAAGAATTCTGTCTTAACAGTACAACTACTGCACACGAGATGGCGCGCGAAGAAAAACGCATGAAAACTCGAAAATTCGCGTTTTCCGGGACCTAAGGATAAGTTAGACCGATTTTTCACCCCCAAAAACCCCCACATAACAAATTTCTGCGAAATCGTTAGAGCGGTTTCCGAGATCGTCAGTGTAAATAAATATATATATAAATAAATAAATAAATAAATAAATATACAAGAATTGCTCGTTTAAAAGTATAAGATATTGAGCTGCTATGCAAATTCACAAGAATTACAACTATCACAAGTCATCTGTCCGATCACATGCATTGATTCGTTATGTCACGAAGTCACTATACAAATGTGATATGCTAATCTTATTTATTATTTTACCTACTTTAATTAATGTCTAGCGACAAATCTAAATGATAACTTCTAGTCTATAAAGCTTCTGAGCTAGTGAGGGGAAAAAGTCTTTATTTTTTTAAACTTTCACGATTATTACACATAATTTTTTTTTTTTTGAGTCTTCTCCGAGACCACGGGGACAACGCCGTCCTTGAAACGTTGGAGGTCAGTTTAATATGTAGTTATACGCGATTAAGTCCCGGTTTTTAAAAATAATTATGTCTTTATTTTTATTGATCTATGCCACAATCGAATATACAGAGCGCGCAAAGTTGGCGTCCGTCCAACAGATAGCAGCAAAATGATCAAATGATTGATAGGTACTTCAGTATAGTGTTGTATCTTGTGGAGGAAAATGTTAAAACGATTTTTAGGGTTCCGTACGTAAAAAGAATAAAAAAACAGTGCGTAGAGTCCCTTCGCGCGGACCTGGATTAAAGAGACCTGGATTGTACTTATGCGGAAACACAGACTCAGGCAGGGCATTCCACTCTTTCTCATACATACATACATACATATATACACGCCTGTATCCCATAAAGGTATAGGCAGAGCACATGAACCACTAAGTTTCAGTGCCACTCTACTCAGAAGGGGTTGAAAGAAATCCAAAATTGTGACATTGCAGTGACAGGTTTGCTAGCCTCTCGCCTACGCCACAATTTAACCCATATCCCACAGTCGACTTCTAAGACACCAACGGGAAGAAAACACTCACTTAAACTTCTCAAACTTCCCAACATGGCGGACCCATAGGTATTTGACGTTCACGTATTTCATAACAGGTAATTCTATCCTGCTGTGTAAGAAAAACTTAATAACCCCCTCAAGTCTAAGGTACTCATAAGGTGGATGTACCACTGCTCGACAGGTTAAGGGAAAATATTTATGTGTTTCGTGATATTACGATAATTTACCCATCTATACAAAACATATCCATCTTTTTTGGGAGATGTGACCTTTAACTTTGTTAAATGCAATTAGTTTCATACAGTGATAATATAAAAAAATCTCAAAATTAAATAAAACGTAAGTCAATACGCTTGTCCGAATAACTGACAGGTGCTTTTGCTGGCAGTCCTAATAGATGACATCTAAGTATGATTCAGGAAAAACAGTAAAAAACAAGTGTTTTGGGTTAAAATTTACTACAAAATTAAATAATTTAATAAAAAAAAACGTATTCTGTTGATAACATTTACTTTTTACGTGTTACATATATGTAATAAAATAGAATAAGTCGGCTCCGCATTTTGAGCAAAATAAATTATGTAATGAACTAAAATAGGGATTCCCCCAAAATAAAAATTGTATTCCACAGGTTCTGCAATACTTTGCCGGCTCCACTTCTTCGTCGTTTAACACTTTCGCTACCAAGAACCCGACTGTCGGGTACACCGCTCGTAGAAGCGTAGCCGATTACATGGGTTTCCCCGTATGTAGCGAAAATGTCGTAGCGCCGCGTAGAGCCCGGTTTCGAAAGTGTTAAATCCACCTCTGTATCTGGAAGCATCACGAAGAACAGATCCAGGAAAATGTTTTGTGAAAAATGACATGTCAAGCCCCAAAGAAATTATACAGATTTCACTACATTTAACGAGAAAACATATCAATAAAACCGTAAAAGATATACAAAAAACTGTCTAAGTATGTGCATGTAATTTGTTTTTTTTCAGTAAAGTTAATGTGACTTACAGAAAAATATGCTGATAATATGAAACTGTAAACGATTCGTTTTGGCTACTTTAATCGTGATATCCTGAAAAAACGGCTCGACAAACATTGGGACTTGGAAAATAACGTAACAGTCCCAATAAATGCCAGCCGTGTCGAGTTTTAGACTTGCGACAGTTTTCAGTCCTAATAAATGACACGCTTGTTTATCACAGTAACAATGAACGAAATCGACATTTAATTACTTAAATATCTTCCCGCACATTCTAGCACCAACACAGTTATAGAATATGTTCACAACTTACCGTGAAAGTATTTTAAATAAGTCAGCAAATACGAGCAAAGCTTAACCAAATCGCTAACAAAATTGAGAGATTGATTGCTCATGACAATGTCATCACATATATTATTCATTAATTGAAAAAAGTTTCTATATTTTATAATATGGCGTATGAAATGTGAAGGCTACAAACATTTCTCATCTAATAAATCTAATTGCGATGAATGTAACGGTAATCTTATCTTATTAATCGCTATTTAAACCATGGGTGACGAGTACTAGTACCGCGTCGAGCACTAGTACATCCACCTTACTAAAACATAAATAACAACTTTTTATGACCACAAGAATTATGTCCATACTTTAGTGCTTCTGTCTCAGAAAAGCATACTAAAAAGACTTTCATCTATCGTACTAAGGTTGAATTTGCCTCGCGAGGTAAAAGTATAGTAAGGCATTGTAGTTACGCGGTAGGGTGGGTATTATGTCGTCCCCTGCCTGCTAAAGGGCCACATCTCAAAAAAAATTTTTTTTCGAGAAATCGCTTGTCAAAGTTTTGACACATATTGGTGCGAATTCTGCGTAAAAGGGGCAATCCACGAAAATGTCGCTTACGACATGCTTTTGCTTTGTATGTCAGATACAACTTCGCTTTCTTAGCGTCTTGAGAAGTATTAGATTTATGTCGTAATCGTAAGCGACATTCTCGTGGAATATCCCAAAATAGCTCTAATTGGGTTAATCATGTTACATTTGGGCTTGATTTGTTCCTCAAAATATACTGCTTCAATCTAGTTTACATGGCATTTCATTAATATGGGAAAAGTTTCTGTAGGATATTGATGAGGCACACTGACATATTCATCTAATATATAGACCATGTCCATATAAGTCATATGTGAGAGAGAGAAAAAAAACAACTCCTCGCTCTCACGTATGAAATTTTTTATCTGTGCAATGGACTAATAAGGTGGCGCCATCTGTCATAACCTTTGAGCGTGCCTCCTCATTGTAATATGGGACACGTTTTTCTATATAATATGAGGATACAACTTTAAAAAAATCTTAAAAGTATGTGCAATACGGCCAAAATCTAAAAATAATTATCATTATTATAAGATATTTGGATTTGTGGCTGCTGCAGTAAAGAAGTTGACAATTTTTGTTAAGATGTGGTCATATGTCATGTGACACTCCTTGAGTTGCAGGCGTCCATAGGTTATGGTGACTGCTCTCCATTAGGTGAACCGTATGCTTGTTTGCCACCGACGTAGTATATAAAAAAATATGCATCTTCCAAAAGACTTCAAAGGAGATTTTTTTGTTCTTTTCCGAATTTGGTCATTATCAATTCTCAAAACGTAAGGGCCCGGCGAGTCCTAATTACCGCGATTCCTTTGTTTTTAGTGAAATTTCAGTTCTAATTCTAATTTAACAGAATTCAAATTTCACTAAAAATAGAAGAGTCGCGGCAATTACAATATGGACTAGACGATTGAGAGTTAACGAATTAAGGTCGTAATTTCAATGATTACCGGAATCTGCGAAATCTGAAAAATCGAAAATTTTGAGATGGGGCCGTTTAGCAGGCATGGGTGGGTGGGTATTATGTACACTCTGTGCGCAGTTGGCTCTTTATTGAATATAATAGTTTCTTGGGGCCGAGAAGTAGTGCGAGTTAATGCATTGTTAAGGTCTTAATCAACTAACTTCTTCACGCCACTTTGGCTGCGTAGAAGGCATAGTAGATAACCCAAAATTGTCCCCAAGTTGACGTATGACATATGTAACAAATTAGAAAAAAAACTACCAATGACAGCTGTCAAGTGACACTGACAGTTGACATCGCTTTTTTTCTAATTCCTTGCATTCAGCACGCGCAAAGGCATTGTCACCTCATCTGCCATTAAATTTCACAAACGTCATTATTCAATTAATAAATAATACGAAATAAAAATAAAAGAGTCACCATTCCGTGATTGTTATAACGTTTTCTATGAGGAAAAAATTTTTTTTTGCCTATATTCAAAAAACTTTACCTAAGTACCCTATTGTCATTGCTCAGAAAACTTGTACTATCGAAATGAAGTAAAATACGATACATTACACACATTACGATACAAGTGCGTAGAATAGGAAGTTCGAAACGAGTGGCGAATGTGGCGATAAAAAATAAAACATCACCTAGGGGAGTGTTTTAAATCGACATGAGTTACGAATTTTCTTTTCGCATATCGTAAGACGTTTTTCAGAATGGCCCTCTGAAGTTTCGATCTGAGAAGAAGTGAACCACTTCTCTCACTAGTGCGTAAAGCAACACTATCTGTACGGAAATAGTACATTACGATACAAGTGCGTAAAAAAACCGGCCAAGAGCGTGTCGGGCCACGCTCAGTGTAGGGTTCCGTAGTTTTTCGTATCTTTCTCAAAAACAACTGAACTTATCAAGTTCAAAACAATTTTCCTAGAAAGTCTTTATAAAGTTCTACTTTTGTGATTTTTTTCATATTTTTGAAACATATGGTTCAAAAGTTAGAGGGGGGGGCGCACTTTTTTTTCCTTTAGGAGCGATTATTTCCGAAAATATTGATATTATCAAAAAACGATCTTAGAAAACCCTTATTCATTTTTAAATACCTATCCAACAACATATCACACGTTGGGGTTGGAATGAAAAAAAATATCAGCCCCCCCTTTACATGTAGGGGGGGTACCCTAATAAAACATTTTTTTCCATTTTTTATTTTTGCACTTTGTTGGCGTGATTGATATACATATTGGTACCAAATTTCAGCTTTCTAGTGCTTACGGTTACTGAGATTATCCGCGGACGGACGGACGGACGGACGGACAGACAGACATGGCGAAACTATATACCTCTGGGTTCAATTGGCGTAAAGGACATTTTGGCGAAAATGAGTTATATATACAGTTTTGTTCAGAATTTCAAGCGCTATCGATCTGTGTAGTTAAAATTTCGATATCTCTTAAAAAGTTGCCTTTACGACCAAGATTTTCTACTATGGACTTGCAAAAATAGCTTTTCTGAAGAGGCGTAAATATCAAGTCATTAATTTTAAATTATTATTTGTGTCGTAAAGGAAATCTACAAATAAAAATATAGTCGTAAGTCACCTTGACATATATTGTTGCCCTTTAAGCCCTTACTTTCTGTTCTTCGTCCTTTACGGCCAGCACTAAAAATATTTTATCCGCAACTGTAATCGATATCTTTGGGTTCAATTGTCGTAAAGGACATATAATGCAGGTTTGCAAGAGAAAGATAAACCCACTTTTTTGTTTTTTTGACCTATATTAGTGACGTGTATAAGAAAAATATGCAGATTACGAGTATCTTTAACCTAGTGTAGCAACCGTAGTGATAAACTAAACGATTTAGAAGATAGATGGTTGTAAAGGGCACGTCAAAATGTTATAACGTCCTTTACACCCATGATTTGATAGGGTCGTAAATGACAGTCTTAGATGATTTTTATACAAAGTCGGGGCGTAATTGTAACCGAAATGGTACAAATGTTGTTCTAAGTTTAAAATTAAAAACTGGAAAAATGTATCAAAACGTACTTAATATGGCATAGAATAGCTGCATCAGTTTAATGCAGTGTATTACTCGTATTTATCAAAGCTATCTTAGCAACAAAAAAGAACAAGACTAATATTTTATATCCAGTTTTGTAATAAAGAAACAATATTTGCTTAAAAACTATCTAATACTTTGGCAACAAATTCAAAGTTATTTTTTTAGTATTCGACGCTGTCTGAATAGTCAGTAGGTTACGCATTTAGTCTTTAATTCTAGCAGGGAAACGCTTTCGTAGTATTATTATACTGCGGCGAGATGTAGGTAATTAAAAAAAAACACTATGGTAATCAGGGTACGTACCCAAATGCACAAACGCTCACGATAATATCTATTTCGTAGCTATATATCTTTATCGCTCTTGCGTATTGCACCAGACTGCATTTTTGTCGGCGTCTGGCGTCGACGATTGCCATTCAGCTACGCCGGCAGTAAACTTTAACAGTAGACTATACTAACATTTAGTGCGACAATAACAGGTGCGTTTCGCTAGCGAATGAGCGTTAGCGTTTGGTGACTTGGCTATGTACCCAGGTACTTAAAGCATTGACTATAATATTTCTAGGATTGAACTCATAATTAAGATTATTCTTATTTAACAGGTTTACGACTAAATAACAATCTTCTGTTTTAAAATTATCAAAAATATGAATCAACATAGTAGGTAGTCTTGACTACAGTTTGTATACACGTCCTAACTTGCGTTTATAAATAAGTACTTAACTCTTAGTTATTCTTAAAACTTCTTTCTACTTTAGACTTAAAATTACTGTCGTATTAATATAGTCTACTATTCACAGTTGCTGATTAAAGTTTACGTGATTACCATTAGTGTTTTTATATTTACTTAAACTACGAAAGCGTTTCCCTGCTAGAATTAAATACTGAATGCGTAACTTATTGAGACAGCCGAGCGGCGAGTAGGTACTAAAATAATAACTTTCCAAAATATTAGATAGTTTTTAAGCAAATGTTGTTTCTTTATTGCAAATCTGGATATAAAATAGTCTTGTTCTTTGTCTCTGTTAAATATTTAGATAAATATACACTGTAACACTAATGTGGCTATTCTATGCCATATTAACTACGTTTTAATACATTTTTCAAGTTTCTCAATTGTAAACTAAGCTAAAAACAGTTGCCATTTGTACCATTCCGGTTACATTTACGCCCCGAATTTGTATAAAAATCATCCAAGACCGTCATTTACGACCCTATCGACTCTAATTGTTCAAAAAAATCGTGGGTGTAAAGGACGTCCATAGCATTTTGACGTGTCCTTTACAACCATCTAACTTCTAAACCGTTTAGTTTATCACTACGGTTGCTACACTAGGTGAAGGATACTAAAAATCTACATATTTTTCTATATACGTCACAAATATAGGTCAAAAAACAAAAAATATATAAACATTTTTCTAAAAAAAAAGTTGTTTTTTGCTTCTCCTGAAAACCTGCATTTTGTCCTTTACGCCAATTGAACCCAAAGGTATCGATAAGGGTTCCTAGTTGACTACGGAACCCTAAAAAGGAAGTTCGAAACGAGTGGCGATAAATGTATCGTACGACGTTTTTCAGTAGGTACAGATGACCCTCCGAAGTTTCGACCACCTGGCATATAATGAACCACTTCTCGCACTAGTGCGTAAAAAAACACTATCTGTACGGAAATAGTACATTACGATACAAGTGCGTAAAAAAGGAAGTTCGAAACGAGTGGCGATAAGTGTATCGTACGACGTTTTTCAGTAGGTACAGATGACCCTCCGAAGTTTCGACCTGGCATATAATGAAACACTTCTCGCACTAGTGCGTAAAAAAACACTATCTGTACGGAAATAGTACATTACGATACAAGTGCGTAAAAAAGGAAGTTCGAAACGAGTGGCGATAAATCGACACGAGTTACGAATTTCCGTTTCGCACGTGTATCGTACGACGTTTTTCAGTACAGATGGCCTTCCGAAGTTTCGACCTGCCATATAATGAACCACTTCTCGCACTAGTGCGTAAAAAAACACCATCTGTACTGAAAAATACATTTTCAAACTATTCTGCTTATCTGTTCTAAAATATCATAATTATGTACGATATTACAAAAGACATTGTGAAGACATTGAAACTTTTAACATTTTCCTAATGATTAAAGATAGAATAAAGTTACACAAAAGCAACGAACTGTAACAGGAAATGTCATGTTCAAGTGAACTGGAACCATACAAATCAGTTTGAAATGTTGACACGAAAGTAAGGACAACACAATTACAATAAATACGAAGAAAAGAGACATTTAGAAATGTACAGAATACAATTCCATGTTACCTGCTAAGTAAAATATACATGTACAATAAGCTGCGAAATTGCAT
The DNA here is from genome assembly GCF_023078275.1 of Leguminivora glycinivorella. Taxonomy (NCBI): domain Eukaryota; kingdom Metazoa; phylum Arthropoda; class Insecta; order Lepidoptera; family Tortricidae; genus Leguminivora; species Leguminivora glycinivorella. Next base: position 9,026,221 of record NC_062996.1, read on the forward strand.
GGAGAAGTTCAAAATAGAATAGACTAGAATAAACATTTATTCGTGAACACAGGCGAGACAAAATACACATAATACAATACAATACAATACTCTTTATTGGACACCTCACATAGTTTACAGGTAATGAACAAGAAACAAAAAAAAAAAACAAATTAAACAGAGGTGGTAAGACAGAAAGTAATGAAGTGCCACGAAATGGCCTCATCTCAGCGTGTTCATTTGTAAATTTTTTCATGGAAGTACAACAAAAGACTATTCAAATTCGTGTATCAGGTGTAATTTTTTTGTGTTGATAACTTCTAATGCGACTTACAACTGACAGCGCGTAAAACTCTGTCAGTGTCGTTCAATGAAATAGGAATCAAATGGAGGTGGCATAACTACAAAAAGATGTGGCCGACAAGAACAAAACATGGCGGTCGAAAGTGATATAAGTATATCAAATGCCATGGCATTTTGAAACTTATGTCCATCGAAGAACTGGAACACAATATGGCGGACCGGCCACAAAAATTTGCTACAATAGAGTACTATATGCCAAGTCCACTCTATTATGTCAATGGTGTCGTTGCGCTGAACGCGACTCACTCATTCCATTCATTCAATTATTTACTCAGTCAGTGACAGAACAGAATGCCAGAATGGTTTTGAATGGTGGAATCACGGAATAACTAAAGGTTGGAATGGTTGGTTGGAATGTGTGTGTTTTATATTTAGATCGAGTGCAAAATGAATGAGTATATGTTTGATTTTTTTTTTCAAAAATTTGAGCAAATGGCGATGTAAAATGTTTAAAACAGGAATAATAATCTATCCACAAAATTAAAATTTTGAAAAAACCACCGACTGCGACATAGTAGACCGATTTTTATGAAACATGGCTAAGAACACTCCCGGCTAACTCAGCTTTCAGACAAAAAAATCTTTATAAATCAGTTTATCCGTTCGGGAGCTACGATGCCACAGACAGACAGACAGATAGACAGACACGTCACACTTATAACACCCCGTCGTTTTTGCGTCGGGGGTTAAAAACATTGACGTAACTAAACGCAAAAACGTGATGGTGACTTGACAAAAGGACAAAAAGTTTTTCATCACACCCGCACTTTAAATGTGCTATTGCACGCAGGCGTGAGTTATAGAAAAATCGTTTTCCCAAGGGAATAATGAAATTTCTTGTACCGTACTTAACTTCTTTACATCTATTACAGATTTTTTACATTGTAAGTGTGATGAAAAATATTGTGTGTAACTTGGGGAGTATGAATATTACTAACTCGCAGTGTCGGGGCGTGAAAATTTTCGTTGGTAAAGCCGGAGGGGTTTTTGGAGTCTGTTTTGTATGGACTTCTACAGATACTAGATAATTTTAGGGAACCCGTTGGGAATAGAGTTGTATCGACGCTCCGCCACTGCTAACTGGAGTCTTTAAATCGCTCCGGCAAGCCGTCGCGATTTAACTTACTCTCAATACTCAATACTCAATCATTTATTGCACATAATGGTTACACAGTTGGCATATAATATTTATACAGATCGCATTATGTACCCTGTTGGGCGCAGCAAGATATAGTGAGAAAGGCACTTATAATTAGACTTAAGTATAAATTTGTACATTGCTATAATATTTCTAAATATCGCTAAATTCATCATTTAAATATTCATTTAAAGTATAATAACATTTGCTAATTAGTAAATTTTTCAGTTTGCGGAGAAACGCTGTTTCAGTAGTTTCCTCTTTTATTTTGTCTGGCAATTTATTATATATTTTTATTGACATGACAAAGGGACCAGTTGAAAACATCTTCAATTTTGACGCTGGAAGTAAAAGTCTGTTTTTGTAACGCATAGAACGGTTTTTTGTTACATCTTCTCGTTAGTAATATTCAACTTCCTCCCCTTGTTGCACAACGTACTATTATTACCTTAATAAATCTATGTTAATTTTTGAGGTTATATTAAGAAGTTTCACTTCTTCTGCGCGGAGGGACTCCGAGCACTGGTTTTTAGGGTTCCGTACCTCAAAAGGAAAAAACGGAACCCTTATAGGATCACTTTGTTGTCCGTCTGTCCGTCCGTCCGTCCGTCTGTCAAGACCCTTTTTCTCAGGAACGCGTGGAGGTATGAAGCTGAAATTTATATCAATTACTCAGGTCTACTGTCCCTTGAAGCTGTGAAAAAATCAAACTTCTAAGCCAACGCAATCAAAAGATACAGCCGTTTATGCCGCAAATTTTCGACACTTGCAAGGGAATCAAAACCTACAGGGTGCTTCCCGTGAACTCAGAATCTTGAAATTTGGTACGAAGCAACGTCTTATAGCATAGATAAAGGAAAAATTACGAAAACCATAAATTTTTAGTTACATCACATAATATATTTTTTTTAATAATTGTAAACCTTGCAGGTTTGTACGGAACCCTCGGTGCGCGAGTCCGACTCGCACTTGGCCGGTTTTATTGATATGTGCGTCTTTAGGTCCTACGTCTATTAATAACAAGGACAAGCCTCAATTGTTACTTAACATACATTTTCTCTTTGTTTCAGATTAAATCGAGTGAAAATGCCGCTAAAACCGACCTGCCTTAAATCGCGCGTGCTACCGTGAAAAAGTTCCGCCGCCCATTAACAGATGGCGCTAAAAACTATAATACGTGTTCCGAAATACAGATGGCGTGTGCAAGTGTAAAGTGCGGATGACAGTAGATGGCGCTGTCGTATATGAGAAGTGTAGTGTTTTGTACAGTGTAGTGGGTTATAGTTTTATTAGTGATTTAGTGCTTGTGAGATGCGAGACGGGTCCAGGCCAGGGCCGAGTGGTGCCTCTGCGGGGCATGGTTTTGATAAAGATGATGAAGGTAAATATGTTATACTTTATGATACCGTAAATCGAGGTGTAACGTACAACTTTTACGAAATTAAAAACCATAAATGCACTACATATATTATACACCTATGCCAGCAAAATTTATGGCTATCCTGAGCAATATTCCTGAACATTCTAAACTCATTTTACACGGACAAACTTTTCAATCTCACTTCTGAACGTAGGTACCTACACTGTTAAAATTCAAGCATAAACTAGTGCCGACTGATGTTCTAGCTCTATCCCTTTTTATCGCAGTAAATCTCCATTAGCATGAAAGAGATAGCAATATGACTTCAGTCGCTATTGCAGCAAGTATAGAACTGGGGCGGAAGTTCTAGAAATATGTTACTTTAGAATTTTGACTTGAAAATTCCGTAATATAAGCATTTACGAAGTGCGAAGTCACTGCATGCCTGCGAAAGTTTAGCGTACAGGTAACATTTAGGTCTCAACTTCAAGGGGCTTGAATTACTAAAGCCGTTCAGTTTAGGTTGAGAGAGAGGGGTGGAGCTATATAACTAGTATAGCGGTGTCCCTTTCTCTCGACCTAACCTGAACGGCTTTAGTATTAGGTATTGGAGTCACTGTTGCGAAATTACTACAGTAGTGTTAATCCACCAATGTATCTAAAGGTCTTTTTTAACACCCTCACTGTGGCTTGAGATCGATTGGATATCAAAAAGTAGACTAATTGCGACGTCAGATAATTGCCGCAGCGAAGGTGTTAAACCGGGCAAGTGCGAATCTGACCGTTTCTAATCATCATCCTCCTTGCGTTATCCCAGCGTTTGCCACAGCTCATGGGAGCCTGGGGTCCGCTCTGACAACTAATTCCAAGATTTGGCGTAGGCACAAGTTTTCCGAAAGCGACCTTCCAACCCGAAGGGTAACTAGGCCTTATTGGAATTAGTCTGGTTTCCTCACGATGTTTTCCTTCACCGAAAAGGGACTGGCAAATATCAAATGAAATTTCGCACATAAGTTCCGAAAAACTCATTGGTAGGAGCCGGGGTTCGAACCCGCGACCTCCGGATCGAAAGTCGCACGCACTTACCGCTAGGCCACCAGCGCTTCCCTGACCGCACCGTCTCTAATATTACCGACCGACCGTTTCTAATATTAATTTCTAATTAATCAATTATCTTAAATTATGCCCGTGTGGTACCGGGTTTAGAATTTCACCACCCCCTTTTTTCCCGTCGGTGTCGTAGAAGCCGACTATGGGATATGGGTTAAAATTGTGGCGTAGGCGAGAGGCTGGCAACCTGTCACTGCAATGTCACAATTTCTTTCAACCTCTTTTTGCCAAGAGTGGCACTCTGGTGGCACTGAAACTTGAGTAGTTCATGTGCTCTGCCTACCCCTTTATGGGATACAGGCGTGATTGTATGTAAGTATGTGTATCTTAAATTATGCTATTGATAGAGCGAGGGAAAGAGCTCATGTAAAGATTGCACCGAATTTAATAGTATGTATTAATTTTTATTTAACTAGCAGATATATATGTGTGAACTGTGAACGATGCTGAGTTGATCTACATATATACATACATACATACATACATACAATCACGCCTGTATCCCATAAAGGGGTAGGCAGAACATTACACATGAAACCACTAAAGCTTCAGTGCCACTCTTGGCAAATAAGGGGTTGAAAGAAAACGAAAAACTGTGACATTGCAGTGACAGGTTGCCAGCCTCTCGCCTACGCCACAATTTAACCCATATCCCATAGTCGCCTTCTACGACACCCACGGGAAGAAAGGGGGTGGTGAAATTCTTAACCCGTCACCACACAGGCTACTCATCTACATAGATGCCATTAATTCAAGTCTCAATTATATTCTAAGCTCAATAGCAGATTACACAAATTCACTTGATACCTTACCATAGCAAATCCTCCCACTGAATCCGTTGCTACTCTCGAAATACTAATAAAAGATTATTTTTTTCGGAATTCAATTTATTTATTTATTTAAACTTTATTGCACAGTAAAAATATACAGTTACAAAAGGCGGACTTAATGCTACATGGCATTCTCTACCAGTCAACCTTTAGACCGTTTTCACATTATCCGATCCGATATCGGATGTCGGAAGGATTTCAATGGAAAAAATTCAAGATGGCGCCTGTAATGTATGGGATATCGGTCCGACATCCGATATCGGATCGGATAATGTGAAAACGCACTTAGGCCAAACAGAGAAGACCAAAAAAGGTGCGGGATATGTAAAGAACACTAATAAAGACTTGATTTTATTGGACTACGTTATAGAAAAAATAGGGACTTATATAAATATATTTACCTATTTAAGATACTAATAACTATAATAAATACATTAATTATTAATAATAATAAATTACATATTCAATGTAGGTATAAGTACCTACAGTAAGCTGCAGAGTTAAGTATGACACCTTTCTCATAAAAATTCGCTCACAGGAATGGTTACTTAACCCTACAGTTTACCATACTTCATATCGTGTTTCATTTTGTTCTCTTGTGACCAAATATAATATTTCCTCCCACTAATTCCACCTGTCTTCCAGGTTCCTCAACCGAAGACTGCAGCTATGAGGAGTTGATGTCCTTGAAGGAACTGCTCCATTTTCCTGAAGAAGTAGCTCTCAGACTCACCGACACGGAATACCAGTTGTTTTACCAAGTAAGTACATATTATACCTCATAAGTACTAAACAATAGTGATGGGTAGGACATCAATTTCAAATGAGTTTGTATGAGTACCTCATTTCCAAAAATGAGGTGTTACAATGTCTTACTTCAAATGAGGTGAGGTACTGATCTGTATATATATATAATTTCTAGCATCGGCTGTTTGACAAAATCCATCGGCAACAAAAACTAGTATGTGTAGTTGTGTACTAGGTAAATATCCTTTATACATACTAAATTTCATTAGTCATAATGAGTACTTGAACATTTAACAAGAGAAAATAGATAAAATTAAAAAATATTTCAAGGACTGTCATAGAGGCCTGCATAACAACTTAATTTGATGTTTTTATGGAACTGGGTCTAATTTTGCCATTGAATAATATTATTTACAGTTTGTTCCATTTAAATTACTGCTACAAATTACAGTGGTTTCATATTATTAACAGCTTAATAATAACATACTTTGATTAGCATAGTTACCATAAAACTGCATGTTTTAAAACAAACTAAAGTTCGTATTGTTTTATAATTAGTACCACTTTTACATAAAAATAACAAACCTACCACTCCATGTGTTTTAAAAGCAATATGATAGTAATTAAAAACACCATCAACATTCGCGACGCCGGTAAGTCTTTTCAGTTCAGTTTCACTATTTTTTTGCACACAAATGACACTAAGGCAGAATCACAGGTATATTTGATTGTGTAAAAGTTGTCACCATTATTACATTTTGGCTCATTTATTAGTATTATCACTGTAGGACAAAACTAAACTTTATGCAAATATTGCTAATGCAACTAAGTACGTACAAACTAACTTTTCTTCTGTAAACTGTCATTACTGTCAACGTCAACCGCCTGTGAACATTGAGGTAGAGAGGACACGGCGAACAAAAAGTTTGCGCCACGAACATAAGTCCAGTGGACTTATGTTGCCTCAGTCAGTCTCTGCGCGTGGTGGGAGGAGGTTGTCTCTGACTGCACACAAATAAAATGAAAAAATGCCTTCCTGTGCTATAAGATACTGTTGAAGCCATACGAGAAAATCTAATAAAAGTGACGGTGTCACATTTCATCGGTTAGTAGACAAGCTATTTTGATCTAACTTAATTTAAGTAATTATTATAATGAAGGGACGGGCTCCTTAAACGCGATGCTATGGCCGCCATTTTGACAACTAGAATCATAGATGAATCGCGCAGACATGACATGTAGGTAATAAGGTATAATAATTGTGATCATTATTCTGTTTTCAATATATAATATAAAAATATTTATTTCAATTTATAGTTTTGAATATTACACGGTTCTAAATACGAAATTTAGTCGATAATATTATACAATAAGCATGATTTTGAATTATTTCTGAATTATAATTCTCATTATTGACGAAAAATAGTGACACCAAAACTGAAATAGTATTATAGTATTTAATGCAACCGGTGTTTAAGGGAGGTAAAACAAGGTGAATGGCGCGATTATTATTCTGAGCGACAGAAACTTACAAAATTAATTTTATTGAAAAGAAATTAAAATTTATGAAAAAAACAATTACTTATTTTTATTTCACTGAGTAGAAATTCAATATAACAATGTATAATAGTGCTAAAAGTAAACTACTTAGTATTTCACACACAAAGTATAAAACAAAGGTCTACACTAAAAGTGTCGCGTCTAGGTGGTCAAGTCTTACTCTATGACACGGTTCGCTTCACGCGCATGCGCCTCGCGCTGCCGCCGCTGCCGGTCGGCGCACAGAATATGTTCGAGTTGTCATTTCTAGTACGTAGTACATAGTAGTTCAATGCGCACACATATACACACTTAATTTTCTAGATATTGGTAAGTAGGTACTACGCCACCGACATCACCAGTTTCAAATTCTTTTAAGGGTATTAGTCCGTTTTCACACTATCCGATCTGATATATCGGATATCGGAAGGGTTTCAATGGAAAAAATCCAAGATGCAGCCATTAGAAATGACAACTCGAACATATTCTGTGCGCCGACCGGCAGCGGCGGCAGCGCGAGGCGCATGCGCGTGAAGCGAACCGTGTCATAGAGTAAGACTTGACCACCTAGACGCGAAAAATGAAAATGAAAATGAAAATGAAATATTTATTTTTCAAGTAGGCATATTACAATGCGCATATGAACGTCAAATAAAGCTACGCCGGCTCTAACCCTACGCCTCAGCCTCGAGAAGATTTCAGTCCCCCCTCAGTTGGGAGGGGGGTATCCACTATGGGACCGGCAAGAAACTCGGCGGGCAACTTCTTTTCAAAACATTACATCTTATAATTAACATGCATTAAATAACAACATACAATTTAACATGCAAAAGTATTCATCAAAGAATATGAACAGACTAGGTACTCTATGGAAATCAATTTCAATAAATTATATTATTGCTTAATAATACGTCGTTCTTCTTCAGAGAAAACATATCAAATTGTCATAGAAGAAAAAGATAATATGAATCTCAATATCATTAAATATGTAATTTACCTACACAACATAAAATATAAAATATTTGATGTGCTTTCTTATCTGAACTGTGTCCTCTATACATAATACAATTATTAGTGTGTGCGACACTTTTAGTGTAGACCTTTGTTTTATACTTTGTGTGTGAAATACTAAGTAGTTTACTTTTAGCACTATTATACATTGTTATATTGAATTTCTACTCAGTGAAATAAAAATAAGTAATTGTTTTTTTCATAAATTTTAATTTCTTTTCAATAAAATTAATTTTGTAAGTTTCTGTCGCTCAGAATAATAATCGCGCCATTCACCTTGTTTTACCTCCCTTAAACACCGGTTGCATTAAATACTATAATACTATTTCAGTTTTGGTGTCACTATTTTTCGTCAATAATGAGAATTATAATTCAGAAATAATTCAAAATCATGCTTATTGTATAATATTATCGACTAAATTTCGTATTTAGAACCGTGTAATATTCAAAACTATAAATTGAAATAAATATTTTTATATTATATATTGAAAACAGAATATGATCACAAATTATTATACCTTATTACCTACATGTCATGTCTGCGCGATTCATCTATGATTCCAGTTGTCAAAATGGCGGCCATAGCATCGCGTTTAAGGAGCCCGTCCCTTCATTATAATAATTACTTAAATTAAGTTAGATCAAAATAGCTTGTCTACTAACCGATGAAATGTGACACCGTCACTTTTATTAGATTTTCTCGTATGGCTTCAACAGTATCTTATAGCACAGGAAGGCATTTTTTCATTTTATTTGTGTGCAGTCAGAGACAACCTCCTCCCACCACGCGCAGAGACTGACTGAGGCAACATAAGTCCACTGGACTTATGTTCGTGGCGCAAACTTTTTGTTCGCCGTGTCCTCTCTAGTACATTATACCTCAATGCCTGTGAATTACGTTTCGTGTCGGATTTATTTATCATTCTATTGAATTAAGAAATGAATTATTCTTTCTATTACTGATTAAATACTTAATTAAACTACCATGCTTCACATAATTTATATTATATTTCGGTCAGTAATCTTGTAATTGTTTTTAAGCAAGCTTCGTAAACGCATCTTCTCAGTGGTTGGCCCTCTGTGTTGGTATGCTTGGTATTCCGAATATTCAAAACACTTGAGTTACCATTTCAACGTCCAGTCTAAGAGAGCTCCCTGATTACACATAACAATAGCCATACAAACTCTATTGCTGCGGTAGATCACGTTATACTGGTCAATGTGTTAGCACAATAATAGCTATCAAAAAATTCAAAAATGAAGACCTGCCGCGAAAAACAACATTTTGCATCTCAGCTGCATTTATTCATGACTTCACAAATGCGACAGAGACAAAAGATGTGGTTCACGCGAAATCGTCTGATTTTTCGCGCGATTTTTGCGAGCAAGTTAACTATCCTGGGATCAAAAAGGCGTAAAATGTATGAAAACTTGCGGCGCATAAGATTGTTTTCTTTCGAGTCATGTGTAACGTATTTTTGGTGAGGCAAATTTGAAGCCCGCGTGTGTCTGTCTCACTCCCTCTTATGGTAAACGTAACTATCTGTTTCACTTTGAAAGGATTTTTGAAGTGTTGTTGTCACAGTGCCTCTTCTGTCTTTCCGGTACAAAGCGATTTCCGGTACAAACGAGTCAAACGATACATTTTATTTTATCGGTGGACCTTTTGTCCCGGCCATAAGGTCTGTAGTTCGATAACTGAACGTGTGGTTGATCACTTCATTTGAGGTGTCGACTCTCGCGACGGAGTTTGAGGGCCGCGTCTGCCGCGAGGCGCGCGAGTGGATGATGAGTTTTTGACGTTTTGTGACATTTGAAGTATGTGCATGATCTGTGAGGAATGAGGTGTTTGTGTTGCTACTGTTGCGAGCGAGTATTTGAGGGCCGCGAGGCGCGCGTGTGGATGATGAGTTTTGACGTTTTTGTGACATTTGAAGTACGTGAATGCTTTGTGAGGCGTGAGGTGTTTGTGTTGCGACTGTCACAAGCGAGTAAAATGAGGTGCGGTGAGTTGAAGTGTGATGCAATACATTTTTGCCGTGTGAAGTACTGCGACAAATTAACAATATGAGTGGTACAAATGAGGTGCCTCACGAGTGAGGAACTCAACACTACTAAACAACTCTCAAACTAACCATACCTCCGCACCGCACTGGCTTTATGACAAATTCTTTCGCCGTTCAGGCTAGTCGCCTTTGGAATTCACTCCCTTTGAATATCAGACAAGCTAAACAAGAATTCGAATAATATCCATCAATATTATATGTATTTAATTGTATATATTATATGTAATATTTAAAATATTTATTATAAATATCTATTTATGTAAAAGTATGTGCAGTATATTATGTATATATATAGTTTGCTTTTCTTCTTAGTAAATCACCTTTTTGTTTTCTCTCTGCACCATTTGTATTGAATCTCTGTTTGGCCCTATGGTTGACTGGTAGAGAATGCCTTTTGGCATTAAGTCCGCCATTTGTACATTTTTGTATATTTTGTGCAATAAAGTTTAAATAAATAAATAAACAGTGATGAGTGGATTGTTTCACTTTTTGATTTCATCATTTTATATTGTTTTGTTTAATTTAGTAGATGAGATACAACATTTATTCAATACCAAAAAAAGTGGAAAAGGAGGGGGAAGCCTTTTACTAATGTTGGTTGATACTTTCTTCAATAAAAAAGTGAATTCTTGACATGCGTTTAATCGTAGTAAATAATCAAATTACATAGTTTTGGCTTTAGTTCAATTTAAATTAAGAAGGACGCAAGCACGTGCGAGCGCGTCAGTGTTGTATGCATTCTGGAGATGTAGCGAATTAGCGATGACTGTTGTCCTTTAAAAGGCTGGGAGGACATCCGAACAATCCCGAACACCTGGGTTACGCTCGACTTTCCTCACAGCAAGCGTAACTTCTTAAGTGTAAGGCTTGATTGAATGCTCGGAGCGGAGCGATCGGCGGGGCGGACGAGCGTCCATCCTAGGCAGCGTCGACTCCGGAGTCAGAACACTTGTATGAGCTTCCATTGTTTGACATGCCCCCCCCCCTTTTTTTTTTAGCCTTCTTTCCACATTTTTGTTTTTCTTCTTTACTTTTCATTTAATTTGTCTTTTAGTTATTTGTGGTCCCTGGCCTTTACCCCCCCCCTGCACGCCCAATATGAGCGTGCACTCAGACTTTACACTAAGAATGCTTCGGGTCTTCGATCCCACGCGGAGCTCAGCCTTCAAATCACTGTCTAGACACAGTTGAGAGCGACATCTACATTATTTAACTCGAAACCTTCAGCTAAGTATAGTAAAAGGTAAAATGTTTACACGTGTCAACAGTAATTTGGTATTTTTTCTACTAAAAATGTTATCGGTTATGTAGCAATTAAATGACATGATATTTTTTTCGTATATTGGCTGTTAAAAACATAATGTTCTACCTATATCATCTAATCATCATTGGTAGGGTTGTGCCATACATTTTGTTTTATCGCAATTAACCATGCAAGTATTTATAAATAAAATGAAAATATAAGATTAAATAAAGTGTATGGGGTCGAATCGACCCGATATCGTAATGAATATGTAAAGATTCATCATCCTCCTTGCATTATCCCGGCATTTTGCCACGGCTCATGGGAGCCTGGGGTCCGCTTTGACAACTAATCCCAAGGCGTAGGCACTTGTTTTTACGAAAGCGACTGCCATCTGACATTCCAAACCAAAGGGTTAACTAGACCTTATTGGAATTAGTCCGGTTTCCTCACGATGTTTTCCTTCACCGAAAAGCGACTGGCAAGTAGCAAATGACATTTCGCACATTAATTCCGAAAAACTCATTGGTGCGAGCTAGGGTTCGAACCCGCGACCTCCGGAACGGTCGCACGTACTTACCGCTAATGCAACCGCTGAATATGTAAACATTATTTTTTAATAAGTAGGTAATTCACCGAAGATAAAGCCTCCGCCACACATAAAGCGTTTTGACAGCGTAGGGTCAGCGGAGCGTTAGCAGAGCGCAGTGATAGCTGTGCGCCGGGGGAACGCTGGCGTTCCACTCGCAATCCGCGCTCGTTGGTTCCCGCCGGCGTCCGCTGGGCGCAACGCCAGCGTTCGTCCGGTGCACCGCTATCGTTACGATCCGCTGACGCTCCGCTACCGCTCCGCCTACGCTATCAAAACGCGCATGTGTGGCCGAGCTTTAAGTTTCCAAATTGCTAATATTCTCAAAGACAGACAATTATTTATGATACTAAACAAAAATATTTAGGTCCTGTCAGCCCCTAGGCATTATTAAAGGATTCCGAACGGCATGTATAAAAAAGCTTGTTTACATCCCTAGGGCTATCCCTGCCCATATCATCGTACATAGGCTAGATTAGGGAGGTAACCATGAGTCTTCTCGATGCAGAGAACATCGCGAAAAATGTATATGTATACACATATTTTTGGTTCGAGAGTAAAGAAAATTGTGTATATAGAGAATTACTGTCAAATTAAAATGTGTAGTCACAGTGCATACACTGCCATCTCTCGACACAGGAATATAACTCAGTCTCAGTTTTGACAATTTGGTCCATATTCTTAACTTGATATGTGTTGAAAACGTCAAATATAATTATCAGCGCCATCTAGCGGAGAATCAACCAAAAATATACGCCATATAGACCATATATTGTTCTTAATGGTCCCGAGGTACATTTTCATATTTTCGTATACTTTACCGGTCTATACGGAGTTATACAGGCAGGCCCCGTAACCGAATGCAATCTATCTCTGTCGCTCTTGCGTATTGGCGCGACAGAGTCAGACTGCATTTCTGCGGCGGTTAGAATCGAAGAAATGCCATTCGGCTACGGGGCCAGATCTTTGATTCTATTCTCGGATTGTTGGCGCTGTTCACATTCTCCATACAATGAAGGTCACGTTTACGCTATCGAGTAAAGTACTTGTACTATTATATATTCTGTGGTAAAGTGTTTAAAACTCATGGTAGTGACGAAGGCCGCCATCTTGAATGTATTCTGTCAAATAAGGATGTATATTGTACGATGTTTTGAAGGAAAAACTGGCTTGAAATTAATACGAGGAGAAAATTTTCTTTGCGCTTTTTGGAGCCTTTTTAAGACTTTTTGTTTGTTTTTATGTGCGAATTTTTCTTCACTTACGATTGTGTATGTGTATGGAGTAAATATTATTATAATCAGTTGAGAAGTTTTTTTTACATTACCTGGCAAAGTAAATGAAGTAGAGATGGGCCGAATGTTCGGTAAATATTCGGTGTTTGACATATTCGGCAAGTTTTTCAAAGTTCGTATTCGGCCGAATAATTCGGTTGCATTGCCGAATATTCACCGAATAAACAAAGTAAATAACTAACGAAGATCTTACGTATTCCATTGGGTAATAAGTTCCTATTTTAGTAGCTTTCTAAGGAACTACTAAAAAGATATAATTGTCTAATGCGATAAAATATAAATACAATTGTTTTGTAAAAAAGTTAAAAAACAGTTGTTTAAGAGTTGAGAAGAGTTCAGAGTTGTTTTAACTAAGTTTTAGCACAAAGTTTTAGTTATCCACTAAATCATAAGAACATAATTGTAGTAACATACATTATATGTAACCATTATCAATCATTTAACACCTAGTTTTAATCTTAACATCCGCTTTAAAAATAATATGGCGTAACCGAATTTTCGGCCGAATGTTCGGTTCGGTAAGAGCTGAACCGAATATTCGTATTCGGCAAAGTCCATATTCGGCCCATCTCTAAAATGAAGACATGCCATGCTAAGGAGATGTATTGAAAACTAAGGGTAAGCGGACGATAATAATTGTGTCAACGTAAAGTTTCATACCGTAGCCAATTCTGACCCTCTAAAAGTTGCGAACCTTCAGCCCAGTGGTCCTCGGCCTTCGACACATTCGACACTTGGACTTCTGTTCTGTGTTTACCTAAGCACTGATACCCCGGACACACCTCGGACACTGGCGATCAAATATATGAAAGAGGCGCGTTCCTATGCACACAGTCTAACTTATATGAGTGAGATATGACAGGTCGACTGGTCGCGTTCTTGACAGGCGGTAACGATCTTACTCTTTATAAAAGACATATATAACTCCGTATAGACAGATAAAGTTTAAGAAAAAACATACCTCAGTACCATACAGAAAAAGGTGGCCTAGATGGTAATACACCTTTGGAGTACGCTCAGCTAGATGGCGCTAACATTAATATTTGACATTTTAACACATATCAAGCTAAGAATATGGGCCAAATTGTCACAACTGAGGTTCAAAAGTTTTAAGCCTGTGTCGAGAGATGGCAGTCTATGCACTGTGATTACACATTTTACTTCGACAGTAACTCTCTATAATACTTGATCCACTTTTGCTCTTTATACATATACTGTGCCCCTGACTGTGTATAGGTTCAACAGTTTGACAAATATTCGAGAATCACAGAAAGCTATAGCACGTTGTTATTACGAATAATACGTGTCACCACAAACTACATATATACAGACTATGCCACCCCGTACCACAAAATGCGACTGTCAAAACGAAACTATTGTTTGCAGCGGAAATGGATAGATGTCGCTCATAGTCCCATTTGGCACATATCTATATTTAATAAATTTGCAAGCCTTGTCATCCGATACATCCGTCTCAGGTTTTTCTCTTCAATAATTTGACAGGTGGAACTGACTAACTATTTATTTTTATGCAGGAACATCGAAATGCCTGACACGTAGCGAAAGCTAGATGATACCGAATTTCGGGCAAATTGTCATGGCACGTTATGGTCTCATCAGAAGTTCGTTCGCTTTTCAATCCAGAGGTCACTGGTTCAAGCCTCGGTGGAGACACACGTAAAGATATCCAGTTTTTTGGGTTTTATTATTATTTTATGGTTTTTTATTTGTTTAGATTTTTTTTGCGTAAGTTTTCAAGATAATTCTTAATTATTTTGAACGTACATTCCAGAATAGGCAAAATATTACAACCTTAAGTGCGTTTTCACATTATACCCGATCCGCGATATCGGATGTAGGAAGGATTTCAAAGGCGAAAATCAAAGATGGCGACTTAAACATAATATATGCGATATCGGTCAATGAATAAAGGCAAGAAATTGGTTCTAGCTGGGAATTTTCTAGAGATTGAAGACATTATTCCACCATTTGAACTTATGTGCAATAAAGTATAAATAAATCATTGGTTTTTGAAATTGTTGATATGTCATTTTCATAAGCTAACTGTAGGTACTATTGTATATCATTCAGGGACAGGGTACAGGGTTTATAGTAAAATAAAAAGAAACTAGCTATAATAACTTTTAATTATAATATACGTTACAAAAACTTGTTTCATTTACTTGAAAATATTAGAGGTTTACCATATCACAACAAATATATAGTCATCAATGCGATGAAATAAGTTCTCAGGAAATTTATTTAAAATGTGATAAGCCTTTAGTGGATGGCCTGCTTCTGCTTTTCTTGTTTTCGTGCTCCTTCATCCCATTGAAACTTCGATGTTTACGCATTTTTGTCAATCTGTTTCGATTTGTACACAGGAGCAACTCAAAGGGAACAACTCAAATGATTTTGGAACATACTCGTAACTGGGATTGGCTTCCACATCGGCTTTTCTACCTCCAATAAAGTTTGCATTATAAATTCACCGTAAATTCAATACTTGTAACAAATGATTATGCACTTTAAATAATCAGAGGTTAGATGACACTTTTCTTCTTACGGCAATTATCCACTTAAACGGTGGTTTCGTTTCCATCACAGTCTTGGAAATAGCTAGAATTTAGTCGCTATTTTTCTTGGTGTTATTACAATTCACCATAACAAATTTTACTAGGCCCATATTAACTACCTAAATTTACTTACTGTACTTAAATTTGTCTCGAAAATGTTTACTGCAATATGGATTTGACAGCGTAAGTCAGTGACAGGAAATGTCAATTTTGGCCATAGTGAGCGCTGGCTGTGATCCTTTTAGTTACCCCCTCCACCCGCTTTGCACCCTGCACATACCCTGCACCTTTCCAATACAGTACAGACTTGTCATCCCATACATCCGTCTCACGTTTTTCTCTTCAATCATTTGACAGGTGCAACTTACTAACTTCAAGCCAGAAAAAACCGTTTTTTGCAACCCTATTCAAGGGCTATATTGTTTATACAGCTTAGCAACTAACTTAAGTATTTACTTTTCAGCAGGAACATCGAAACGCCTGACACATTAGTGAAAGCTAGATGATGGCGAATTTCGGGCCAATTGTCAAGGCACGTTATGGTCACGGTTGAAGTTGGTTTGGTTTTCAATCCAGAGATCACGGGTTCGAATCCCGGCGGAGAGACACAAAGTGAAGATAACAGTTTTTTTGTGTTTTATTTTAATTTTATAGTTTTTTTTTTTTTGCATAAGTTTTAACGATAATTCTGAATTATCTTGAACGTACATTCCAGTAAAACCAAAATATGCTAGGTAAAATATTACAACTCTAAGTGCGTTTTCACATTATCCTATCCGCGATATCGGATGAAGGAAGAATTTTAAAGGCAAAAATCAAAGATAGCGGCTTAAATATATTGGATATCGATATCGGTCCTACATCTGATACAGGATCGGATAATGTGATAACGCACTAAGACGGAAGTATTACTTTCTGATTATTTCATTTTTAGTAGTATAAAAATGTTTTACCACAAACAACTACATAATTTCAGCACGACAGAGTCAGACGGCACTATGATCAGAATGAGACTAAAATTGTCAAAATGATAGATATTGTATATTATTGGGGAATAAAACAATAATAATATTAATATAAAAGTTTTTTCATTACCATACTAAGTGTTGGTCCAGATTGATAAAACATGGAATATTGGTAGTTCGGGGTGTAAAAACATGTCAAACCTGAGATATGAAATATTAGTACTTATTTTCCCATCAAATATAATGAATAAAAATAAATCAAACACAAAGTATTAAATAAAAAAATAAAAAAAGATTCACAAAAAAGCAAGGTCTCCCCGGTGAGATTCGAACCTCGTCTGCTGCTCAAGTTATCGCAGCTAAAAAGCAGTATCTTTGACCGCCACACCAAACTTCTACTTAATCAGAGTGACGAAATTAGGTAACTTATAGGTATAATATGAGTAGTAAGTCATGAAGACTTTTCACGACAAATTGAATGAATATTAAATGTTTTGTTACTTCAAAATGCAACGTTGCCAGACTGCTGACTGCAACGTCGCATAACTCTAGTTTGGTCGTAAACTGATTTAGACCTTAGTAAATTATTATTTCATCACACCCGCACTTTAAATGTGCTATTGTATGCAGGCGGAGCGTGAGTTATAGAAAAATCGTTCTCCCAAGGGAATAATGAAATTTCTTGTACCGTACTTAACTTTTTTACATCTATTTACATATTTTTTACATTGCGAGTGTGATGAAAAACATTGTGTGTAACTCGGGGAGTATGAATATTACTAACTCGAGTCTTTAAATCGCTCCGGCAAGCCGTCGCGATTTAACTTACTCTCGTTAGTAATATTCAACTTCCTCCCCTTGTTGCACAATGTACTATTAAAAATCAATTCAGAAATAGAAGATGATGGCTATACGGCGCTTGACTGATGGATGCGTTTTGTTATATAAAAAGAGTAGGTACATATTTCTGAAAATATTTTTATCTTCTTGCTTTAAACTAAAAATCATCTTGATATTCATCAATTATCATCATTTTGATATTTTGATATTCGTATATAATTAATAACCTAGATACAAAAAGAACATAATGAATGATACTTCGATATTTTACCAGTATCGAAACGCAGTAGGTTGGCCATGACAGCCAGTGACAGTACTAGTACTGAGGGCTTACTGCTGTCACCTGGGTTAACACATTGCGGACATCTTTCTCTTTTACTCCTATCCAGGCATATAGAGTGACATATATAGCCACATAGCGCAAACTCTGGTGTTCGTGGAAAACCTCATAGCTAGACTTGTCATTCATTCATTGTAAAAATAGTAAAAAGATTTTGACTCTAAAGACTAATGTTTAAGTGATTTTCAGTCTTATGTTAAAGCTGAGTAAGACGTGGATGGCGGCAAAGCTTTTGTAAATACATACATATATTGAATCACGGAATTAAGCAACACAAGGCAATTTTTGTTATGTATTTATATTCCGCGTTTTGTTTAAGCCGTATATTGTATCGTTTTTCATAACAAAATGCGTAGATAATTTACACCTTAGTCTGTAACGTATTCGCAAAGGTTCTTGAGCGAAACCAAAATCGACAATATCCACCTACACTCAAAAAAAATCTTTATTTATTAATTATATTATAAAGCAACATCTGCTGACGGTTTGTAATTGTCGATATTAATATATCTAGACTAACTTTCAATGTGGTACATGCAACTGGACAACTGTCACTGTACATTTGTAATCCTTATTACAAGAGCATAACGTCTATGGTTAGTTAAGACAGAGTATTGCTGTTAGTAGGTACGATGGGTACGATGTTGAACCTTAGGTTACCTTCCATCAATACTAATACTGAAAAACAATTTTTAAACTTATTGCATTACATGTGTCTAACAAAATTTCAATGAAATGGGTTGTGAATCTAATACTTAAAAAAATCACTATTTAAAAGGAGATGGTTGAAAAGGGTATAAAATATTAAAAAAAAAAGAAAAAAAAAAGATTTTCACTACCGAGGATCGAACCCACGACGTCAGGGCCGCGTCCATCGTCTTACGCTACTATAACTGAGCTATTTAAGCGATAGAAATGGTGGCGAAATATTAACTAACTTTCAATCTAGTACATGCATGGCGTTACGAGTCCTAAAATTCATTATATTCTTTTAAAGATTTATGTCTCAAAAGTGACACTTAACGCCATCTAACAGTGATCTCAAGGCAACAAGAAATTTGTAGTAACGCCATCTAGATTTGCCGTGCTTTTAGGCGGTCGCATTTTTTTGTATGGGGTGGACATATCTACTAAATCCATAATCTCTGGTGTCACAATTTTTCAACTCCAAGATTAAAGAGTTTGTTTAACTGCGACACCAAAAATCTTTTTTTAAAGCGAGAAAACATCTTAAAACGAAAAACTGTCTGATTACAACGATGAAAAACTCTTGTAAAATAAATATGAATTTCGCTCGCAGAATTTGGAATTCGTTGGGTCTGAGAAAAGATGTTGAATTTTTGTAAAGGCTATTTCGTCACTACTTTGAAAAGAAATCTCGTATCTCACGCTGCTCCTCAAAGTTAAAACGCAGTAAGTCTATAATGCATTCCATACATACTTACTACAATTTTCTTTTCATTGACAGACGAAGATACAAGTTTTTTTTAAAGTAGTGACGATTTATTAATCGGACTAGACCATAGATTAAATATAAAAAGATCATACCACCCCATACATTATAACCACAAAATTATAATTTTGAAAAAAACCCCGACCGCGACATAGTGGACCGATTTTCATGAAACATGGCTAAGAACACTCCCGACTAACCCAGCTTTCAAACAAAAAAAACTAAATCGAAATCGGTTCACCTGTCCAGGAGCTACGGTGCCACAGACAGGCACACTTTTATATAAGAGTTTCGAGTGTGAACGCGACCAGTGGTAACGCTGAAAGTGAACGCAGCCGACGCGCGCGAAGGAGGGTAGATCGCGCGCTGTCTATACAACTTTAACATCCACCCGCCTTCGTCAGTTTTCCGTGATCATGATGCATGCAACTGCGTCGAAATATCGGGAGCTCGACAAAAATCAAAAAGGTAATCACGGTCTATATCCCGGTCAATATAAGTCTACACTTTTATATATTTAGATATATTCTGTGGAACAATACACATGCGAAAGTAATAGACAGCTAATTTTCCTGGTTATCTCTCAGACTGTAACAACAAACCCGGGTATTTTTCACCTTCCAGTGTTCCCCCGCAAACATAAAGGGTCCAAAGCAAAGGTCGAGCGACCTCTTTGTTTTTAATTTTGCCGGCGACACAGATCACTTGTCTTAACAATAGATGGCGTCGATGTAGGGAACAAATCAAATATTTTTTTTTTGTTTTTTTTTAAGTAGTAACACTACTATATATAAATTATATACTGAAATAGATATTATACGTAGTTTATAATAGATGGCGTGTTTTATTATGTTTTAAAAAATAGTGTTTTATTAGATGTATTTCTGAATCACACAGATGTTAATTAGGAATTTTGTCTTGGACATAATTAAATGAATAAAAATCAATTTTTATTTCATTAGCCATATTTTTTATTTTTAT
Source organism: Leguminivora glycinivorella (assembly GCF_023078275.1). NCBI lineage: Eukaryota > Metazoa > Arthropoda > Insecta > Lepidoptera > Tortricidae > Leguminivora > Leguminivora glycinivorella. The sequence continues at coordinate 9,046,646 of NC_062996.1, forward strand.
TTTTTATACTTCACAACATTTATCTTAATCTAAATTAATATTTTAAGTAATTTAGAGAGGACAAATAAGACAAAGACAAAAAACTTTTATTATCGGAATTAGGTTTCTACATTTCCAGGGCTCTCCAGGCTGTGCCTGTGTCGTACGGAACCATTTATATTTTTATTACTGAGTTAGTTACAATTTTATAGAAAACTACAAATTTTAACTTTATTTAAGTGTGTGTAGTGTCGTGAATCAGTGCTACAAAATGTTTTAAAAACTATATTACTATATAAATACTTAATTTAAAGCATTTTCTACCTTTTTGTAGTTTAAATTTTGAGTGAAAACCTCAAATTAGCCCAATGAGTTACAATTTAATGCATTTCATACATCCCTGTTAATTGCAGCTAACCACAAATAATTTTTAAGAAAAAAAAACCGCCGCCGTTGAATTTCTGGTGAAAGCTATTTGCGAATGTTGGATTATGTAGAAATCTGTAGGTATTTTTAAAACAGCTTTTAATGCTTTAATTATTTAATGGCAACACAAGTGAATATACGTATACCGTTAAGGTTCGAGGAGTTTCCTCAATTCCTCATGAATCCGGTTATACGAAATCAAATCCTGACAAAACTCAATATTCTTAACAAACATAACTGACTGAGAACTACCTTCCTTGAGAGATTTTGAGGCGGCGGTTAAAAATACCACACAAAAACGTTCATTCGTATGCGTAATCTATGAAAAGTCGTCTAGACCAGCGATCGATCGGCCTTGGAACTGTGATGAGACAGAAGATCAGCCTTCTCACTCATGCAGAATACAATTTGACCCCAAATTATGTAATAAAGTGCAGAAATGTAGTGTATTTGTAACTTATGACGTTTGACTGAACACTTGACTTGATTCAGCCGTAATATGCCGTATTCAAATAATGCTTTTAAGATGTGAGTGAGAGAAATATCACTTCAATATTATTGCGAGCTTTCAATGTCATAAGTGTCGTTTATTCGAACAAGAACTATTTAGATGCTAACATATCGTCACTACTTTTTAAAAAACTTGTATCTTCGTCTGTCAATGAAAAGAAAATTGTAGTAAGTGTGTATGGAATGCATAATATGCATATAGACTTACTGCGTTTTAACTTTGAGGAGCAGCGTGAGAATACGAGATTTTTTCAAAGTAGTGACGATATCCAATTCATGTCTTATCTTATATAATATTTGAAGTTCGAATCGATCAAATGTTACGAATGCGGACGGTCCCAAAACAACGATTTTTAACCCCCGACGCAAAAACGACTGTCTATCTGTCTGTTTGTCTGTCTGTCTGTCTGTCTGTCTGTGTGTGTCTGTCTGTGGCATCGTAGCTCCCGAACGAATGAACCGATTTAGATTTAGTTTTTTTGTCTGAAAGCTGAGTTAGTCGGGAGTGTTCTTAGCCATGTTTCATGAAAATCGGTCCACTATGTCGTGGTCGGGGGTTTTTTCAAAATTTTAATTTTGTGGTTAGGTTATTTATGGAAATGCCACCTTTTTTCGCGATTTCCGCGACCCTGCATGTATATTATCTAGAGATGAAACACAGAGCGACTATTTATTTATTAACCTTTATTGCACAAAAGAAAACCTTAAAGTACAAAAGGCGAACTTAATGCCATAAGGCATTCTCTACCAGTCAACCTTTAGGCAAAGCAGAAAAATTGTGGGCGGTGCTACTCTAAAAAATCTACAACAAATATACATATAAAAGAATATACATACTTATCATACTATTATACCTACACATAAATATACATAAATATATACAAATATGAAGACGAACCATAATACACTGAGAGAAATTTCCATTGTGAATTTAACAAGTTCGACTTGTTGCGGTTTATCCGTTTGAATCAGCCAAACGTAAGTTTAAAACAATATGTGTCAGGTTGTTTTTATAAAATCGACTTGTTGATTCAAATATATTGCCGATTCAAATGACAAGTAGCTTGTTGTTTGAACCAAAGAGCACGTAGGCGCTATTTTAACCAAAAAACTTGTTGAACGAACATGAAAACTGTTTGTTTTTTCTCTCAGCGTAGAGCTTATTAACATACATATTTACACTATGTTTTTAGGTAATCATCCTTTTTCCTCTATACAACATATGTTTCCTTTATTTTTTAAACAAAGCTCATTAAACCTTCAGATTGGACGAGGAAGGTATTCTCTTCTCTCGGCGCCCGTATAGTTATTTCTAGTGTTGAGAAAGAGTCTTTTAAAGTCTTGGGAAAACTACAGGTAGGTCTCTTTCATTTTTCTTCAAATGAATATCACATCAGCGTGCGTAGCCGAATGGCATTTCTCCGACGCCAAACGAAAACGAAACGCCGCGCCAGTTAGTCCGGCTCTGTCGCGCCAATACGCACGAGCGATAGAGATAGATATCTACTAGCGTTTCGTTTCGTGAGCGTTTCGTGAGCGTTAGTGCCATTCGGCTACGCACCCTGCATATGCATAAAAAAGACTTCTTGTGAAAATTTTAAAGAACCTCTCGAGAAAAAAGAACTGAAAGTCACATATTGCGTTGCGACATAAAAAAACGGCCAAAGCGTTTTATTTTATCACTTTGTCGGTGTGATTGATATTATTGGTACCAAATTTCAGCTTACTAGTGCTAACGATCCCTGAGATTATCCGCGGACGGACGGACGGACGGACAGACATGGCGAAACTATAAGGGTTCCTAGTTGACTACGGAACCCTAAAAACATTATGATTTGAACTTCAACATAATATTTATCGATATACGATGGCCGGATATGTTAGTATCACAAATGAATGAAATTTTTGTTCGAAGAAACGTTTCTTTATTAATACTATTATTTTTCTAATATTTTAGTCTTTTTTGATAACTTGATTATGTAAGTAGGATGTCAGTGCCATGATACTGATCTGCCACTGACATCTTACCTACTCACATTATATTTATTGTTTCAAAAGACTAAAAAAAAAAATATTAAAATCGAACTTCAAGAAATATTGCTACAAATAATTCAAACTAATTGATTAACTGATTAATTTTTAATAATTTATAGTTTCTAATGGGTCGGCAACGCACATGTGACACCCCTTGAGTTGCAGAAGTCCATAGGTTACGGTGACCGTTTTCCATCAGGCGGACCGTATACCTGTTTGCCACCGACGTGGTAATTTTTTTTTCCAGTATTATAAAAAAAGACTCTAAAAGACTTGAATTTACTTACCAGCCCTACCTCACGTAGGTATTTCACATACTCGGTCCTGCCAACGGCGCATTGCCCATATATTGCGTGGATATTGGACAAATTGGCCCGGCCGAGATTTATAGGGTCCCTTAAGTTCTGCCACTTTATTTAGCTGACAGAATACACTGCAATATTAAACTTTGAGATATTGTTCAGATTCACATTACACTTTTTATTAACATGTCACACGTGTCACTAGAACAACCTATATATTAAAAAGAACTTTTCACTTTTTTCATTAGTATTTTTTATAACGCCTGATAAAAAAATATAGGCAATTATCCAATGTGATCATAATATCTACATCACTTATCAGGCGTTTCCTAAAATTTTCTCACTTTTGGGAGGAAATAAGATAATTGATACCTTTTTGAGCGATCATTTCCGGGATAAATATTATGCAATGTCTTTCCCGGGGACTTTCAGCGGTTTCAGTGTGTTGAGGGTAAAAAAGGCAGACAAGCACACTTTTATTACTTATATGAGTATGGATTAAAACCTTGAAGTGTCGTTGTTCTTTCTACCTACATATATATTTACACCGTGTGGTGACGGGTTAAGAATTTCACCACCCCCTTTCTTCCCGTGGGTGTCGTAGAAGGCGACTGTGGGTTATGGGGTAAATTGTGGCGTAAGCGAGAGGCTGGTAACCTGTCACTGCAATGTCACAGTTTCATTTTCTTTCAACCCCTTATTTGCCAAGAGTGGCACTGTAACTTTAGCAGTTTCATGGGAAACAGGCGTGATTGTATGTATGTATGTATGTATACTATGTCCATACTAATATTATATATTATAAATATTATAAATGGGAAAGTGTGTGTGTCTGTTTGTTTGTCCGTCTTTCACGGCAAAACGGAGCGACCAATTGACGTGATTTCTTAAGTGGAGATAGTTGAAGGAGTGAAGAGTGACATAGGCTACTTTTCGTCTCTTTCTAACACGAGCGAAGACGCGGGCAAAAGCTAGTATTTAATAATATTTTAATTTCTGAGAGCCTTTTCATTTTAGAATATCTTTATTACAATAGCAAACTATAACAATCTAACAAGGTCAGCTTGGGTCCGAAACTACAATAAAATACACATAACCAAACTTTTCCCATTCTAATTCTTAGAACAAATTAAAGCACTTGGAGGCCTTGGTCATTTTTTCTTTGTATATGACATTTATTTCAGTTTATAGTTAAAATAGTAGTGTGTCTACTAAAAATACAAATTAAATTATTTTCTATGAGGATAATTTTATTTGTTCTAAGAATTAGCATGGCAGCGCCATCTCTCTTCGCTAACTCGTAATCACATGAGTTGATTCAGTTAGGAGATCGAACTAGTTTCGGTTCTATCTCAGAGATGGCAGGGGGCGCCTTAGCCTTCGGTAATTGTGTCATATACTTGAAAATTTCGACCCTTGCCACCGTGACCGAATGGCCGAGTGGTTTGAGGCATCCGTCGCGATAACGGAGGACGCTGGTTCGAATCCAGCTTTGGACACTTGGAGGCCTTGGTCATTTTTTCTTTGTATATGACATTTATTTCAGTTTTCCCATTCTGTCCGCCATTTTGTGCGAAAATAGCTCACAGCCTCCATTATACTAAATCATGTCACATCTGTCACGTGCTAGCACTTTCTATATTTGAAACCAACTTTCGCATTTTTTATAAATATTTAGTATAGCGCCTGAAAAAAGGGTAAAGGCAATTTTTCGATTTGATAAAAATGTTAACATCAATTATCAGGCGTTTCCTATTTTTTTTCCTTTTCAAGGAACTCTAAGTTTTACCGTGAGTTAATAAACAATTATTAGACACATACTTATGTAAAATCACGACTGTATTCCCAAAGGAGGTAGGCAGAGCACGTGAAACTGCTCAAGTTTCTTTCCAACTGTTAGCAATTAACGGGTTGAAAAACTTGGGAGAAAAGCCTATCCAACCCTTTATAGGGCAACGGTCTCAAAAAAGACCACCCTGTATGACTATCTTTTTGTATTTTTTTCTTGTAGAGAATTTTTAGTACTACAGGATGGCGATGAGGTTTGATGAGATTGAACTCACGATTTTTTTGAGTCTTGCCCGTTAAAGGGTTAAAATAATCATACATTTTTCGTAGCGTTTTCACTAACGTATTAAAACGTCAATAACTTACTTAGCACTCCCGATATTTAAAATGTTATCTCTTTCGCTCTTTAGTTAGTTTTAAATAGTGGGAAAGGAACAGATAAAGGTGCAGAATTTAAATTTTCAATATTGAACCGAATCGAATTATTTCGCGTTGGAGAACTTGGAGATGAGTTGAAATTGCTAGACGTAAATAGAATGCTACGTGATTTACATGATATTCCATTTCTATGCACCCTTCGTCCGGTCTGACGTAGTCGGTAGTGACCCTGAATGGGTTCGAATCCCGGTAAGGGCATTTGTGAGATGATCACATATATTTGTTCCTGAGTCATGGATGTTTTCTATGTAAATAAGTATGTATTTATCTATACATATAAGTATGTATATCGTCCCCTAGCACCCATAGTACGAGCTTGGCTGAGTTCCGGGCTAGGTTGATTTGTGTAAGGTGTCCCCACAATATTTATTTTATTTTATCTTGGCTAGACCCAGAGCTCTCAGAAAACAATGGAACAGCCATAAAAATACAGATTACATTCTCGGAATTTTTCGCTAGAACTTGCGAGGAAAAGAAGAATTCCCATAGGATGTAGCTAGACTACCTCGCGTAGAATGCGCGTTTTGAAACATTTTCAAATACACGACGAAATGTTTGTAAAAGCATTTGTGTTACTTAACTTCAAAAGCGGGTAAATCCATTCTGCTATAAGGTCGATTATCTTTCAGATCATATTATATTTTTTATATATTCAACCTTAAAGCAAAATGGATTTACCCAAGATTGAAGTTATTAGGTTCACTTCCAGATAAGCATTAATTTTATTTTTTATTGTGTATATTTATATTTATTGTTAAATGGAAGCTAAGCGACACATTTATGTGTATACATTTCAATGAAATGAAATGAAATAAATGAAATGAAATATTTATTTTTTCCAAGTAGGCATATTACAATGCGCTTATGAACGTCAAATAAAGCTACGCCGGCTCTAACCCTACGCCTCAGCCTCGAGAAGATTTCAGTCCCCCCTCAGTTGGAGGGGGGTATCCACTTTGGGACCGGCAAGAAAATGTTCCTTTTGATTCAATTAATTTATATGCTCCATCTAGTCAGGAGTGATCTGTGAGCGGCTCTAGGGAAACGACTAATTCAATCTTATGAAGGCTGCGTTGTCTATTTGTGTTATTCTGTGAACAACTCCAAGGAGTACATATCATTTGTTACGCTGTTAAGGAACGTATAAATGTACGCGATGCTTTAATTATTATTTATTTTTATTTCCATTTATGAAGGGCCCAAGAAAATAAATATGTTTGGCTAGGCTAAAATAAGAAATAAAACAGGTCTGTTAGCAATCGGCAGTTAGGCTGGCTAAAAGCAATATGGCTGGAGTAATTAAAAAAAAAGAAAAAATTTGGACGACCCCTTACTCAGATCAACCTAGCCCCAAACTAAGCAAAGCTTGTACTATGAGTGCTAGGCGACGATATACTTACTTAAATAGATAAACACATACTTATACACATAGAAAACATCCATGACTAGGGAACAAATATTTTTTTTGACAAATTATTAGTTGTTTTAAAATGTCTTAAACCATTTTTAAATAACGGAAACTTTTCTTTCTATCTTCTGTGCAAGAGAGATCAAAATGAACTTTTAATTTCATTTTAGAACAATATTTTGTTAATTTTTATTAAGCAGAAACGTCTGCTAACGATTCTAAACATTTTTATATTAAAGGAAAAAATGGAAAAATTTACGCTTCCGGCGGGACTTGAACCCGCACCATTTTTGCAATCCGTGCAATGCTCTTACCAATTGAGCTACGGAAGCCACGCCGGACCTCGCAAATCTTTCCATGCCTTTCCTTTTTGTACACACGTCTTGGGGTGACGTCTAGCGCCATCTACCGACAGACGTCACCCCAAGACGTGTGTACAAAAAGGAAAGGCATGGAAAGATTTGCGAGGTCCGGCGTGGCTTCCGTAGCTCAATTGGTAAGAGCATTGCACGGATTGCAAAAATGGTGCGGGTTCAAGTCCCGCCGGAAGCGTAAATTTTTCCATTTTTTCCTTTAATATAACAATATTTTGTTGTTCTTTTTGCATACCTTTAAGTACATTATTTATAGTTTAAGTAACATTTTGTTATATAATAAATTCTTTATGTAATCCGTCGCTAAACTGAAGATTAAATTTTAGGATTTTTTCTCTCATGATCCTTTTCACACAACCTACATTTTTAGGGTTCCGTAGTCAACTAGGAACCCTTATAGTTTCGCCATGTCTGTCTGTCCGTCCGTCCGTCCGTCCGTCCGTCCGTCCGTCCGTCCGTCCGCGGATAATCTCAGTAACCGTAAACACTAGAAAGCTGAAATTTGGTACTAATATGTATATAAATCAGGCCAATAAAGTGCAAAAATAAAAAATGGAAAAAAATGTTTTATTAGGGTACCCCCCCCCCTACATGTAAAGTGGGGGCTGATATTTATTTTCATTCCAACCCCAACGTGTGATATATTGTTGGATAGGTATTTAAAAATAAATAAGGGTTTACTAAGATCGTTTTTTGATAGTATTAATATTTTCGGAAATAATCGCTCCTAAAGGAAAAAAAAATGCGTCCCCCCCCTCTAACTTTTGAACCATATGTTTAAAAAATATGAAAAAAATCACAAAAGTAGAACTTTATAAAGACTTTCTAGGAAAATTGTTTTTAACTTGATAGGTTCAGTAGTTTTTGAGAAAAATACGAAAAACTACGGAACCCTACACTGAGCGTGGCCCGACACGCTCTTGGCCGGTTTTTTTTTTCGCTAATATTTTTCAATCCCGCGAATAATATTCCCTAGGCTTTGTACTTAAATTTCAGGCTTTCAATGAATTTTCTTTAATACTTTCAATCACAACACAAATTATAACTGAGCCTAAATTTAGAATTAAAAGTGTTTCAAGCTTTGAAAGTCACCAGTACTTAAATATTTCATTCTCAATTTAATAGGCTTAATTTTTAATAAGTAAGCATCTTACTTTAATCTGGCTTTTGAAGTAATTAAGTGCTAAATTGTGTTGGGCATGGTGTTGAAAAATAAATGAGATTATAAAATAAAAATCTGAAATATACTGTACGATTTTAAGTTATCTACTCCATTGCTGTTGCGACATTACTGCTGCTGCTTTAGTGCTACCGCTTTATTTATTTACTTTGGGCATGTGTATACAGTTGTACAAAAATACACATAAACTCAAGCCTGTATTCCCAAAAGAAGCAGGCAGGGCACACGAAACTGTTTAGTGCCACTCTGAGTAATGACGGGGTTAAAATGAATGAAATTCTGTTTGCTAGCCCATCGCCCACATTGAACCCATATCCCTAAGTCAACTTCTACGACGCTCATAGGAGAAAAGAGTGTACACCCTTCTTAAAGGCCGGTATTGCACCTCCAACCCTTCTCGTGTTTCGGGTGTCCATATGCGCAGTAATTGCGTACCAGCAGACAACCTGTCTGCTAGTATGGCATAAAAAAATGGAAAGAGAGTGGTGACATTCTTAAAATGATATCACACAGGATATAAAAGTGACCAGAAACAAACGCGTTTCTCGTTAGGCTTGTGCCGTTTCGTTCGTTGATCGGAGCGCTCCGATCTCGTTCAATCGCTCCCACGAACTAGTTCGCCCTTTTAGGTCTTTTGCTCATTTAGTTCAGCCAGACCAGTGACCACTGTGGTCAGAAAGATCAGAACGAATGGGACCGAATAGTGTCAAAATGATACGAATAGTCTACAGATAGAAACTTTCCGGGCCGAAAGGTTGTAAGTAACCGAAGTTTAATGTGAAAACTTGACTTTTTTTGTTGCTCTGCTAAGTAGCTCTCGCTCTCGGTCGGCGCAGTCACACATTCGTTCTCGATCCCAACCGCTCGCGCTCGCCGATCCTATACTGAACTAAATGAGCAAAGACCGATTCACAGACCACGGAAAGATTCAGTTCATTTCGGTCATTGATGGGATTTTATTCCTAACAGTTCATAGTTCGTGAACGACACAAGCCTATTTCTCGTTAACATTCAAACCTAACTTAGTTCGATCGATGGCTAAATGCCTCATAATGGGATCCTAATGGCGGCCATCATACGACAAAAGTTAGAGTAGTATTCGATGTTACATAGAAATAGAATACAAAGAACTACGAACACGAAACAATAATATATACACGTTAAACTTCCGTGAGACATATTCAAATAATTAAGCGGGCGGAGCGGCGAGCGGCGCGTTCAGTTTGCGGAGTCTAGCCGTCGCGTGAACTCCTATACGCCTGAAGAGGGGCCTCCGAATTGGCCCGAAACATGTCGCAGCAATAGCGATATAATAACGTGAGTACAACCGTATCTCAATTAATTATACGAAACAATAAGTATAATTTTATATGTATTATTTCGTGTTGAAAGGTACGGCAAGTAAAAGTTTAAGATATAATTTTATATGTACACTCGATTTATGTATAAAACAAAAATACATGTAGATTCCTAAACGTTTGTCTTTTTGATGAAAAATTCGAGTGACTGCTAACAAAACATAAGTACCTACCTACCAATTACCTTTGAGCGAATACATAAAAAACAATTTACAAACATAATATGAGAATTCATTTTAAAATTATCCATTATAAAAAAGAACATGCAATCCGGAAACGGAAAACTCCACATGGTTTTCCTTTTAAACGAAAACATTATGCCGTCACGTTAGAGTATATTTTTGGGTGAAATTTAAATCATTTTCATGTATTTATGGGAACAAAAAGTATCCTCCGTTGATATCATAGACTACCACTGAGAGACACCGTTTTATAAAAGAAACGACGTATCATTTTTTTTATATATTATAAATAGGCATAACTCTTGGTCACAGACTAGTCAAAGGAAAAGGCGTGACCTACTATGGAGTGAGCTTGCCCAGAAGATGCCTGTTCACTCTTGTTTTTTTTTTCTGCTGGCTGAGCTAAACTTTGCTGCCATCTTAAGAGTTGACTTATTATAAAGTGACCAAAAATACTTTAATTTCACATCTTTTTCTTCTGACTAGGTGTGTTTTCTTACAGTTGTAAAATAATTGTGAGGGTGTTTAGTAAAACGTTCCACTTTGTCGATTGCTACAAAGCCGCTGTGTAAGTTCCTTCATATAAAGATACAAGTAAATCTCGACATCTTTATGGCGATGTCAGTCACCGGCAAGTGGGACGTTTTACTAAACACTGTCACAATTTTACTATATATTCTCTTAAAATAAATTTGAGGTGTCGGACTGTCGGTGTCACTAATATACTGTAGGCAACAAAAGATATATCTTGCTCATACATCGTCTACTTAGTATGCGATCTGTGACTCCCGCCAACGGTGATTTACATTACACGGATCTGCGCTTATGTCACTTATATTATTCATACAAATAGCGAGGGGGTTGAGGGGGGAGGTAAAAGGGGGAGTTGTAGTGATGGGCCTTTGTTGGGAATATTCATCTGGAATATTACTTTTTTGGAGAAACATTGTAACTAATATTTGTTCCGGTATCATGCAAGCGACTGCCATAGTCCTTCCAACCCGAAGGGTAACTAGGCCTTATTGGAATTAGTCCGGTTTCCTCACGATGTTTCCTTCACCGAAAACCAACTGCCAAATATTAAATGACATTTCGCACATCATCATCATTTTTCGTAGGAGGTAGGGCATAGCGAATGATATTCCGCTTTGTGTGGTAGGGCACAGCACAGCGGATATCGTCTCGCTCGAATCTAGAGCAGAGCCCAACTGGGGTAGTACCTCCGCCTTACAGAAGACCGCAGCCAAATAGCACTAGACCCTACTCATTATAGTGTTGTGTTCCTGTCGGTGAGTAAGGCTGCCAGAGCTCAACGAGGGTGCGGTGAGTTGATGACGAGAAGACTTACGGAACTAACTTGTTCCGTCTATTGTCCTTTGAGTCGTCGGCAACCCGAACCCTCCCTAGAACTTGTACACTCCTTTTTGCTGTGTACTTAACACAACAAAAGGAAGTGTACAAGTTTCTAATGGGGTGGCAACGCCCACGTGACACTGTTTGAGTTGCAGGCGTCCTTGTTTGCCACCGACGTAGTATAAAAAAAAATCATCATCCTCTTGCCCTGTTCCCATTATTTGGAGTCGGCGCAGCAGATTTTTCTCCTCCATCATCTCTATCAGCCGTCATTTCCATACTAACACCTTTCACTCTCATATCATTGTTCACACATTCCATCCATCTTTTCTTAGGCCTTCCACTACCGTTGTCACCATCCACCTTCATCTTTATCACTCGTTTTATAACATCGCTTTCATCCCTCCGCATTACATGCCCATACCATGCTCATCCGCTACCTTTTGTGCGACATTTTGGACATAAGTTCCGAAAAAGTCACAGGTAGGCCGGGGCACATCTCGGACACTGGCGATCAAATATATGAAAGAGGTCCGTTCCTAGCACACAGTCTAAGCTTGTGTAGGTGAACGCGTACCATGCTTGTATGAGTGAGATATGACAGGTCGACTGTTCGCGTTTTTGACAGGAAATAACTGTGAGGTAACCGAGAGGGGGTGGGTGGCACTTTCAGCGGGGAGCGGGAGTGGCTATACTGTACGATAGTACTCTTTTTTATACTGTGGCCGGGGTTCGAACCCACGACCTCTGGATTGAAAGTCGCATGCTCTTACCGCTAGGCTACCAGCGCTTCTCTTGGTAACAAATAATACAAATATTCTTGAAAACTGTAGCACAACACTATACAATTAGACACTTGGGGTGGGAGGCGCTTGAAGTGCGTGATTGGTGATAATCGGTTTTGAAATGCCGGTTAACTTGCTTTAACTTACTTATTAAACTTGAAATTTCGTCAAGAAGTGTTTAAGAAGCGAGCACCATGGTCCATGAATATTTTTTTATTTATTAAAGAAAGAGACAAACGGTCTTTCACTAAAATATTAGTACATATTATTTTTTAAATCTAAACCTGGAGTTTCATTTATGTTTTATATATAATCAGAGATTATGGATTTAGTAGATATGTCCACCCCATACAAAAAAATGCGACCGCCTAAAAGCACGGCAAATCTAGATGGCGTTACTACAAATTTCTTGTTGCCTTGAGATCACTGTTAGATGGCGTTAAGTGTCACTTTTGAGACATAAATCTTTAAAAGAATATAATGAATTTTAGGACTCGTAACGCCATGCATGTACTAGATTGAAAGTTAGTTAATATTTCGCCACCATTTCTATCGCTTAAATAGCTCAGTTATAGTAGCGTAAGACGATGGACGCGGCCCTGACGTCGTGGGTTCGATCCTCGGTAGTGAAAATCTTTTTTTTCTTTTTTTTTAATATTTTATACCCTTTTCAACCATCTCCTTTTAAATAGTGATTTTTTTAAGTATTAGATTCACAACCCATTTCATTGAAATTTTGTTAGACACATGTAATGCAATAAGTTTAAAAATTGTTTTTCAGTATTAGTATTGATGGAAGGTAACCTAAGGTTCAACATCGTACCCATCGTACCTACTAACAGCAATACTCTGTCTTAACTAACCATAGACGTTATGCTCTTGTAATAAGGATTACAAATGTACAGTGACAGTTGTCCAGTTGCATGTACCACATTGAAAGTTAGTCTAGATATATTAATATCGACAATTACAAACCGTCAGCAGATGTTGCTTTATAATATAATTAATAAATAAAGATTTTTTTTGAGTGTAGGTGGATATTGTCGATTTTGGTTTCGCTCAAGAACCTTTGCGAATACGTTACAGACTAAGGTGTAAATTATCTACGCATTTTGTTATGAAAAACGATACAATATACGGCTTAAACAAAACGCGGAATATAAATACATAACAAAAATTGCCTTGTGTTGCTTAATTCCGTGATTCAATATATGTATGTATTTACAAAAGCTTTGCCGCCATCCACGTCTTACTCAGCTTTAACATAAGACTGAAAATCACTTAAACATTAGTCTTTAGAGTCAAAATCTTTTTACTATTTTTACAATGAATGAATGACAAGTCTAGCTATGAGGTTTTCCACGAACACCAGAGTTTGCGCTATGTGGCTATATATGTCACTCTATATGCCTGGATAGGAGTAAAAGAGAAAGATGTCCGCAATGTGTTAACCCAGGTGACAGCAGTAAGCCCTCAGTACTAGTACTGTCACTGGCTGTCATGGCCAACCTACTGCGTTTCGATACTGGTAAAATATCGAAGTATCATTCATTATGTTCTTTTTGTATCTAGGTTATTAATTATATACGAATATCAAAATATCAAAATGATGATAATTGATGAATATCAAGATGATTTTTAGTTTAAAGCAAGAAGATAAAAATATTTTCAGAAATATGTACCTACTCTTTTTATATAACAAAACGCATCCATCAGTCAAGCGCCGTATAGCCATCATCTTCTATTTCTGAATTGATTTTTAATAGTACATTGTGCAACAAGGGGAGGAAGTTGAATATTACTAACGAGAGTAAGTTAAATCGCGACGGCTTGCCGGAGCGATTTAAAGACTCGAGTTAGTAATATTCATACTCCCCGAGTTACACACAATGTTTTTCATCACACTCGCAATGTAAAAAATATGTAAATAGATGTAAAAAAGTTAAGTACGGTACAAGAAATTTCATTATTCCCTTGGGAGAACGATTTTTCTATAACTCACGCTCCGCCTGCATACAATAGCACATTTAAAGTGCGGGTGTGATGAAATAATAATTTACTAAGGTCTAAATCAGTTTACGACCAAACTAGAGTTATGCGACGTTGCAGTCAGCAGTCTGGCAACGTTGCATTTTGAAGTAACAAAACATTTAATATTCATTCAATTTGTCGTGAAAAGTCTTCATGACTTACTACTCATATTATACCTATAAGTTACCTAATTTCGTCACTCTGATTAAGTAGAAGTTTGGTGTGGCGGTCAAAGATACTGCTTTTTAGCTGCGATAACTTGAGCAGCAGACGAGGTTCGAATCTCACCGGGGAGACCTTGCTTTTTTGTGAATCTTTTTTTATTTTTTTATTTAATACTTTGTGTTTGATTTATTTTTATTCATTATATTTGATGGGAAAATAAGTACTAATATTTCATATCTCAGGTTTGACATGTTTTTACACCCCGAACTACCAATATTCCATGTTTTATCAATCTGGACCAACACTTAGTATGGTAATGAAAAAACTTTTATATTAATATTATTATTGTTTTATTCCCCAATAATATACAATATCTATCATTTTGACAATTTTAGTCTCATTCTGATCATAGTGCCGTCTGACTCTGTCGTGCTGAAATTATGTAGTTGTTTGTGGTAAAACATTTTTATACTACTAAAAATGAAATAATCAGAAAGTAATACTTCCGTCTTAGTGCGTTATCACATTATCCGATCCTGTATCAGATGTAGGACCGATATCGATATCCAATATATTTAAGCCGCTATCTTTGATTTTTGCCTTTAAAATTCTTCCTTCATCCGATATCGCGGATAGGATAATGTGAAAACGCACTTAGAGTTGTAATATTTTACCTAGCATATTTTGGTTTTACTGGAATGTACGTTCAAGATAATTCAGAATTATCGTTAAAACTTATGCAAAAAAAATCAAAAACTATAAAATTAAAATAAAACACAAAAAAACTGTTATCTTCACTTTGTGTCTCTCCGCCGGGATTCGAACCCGTGATCTCTGGATTGAAAACCAAACCAACTTCAACCGTGACCATAACGTGCCTTGACAATTGGCCCGAAATTCGCCATCATCTAGCTTTCACTAATGTGTCAGGCGTTTCGATGTTCCTGCTGAAAAGTAAATACTTAAGTTAGTTGCTAAGCTGTATAAACAATATAGCCCTTGAATAGGGTTGCAAAAAACGGTTTTTTCTGGCTTGAAGTTAGTAAGTTGCACCTGTCAAATGATTGAAGAGAAAAACGTGAGACGGATGTATGGGATGACAAGTCTGTACTGTATTGGAAAGGTGCAGGGTATGTGCAGGGTGCAAAGCGGGTGGAGGGGGTAACTAAAAGGATCACAGCCAGCGCTCACTATGGCCAAAATTGACATTTCCTGTCACTGACTTACGCTGTCAAATCCATATTGCAGTAAACATTTTCGAGACAAATTTAAGTACAGTAAGTAAATTTAGGTAGTTAATATGGGCCTAGTAAAATTTGTTATGGTGAATTGTAATAACACCAAGAAAAATAGCGACTAAATTCTAGCTATTTCCAAGACTGTGATGGAAACGAAACCACCGTTTAAGTGGATAATTGCCGTAAGAAGAAAAGTGTCATCTAACCTCTGATTATTTAAAGTGCATAATCATTTGTTACAAGTATTGAATTTACGGTGAATTTATAATGCAAACTTTATTGGAGGTAGAAAAGCCGATGTGGAAGCCAATCCCAGTTACGAGTATGTTCCAAAATCATTTGAGTTGTTCCCTTTGAGTTGCTCCTGTGTACAAATCGAAACAGATTGACAAAAATGCGTAAACATCGAAGTTTCAATGGGATGAAGGAGCACGAAAACAAGAAAAGCAGAAGCAGGCCATCCACTAAAGGCTTATCACATTTTAAATAAATTTCCTGAGAACTTATTTCATCGCATTGATGACTATATATTTGTTGTGATATGGTAAACCTCTAATATTTTCAAGTAAATGAAACAAGTTTTTGTAACGTATATTATAATTAAAAGTTATTATAGCTAGTTTCTTTTTATTTTACTATAAACCCTGTACCCTGTCCCTGAATGATATACAATAGTACCTACAGTTAGCTTATGAAAATGACATATCAACAATTTCAAAAACCAATGATTTATTTATACTTTATTGCACATAAGTTCAAATGGTGGAATAATGTCTTCAATCTCTAGAAAATTCCCAGCTAGAACCAATTTCTTGCCTTTATTCATTGACCGATATCGCATATATTATGTTTAAGTCGCCATCTTTGATTTTCGCCTTTGAAATCCTTCCTACATCCGATATCGCGGATCGGGTATAATGTGAAAACGCACTTAAGGTTGTAATATTTTGCCTATTCTGGAATGTACGTTCAAAATAATTAAGAATTATCTTGAAAACTTACGCAAAAAAAATCTAAACAAATAAAAAACCATAAAATAATAATAAAACCCAAAAAACTGGATATCTTTACGTGTGTCTCCACCGAGGCTTGAACCAGTGACCTCTGGATTGAAAAGCGAACGAACTTCTGATGAGACCATAACGTGCCATGACAATTTGCCCGAAATTCGGTATCATCTAGCTTTCGCTACGTGTCAGGCATTTCGATGTTCCTGCATAAAAATAAATAGTTAGTCAGTTCCACCTGTCAAATTATTGAAGAGAAAAACCTGAGACGGATGTATCGGATGACAAGGCTTGCAAATTTATTAAATATAGATATGTGCCAAATGGGACTATGAGCGACATCTATCCATTTCCGCTGCAAACAATAGTTTCGTTTTGACAGTCGCATTTTGTGGTACGGGGTGGCATAGTCTGTATATATGTAGTTTGTGATATAATGCAGTGCAAAACAGCGAGTAACACATTTTACCTTATGAATCTATTACACTAAGATAACAATAACTTTAGCTGATGCTTAAATCCAAATAAATGTGCTTAAATGTGCTTGAAGGAATATCATATACTTAAGTAAATTAATTAACTACATTACATTGTATTCGTGCCCACAGTCCCCGTATTGATAAGCCGTGTATTCAAATATCAGGCCAGGGTTCGACTGGTGGTGGTGCGGATTCAAGCCCAGCTCATGCTTCGCTTGCTCAATTATTGGCAGGTCTTAAATCAGGGTCTAAGATAGCAAAAAGAATACCAAGGGGGGCACGTGCGTTGGCGGCGCGAAGTTTATCAGAGTGCATACAATAGTGTCAGACAATAGTTTCTCAGCTTGGGAAAATCTTCTTTCTTTTGCATATACACATTTTCATGTGCCTCGTATAAAATCAAGCCGCAGTTTAACCGCCATCATTAAGGGAAACTTATCGAATCCATCTTTTCCAACTTCAGAGTCCACCGATTTTCATTCCGTGATAACTCAGACGACCCAAACCAATAATGATAAACACAAGTGCAGACAAATTGAGCAGAAAGTGTCCGACGGCGACTTAAAGGGAGCAACGAGGTTACTTTTCTCAAGCGACTCTTTGGCGTTATATTCCCCTGATGTGCTCAGTGCGCTGTTGGATAAACATCCCTCTGTTTCATCTTCCTCTCTTCTCTCTCAGCACGGGCCGAGGCCGCCAGCAGCCTCACACCAGCCGCTCCAGGTGTCTAAAGATGCAATTCGTCAAGCAGTGCTCTCTTTTCCGGCGGGCTCAGCTGGTGGGTTGGACGGTATTACTCCACAACATTTAAAAGATTTGATTAGCCCACTAGCGGGTGATGCCGGTGAAACTTTACTGGAGGAGCTGACAGCGTTGACGAACTTAATGCTGGCGGGTAAAGTTTGCCAGGAAATTGTTTCGGTGTTGTACGGAGCTAACCTAATTGCACTAAGGAAAAAGGATGGGGGTATTCGGCCCATTGCCGTTGGTAACACTTTTCGCCGACTTACATCTAAGGTTTGTTGCCGCCAGTTCCATTCTCGTTTGACTGAAAAGTTTAAGCCCGTTCAGCTGGGTTTTGGCCTTAAAGGGGGATGTGAGGGAGCAGTACATGCAGTCCGCTCTTTTCTTGACAACCAAAATTTTGAGGTGCTCTTGAAAATTGATGTTTCCAATGCTTTTAACTCTATAGACCGTGGCATTCTTCTGGCTCAGGTCGAAAATGAACTTCCAGAGGTCTTCGGGTATTTATGGCAATGCTATGGATCAGCATCAACACTCATGTACAGAAATAATGTCATTCCTTCTTGTGTGGGTTGCCAACAAGGTGACCCACTGGGTCCTGTAATTTTTAGTCTCGCAATTCACCCGATCATCACCCAGCTCACGTCTGATTTGAATTGTTGGTACCTTGACGACGGCACTATCGGCGGAAATATGTCAACGGTTTTAGCCGATTTAAAAACTTTGGTCGAACGGTTTGCGGAGGTCGGTCTATCGGTGAACTACAGTAAGTGTGAAATGTTTATTTCGGACGCCATCCCTCCTGACACCCGGTCGTCTTGGATAAACGAGATAAACCAACTCACGCCAAATATTTCGATTTTGTCTCGCACCACCCTCACCCTTCTGGGAGCCCCAATTTTAGAGGAAGCTATACCGGAGTCCATAGACTCTAAGATCGAACATTTTAATAAATGTTCTGATCTACTGTACAAAATTAACCCGCACATGGCAATTTACATCCTGCGCCTTTGCTTGTTTTCACCGCGGTTAATGTATATTCTCCGTTGCGCTCCCGTCTGGAAATTTCCTGCGCTTACTGCAACCGTGGACCGTATAATAAAGGAGGCCGTTGGTAAAATTTTAAATGTCAGTTTTGCTCCCTCGGGATGGTCTCAGGCTTCTCTCCCTATTAAGTTTGGTGGACTAGGTATCCGTCTTGCGGGCGATCTGGCGCTCCCGGCGTTTCTGTCTTCTGCCTACAGCACACTCCTCTCGTCGGCGGGATTCTTCGTATCCCTTCAACCGCTGACGTGACGGTGGTGGGCCTGGCAGAGGCGGAAGTGGCTTGGGGGGCAGACCATTCCGCCGACCTTATCCCGGAAGAAAAGTCCAGTCAGGCGGCGTGGGACGTTATTAACGTCAAACTGCAGCACCAGCGACTTGTGCAGGAGTCCCGGGACCACCATGAGCGAGCTAGGCTCCTGGCGGTGTCAGAAAAAGAGTCGGGGTATTGGTTGCACGCGCTTCCTTCTCGCAACCTTGGCACCGTTCTTGAGCCTTGCGCTTTGCAGATCGCGGTTTGTCTTCGGCTAGGCATGAAGATCTGTGAGGCCCACGCCTGCAGTCGCTGTGCCCAGCCGGTGGATACTTTGGGACGGCATGGTCTGCATTGCAGGATGATCGCTGGTCGTATTTACAGGCATTCCTCTCTCAATGACCTAATTCGCCGCGCCCTCAGTACCGCCTCTCTTCCCGCGACTTTGGAGCCATCGGGTCTCTCTGCAGGGGACAGCAAGAGGCCTGATGGCTGCACTCTGGTGCCATGGAGCCTTGGTCGCCCTTTAGCGTGGGACGCGACCTGCGTTGATACGCTGGCCCCGTCCCATATTGAAGGGTCTACACGGAAGCCTGGGTCTGCCGCAGACCAGGCACAGACACTCAAGCGACGCAAGTATTCGTTCTTAATGAACGAATACGAGTTTGCGGCGCTTGCAGTGGAAACGCTGGGTCCTTGGTCGACTGACACGAAAAAATTCGTAAAAGAGGTGTCAGTTCGGCTAGTGGGCGTCTCAGGCGACCCTAGGGCGGGCTCTTTCTTTGCCCAGAGAATAAGTTTGGCGATTCAGAGGGGGAATGTAGCCAGCATATTGGGGGGTTTCCCGGAGGGAGATGAATTGGGAGAAGTTTTTTATATATAGTTTTTAGTTTAGTTTTTTTTGTGTGGTTTTATGTTTAGTTGTAAATCTTAGTAAGTTAGTTAATTTTAAGATTTCGTGTGTCCGTCTTTAGAATAAGATTTATTATTAAGTAACTTCTTGTGTGTTCATGTGTAAATGTTGACTTTATGCTTTATGTATTGCAATAAACTAGGAATTAATTAATACTAAACTTAAAAGCTAGCTAATGTCTAAAATAGGCCCTTGAGGCATTGTACCAAGGATACTGGCGACATTTCCTCGCTGTATCGCAATGCTGATACGTTGAGCGAGGAAGTCGCCAGCTCTTCGGTCACCAGTTACCTCAACCAGACGCTTCGCGATTTCTGTGAACAACTTGTTCGCGCTGGGGCCCCATGGACCTAGAGTTTCTACACATTAATTTAAATAACATCATCTGAAAGCGCACTGAGAATGACATTTCTAGTTATATTTTAGGGATATTTATCTACCTATCTATCTATATAGATATCATCCTTCTTGAGGTATCCCGGCATTTGCCACGGCTCATGAAAGCATGGGAAGCCGCTTTGACAACTAATCCCAAGATTTGACGTAGACACTAGTTCTACGAAAGCGACTGCCATCTGATCTTCCAACGCGACGGGTAACTAGACCTTATTGGAATTCCGGTTTCGTCACGATGTTTTCCTCCACCGAAAAGCGACTGGCAAATATCAAATGACATTTCGCACATAAGTTCCGAAAACTCATTGGTACGAGCCGGGGTTAGAACCCGCTACCTGCGGATCGAAAGTCGCACGCTCTTACCGCTAGCGCTTGCGTTGCAGTTGCGTAATGAGCAAGCGCGGATCCAGCTTCGTGCCCAGGGGGGGGTCACGTGGTAAAGGCCCAGGCCCCAGGGGGGGGGTCACGTGGTCTATTTGTATGGCCAACCTAGGCTCCAGGGGGGGGGGGGTCACGGGGTCTATTTGTATGGCCAACCTAGGCTCCAGGGGGGGTCACGGGGTCTATTTGTATGGCCAACCTAGGCTCCAGGGGGGGGGGGGGTCATGATCCCCTGAATCCGCGCATAATGAGTTCATTACCTAACAAGTGCAGTAATATATTATAGCCTCATATTTAGTGCACAAACTTGGTCTTTGACGGCGAGTCAGAGGTCCAAACTCGGTGTTTGTCAGCGAGCAATGGAGCGCACGCAGCATCATATTAGGTGTAAATTTAACTAATCGTATCGGGAACACCACGCTGCGCTCCAAACCACAAAAAAAAATCGTTTATTCTCAAAATAAACCCTTTTTTAACAACATTAAATCTTCTGCCAAACTGCAGGACAGTTTGTTAAGTAAGTAAGTTTACGCTATGTACAGGTTTGAAATAGTTGACGTAGTTTGGAAAGCGGCAAGCTGAAGTGGGACTGGGACGGTCATGTCTGCTGAATTCCGAACGAGCTATGGGCCAAGATTACCACAGATTTGCAGCCCAGGCCAAAACGGAGACCCGGCAGACCATGTATGCGATAGCGGAACGAGTTGGACTCCTTTTTGAAAGAATGGCCGAGGACTGCACAAAACCGTGAGGAATGGAAAAAGCGGGGGGAGGCCTTTGCCCAGCAGTGGGACATGACAGGCTCTTAATAATAATAATAACGCAGGGCAGCTTATGGCGAGCTGTTGGGGAACAGCGACCCCACGTACCCGAGTGCTCCTGGGGAGTTCTGTTACCCGTAAGGCGGGTGGGTGGGACAGGACTCTCTACCTCTGGCTTGCCTTGGCTGGCCGTCCAGAGTGGAGTCGTTAGGGCTACATGCCCCAGGGGTGGAAGTGAAAATTTGCGTAGGACGCGAGTTGGTACAGTGGCTTAACGGCCACTGGGCAGAAAGCGGTGTACACCTCTCGACACCCTTGAGTTCTCACACCGGTGTTGCCCTTGAGCCATCTTGGATGTCGCTTTTTGTGGGGGCCATCTTGTGGGGACGAGTCACCGTCTGCCAGAAATAAAATTGGATACCGTTTTATTAGGCAGGCGTCCGGTTTTTTATCCCATAGCCCAGTATTTAGTCCATCACTTTCATCCAATAGCCCAGTTCATTTTAGGTTCCATTAACTCTGAAATAGTCCTTACGGCGGGTGTTGCCTCTGCGTGTGTCCCATGATACGGGTAAGGGCAACACCCGCTCGGTGTACCCCTTACATTTCATTAAAGTGTCAAAAGGGCCTCTACGCGTTGGCTTCGGCCCCGCGCACGCCTCCCAAAGGCCCGGAACACCATTGTTCCGTGATGGGAAAGACATAATATTTAATGTATTTTTGTTGAAAACAGCTAAAGCTTTTATTTTGTCCCCAGGTACCCCCAATCGACTACCTCCGCCAAGTAACCTTAGACCTCGGTGGTTCCTGCGCGCTGGGTTCAGCGGCCGAGCGCCCAGTTATACGCAGGGCCCCGCCCACAAGAGCGCAGCAAGCTACGCGCACTGTCCGCGCGCTTATACACCGGTTCAACGAGGTTAGTATGCTATCTCACTCACTTTATAGCTGTCTTTATCACTCATTAGTAGCTATAGTGTGCTTCGGTTCAGAGAATTCAATTATACGCCGAGCCCCGCTCACAAGAGCGCAGCAAGCTACTCGCACTGGCCGAAATGGCTGGATCATGCTATAAAGTTTGACAAGCCTCTGGTTCTTGCTAAGGAGAAGCGATATATACCCAGAATGTTGCGAGAGGCCATTGAGATCAAGAAATATCCAAACTTTAATAGAGAGGATGGCTTTACTTTACCACAGGCTTGGGATCCAGTAGTACCTACATCTGATAATGGAACAAGCACGACGAAGGCTGTGAGGCATTTGTGTTGTATGGTGTTGGATATTTGCAGTTTATTCGTTGTCAATTTTGTGTAGAGTAATTGGTTAATTATTTTTTAACATAGTAATGGTTTTTTTGAATATTGTATAACTAGCTTTATTAATAGTGTGTGAACCTGCCTTAGAAATCTATATTATTTGTGGTCATGGTTCGTTAATATTTCTTGTATGTGGGTAGCTTTTGCGCATTGTAATTTTTCTTCAGTCACCCGTTGACCACGAACGCTGTAAAGAGTTCGAAACGTCAGGATGAATTTTAAATTTATTATACGCGATTTAATCCGTTTCCATAGTTTTATTTAATGAGTAACTATCGCGGTAACCGAAGACAATATGAAGTAAACAAACCTTGTAGTCAAAATGTCTTTACTTTCCATTCTAACTCATCAGATACTGGCTAAATCCATGTGTTATTTAATCAATTCATATAACATTATGATCCTCAACCTTTAAAATAATCATAATGTGAAATAATATTGATATTTTATATAATGGTTTGTTTACATTGTTGACAATTTCTATTGACAGCGATTTTACGCGGGCGAAAAGCCTATAAATATAAATAAGGAATATATATGTATAGAGGTCGCCATCGAACAATGTTATCTTATTTGATTAATCCATTCGATTTAACCTAATTAATCTTGAGTGAATGTTGAGTGAATGGTTGAATGGGTTCGGAAATCGAGTGAGTAATTTATGAAGTGGCACGAGGAAACTCCTATTAATTATACGTTTCAAAATAATTTGAGTCGTGGGAAATGTTAAGGATACGTTTGCATTATTTGCATACTATCAAATATATCCTATCCATGGGTAGTAATTGCTTACTATAAAGAGACCTGTTTGTTTGTTTGCTTCCTATTTTGTAAAAAAAACTATAAATTTAGGTCGAAATCTCGGTAAGTGAGCATACTTTTTTTTCGCCACTTTTATGAAATGTGATGTTATTGAAAAAAAAATGCTATTTCTACTCAGAATCACTAGCTTTTTCAATCCTAGTAGTTAAAAATTGGTCCCATACGATTTTTTCTTATTTTGTTACCATTTTCCGTACATGTTGTGTGGGGTAACAAAAGAGGAAAGTAACAAAAATGTATGGAAATTCTGGGATACTTTATGTCTCCCAGTGAGATTGAAATTACTCGTGATTCTGAGTACAATTGGCCTAAAATTCCTTAAAAATATCAAAAATGGCAAAAAAAAGAAATGCTTATTCTAAAATTATCCAACTCGCGTTAGAAGTACTGTAGGTACCACAAGTTTAGATCCCCGCGATAACAATATGTTTCAACCTGAATATTTTATCCTGAAGCCACATCTGTGCACGGTACCTATATGCAAATACATTACATGTGGAAACCCGAATATCACAGGTATATCCAAGAAGACCCACCACATAAAATTCAGGTACTATAAAAGTTATATTTATTAACGAGTTATCCCTGGCGTTAACAATATTTTTCGAGCCACATCTGTGCATGGTACCTATTATATGTGGTAGCCCGAACACCACAGACATATCAGACATCCCTGGCGCGTAGTGTCAAGGTTTGACTGTCAGTACTTCAATCATTGCCAATATTCATGTACTGACTCTGAAAGTAGGCGAAATCCAGAAAAGTTTATATGACATTTTACTCTTATATGATGAAGAATACGCTGGTGGTCTAGCGGTAAAAGCGCGCGACTTTCAATCCGGAGGTCGCGGGTTCGAACCCCGGCTCGTTCCGATGAGTTTTTCCGAACTTATGTGCGAAATTTCATTTGATATTTGCCAGTCGCTTTTCGGTGAAGGAAAATATCGTGAGGAAACCGGACTAATTCCAAAAAGGCCTAGTTACCCTTCGGGTTGGAAGGTCAGATGGCGGTCGCTTTCGTAAAACTAGTGCCTACGCCAAATCTTGGGGTTAGTTGTCAAAGCGGACCCCAGGCAATGAGCCGTGACAAATGCCGTGATAACGCAAGGACGATGATGATGATGAGGAATACGCTGTTAAAATTATTCGATTTTCTCATGTCACACCGTGCATACTCGATCCTCTTTGATACGTGTAAAGTCCGCGTAGCAATATCGTAGTTTTGAACAGCTGCTACGCGGTTGTAGATATATGCTACGAATCTTCGTAGAGCGCTACGGAGCAACCAGTATCCATACCAATATTATAAATGGGAAAGTGTGTGTGTCTGTTTGTTTGTCCGTCTTTCACGGCAAAACGGAGCGACGGATTGACGTGATTTTTTAAGTGGAGATAGTTGAAGGGATGGAGAGTGACATAGGCTACTTTTTGTCTCTTTCTAACGCGAGCGAAGCCGCGGGCAAAAGCTAGTATTATAAATGGGAAAGTGTGTGTCTGTTTGTTTGTCAGTCTTTCACGGCAAAACGGAGCGCCGAATTGACGTCATTTTTTAAGTGGAAGGGATGAAAAGTGAAATAGATCACAGTACCCGTAGCTGAATGGCATTTCTGCGACGCAAAACGCCCCCGAAACGCCGCAGAAATGTAGTCTGGCTCTGTCGCGCCAATACGCAAGAGCGATAGGGATAGATAGCTACGAAAGAGCGTTTCGTGAGCGTTTGTGCATTTGGCTACGCACACAGGTAGGTAGGTAACTATTTTGTATGTATGTATGTATGTATAAACTCTTTATTGTACAAAACACAAATATGACACAGGATAGACAGTACAAAGGCGAACTTATCCCTTTAAGGGATTTCTTCCAGCTAACCTTTGAGTAGGTGAAATGTGATGAAGAACTATTTTTTAACCCCCGACGCAAAAACGAAGGGGTGTTATAAGTTCGACGTGTCTGTCTGTCTGTCTGTCCGTCTGTCTGTCTGTCTTTTTGTCTGTCTGTCTGTGTGTGTGTCTGTCTGTGGCATCGTAGCTCCCAAACGGATGATATAGACTTGTTCAATATAACCTAACCACAAAATTAAAATTTTGAAAAAACCCCCGACCGCGACATAGCGGACCGATTTTCATGAAACATGGCTAAGAACACTCCCGACTAACTCAGCTTTCAGACAAAAAAAAACTAAATCTAAATCGGTTCATCCGTTCGGGAGCTACGATGCCACAGACAGACACACACACAGACAGACAAACAGACAGACAGACAGACAGACAGACAGACAGACACGTCAAACTTATAACACCCCTTCGTTTTTGCGTTGAGAATTAAAAATGGACGTTATAATAAATTATATTCCGTTCGGATTCTCTCGTAGTCTCTCGTTAGCGTCTCGTGGACACAATAGGCACGCGGGCGCACACGTGACGCCACAGAGAGCACAGCCTACTTAATCACTGCTGATCCCGCTAGGCGGGTTCTACTCATTTAGTCCTCGCTCAAAAGTTAAGCGCCTCGTGGACATAGTAGGTGCACACGTGATGCTACCAGAGAGCACAACCCACTCACTATAAATATTAACTGCGGAACCCGCTAGGCGGGTTCTACTCATTTAGTCCACGCTGGTAAGTTAAGCGTCTCGTGGACATAATAGGTGCACACGTGATGCCACAGAGAGCACAACCCACTCACTATAAATATTAACTGCGGAACCCGCTAGGAGGGTTCTACTCATTTAGTCCACGCTGGTAAGTTAAGCGTCTCGTGGACATAATAGGTGCACACGTGATGCCACAGAGAGCACAACCCACTCACTATAAATATTAACTGCGGAACCCGCCAGGCGGGTTCTACTCATTTAGTCCTCGCTGGTAAGTTAAGCGTCTCGTGGACATAATAGGTGCACACGTGATGCCACAGAGAGCACAACCCACTTACTATAAATATTCACTGCTGAACCCGCTAGGCGGGTTCTACTCATTTAGTCCTCGCTCGTTAGTTGAGCGTCTTGTGGACACAATAGGCGTACACGTGACGCCACAGAGAGCACACCCCACACAACCACGGCTGAACCCATTAGGTGGGTTTTATTTCTTTATCGTTTAGACTGTGCTATCTGTGTAAAGTCGTCAACAGGAGATTTCGAATAAGGATGAGAAAAGTCGATAAGTTCTCGTAATTTTACGATATTTTTACTGCGGTGTAAAAATATACGCCCTGTTTTACTGCTAGTGTTTGATGGCGATATTTTTATGTTGTCATCAATGTGAAGGGTTTTCGTGTTATGAAAAAACATATGGCGTTCAGATATTGAAAGATTCTTATGGTTCATGTATGTAAGGGCGCTTCTTCGATTGAAATCATAAAGGAAGTAAGGAAAGGATTTTTTTTAATACTACGTCGGTGACAAACAAGCATACGACCCGCCTGATGTAAAGCGGTCACCGTAACCTATGGACGCCTGCAACTCAAACAGTGTCACATGCGCGTTGCCACCCCATTAGAAACCTGTACATTCCCTTTTGCTGTGTTAAGTATGCCTTTGCTGTGTATTATATAAATGTGTTTTTTTTTTGTTTTTTAATTATTATTTTTTCTTTTAACTTTTAAATGTGTTTGTATTGTTTTATATGTGTTGTATGTTGTTTATGACGAATAAATTATTGGATTTGGAAAGAGTTGTAACTCCATACATCAGTAAATACAAGTTATTTGTAGTGACTTCTAGTGTCATCGTTACGGTAACCGCTTACCATCAGGCAGACCGTATGCTTGTTTGCCACCGACGTGGTATAAAAAAGTGAGGTCTGTAGGTAACAAAGCTTTATATCGATAGTCGGTAATACTATCGATAGCAGAGCATTTCTTTTTTTTAGTACGTATTGAAAATAAGTTAGGTTAGGGTTTTTTTACA
Organism: Leguminivora glycinivorella; assembly: GCF_023078275.1. Classification (NCBI taxonomy): domain Eukaryota; kingdom Metazoa; phylum Arthropoda; class Insecta; order Lepidoptera; family Tortricidae; genus Leguminivora; species Leguminivora glycinivorella. Next base: position 9,074,217 of record NC_062996.1, read on the forward strand.
ACGCTTAAGAGCAAAGATAAGGGGGGGGCGCAGCCCCCCGAATAAAAGAAAGAACAACTAAGTATCAAAACTTAGTAAAGTTAGGGTTTTTTTACAACGCTTAAGAGCAAAGATAAGGGGGGGGGCGAAGCCCCCCGCCAAAAAGAAATACCAACGTAGTACGTATTGAAAATAAGTTAGGTTAGGGTTTTTTTACAACGGTTAAGAGCAAAGATAAGGGGGGGGGGCTCGGGGGGCGCAGCCCCCCGCATAAAAGAAAGAACAACTAAGTATCAAAACTTAGTAAGGTTAGGGTTTTTTTACAACGCTTAAGAGCAAAGATAAGGGGGGGGGGGCTCGGGGGGCGCAGCCCCCCGCAAAAAAGAAAGAACTAAGTATCCAAACTTAGTAAGGTTAAAGTTTTCTTGCGACCCTTAAGAGGGAAAATAAGGGGAGGCTCGGGGGGCACAGCCCCCCGCAAAATAGAAATACCGATTAAGTATCCAAACTAAGTAAGGTTAGGGTTTTCTTGTGACCCTAAAAAGCAAAAATAGGCAGCCCACTTCGCGGGCTAGCGTCGACACGCTTACAAATCCAAAATTGATAAGAAAAACAAAATAGACGGCGAGGGGCGAAGAACCCACAAGGGGGGCTCGGGGGGCGAAGCCCCCTCAAAAAGAAATACCAACGTAGTACGTATTGAAAATAAGTTAGGTTAGGGTTTTTTTACAACGCTTAAGAGCAAAGATAAGGGGGAGGGGCTCGAGGGGCGCAGCCCCCCGCAAAAAAGAAAGATCAACTAAGTATCCACACTAAGTAAGGATAAATTTTTTTGCGACCCTTAAGAGGGAAAAAAAAAGGGGGGGCTCGGGGGGCACAGCCCCGCGCAAAATAGAAATACCGATTAAGTATCCAAACTAAGTAGAGAGGGGCGAAGAATCCCCAAGGGGGGCTCGGGGGGCGAAGCCCCCCGCCAAATAGAAACACCAACGTAGTACGTATTGAAAATAAGTTAGGTTAGGGTTTTTTACAACGCTTAAGAGCAAAGATAAGGGGGGGGGGGCTCGGGGGCGCAGCCCCCTGCAAAAAATAAAGAACAACTAAGTATCCAAACTTAGTAAGGTTAAAGTTTTATTGCGACCCTTAAGAGGGAAAATAACGGGGGGCTCGGGGGGCACAGCCCCCCGCAAAATAGAAATACCGATTAAGGATTTAAACTAAGTAAGGTTAGGGTTTTCTTGTGACCCTGAAAAGCGAAAATAGGCAGCCAAGGGGGGTTCAGGGGGCGAAGCCCCCCGCATAAAAAAAGATCAAGGTAGTATTTAAAATAAGTTGGGTTAGGGTTTTGTTGTAACCCTTAAGAGCAAAACAAGGGGGTTTCGGGGGGCGAAGCCCCCCGCATAAAAGAAAGATCAAGGTAGTATTTAAAATAAGCTAGGTTAGGATTTTCCTGTGAGCGTTAAGAGCAACAGGGGGTTCGGGGGGCGAAGCCCCCCGTATAAAAGAAAGATCAACGTAGTATTTTAAATAAGTTGGGTTAGGGTTTTCCTGTGACCCTTAAGAGCAAATACAGGGGGGCACAGGGGGTGAAGCCCCCGCAAAAAATAAAGTTCTACGTAGTATTTAAAACAAGTCAGGTTTGGGATTTTTTGTTACCCTCAAGAGTAAAAAGTAATATAATAAAAAAAATTGTCACCCTTAACCCTTCGAGTCCCAGCGACATCATATGATGTCAGTAAAATATAAGTAAATACATATAGATGCTTGGGGCTCGAAGGGTTAAGAGCAATAGACAGTCCACTTCGCGGACTAGCGTCGATACGCTCACAAAACAAAATGTGGGACGGAAGGCGAAGCATCCACGAGGGGGGGCAGCAATGCTAGCACGATAGCTCCGCAGTTTTTGATTAATTTCGTTAAATGCAGTAATTGCCATAAATGGGTTTGTGTTAAGTACCTATATAGCGTACGAGTATTATGTCGCTTGAAACTGTCACTGTCGTGATTGGACTGTGACAATCAATTAATATTTTTCAGCTTTGCGTTCTCTAAGCATGTCGCGAAGGTCTACAGCTCACAGAGCCACTAGTTATATGCTGTTTGTCTCCCTGTGCAATAAAAAAATATATATATATTTTCATACATTTTGGATGGCGGTAACGGAATGGAAGGTTCAAAAAAATGTATGGAAATCTTGGGACATTTTTTTCCTCCTATCAGGATCGAAAGACTTCGCGATTCTGAGTATTAATCGCGTAAAAAATACCCGTGTTACAAAAAAAGTGGGGTGGACAGCTTTGAAAAAAATGGCCCTAATGCGAGTTATTTTTATAGGCATAGTTAAGTGACATATTGGCTACGTGCACGACAATTACGCCCACTACCATGTGAACTTGAAGTGGAAAATGACAAAAAATTACATGTAAACAAACATTATACAGAGTGGGGCTTGTAACAAAGGCGAATAATTGAACTCTAGGCTATTCTTCTTATACTGATCAACATTTTGTTCGGCGACTTTTAAAAATAACATGTATTTTGATTTTTATCACCCTTGAAAGTTTTTTCTAAGAGGTAATGTATTGCGAATTCTGTTAAGTCTAAAGTGTGACAGACAACGTCAATGACAACAATAATGGCGTACATTGAAGCTAATATTTATTTTGTATGAAAAATTAAAAATTTTAAGACTTCATAATTTTTAAAAGTCACTGAACAAATGTTGATCAGTATAAGGAGAATAGCCTACAGTTCAATTCTTCGCCTTTGTTACAGGCCCCACTCTGTATTTTAACGATTTTTCGTTAATTTTAAATAAATCGAATAACAAGAGCTACTATTTCAAGTGTAATTTAGGTAGATATATTATAAAGACATGGATATAATACCAAAAATCAGTTTCCAAAGCATTACTCACGGTATAAACTTCCAACCCCAGACTACAGAAAGAGTCAATAAATTGGTGCTGGCAGGGCATATAAAGAATCTTGAAGAACATAGGAGTAATGGTACAAGTTCTTCGAGCTAGTGATATGGTATTCGCTAAACCTCCGTCCCGTTAATGCCATATAAAACAAATCTAAACGTGAGTACATACCTAGTCATGTCCACGGCCGCAGAAATATCCGACACGGGCCTATTCCCGGGCTAGGCCTGAATCTTTAAGCATAATCTTTTACGGTAGGAAAAATACTAACAGCGTATTGAACAATATTAGGTAAACAAAGCTTAAATATAGTTTATTGTAATGGTTTGTTTTGACATGTCACTTACGTTTTCTTTTCACCGTAGCTATCCATTTAGTTCTTTGATCCAATATCCAGTGTGCTCTAAGAAACTCATAGAACGTGCAACGACTATTTATGCCATTATTTTTACAATTAACAACGAAACAACATTGATGCCCCATATCAAACATTACACATTGTATTATATTTTATGAGTTTTGATAGATGACAACCACAATCAGTGTCGATTTTGACCACCGCAAGCACTGCGATCGCTTTGATTACCCCCTCCATGCACTTCGCACGAAGCCAATAGCGACAATGACGCGTCAATCACTCATTAACTAGCGTAAATTATCAGTACTGCTACTTGTCAATAGATGTCGCGACGAACGAAAAGTCTAATTGCTCATCAATTTTTAGCTAATATTACAATAGTATTAATCAGTATTCTGTTTTCAATTCCTTCTGCTTGTAATATAAGTTGTAAACTGTTCTAATATTAAAGTTTTGGCAGACGAGATACCGTGACACCTAGTTTCGTTCAAGAATCAAGCTATTAGACGCGTGATTGTCGCTAGATGTAACTTAATTTTTTCTATACTACGTCGGTGGCAAACAAGCACACGGCCCGCCTGATGGAAAGCGATCACCGTAACCTATGGACGCCTGCAACTCAAGGAGTGTCACATACGCGTTGCCATCCCATTAGAAACTTGTACACTCCCTTTTGCTGTGTTAAGTACACAGCAAAAAGGAGTGTACAAGTTCTAAGGAGGATGCGGGTTGCCGACGACTCAAAGGACAATAGACGGAACAAATTAGTTCCATAGGTCCTTCCGTCACCAACACACCGCACCCTCGTTGAGCTCTGGCAGCCTTACTCACCGGCTATGCCTGTACAATAACTCGCATTTACTGATGTATAGAGTTACAACTCTTCCGTTACTTATTCTTCTATGGTGGGGGTAACATTGAGGTTTTTATCCCTCCCACACTATTTTATTTCATAATATTTCCGTTCCTAAGGGCGGCGTAACCAACAACCACCCACGCGAGTCTAGAGGGCAAAATATCGACTAAACTTTATGAAACAGTAACGCCGTGACTTGCGTGGGCGACGGTCGCGCTATGGTCGCGCGACGGCGATGCGACGCATACGAAATCAAACCTTATCGATATGGAAGTATGAGACGCGACGGCGACGGTCGCGCGACCGTCGCCCACGCAAGACACGGCGTAATAGTACTTTAAGTACTTAATTATAATACACTAGCTTTTGCCCATGGCTTCTTTCGCTTTAGAAAGACACAAAAAGTAGCCTATGTCACTCTCCATCCCTTCAACTATCTCCACTTAAAAAATCACGTCAGTTCGTCGCTCCGTTTTGCCGTGAAAGACGGACAAACAAACAGATACACACACTTTCCCATTTATAATATTAGTATGGATACACTCACTCTTGTATTCCCAAAAAGGTAGGTAGAGCACATGAAACTGGTAAAGTTTTAGTGCCACTTTTAGCAAAGAAGGGGTTGAAAGAAATGAAATTCTGTAGCCTATTTCATAACAGTGACTTTTGTCGCCCCTAGTAACTTACGAGTATATAACATTTTATCTTTCTTTTGGCATCACAAATGCTTTAAGAGTTTTGAATGATTCACGGTTATTTTCATTAGACTTATATTGACCGGGATATAGACCGTGATTACCTTTTTGATTTTTGTCGAGCTCTCGGTATTTCGACGCAGTTACATGCATCATGATCACGGAAAACTGACGGGATGGATGTTAAAACGATACGGTAGGGGTCAATTCTCCATACAAACGCTCTCGACTATTTCCTCCCTGGTTTTTGAAGATAGAGCAATGATTTTTTCAACACAGATTGTTATTATTTTTATCTGTGTCGGACCGTTTTGATTTTTTTGATATTCTGCTTTTTAAAGACTCTAGAGCCAATCAAAAATTTCCAAAAACGGCCTTTTTCATTGTGGCGCAAAAAAAGGTGTGATACTCAAGATTGGTAACAATTAACCAAAAAAGCTAAACGGTCCGACATAGATTATTTCATTGTTATTCAGATTCTTAAATTTCGTTCCGATTGATTAAGTTTTGAAGGAGGAAAGAGTCGAGAGCGGAACCTCGATTTTAAAGATTTTTTTGAAATATCTTTTGACTGAGTTGTTCTTAATGGACAATTTTTTTTCGATAAATCTAGTTAATAACACTTGTATATTTAACTAAAATTCCCAAGTTGAAAGGGGGGCTCCTTTCCATTTTAGCATTTTCGCTACCGTATCCTCTTAAAGTTGCGTAGACAGCGCGCGATCTACCCTCCTTCGCGCGCGTCGGCTGCGTTCACTTTCAGCGTTACCACTGGTCGCATTCACACTCGATGGTCTGTCCAAACACACTACTTTCAGTGTCACTACGTTTGTTCAATTCTGACTTCACCAGTTTTTTACACAAACAAATAACAAAAATCAAAAAGGTAATCACGGTCTATATCCCGGTCAGTTTAAGTCAGACATGCGTTGTTAAGATCTTTAGGTTCCCTCATGCAACACCGTGTATATCATATAACAAAGGCTCGAGCTTATGTTAATATTCGTACCTAATTATTAACAAAAATAATGATTATTTATCAAATAACATACACGTGCCATCTTCTCTAATGAACACAAGTTAAATTATAATCTATTGAAAATATCTAATTATATATAATATATAATTTTCGGTTTTAACGTGCCATCTTTCTATGAAACCCTACCTGTGAGCTTGATTTCATAAAATATCACTCCTTTCTTTAAGCCTCCGCCACACATAAAAGTGTTTTGATAACGTAGCGTTAGCGGAGCGGAATCCGCGCCGGCCTGGCCACGGACATGCGCGAATTGCGGCAGCGGCAGCGGCGAGCGGTGAGCGGGAGAAACAAAAGCCTAAAAATGCCACTAACCGCCGCCGCTGGCGACAACACGCGCGAATTTTGTCGAGCGGCGGGCGGCAGCGGCGCGCGGTGCGACGCGCGGGGGAAACAAACGTACCGGGCTAGTAGGTCCCGCCGGCGTCCGCTGGGCGCAACGCCAGCGTTCGTCCAGCGCACCGCTATCATTGCGCTCGCTCCATTAACGCTCCGCCTACGCTCTCAAAACGCGCATGTGTAGCCGAGCTTTTTTTTTATGGGATAGGAGGCAAACGACACAGGTCGCCTGATGGTAGGCGATCACCGCCGCCCACGGACACCCGAAACACCAGAGGTGTTGGAGGTGAGTTGCCGGCCTTTAAGATGGATGGATGGCGTTGATGAATGGATGGATGGATGATTTTTAGGGTTCCGTACCTCAAAAGGAAAAAACGGAACCCTTATAGGATCACTTTGTTGTCCGTCTGTCCGTCCGTCCGTCCGTCTGTCAAGACCCTTTTTCTCAGGAACGCGTGGAGGTATGAAGCTGAAATTTATATCAATTACTCAGGTCTACTGTCCCTTGAAGCTGTGAAAAAATCAAACTTCTAAGCCAACGCAATCAAAAGATACAGCCGTTTATGCCGCAAATTTTCGACACTTGCAAGGGAATCAAAACCTACAGGGTGCTTCCCGTGAACTCAGAATCTTGAAATTTGGTACGAAGCAACGTCTTATAGCATAGATAAAGGAAAAATTACGAAAACCATAAATTTTTAGTTACATCACATAATATATTTTTTTTTAATAATTTTAACCTTACTACCCATTTCCTCATAATGAACGAACTTTGTAAACCTTGCAGGTTTGTACGGAACCCTCGGTGCGCGAGTCCGACTCGTACTTGGCCGGTTTTTTTTAATGTCATACATTGTGTTACAGTCACACAAACTATAAATAACTTCTCATTGACCGTCTCAGTTAAGTGTTTGGGCAAGAAATAGTCTCGGCAAACAGGGGTCCCCAAAAAGGTTTGAAAGAGCCCTTCAGAAAAGGTCCAAGGAAGGTAATATAATTACAGAGATCCTTAGGGCAGATACTGTTAGACGTAGATACGCAGTAACATATTGAATGAAATTGAAATAGTAATATATGTACTTAGGTAGGTTCACGGTTTCAATAAAAAAATATTATAGGGAATTCTTACACAGATTGACTGAGCCCCACGGTAAGCTCATGTGCGAAAAGAGAAAAAGTAGCCTATGTCACTCTCCATCCCTTCAACTATCTCTACTTACAAAATCAGGTCATTTCGTCGCTCCATTTTGCCGTGAAAGACGGACAAACAAACAGACACACACTATCCCATTTATAGGTTCCCCTTGTTTTGGCATAATTTTACAATCGAGAATTCTTTTTGGCATAATCTATATTGGCATAATTCACCTTTCGCATAATCTGTTATGGCATAGTATAGTTACGCATAATTTGTCTAGGCATATTTTTGTTTGTCCGAATATATTTCATGCATAAAGGTTATTCGCCGAATGGTTTTTATGCATAAATTATTTCTGCATAACATGGTTTAGTGGAAATTTACTACGCAGAATTTTTATCATAGGTAATACTACTATATTAATGTTGCAGTTCTAACCTAACCTAACCGAAATTCTTGACAAAATGTTTTATTTGTTGAGGTCGCAGTTCTAACCTAACCAAACCGACTCTCTTAACAGCATTTAGTATGGGTGGATATTCTGATTTTAAGAAATATGCCAAATACAATTATGCGAATTAATTTTATTCATAAAAACAATCGGCGTAAACAGAATTATGCGAACTTATTTTCGGACAATGTGTTATTCGTATTATTTTCGATTATGACAAATAAGTTTTCTGCCAAATTAACATTCGGCGAAAATCGATTATGCGAAGTCTGTTATGCGAAAATCGTTTCGGACAATTAAATTTATGCCAAATAGAGGGAACCCCCCATTTATAATATGTATTAGTATGGATATTTAGGGTCTTTGATTGGTGCGCTGTTGTTTTGTAACCTCAACAATCCGTAATGTACCTAAAATCGCTTGCGAGTTCGCATGCCGTCTGATTCAGCCCTATCTACATACGATTTGATCGGATATGTCAGTAAGAATTACATAATATTCCACGCTATCCATATGACAACCAATATCATTATTATTTTATCAATCATGTCCTAACTTTTCCTTCCCAATGCACACACTCTAATCCTATCAGAAATGTCCTACCGTGTAATCTAAAACGGTCATCATACAATGCAAATTTTATGAAATATTCCTCAGGCAAAAATATCTTTCAAACTTTAGCTATCTACAAAAAATTTCAACCTTACCTCTTTAGACTTCATGTCGAATTTAGATAACGCTTTTTGTCGAATGTAGTGTAACTTGTGACATTTTTGTCTTAAGTAGAAATAAGGGTTCCTGTCATTTTCATAATCCGCTTTATGTAAGAGACCTTACAGATAGTTTCATTTATGCTGATTTGATATTGGACAGAATTGGAAGTAATTCTTTGCTTATACATCGGGTTTTGTAATTTTTAACCGCCGACGCAAAAACGACGGGGTGTTATAAGTGTGACGTGTCTGTCTGTCTGTGTGTGTGTGTCTGTCTGTGGCATCGTATCTCCCGAACGGATGAACCGATTTCGATTTTTTTTTTGTTTGAAAGCTGAGTTAGTCGAGAGTGTTCTTAGCCATGTTTCATGAAAATCGGTCTACTATGTCGTGGTGGGGTTTTTTTTTTTTTTTTATTTTAACAAATAGTTTGTCAATGTCCAAGACTTTAATTAGTACTTTACCTCAATGTCTTGTCTGAAAATAAATAAATAAATAAATATTATAGGACAGATTGACTGAGGTCCATGGTAAGCTCAAGAAGGCTTGTGTTGTGGGTACTCAGACAACGATATATATAATATATAAATACTTATATACATAGAAAACATCCATAACTCAGGAACAGATATCTGTGCTCATCACACAAATAAATGCCCTTACCGGGATTCGAACCCGGGACCGCGGCGCAGCAGGCAGGGTCACTACCGACTGCGCCAGACCGGTTGTCAAATAATAATAATATTTCATTACCTAATTATGAATATTAATGGAGTTTTGTGATGGCTTCTCCGCTATTACTTCATTAACTCTGTCACTCGTCATTATTTAATTTTAATTCTAGACTTAGAATGACAAGGAATTATGTGACCAGAGGTGCATTTTGATACCGCAATTTCTTAGATTTGAGCAGGTTTATATCGCAATAGGCTAGTTTCCTATACTTAAAATATTTTTGTGCGGTGCACGAAATAAAATACCGCCTAATTAGAAGAAAAATATGGACACCAGTTATGTTTACACAAAATTTATATTTAATAAGTCAAAGAGAAAGAAATAAAGTAAATGAATTCACCGTGACGTCACTCCTCAGTATTTCATAGTAATTCCATATTAGCAAATTGTTTTGACAGTTCTTAAAAAGAAGCTGATTTGACTAGTAGGAAACTAGCCTATAATAATTGGATAAGGTTTTTTTCTTCTGTTCTCATAGCCAATATTATACATACTATTTTTAACACCGTGTATGAGTTGTTTTGCAGAACGTGATAGTTCAAAGTTCTAAATTAATAACCTAACCAAAATTACAATTTTGAAAAACCCCCGACCGCGACATAGTGGACCGATTTTCATGAAACATGGCTAAGAACACTCCCGACTAACACAACTTTCAGACAAAAAAAAATTAAATCAAAATCGGTTCATCCGTTCGGGAGCTTCGATGCCACAGACAGACACACACACACACACAGACAGACAGACAGACAGACAGACAGACACGTCAAACTTATAACACCCCTTCGTTTTTGCGTCGGGGGTTAAAAAGGGTCATATTAACAGTACATACTATCCTCGTAGCGCCCACCATACAAAATTATTGCTAGGGAATTTTGATTAAATAAATAAATAAATATTATAGGACATTGTTACACAGATTGACTAAGTCCCACGGTAAGCTCAAGAAGGCTTGTGTTGCAGGTACTCAGACAACAGTATATATAATATATAAATACTTATATACATAGAAAATATACATAGTGTGCTGTACATGTTTCTTTGTAATAAGTGCTACTATAACGTTAATGAATTTTTAGATGATGAATGTATAACTTTGACATAAATACCATTTTTTTTTTTTTTTTTTTTTTTTTTTTCTTTCTGATTTTTCCCTGACATTGCATGTGTACTTTGAATATAAATTATTTAGTGTAAATATTATGTAAATGTATTTAGTATTAAGGTAATTATTTTACGATCTGCTTTGTAAATATATTGCCAAATTATATTTCGTACGCCTACACGGCTCATCATGGCTGATATAAATAATATAACCTATTGTCACCTAATTGTTACCTGTGATGACGAAATAAATATATTTGATTGATTGATTGATTGATTGAGAAAACATCCATGACTCAGGAACAAATATCTGTGCTCATCACACAAATAAATGCCCTTACCGGGATTAGAACCCGGGACCGTGGCGTAGCAGGCATTCTTATTGTACTTGAGATTTAATTCAATTTCATTTGTTCAAAAAACGTTAGAAACAAAATAAATTATATTTTATTAGTTTACATGAAAGTTAAAATTCCATTGAAACCATTATGTACTTTAGAAAGTACATTGGGCGCCACGAGGTTATAGTATTATACTCTTAATTTTATCTTGTCAACAGGTATCAGCGTGGGTGACAGAGCTGGTCTTGTCACAAGCAGCTGAAGATCGGAAGGCGGCGTTGGCTTGCGTCTTACGAGTCGCCCTGACTTGTTGGAATATTGGCAATTTCAACGGCGCTATGGAAATCGTTGCTGGGCTAAAGTGAGTATTTTCTTGTCTTTTATTGTCTTATCTTAACTTACCTTAATCTGAAGATCGGAAGGCGGCGTTAGCTTGCCTTGCGTCTGACGAGTCGCCCTGACTTGTTGGAATATTGGCAATTTCAACGGTGCTATGGAAATCGTTGCGGGATTAGTTTTTTTTTTATTGTCTTATCTTAACTTACCTTAATCTGAAGATCGGAAGGCGGTGTTAGCTTGCGTCTTACGAGACGCCCTGACTTGTTGGAATATTGGCAATTTCAACGGCGCTATGGAGATCGTTGCGGGGCTCAAGTAAGTATTTTTTCTACTCGTCGACTGTAATCTGTCAATTAGGACACCATCGACTAAACTATAAGTGCTAACTTTTCAGTGTTGGATACTCTATGGCAGTTCCGACTCAACTATAATATCTCATTATAAGTAGTAGACTTTAGTTAACTGTAATAATTTCAAAAATAGAACTTCATACAATTCGGTAAATTTCTCTGCATCTGAAACACATTTTTTTTTATCTGTCGCGTTATCGGCCAATCAGAGACGTTTATTACAAACAATTGGTTGCTAGGTAATTCGATGTTGATACAACGGTGAACGACGCTATTAACATTAATTTTAACTTGAATGCTGATATTTCCGTCCATTGATGATGAAGATGATGACTCGTAGAAAAAGTATTGTATACAATAGTGATATAATTAAGCTTAAGTAACTGGACACATTAAGTAAATGTTATCAAAACCACCCCAGCTTGGTAGCAATGGTGTCATACTGTAACATTAGCTATTTAAAACCCAAAACAAATGTATCTAACAATTATTTCAAAGCAGACTATAACAACTTGGTAAACAAACTAAATGAGATAAACTGGAACAACGCGCTATCAGGCTTGGAAAGTGTCGATGTAATGACTACAGAATTTTATAAAATGCTGAATGACCTGATAAGTAAATTTGTGCCAAAGCGGAGCAGCAGAAGTGGCAAATATCCATCGTGGTTTAGCCAAGCGCTGATAAAACTCTTACATGAAAAAAGTAAAATTCACAAAAAGTACCGTAAATACCAGAACCCTCGAGACGAGTTGGAGTTTAAGTTACTTCGTAGTAGATGTCACAAACTTTATGATGAGTGTTTTAAACGTTACAAACAAACAATTGAATCAAACATCCGAAGTAACCCAAAAGCATTTTGGAACTATATTAAAAACAAGAGAGGTGGACACTCTACTCTCCCTGCCAGAATGTTCTTAAGCGACATGTCGGCGACATCGGGCCCGGAGATTGCTAACTTATTTGCTAGGCACTTTTCCTCAGTGTACAGTTCTTTTAGCTCTAGCGACAGTGACAACAACACGCTTGGTGACATCCCTCCCAGATCGGATGCCTACATTAGTAAAATACACCTAACAGAATCTGAGATATTGCGGGCAATTAAATTATTAGATACTTCTAAAGGTGCTGGTCCAGATGGTATACCTCCTATATTTGTGAAGCGCTGCGGCTCAGCATTGGCTTTGCCCCTCTCTATAATATATAATAGGTCACTTTCTGATGGATGTTTTCCTTCTGCATGGAAGGAGGCGCGAATAGTCCCGGTTTTTAAAAAAGGAGATGAAGCTGACGTACGAAACTATCGCCCAATCTCTATTTTGTCGTGTTTTTCAAAGCTATTTGAGTCTCTTGTACAACCAATACTCTCGCGACTTGTAGACAATTATATGTCAGATCATCAACATGGTTTTAGGTCCGGACGCTCCGTAGTTTCGAACTTGGTGCCTTTTGTTTCGAATTTGTGTCAGCATGTTGACAAGGGCCTGCAAGTTGATACGGTATACACGGACTTTAGCAGTGCCTTTGATAAGGTTGACCATACAATTCTTGTACAAAAGCTTAATACTTTTGGAGTGGGGGGTAATTGGCTCAAATGGTTTAAGTCCTATCTAAGTAACAGGCCCCAAAATGTGGCTGTGCATGGCTTTAAATCTCTAACCTACAATGCCAGTTCAGGAGTACCACAGGGTTCACACCTGGGTCCAGTCCTTTTTCTCATATTTATAAATGACATTACGAACCACATAAAACAATCTAATTATTCCCTGTATGCAGATGACCTCAAGCTTTACAGATCAGTGACATGTGACTCTGATGCAAAATTGCTGCAGGGTGACCTTAACAATATAGTATCGTGGTGCAATACAAACCGCATGACTCTTAATGCAAACAAGTGCTTTTTTATAAAATTCTGTAAGAAAAAAAAACCACTTGCATATAGGTACGAGATAGGCGGTACAAACATAACAGAAGTTTCTGAAGTTCGGGATCTTGGCGTCATAATTGACAATAAGCTCAATTTTAATGCTCACATTGACGCCATAGTAAAAAAAGCTGCACAGATGCTTGGTTTTATTAAGAGAAATTCCATTGGTTTCAAAGAGCAGCAAACTAAAATAATCCTCTACAATACACTGGTACGCAGCCATCTCGAATCTGCCTCAATTGTTTGGAATCCATTCTATCATGTGCATTCGCAACGCATAGAGAGTATACAGAGAGCTTTTACCAGGTATCTGGCTTATGGTACTCCAGGATTCTCGCATAGAAACACCTACGACTGTCGCCTCGCCAAATATAACATGGTCAGCCTACGCGATCGGCGACGAATGCTGGATTTCTGTTTTTTGCACAAGGTCGTAAACGGACAAGTAAATTGCAGTAACTTGCTCGAGAGACTCTGTCTAACTGCACCATATAATTATCCTCGGCAACCCATAACGAAAGTTTTCTCGCTACCAGCAACTAGGACTAATCTTGGACTGCAGTCGCCCATGGTACGAATTTGCGCTGCATACAATGCCTTTGTAAGGGACGGGACTTGCATCGACATTTTCCACGACACTTTATCCGAATTTAAAAATAAAATAATAAGGGGGGATGATAAAAGGGTAAATAAATGATTAATAAAAATAAAAAACAACAAAAATTGTAAAAACAAGTTAATAATTATAGTTGAACTTAATTCGTGTAGTTATGTTATATATTTTTAAACTAAGTAATTTAAATTTAGTTCTTGTGTAATTCTAGGTTAGATAATAGTATTAGTTGGAGCTCGCTGCATTATATGAGAGAATGTTATGTACTCCGTAATTGTCATATATATCAGTACTTAATGCCTGTTTGAATGCTTGTTAATGTAATCTACAATATATATGATGTGGACGTACTTTTATAATAAAATAAAAAAAATTAAAGCTTTTCACTCTCATACCGTACTATTAGGCCACTCAGCAAGCTTCGTGGCCTAAACATGGTACTCGACTGAAAAGGTTTGTATTATATCACGATTGTATAAAATACTATTATCTGCCAGAGGCCTCTATTCCTGACAGAGGTTCCAGGTGGATGACTCCCAGTTTAGTGCCTGTTCTAACCAGTTGGTGAGGAATTTTCTAGGGTATCCCACCATCTCCGTTAGGGCGTGCCCACGTTCATCATCATCTTCACTTTAAAAAAAATTTGGTTGCTCCTATCAATATTTTGATAGTCGTAGTCAAGCATCTTGATTCCATACGAACCTGATAAGATCTTAGACACATCAAATAAGGTAATTTTGATTGCTCTTACTTTTGCAACGTAACTGAGCCGATTAAGATCTTGTTCAATAATTCCATTAAAAATAATTATGCTAACTAAATTACCTTAGTAAGTTCAACTAAGGATTGAATCAACCAACGTTACATAGTTATGCCTAACAAGTTAATAATTGATTCAACATTTTACAATCGTTAGGAATAACAAAACACCTAAGTTATTAGTTCAATCATACATTCCCTTATTGTTTTTAGTAATCGGCTTTATTTGAATTATATAAGATCGTAATTTTAGTGATTAACTTAACGTCAACTAAGAGAAAACTGCTCTTAGTTGGTCTTCATTTTTTTTAGAGTGTTCCTTGCGTTATCCCGGCATTCGTCACAGCTTGTGAAAGCCTGGCCCCGTAGCCGAATGGCATTTCTCCGACGCCAAACGAAAGCGATACGCCGCTGGCTCTGTCGCGCCAATGCGCAAGCGCGATAGAGATAGATATCTACTAGCGCTTCGTTTCGTGAGCGTTTCGTGAGCGTTTGTGCCATTCGGCTAGCCACCCTGGGGTCTGCTTTGACAAATAATCAAAAGATTTGGCGTAGATACTAGTTTTACGAAACTACGGTAACTAGGCCTTATTAGGATTAGTCCGGTTTCCTCACGATGTTTTCCTTCACCGAAAAGCGACTGGCGTTATTGGCCTGAGCACATTATTCTTCTCTTTTTAACCCATGACGCACAAACGACGGGGTGCAATAACTTTGACGTGTCTGTCTGTGGCATCGTAGCTCCCGAACGGATGAACCGATTTATACTTCATCCAAAATAACGAGCTAATATAGGGGTCTCTCTTTCACACTTTTGTATGCAGATGAAAAGGACAGAAAAGGGCAGTGGGCGTAAACAATGGCACCTCGCTGTCCGGCTCGGCTTACATGCCGTCGCTTGGAATATTTTCATTAATTATATTTTATATTTATATTCATTATTTTCTTAACGTTTAAAGCAGTGGTTTAGTTTCGACTGTTGTGCTGTTAACATGTTTTGTAAATACCTAAATATTTATTTTATGCCTATTTATTTAAGTTTCCATAACCAACTGCATATTTATGGTCAATACTGTAATGACAAATTGCAGGACTATTGCTTTAAACAACCTTTTATTGACTTTAGATATGCAGTTGAAAATATACCCGATCAATTATAGATTATTATTATTTTTTTGTTTGAAAGCTGAATTAGTCGGATGTGTTCTTAGCCACACTTTGTCACCTTAAGAAGAACTATTTATCATCAGACAGAAGACAGTACGAAGAACAGAAGGAAATGAGAAGAAAAGAAGATCGTCAGCAAATAGGTACGGTCGGCAGGGGTTTCTTTCGGCCTTCAGCTGTTTCCGTAGTCTGTAGGCCGGCGGAAACTACTTGCTGGCCTTACCTTCTACTACAGAAGAAGATGGTTTTTGATTCGAAAATAAGGAGATCAAAGTGACTCAAAGGTTGTATGGAAGAGATCGCTCTTTAGCGAAAAGACCGCCAGGTCGTCAACCATTGTTAAAGTTATGTGCTATGTTTGTTTATTATGATTTTTGGTGAGTAATCCATATATCGTGTGGTGACGGGTTAAGAATTTCACCACCCCCTCTCGTGGGTGTCGTAAAAGTCGACTATAGGGTTATGGGATATGGGTTAAATTGTGGCGTAGGCGAGAGGCTGGCAGCCTGTCACTGCAATGTCACAATTGGGATTTCTTTCAACCCCTTTTTGCCAAGAGTGGCACTGAAACATTAGTTCATGTGCTCTGCCTACCCCTTTATGGGATACAGGCGTGGTGTATGTATGTATGTATATAATCCATATATACTTTAATATTATAAATCGAAAAGTGTGTGTGTCTGTTTGTTTGTCCGTCTTTCACGAAAACGCAGCGACGAATTGATGTCGTTTTTAAGTGGAGGTAGTTGAAGGAAGGGAAAGTGACATAAGCTACTTTTTATCTCTGTCTAGCCCCCCACATCCCTTAAATAGGGGGTGGAAGCTTGTCTGGAGCATTGCACAATTTTCGAATTTAAAAAATATTAGAATAAAAAATATTTCAATTTGTCATCCCTAACATAAAATAGTTATTTGTTTTATTTACAAGATGGCAAAGTAGTTGTTTAACCGCACGTTCCAATATTGATACCTGAGCAAGCGAAAGATTCCAGTATCAAAAATGGAATCTTGAGCTTTGCGAGGGTATCAAGGCACGAAGGTTAAACAAACTTTGCCGCCGAGTGAAACACAACATTTTTCACCACACCAACACGAACAAAATACTGACTATAAAACATCAAAATGAATCAAATTCATCCATGTATTCAATATTTATGATTCAAAATCATCATTTACAGGTAAAATACCTAACCACAAAATTAAAATTTTGAAAAAACCCCCGACCGCGACCTTTTGGACCGATTTTTATGAAACATGGCTAAGAACACTCCCGACTAATACAGCTTTCAAATAAAAAAAATTAAATCGAAATCGGTTCATCCATTCAGGAGCTACGATGCCACAGACAGACACACACACAGACAGACAAACAGACAGACAGACAGACAGACAGACAGACAGACAGACGGACAGACAGACAGACACGTCAAACTTATAACACCCCGTCGTTTTTTCGTCGGGGGTTAAAAATCTAGCAGCCAGAGACATCGAGTTAAAATTTGTATGAAATTACTTTGCCGCCTTGTGGATAAAATGCAGTTTTGCTATCTGTTTTCGAATAGCAGCAAAGACAGCCTTTACCAGTAAGACATTGAAGCGCGTATGTGAGTTTATGGAACAAGTTTTTCAAGTCGTTGTTATTTTTAATAACCCCCGACGCAAAAACGAAGGGGTGTTATAAGTTTGACGTGTCTGTCTGTGGCATCGTAGCTCCCGAACGGATGAACCGATTTCGATTTAGTTTTTTTTGTTTGAAAGCTGAGTTAGTCGGGAGTGTTCTTAGCCATGTTTTATGAAAATCGGTCTACTATGTCGCGGTCAGGGGTTTTTTCAAAATTTTAATTTTGTGGTTAGTTACTGATTCAATAACTCAGCTTTCAGACAAAAAAAACTAAATCAAACTCGGTTCATCCGTTCGGGAGCTACGATGCCACAGACAGACACACACACAGACAGGCAGACAGACAGACAGACAGACAGACAGGCAGACAGACAGACACGTCAAACTTATAACACCCCTTCGTTTTTGCGTCGGGGGTTAAAAAATGCGTCGCATCGTATTGCGTCGCTTTTTTATCAACCTGTCTCAATTTTCATACTTTATTTGCGTCGCCATTTCGAAACACGTTCATAGAATACCTCTTCTTAATTATACTAAGCTTCTCATATTATTCAATGTTTAATAATACCCTGAAACGTGTATCCACCCGACCTTTTTGAAACACCGATAATATTATGCATTAACTGAACAAACAGGACGCACGGGAGTGGGACAAGCCAAGTTGGTTAGTTGAATGAAGAAGAATATAAATGAAATGCGTGCAATCAATCAATCAATCAATCAAAATATTCTTTATTCAAATAGGCTTACAATAAGCACTTTTAAATTGTCAACAGTGTACAATATTCATCTTATTCTAAATATCAGAGCAATTTATTGGTGCAATAAACAATATTGTTTTAAAACTACATTGATTTAATAAAATGATATCAATCTAAATTGTATAAAAAAATACTAGTATAAAAACTTCTAGAATAAATTCTAAATGTCAAAAAAATTGTATAAAAATACATTGAATTATCAATAATTATCATCATTAATAAGCTATATAATTAATGGTTTTCAACAATACTTGTATCCCACGGTGTTTCATCATTCATGTAGTCTTGTGTGCTGTAGTAGGCTTTAGAGATCAGTATACGCTTTACATAATGTTTAAATCGATTAAAAAAAGACAGTTCAGTGATGGCATTAGGAAGTTTGTTATAAAATCTTACACAATTACCCATGAATGATTTTTTAATTTTATGGAGCCGAGTGAAGGGCAATGCAAGCTTATGCTTATTTCTAGTGTTTATATTATGTACATCACAGTTTTTCTTAAATTTATAAATGTTTTTATGTACATACACAATATTCTCATAAATATATTGACAATGCACTGTCATTATATTAATGTCCTTAAACTTATCTCTAAGTGAGTCTCTATGGTTCATTTTGTATATTGCTCGAATAGCCCTCTTCTGCAGAACAAATATGGTATTTATCTCTGAAGCACTGCCCCATAGTAAAATACCATATGACATAATGCTGTGAAAGTAACTAAAATAAACTAATCGAGCTGTTTCCACGTCTGTTAACTGACGGATCTTGCTCACTGCAAATGCTGCAGAGCTCAGTCTATTCGAGAGGGTAGCAATATGGGGACCCCACTGAAGTTTAGAATCTAAAGTTATGCCAAGAAAAACTGTACTATCTACCAGTTCCAATTCCTCATCCTTCACAACGACACTTGCTTGTTCATTTTTAGCATTACTCGTTACAAACTTAATACATTTAGTCTTTTTCTCATTTAACAATAAGTTATTAACACTAAACCAATTAACTACTTCGGAAATAGCATTGTTTACATTTTCACAAGTTTGTTGCTGACGTTTGACTTTGAAAATAAGGGAAGTATCATCTGCAAACAATACTATATCATGGTGGGTCTTTACAAGATATGGCAGGTCATTAATGTAGATAAGGAACAGGAAAGGCCCCAATATTGATCCCTGCGGTACACCCATAGAGACTAGTGACCCCGGTGAGCGCTGTCCATTCACGTCGACCCTTTGTATTCTATCGTGTAAGTAAGATTTGACTAAATTCAGTGCCGATCCTCGCACTCCATAGTAGTGCAATTTCCTGATCAGTGTTTCATGACAGACGCAATCGAAAGCCTTAGATAAATCACAGAAGATACCCAAGGCATCCTGTGACTCCTCCCAGGCATCGAAAATCTGTTTGATTAGCTCAACACCAGCGTCGGTTGTTGAGCGACCCCGTGTAAAACCAAATTGTTTATTGTGCATTAGATTATTGATGTTAAAATGTTGCAATAGCTGAAATAACACTAACTTTTCAAAAATTTTGCTGAATGTCGGTAACACTGATATCGGTCTAAAATTAGTGGGGTCGGATGTGCTACCAGATTTAAATAATGGAATGACTTTACTGTGTTTCATAAGATCAGGAAACTCACCACAATCAACACTGTTATTAAAGATAACTACCAAGTCAGGCGCTACAATTTCTATTAAAGATTTAACACCATGGATAGAGACTCCCCAGAGGTCACAAGTTTTTTTAACATTAATTGATTGAAATGCCTTAATTATATCTGAGGTACTAACATGTTCAAATACAAGGTCTCTACTACATTCTGTGACATTATCTTCTAACAATGTAACGGCAGATGCGGGTGATGAATTTAAGTGCCTAGTTGTGGAAACTGGTATATCAGTGAAGAACTTTTCAAATTCTGTTGCTACTTCTAAATTGGAATCTACAATTTTGCCATCAATTTTTAATTTCAGTTTATTTGTTCTTTGCTTTGACCGACCAGTCTCCACGTTAATTACTTTCCACGTTGCTTTAATTATATCGGAACTACTTTTAATTTTCTTGCTTAAATAATTACGTTTAGCGGTATGACAATCTAATTTAAACTGTTTCGAAAATTGTTTGACATGTTCTTTAAATTCATCACTCGTATTAAACCGCCGTTCCTCATACAAGGCATACAATGCACGTCTTCGTTGATGTAACTCTGCAGTTGCCCACTCACTAAAAACTGATGCATCACTAACCGTGACCGTTTTTGTTGTAAATATCGTATTATAATTTTCCATATATGTGTGAAAGAATGAATTATACATATCATTAGGACTCATGTTTGGAGACAGAACGGGTAGCGCCTGAACTAAACTCTGTTTCATTCTTTCCACGCGGTCCGAGGTTACTGGTACAAAAGTTATCTGTTTTTTCAAGGTATTTTTCCTAGCAGCTTCAAATACCATTAATTGACCTAAATGGTCGGACTCTAAATTGCTGATTACATTTTTTGTAATAGGAAAAATATCTGTGAAAATATTATCTATACAGGTTGCACTAGTAGCAGTCACTCTAGTAGGCTCCATAAAAATGTGGTTCAGATTACATGATTTGAAAACATTCAACAGCCTACAACTTAATGTCGAATTTTCTAAAATATTTACATTAAAGTCGCCGCAAATAAGTAATTTCTTGCTGGAAGGCGATATTTTCAGTAGCACAGATTCCATTATGCTTTCAAATAATTCAAAATTACTTAATGGCGGCCTATACACGCACACAACAATAAATTGCTCCAATTCTACTGCACTTAGTTCTATAGTCCGTTCAACAGACATGGACACAATATCCTTGCGTTCCTTAAATTTTAACTGATTATTTATTATAATTAACGACCCACCATGTATGGAACTATGCCTGGTGAACGAACTTCCTACCTGGTGATTAATAAATTGAGGCATTAATTCATTATTTTTTAACCAGTGTTCAGTAATACATAAAATATCTATATAAAAATCCTTCATAAAAAGTTCAATTTGTAAATCTTTACCTCTAATACATTGAATATTTTGATGCACCAGGTGGATATACTTCCCTTGCTTACAGTTTTTTTCCTTATATTTACTTAAGTCTAGATTGCCAGAGACAGAATCTTTGTGCGATGACAATAATAGGCTAGTTTCCTATACTTAAAATATAGTATTTTATGCAACTGGCGTTTAAGTGTGGTCAAAAAAGACGAGTGGCGTGAGTAACAATTTGAGGCGAAGCCGAAAATTGTTAATAAAGACGCCACGAGTAATTTTTGACTCAGTTAAACACCGTTGAATATAATACTTTTTCTACGACCATGCACTTACTTTTGAATAGTTTTCTATTCGCTCGTTTATATTTGCACTGTTTCGGTTCCTGTATTTTGACTTGTCGGCCTCCCCTCTGTTCCTGCACTCGCCCTGTCGCCCGCACTCCCCCGGCGCCCCGCGCTACGCTATATCCATTAAAGACCTCCTAACAATGCTTTAATAGCTATATCGTTTGCGTGGGTGCGCGGGGCGCCGGGCCCCGTCTGGCATATTTTATGTAGGGTTTTAAAGATCTATGCACGACACTGTAAATGACGAATAACACTAATAACAGTAGAAAAAAATATGTTATGCAGTGCACGAAATAAAGCACCATATAATTAGAAGATAGGTAAATATGGAGAGTAGACATGTATAAACATAATTTTACTAGATTTGACTAGTAGAAAACTAGCCTTTTCTCATTCTAATTTGTTTTATCAAGTAACTGTTTCGGGCGCTGTTTATTTTCTCCATATTAAATAGATGTTATGAATAAGTACAAGGTCATTTACAGGAACATGAGTTTAGAAACTTGGCTCTGTTTTACCGCGCCCGCATCGAGGTTTATTATGATGTAAGACTGTGTACACAGTATATTTGAGCGAACCCGCGTTAATACTCACTCTGAGTGGAACAGGGGATGTGTGGAGTCGCTTCTAAACAAACTTTTCAATGAATATGTAATTTAAAAGTATTTTCTTGTGAAAAAGAAAAGTCATTAATTTAAATATCATATTTTAGAGATAGTCGATTTCCTGTTCTTTTTTAGCAGTATCTTATTACATACTAGGTTAGGTAAAGATACAGTTACTCAGGAACACAAAACAAATTTCATACATACATACAATCACGCCTGTTTCCCATATAAGCAGAGCACATGAAACTGCTAAAGTTACAGAGCCACTCTTGGCAAATAAGGGGTTGAAAGAAAACGAAACTGTGACATTGCAGTGACAGGTTGCCAGCCTCTCGCCTACGCCACAATTTACCCCATATCCCACAGTCGCCTTCTACGACACCCACGGGAAGAAAGGGGGTGGTGAAATTCTTAACCCGTCACCACACGGAAGACCACATGCCTGTTTGCCACCGACGTAGTATAAAAAATAGTATATATTCAACAGCAACTCTATGCATTCCCTGTTCTACCTTTCAACCCGGGTAGGGTTGCCAATCATTCACAATGCGTCTAATAACTTCCGTTCGTTCATTGTTGGATACCAATCATCGGGTTTTCAGAGGTAAACATTTTATTTAATTTGTATACGTTTGTACATACATACATACATACATACATACAATCACGCCTGTTTCCCAGAGGGGTAGGCAGAGATCACGGATTTCCATTTACTACGATCCTGACAAATCACTTTCGCTTCACACACTTTCATAACGTTTCTCATACACGCTCGTCGGTTTCGAGTACTTCTGACGGCCTTTTTGCAATATTTCCCCGATTTGAACAAGAAAAGTTCGCCTAGGTCTTCCACTTCCAACTGACCCTTCCACTCTTTTTTCATATACTTTCTTCGTTACTCTCCTCTCATCCATCCTCTCTACATGCCCGAACCACCTTAACATACCCATCTCAATCTTTGTCACCACATCTACATCCATTCCACACTTCTTCTCTATACGTTTATAGGTAAAAATTATTATATTATCACAAATAAACTACAAGGAATTTTATTGAATGTTTTTTTTTAAGAATCCCCAATAAATAAACATAACTAGGTACATTTATTGAACAACATAAAAAAAAAATACTAAAAACACTTACCTACATTAAAACTTGCGTCACGGCCCGGCCACGACATTGGTCTAAGCGCGACAGCGGTGAGCGGCGGCCATACATTAGAACGAGACACAGCGATGGGACTTTTCATTCACACGTATGGCTGCCTGGCTGGGCCGTCATACAGTAGGAAATTTCGACCCTTGCCACCGTGACCAGTTGGCCGAGTGGTTTCAGGCCTCTGTGGCTATAACAGAGTACGCTGGTTCGTATCCAGCGTTGGAAACTTGGAGGCCTTGGTAATTTTTTTTTGTATATGATATTTATTTCAGTTTATATCATAGGTGAGCATTTCTTTTTTTTTTTTGCCACTTTTATGAAGTGTGATATTTTTGAAAAAAAAATGCTATTTCTACTCAGAATTACTAGCTGTTTCAATCATAGTAGTTAAAAAAATTATCCCATACGATTTTTTCTTATTTTGTTACGATTTTCCGTACATGTTGTATGGGGTAACAAAAGAGGAAAGTTACAAAAATGTATGGACATTCTGGGACACTTTTTGTCTCCCAGTGAGCAGAGATTGAAAGTACTCGTGATTCTGAGTACAATTGACCTAAAATCCCCTAAAACAATCAAATTTTTTTTTTGGCAAAAAAAAAACTACTCAGGTACAAATCAAAAATTCTCGAGTGTATGTTATGTCTAAAAAGCCTTTGACTAGCTCTAAGCGCGTACAATGTGTGTATTCGTATAGTAGATCTATTTATAAAGGTTACAACATTAGCCGCATAAGCATGAAAACCCAGGTTCGATCCCGGCTCGGCCACCAGTGTCGCTTTTTCTTTCGTGTATGGTAGCTACATACAATACAATACAATACAATACAATACAATACAATACAATACAATACAATACAATACAATACAATACAATACAATACAATACAATACAATACTCTTTATTGCACACCTTGATAAAATATAACAATACAAAACAAGGAAGCAACACGAACAAAGGTAAACAACAGGCGGTCTTATCGCTAAAGAGCGATTTCTTCCAGACAACCTTAAGGTAGCTGAAATTGATAAATTTACATAATGTCAATAGGTGCCAGCAAATTCGAAGAATAGTACATTACGATACAAGTGCGTAAAAAAGGAAGTGTCGATTTAAAACACTCCCTTCGGTCGTGTTTTAATTTATCGCCACTCGTTTCGAATTTCCTTTTCGCACGTGTATCGTACGACGTTTTTCAGTACAGATGGCACTTCGAAGTTTTGACCTGCCATATAATGAACCACTTCTCGCACTAGTGCGTGAAAAAAACACCATGTACAATGTACTGAAAATAAACTTATCGCACAATATAGACTAAACATTTAACATACATAAACATACATGTGGATAAATAAATATTAAGTAAAATTGTTTTTTATCATGCAGAAACGTCTGCGAGTAATATACATATTTTTAAAATAAAAGAACAATTAGGCCAGAAGTCGCACGTTCGAGTCCTGCCGGAGGTGTGAATTTGTTTATTTAAATTTTTAATTAGTAGGTACAGTCAACCAATTTGAATCCTAGGCCACTCTAGAACCCTGTCTCATTTAAACAATGTTCTATTTGCCATAAGAAGTCACATTAACGTTTACTGTGCAAAGGTTCTACAGTGGCCTATGATTCAAATTGGTTGACTATACGGCTTTCCACAAGGTGACGCCTGACTCAATTATTTTAACCCTCCGATAGTCCTAATAGTTCAGTTAAACATAATTTAAAAATGATTTCGACTCCACGGATTCCCTGTCCGTCCAAGCTTTCATCCGCAACCCTTCTCCAATCATTTACAATACGAGAACGAATAACTTCCGTCCGCTCGATCACTGCTTCCTGTCAGGGTTTCACAGAAACTGACAGAGTTTCACAGAAAGTGAACCAATTTTCATGTTTCCTGGACCTATTGACGACCGTTCGCAGTCGGTAGTGACCCTGCCTGTTACGCCGCGGTCCCGGGTTCGAATCCCGGTAAGGGCATTTATTAGTGTGATGATCACAGATATTTGTTCCTGACTCATGGATGTTTTCTATGTATATAAGTATTTATCTAAATATATAAAAGAAGAAGCTGACTGACTGACATATCAACGCACAGCCAAAACCGCTGGTCCTAGAGATTTCAAATTTGGCACGTAGGTTCCTTATATAGTGTAGAGGAGCACTAAGAAAGGATTTTCCAAAATTCACCTCCTAAGGGGGTCAAATGGGGGTTCAAAGTTTGTATGGGGAAACAAGATTAGTTTGACTATTTTATTCGAAACTTCACAGGAAGATTCCTTAAGACATATGACTGAATACGTGTTTCAGGTTTTTTGAAAATTTAACCCCTAAAAGGGTGAAAAGGGGGTGATAAAGTCTAAAAATCAATATGGGTATCGTTTTTATGGTTTATCGGGTCGCTGATCACGATAAATACAACGTTTTTAAAATCTAACGAGGCGGAAGTGAAATACCTTCTCCCCTGTTGTGGTGCAATGGGGTTTAAATATCAAAAAAATATATAAAAGAAGATATTGACTGACTGACATATCAACGCACAGCCGAAACCGCTGATCCTAGAGATGTCAAATTTAGCATGTAGGTTCCTTATATAGTGTAGAGAAGCACTGAAAAAGGATTTTTCAAAATTCGCCTCCTAGGGGGTCAAATGGGGGTTCAAAGTTTGTATGGGGAAACAAGATTAGTTTGACTATTTTATTCGAAACTTCACAGGAGGATTCCTAAAGACATATGACTAAATACATGTTTCAGGTTTTTTGAAAATTTGACCCCTAAAGGGGTGCAAAGGGGGTAAAGTCAAAAAAACACAATATGGGCATCGTTTTTATGGTTTATCGGGTCGCTGATCACGATAAATACAACGATTTTAAAATCTAATGAGGTGGAAAAGAAATTTTCTCCCCTGTTGTTGTGCAATGGGGTTAAAATCTCCAAAATAGCCATAACTATAGGTATAGTTTTTATCTTTACTTCTGGTTCAAGAGATTTCAAATTGACACGGAAGTTCCTTAGAGGAGCACTAAGAAAGGATTTTTTAAAGTTCACCTCCTAGCATGATAATTTGACAGGGGCAAGGACAGGGACAGGGACAGGGACAGGAACGGGATAGGGTTAGGGTTAGGGATAGGGATAGGGATAGGGATAGGGATAGGGATAGGGATAGGGATAGGGATAGGGATAGGGATAGGGATAGGGATAGGGATAGGGATAGGGATAGGGATAGGGATAGGGATAGGGATAGGGATAGGGATAGGGATAGGGATAGGGATAGGGATAGGGATAGGGATAGGGATAGGGATAGGGATAGGGATAGGATAGGGATAGGGATAGGGATAGGGATAGGGATAGGGATAGGGATAGGGATAGGGATAGGGATAGGGATAGGGATAGGGATAGGGATAGGGATAGGGATAGGGATAGGGATAGGGATAGGGATAGGGATAGGGATAGGGATAGGGATAGGGATAGGGATAGGGATAGGGATAGGGATAGGGATAGGGATAGGGATAGGGATAGGGATAGGGATAGGGATAGGGATAGAAATAGGGATAGGAATAGGGGACGGGGACGGGGATAGTGATAGGGGAGGGACGGGGACAGGGACAGGACGGGGACGGGGACGGGGACAAGAATAGAGATAGGGACGAGGATAAGAATAGGGATTGCATGGGGTCGGAATAATCGGTCGGCAATCGATATCTAGGCAGTGTAAAATGCAGGTGGCTCAGTGGGAAGGGATTAATAAGTAGGCATCGGCGAGTATCCTGCCTCCGTAATAACCATTACATTTAATGTGCTGTAAGAAGATCGTTGTTTGCTTGCCTTTTATATGTTTACGTTTGCAATAGTATAAGCAAAATGGAAAAAATTGTAAGCGATAATGCAAGGAAGTACCTTTTACCCTACCGACCATAGCGTCGAGATACTGGCTATGTGGGTTGTATGAAGTTTCCCCAGTATAAATATTTATATAGGTAAAATACATACATATTCGTACCTACTACCTACGCTGTGGTCGCTGTGTAACAATTCTACAATCATTGCAAGAATTTCTTTTAAAACAATAGTAATATGTGTAAGGTACAGTCAGCCAAAAAAGTGGTTTACCACTTTTCGATCAAACCACTAAACTAAAGTAAACCACTTTCTTGGCTGACCGTACAGCAAATAGATCATTACAATGGCCCCCCAGTCGAGAATTGCCCCGCTTTACCTTAATCGAAATAATCGCGGACAGATGTACCTACAAAGAAACCTACGGATCCAAATGAAAATCTTATATTTTGTAAACGTTTCAATAAGAATACTTTTATTACGCGGGCGAAGCCGCGGGTAAAAGCTAGTATATTATATATATCGTTGTCTGAGTACCCACAACACAAGCCTTCTTAAGCTTACCGTGGGACTCAGTCAATCTGTGTAAGAGTCAATATTTATTGAGCATTTCTTTTTTTTTTGCCAATAAAAAAATTTTGATTGTTTTAGGTAATTTTAGGTCAATTGTACTCAGAATCACGAGTACTTTCAATCTCACTGGGAGACAAAAAGTGTCCCAAAATTTCCATACATTTTTGTTACTTTCCTCTTTTGTTACCCCATACAACATGTACGGGAAATGGTAACAAAATAAGAAAAATCGTATGGGACAATTTTTTTTACTACTAGGATTGAAAAAGCTAGTAATTCTGAGTAGAAATAGCATATTTTTTTTTCAAAAATATCACACTTCATAAAAGTGGCAAAAAAAAAGAAATGCTCTAGGTATTATTATTTACAAAGGTACCGTTGGCGATAAAAGCTTGTGCCAAAAATATATTTTTTGCAAAAAAAAATATTACCATGTTTTACAATGTTTGCATTATTATTAGAGATCGTTATCAAGGTGCACTTTTCGTGGCAAACGGTACGGTTGGCAAAAAAAACAAATACTTACATTTAAATATTCACTTTGTTCTTAAGTACAAAATAAATACCTACCTTCTTAGGATTACACCTCTACGGTACAAAGCCTTTTCCGATGAACTATGTATTTTTAAAACAATATAGGTACGTAAATGACATTAATTATGTCATAAAAATACATGACGCGAAGTGTAGACATATTATTGTTATTCAAGTACCCAGTTCAAGTCAAAAGTAGTGCACGAAGCCAAATCTGTTGAACAAATTTTAGTTATTTATTCAATGTAATTTAGATAAATAATTAAAAATATGTGTATATTACATAATTTGTTAAGTAAATAATGTTTTAAATACTTGTGTATTTGTTTTTTTGCCAACCATACTCTGCCACCAATACAGCACGCTGATAACGATCTTTAATTATTATATAGAGTGTCTACCGGTTGTATATGGTAGGCGTGTTCAGAAGATACATGTAGAACTCAACATCACAGTGTAAATGCAAAAATGGATCAGTTACAATTGCCCCCCAGACGAGATTTGTCCCGCTGTACCTTGCATTAGATCTTATAAAGCTTTCTTAGCTGTATTTTTCTGTAGATTATTACTAAGTAAGTACATACTTTTAGTAATACTCTACAAAAAATATAGCAAGTAAATAAATAATATTAGAAAACTTGCGTCCGTGGCCCACAAATGGTCTCGACGGAAGATCAGCGCTGACCTTATGGTTAGCAATATGCTGAGGCGGGACCATTTCGTGGTAAACAATATTTATACTGTATTTTTATAACCATTTGTTTATATTTTTTATGTGTGTTTACCATGAATAAATGCTTTGTATTATATAAGACTTCTATAGCATACAAATAGGTAATATTACTAATTATTACCATATAAATAAGTAATATTACTATAAACAAACATAATAAAGTTACTAGAACTGTAATTAAGTGTCTCATTTCAGAGCAATCTCTTAATTAGTATCGTAATGAAGCTTTTGCCGGCCTCTATTACGTTATCAAAGAGGATCGAGTTAGAAAGAGACAAAAAGTAGCCTATGTCACTCTCCATCCCTTCAACTATCTCCACATAAAAATCACGTCAATTCATCGCTCCGTTTTGCCGTGAAAGACGGACAAACAAACAGACACACACACACACACTTTCCCGTTTTATAATATTAGTATGGACTAGCTTTTGCCAGCGGCTTCGCTCGCGTTAAACTCGAAATGGCAGAAATCCATATAAACTTCCATCCCCCATTTTAGTGAAGTGGGGGGTTGGGAAGAGACAAAAAGTAATCCATGTCTCTCTCCATCCCTTCAAGTATCTCCACATAAAAAGGGGTGCGTCCCACGAGATATAACGTTAATATATAATTTCATGTTACTAACATTCAGCAGCAATAATGAACGTTAGATATAACACCAACATCAATACTTTTGTAAGAAATAACGCTGAATTGCAATAATATTAGTTTTACATAACGTTTCTTAATATAACGTTTACATTACTTAATTTCAGTTTATATACCATACACTACGTATACCGTTCACCATGCATAACATTTCTTAATATAACGTTTACATTAGCTAATTTCAGTTTATATACCATACAGTAAGTATACCGTCCACCATAAATAATATCAGTTTATATACCATACCGTTCTCCATATATAACATTTAACTGTTGCTAAGAAAGTAGGTTTAGGTTAGGTTAGAACTGCGACCCCCACACAAAACTGTTGCTGAGAAAGTAGGTTTAGGTTAGGTTGGAACTGCGACCCCCATACAAAACTGTTTCTAAGAAAGTAGGTTTAGGTTAGGTTAGAACTGCGACCCCCACACAAAACTGTTGCTAAGAAAGTATGTTTAGGTTAGGTTAGAACTGCGACCCCCACACAAAACTGTTGCTAAGAAAGTAGGTTTAGGTTAGGTTAGAACTGCGACCCCCACACAAAACTGTTGCTAAGAAAGTAGGTTTAGGTTAGGTTAGAACTGCGACCCCCACACAAAACTGTTGCTAAGAAAGTAGGTTTAGGTTAGGTTAGACCTGCGACCCCCACACAAAACTGTAGCTAAGAAAGTAGGTTTATGTTAGGTTATTATGCATTTCAAATCTTAGACACAGAATGAACATATGTTATTAATATTAGATATCCTAAACGTTATAAACATAGATCTTAGATATTAACAACATTACACCTTTTGATTTTAGAATAATTGATTAATATACTTATGATATAAATATTAGGCATCCCGAACGTTATATACATTAATCTTTATTTACACTGATATTACAGAGAATAAACATTATTCACTTCGAAATTAGATGATTTGCTATTATCGATTCTGAGCATTATGTCCAGTGAACGTTATGCTGAACAAGCTTATACAAAGTGAGCGTATATGTTATAAGTAATATACGATACGTTCTTATATCTCGTATTACTTACCCCATAAAAAGTCACGTTTTTTATTTGAAAGCTGAATATGTCGGGAGTAGGTACCTATTTTTAGGGTTCCGTAATAGTTAACTAGGAACCCTTATAGTTTCGCCATGTCTGTCTGTCCGTCCGTCCGTCCGCTGATAATGTCAGTGACCGTTAGCACTAGAAAGCTGAAATTTAGTACCAATATGTATATCAATCACGCAGACAACGTGGTAAAATGGTACTCCCCCGCCCCCCCACATGTAAAGTGGGGACTGATTTTCTTTTTTTCAAATCCCACGTGTGATATATTGTTGGATAGGTATTTAAAAATGAATAAGGGTTTACTAAAATCATTTTTAAATAATATTAATATAGAGAAAACAAAGGTGTGTCCCCCCCCTCTAACTTTTGAACCATAAGTATGTTTCAAAAATATGAAAAAATCACAAAAGTAGAACTTTATATAGAATTTCAAGGAAAATTGTTATGGACTTGATAGGTTGAGTAGTTTTTGAGAAAAATACGGAAAACTACGGAACCCTACACTGAGCGTGGCTCGACACGCTCTTGGCCGTTTCTAGGGTTCCGTAGTCAACTAGGAAACCTTATAGTTTCGCCATGTCTGTCTGTCCGTCCGTCCGTCCGTCCGCGGAAAATCTCAGTAACCGTTAGCACTAGTAAGCTGAAATTTGGTACCAATATGTAATCAATCACACCAACAAAGTGGTAAAATAAAAAGTGGAAAAAAATGTTTTGTTATGGTACCCCCCCCCCCCCTACATATAAAGTGGGAACTGATTTTTTTTTTTCATTCCAACCCCAACGTGTGATATATTGTGGGATACGTATTTAAAAATGAATAAGGGTTTACTAAAATCGTTTTTTTGATAATATTAATATTTTCGGAAATAATCGCTCCTAAACCCCACACTGAGCGTGGCCCGACACGCTCTTGGCCGGTTTTTTTTATTTAGATTTTGTGGTTAGGTTATAGTATATAATTGCTATCTTGTTAACCTAATTTTCTCGTATGCAGTGCTACATCTAATAGCGTAGAGAGTATAGCATAAACCAATTTACTGCGCCCTTCGTCACAGAGTTGAATAAGGTCAAGGGCTTAATTCAACTCGTGTTGTGACATGGCTATTAAACGGGCCAAGTATTTGATGACATCAATTTTGTAAAAAAATTAAAATTATGAAAAAAAAACCCCGACCGCGACATAGTAGACCGATTTTCATGAAACATGGCTAAGAACACTCGCGACTAACTCAGCTTTCAGACAAAAAAAAACTAAATCTAAATCGGTTCATCCGCTCGGGCGCTACGATGCCACAGACAGACACACACACAGACAGACAGACACGTCAAACTTATAATAACCCGTTATTTTTGCGTCGGGGGTTAAAAATATACTGTGAGGGTGCAAAAGTGTAATATATTGAACTTTTACAAGTTCAATCAAGACAAATACCATATTTTTTTAATTTTTTTTTTTTTTATATACCATATAGTTTCAAGAAGCTGTCTCATCCTCCTTGCGTTTTACAGGCATTTGCCACCGCTCCTGGGATTTGCCTTTTCAACCAATCCCATGATTTGGCGTAGGCACTAGTTCTTACGAAGCAACTGTCATCGGACCTTCTAACACAGAGGGCAACTAGGTCTTATTTGGAACTAGTCCTGTTTTTAACCCCCGACGCAAAAACGAAGGGGTGTTATAAGTTTGACGTGTCTGTCTGTCTGTCTGTCTGTCTGTCTGTTTGTCTGTCTATGTGTGTGTCTGTCTGTGGCACCGTAGCTCCCGAACGGATGAACCGATTTAGATTTAGTTTTTTTTGTCTGAAAACTGAGTTAGTCGGGAGTGTTCTTAGCTATATTTCATGAAAATCGGTCCACTAGGTCGCGGTCGGGGGTTTTTTCAAAATTTTAATTTTGTTTCACGATGTTTTCTTCACCGAAAAGTGTCAGGCCCCGTAGCCGAATGGCATTTCTCCGACGCCAAACGAAAGCGATACGCCGCTGGCTCTGTCGCGCCAATACGCAAGCGCGATAGAGATAGATATCTACTAGCGCTTCGTTTCGTGAGCGTTTCGTGAGCGATTGTGCCATTCGGCTAGCCACCCTGATATTTCAAATGACATTTCGAAATTTAACAAGAAACTGATTTGACTATGGAAACTAGCGTATTATATGAATTGCCTTTGACGTTCTTTTTTTTTTTATACTACGTCGGTGGCAAACAAGCATACGACCCGCCTGATGTAAAGCGGTCACCGTAACCTATGGACGCCTGCAACTCAAACAGTGTCACATGCGCGTTGCCACCCCATTAGAAACTTGTATATACACTCCCTTTTGCTGTGTTAAGTACACAGCAAAAAGGAGTGTACAAGTTCTAAGGAGGGTTCGGGTTGCCGACGACTCAAAGGACAATAGACAGAACAAGTTAGTTCCGTAAGTCCTCCCGTCATCAGCACACCGCACCCTCGTTGAGCCCTGGCAGCCTTACTCACCAACAGGAACACAACACTATGAGTAGGGTCTAGACTCTAGTGCTATTTAGTTGCGGTCTTCTGTAAGGCGGAGGTACCCCAGTCAAATGACATTTCGAAATTAACAAGAAACTGATTTGACTATGGAAACTAGCGTATTATATGAATTGCCTTTGACGTTCATATATTAAAACTTCTTTTCAAAAAGCTTCCCATTCACAATAGGTGCGTTTAATCCCTTCATATTAACACGTGAGATGAATTAAAAGATATGTGGGTAGTTCTCAGAAATTTATGAATTAAAGGATATGAGGGTAGTTCGCAGAAATCTCAGTTCAATTTCACGCTTACTCTCAAGCTCTTATTGCTTTCTGTTATGTGGCCTGATTCGAATTTTGAAAAACATTAAATATTTAATAGTACATTACATCAGAGGCCGGGAAAATGAGGATTTCCGGCCAAGTGGGATATACCGGATAGAGGGATACGAGGCCGGGAATCCGTTTTCACGCCGAGGCATGTATAGTGCTTTTCTCAAACATACAATGAAATAAAAAAAAAATGCTAATACAATTTATGGCAAATAAATGAAATGAAATGCTCTAAAGGACAATATTTTATAAAAAAAAGTTACTTTGCAGGCCTAGGCCTAAAAAATAATATGAAATCCCTTAACAGTCCTCTCGAGTTGTTGCGCCCAAAAAGCGATATTTCCCAGCCCATTTTAAGGAACGTAAAGACAATATTTCATTGCATGTTTGAGAAAAGGTTCTTTTTATTAACCCCCCACGCAAAACCGAAGGGTTGTTATAAGTTTGACGTGTCTGTCTGTGTGTGTGTCTGTTTTTTTGTCTGGCTGTGTGTGTCTCTGTCTGTGGCATCATAGCTCCCGAACGGATGAACCGATATGGATTTAGTTTCTTTTGCCTGAAAGCTGAGTTAGTCGGGAGTGTTCTTAGCCATGTTTCATGAAAACCGGTCCACTATGTCGGTTTTTTTTATTTTAAATTATTTAGTATATTTAATTATAACCCAACCACGAAATTAAAATTTTGATAAAAGCCCCGACATAGTGGATCGACTTTCATGAAACATGGCTAAGAACACTCCCGACTAAACTAACTCAGCATTCAAAAAAAATAATCTAAATCGGTTCATCCGTTCGGGAGCTACGATGCCACAGACAGACTCACACACAGACAAACCGTCAGACAGACACGTCAAACTTATAACACCCCGTCGTTTTTGCGTCGGTGGTTAAAAATATTACCACACCAAAAACTTCTAGCTATAAATTTACACTATTAGGACATTTTTATTCAAACATCACAACTTTCAGCCGCAAAACTTAATATTATTCAGACTATCAGTAATACTTCTCCAACTCAGCCAATTTCCGAATTTCCAACTTAATAATGTTATTTTAA